>NC_141696.1:1163037782-1163637782 GCF_964263255.1 Lissotriton vulgaris
ATAGTTAGGACCTAGTTACCATAGGAAATTCCGAACAATCTATTGGGAATAACTTTGGCGCCGATTGAGGGATCTGCCTGTAATTTTCCTTAAATTTGCCTCGCTGCGCTCCGCTACTTCCCTGAAAGTTTCGGGGGGATTCGTCAAGCGGGGGCCGAGAAAAAAGGGGGGTCCCAAAACGTGTTTTTCCCGTGTTAATTTCCATAGGGACATTCTGACAAGGCTACAGCTCGAACGGCTGAACGGAATTACACCAGATTTGGCAAAATGGTAGGGACTGGTATGCAGCAGTGCCTTTTGTATGTTTGGTGAAAATCCCTCCAGTAGTTCTTGAGAAAACTGAATTTGAAATGTTTCAAATGGCATTTTCTATGGGACCTTTAGACATGGCTAGAGCCCGAACGGCTGAACGGAATTACACCAAACTTGGCAAAATGGTAGGGACAGGTATGCAGTAGTGCCTTTTCTATATTTGGTAAAAATCCCTCCAGTAGTTGTTGAGAAAATTGATTTGAGCAAATTATATATCTATATGCGCTCAACATTCTATTGGGAATAACTTTGGCACTGATTGAGGAATCTGTGTGTAGTTTTCCAGATTTTTGGCCAGCTCTGCTCTGCTCCTTCCCTGAATGTTTCGAGGGGATTCGTCAAGTGGGGGCCGAAAGGGGGGTCGCAAAACGTGTTTTCCCCATGTTAATCTCCATAGGGACATTTAGACACAGCTACAGCCCGAACGGCTGAATGGAATTACACCAAACTTGGCAAAATGGTAGGGCCTGGTATGCAGATGTGCCTTTGCTATGTTTGGTGAAAATCCCTCCAGTAGTTGTTGAGAAAATTGAATTTGAGCAAATTATATATCTATATGCGCTCACCGTACGCGCACCGTACGCGTACGGTACGCGTACCATACGCGTACGTGCGCGTATCCTTCCGTGCGCGAGCGAGTTTCTGATTGGCTGTCAGTCGACTGTCAACATTCCAAACTGTCCAAACCAGGAAGTGTTGGCCACCATCTTGTTTTTCAGGAGAACTGAGGCACAAGAGAGCCCAAAACAAGAGGTAGAGACCCCCCAACCCTCTAGCCCTTCTCAGGGGGTCCCAAAAGGACCCCCAAGGGCAAAAAAAAAAAAAAATTACCGTGCGCGTACCCCGCGATTTAAAAAAAAAAGAATTTTTTTTGCACTTGGTGGTGAGAAACAAGAGAAACAAGAGAAACAAGATGGCTGCTCAGGTGGTCCCAGAAGGATAATAACATATATAAACGTTATCCGCTAATAGAATTAGCATTTACAAAACCTTTGAAATTTATTGAAAAAAAATATAGGTTTCACTCCTGATATAGTTAGGAATTAGCATTTAAAAAACCTTGCAAATTCAATGAAAAAAACATAGGTTTCAAGCCTTATATAGTTAGGAATTAGCATTTAAAAAACCTTGCAAATTCACGTAAAAAAACCATAGGTTTCATGCCTTATATAGTTAGGAATTAGCATTTAAAAAACCTTGCAAATTCAATTAAAAAAACATAGGTTTCAGGCCTTAAATAGTTAGGAATTAGCATTTTAAAAAGCTTGCAAATTCACTTAAAAACCATAGGTTTCAGGCCTTATATAAGTAGGAATTAGCATTTAAAAAACCATTGAAATTGCTCCTATATAGTTAGTTGTACTAACTATATTTCGCGCACCCGCAATCCACTGCTGATGATGTCACATATTACATCATTCATGACATGGTCAGTGACATCACTGATGACATCTCAAATGACATCACTGATGACATCACTGATGACATCCCATTTAACATCACTGATGACATCATCCAGTGACTGTGTGTTTCTGTAAAGTTTAAATATGTTTTACATATTGAAGAATGAGTGGATGTATAATTGTCTGGATGAAGGATTTAGTAGGTGCGTGACTGACTGTATGAGTGAGTGATTAAATGTGTCTTACTAAATGCATGGGTTTGTATATATATATGTATATGTTTTCTATATTTTCACCAATATTTGTGAAGATATTGCAATAGTTGCAATGTCCCTGCAGCTGTACACAGTCTGCCGCGCTGATGGGCGCAGCGCTGTCATGAATATCGCATGTGATCAAAAAAATCAATTTTGGACACTTAACTTGTGTCACAAACACCTCCATTTCTCAAACATGTGGTCAGAGTATCTCTACCCTGACCCCTTTTCCTAGCTTTCACAGAAATTTTCAGCCCTGAAAATCATTCCCAATCGACAAAATGGCGGCCACAACTTTCTTTTCAGGCTGTGTCCAGCCAATGATGCAGTTTACATTGAAGACTTTGCGATTTCTCCGCAATCACCACAAAACCACTGCAACTTTCTGTTCAAGTTGTGTCCAGCCACTCAGACCATCCCCGCCGCTGGTGCTCTTTCGTGATTTATCTCGTACACGTTGCATGAAATATCCACAACCAAAGATGTTACTGTATTGTTCAGATTTAATTTCTCAAAAACTACTAAACGGATTTGCACCAAATAACAAAAAGCACAATCTGTATAACAACATCTACCTGTCTGCCAAATTCTGTGTAATTCTGTCTAGCAGTTCGGGCTGTAGGTTCAACAACTCGTTCCTATGGGAATTAACATTGCAAACACACCCTTATTTTGCGGGCCCCCCCTGCACGTATAACTTTTCATGATACACAAAACCTTTATAGAAAATTTCATTAACATTGGTCAAATTACGCCAAAATTATAGGCAACTAAAAGAATGCTTTTCCTATGGATAATAGGTCTTAACTATAACTACCTACTTGTATCTGCCTGTAGGTAATATATATGTATTTCTGACAGATTTTATGTTCTGCCAAAAAACAAATAAAGATTACCTAATCTAGAAGCCATTACATATTGGCTCACTGAAGTGGAAATGTAATGTCAAATTATTATTTAAATATATATAGTCCAATTCACATTGTACCCTACCATTGTGTGCACTTCATAATTTTCTATATTATCAATTTGGTGTTTGTAATTATTAACCTTACTGTTATGTAGTAAATCACTGAGCATCTACTTTTTGGGGCACTAAGAAACCGTGAATAGGTTCAAGAATGGAAAGTTAATTTATGAAGCTATATACTACAATGCTTACTTTCCTTTAAACACTGCAGGAAGATGGAGCCCACGATACGTTCAACCATGATGGTCACACACATGTATGTATCACAATATTCATGCCTTGTTTTCATGTTAAATGTATACTTGTAAAGCTGGTAGGAAATTAATGGGTATGTGTTATAAATATAACTGAAAGTATATAGACATATGTATTTTCTTTCTATTACCTGTTCATGTTTTAAGAACCTGAAATAGAAGCAGAGTGGTTTGTTTGCTTAGTTTTGGTATCATACTATAGTCTGCAAGAGATAAATAGCTCAGGTCAAATGAATGTGTATTGTATATTATGGCCTGGAGTTATGCTTCTCTGTTTTGTTGGTCCTTTCAATTAGAAAGTGCACTCTTTCATTTGTGTGCAAATATTTGAGCACATTGAACATATTATACCTACATAGGGGTGTGCAAAATTTGTCATATTGCTGTGTGTCCTGCATTATTATTTTGCTGTTGTAGAATGGAATCAGCAGTGGCAATACAACATGGAAGGTTTACAACGTGTACTCAATCATCGTTTTCAAGACAACAGGACATCCCTACTTAAATTCTACTTAAAGGAAAAAATCTCCTACTTGTTCTCTATTTTAATCCTTAACCCTTAAGTGTGGGCAGAGCTTAGTATGTACATATAAACAATGGTGGACCTCATACAGAGTACATCTATATTGAATGCGCCTGGTCACCGGGAGCCAGGAGAGGGATCATAGATCAGAAATGATGAGGTTGTGCCTTCATAAAGATAATAGCAACCATGCTGCTTATTCTTTTGGCACTGCAGTATTTGTAAAAGGTTTTTTGGTAATCCTAAGAACTAAAGGTGTGATAATGCAATCTCTTTGAGAGAACTGCAGCAGGGAAAAGATCTACTTTAACAATTTAATGTTTGATGTCACTGTCACCGGAGATACCATTGAGAATGAAAGTTTCTAGTAAAACAAGGGACAGGCTTAGAAAGATCTCCTACGGAACTGGTCCATTGGATAGGCATCTGTTTTACAGAGTTTGCTTTCATCTAGCTAATAAGGTGAGCATTTTTAGTATTATTTTTGGAGCTCCAGCTGACGTATAAAAGTGAATTCCATAACCTCGGAATAATGTGTATGAGGTTAAAGATATATATTTAAAACAGTGATTAAGGTGCTGACCCTATAGGAATCCTGAGTGTGTAAGATACACTTTTGCACTTTAAGGAAATATTGTGATTACTTGTAAATGAGACGTCTGGCAAGACAGAATCCAAATAATTGGTAAAAGAAAGAGAGGAGAGTTAAGTATGGTTCTATTTTGGTTAGTGTTTGAAGCAGGTCTCCTGAGAAGAAGTCACTTTCTCCGACTAGCTGGTAAAATCTGTAAGTAAAAAAGGTGAACCAGCGCAACCCCTAATTCATAAGCCAAGGGACCATGAAAACATGTCACACATATAATTCACTTACCATCCAACCGAGCCCATCACACATTACCCATAAATGATCCCTGAAGAAGAGCGCTGGATTAGGGGGTTTTATTTTTTCAGTTTTTGTATATGTACAGTTCTATACTTCACATTAATGTGTATTTCAACTGTCTTCTTCTGGTTGATGGACCATTATTTGACAAGTTGATGGTGACTATGATTAACTAAACAGTTTAATAATTTATTTAAATAACCACAAAGTCAGTTATCTGGTTAGTAATTGTATCTTATTAAATTAAATGCTCATTGCAGATTATCAGTACACATACAAGACCACTTATAAGAGAACAAATTATCAAACAATGTAATCAAAATGAATATTTTGCCTCAAAATCAAAGCGTGCATAAGGGTAAGGGAAAGAAGGTACAGCAAATTACTTTGCAGAGATATATTGTAGAATGTAAGCATTTAAGGAGGGTGTTACCCACCAAAGAGTCAGGAAACCACTTTCTTGGCCGAGTTTGTGGCAGGTGTCCACTGAGATAGGCTTGGAGGACAAAGTTAACAGGACAGATGGAATTTTAAGTCTTGAAAATAAGCTGGCAAACAAACAATAATGCTCACTGTGCCACTGGATTCAAGCTAGCCTGGCTGATGAAGGGTAATACCAAGAAACTGGTCCCAGGATGCTTGTTTCCAGTCCAGGGAGGACCTGGCTTGGCAGTTCCGTCTGGACTGTTCCCATGAGACACAGGGTCAAGACTGATTTGCATATGACTGGATGTAAACTGGGATGGCATGGTGAACAAAAGAACAATGGATTTAACCCAGATTTATTCAGCATTCCGTCCAACATTTGTTTGCGTAGCTCTTTTCACCCTAAGTGGGATGAGTATGCCCAGATGTGGGTCCTTTGCTCACTTTGCCACTGGATTCAAGCTAGCCTGGCTGATAAAGGGTAATACCCAGAAACCGGTGCCAGGATGCTTGTTTCCGGTCCAGGGAGGCCCTGGCTTGGCAGTTCGGTCTGGACTGTTCCCATGAGGCACAGGGTCAGGACTGGTTTGCATATGGTTGGGTCTAAACTGGGGTGGCATGGTGAGCAAAAGAAAGGTGGATTAAACCCAGATCTCTTGATTGGGGTGAATGTATGATTTATTCAGCATTCCGTCCATCATGCGTAGCTCTTTTCACCCTAAGTGGGATGAGTATGCCCAGATGTGCATCCCTTGCTCACTGTGCCACTGGATTCAAGCTATCCTGGCTGTTGAAGGGTAATACCCAGAAACCGGTCCCTGGATGCTTGTTTACGGTTTAGAGAGGACCTGGCGTGGCAGTTCGGTCTGGACTGTTCCCATGAGGCACAGGCTCAAGACTGATTTGCATATGGCTGGGTCTAAACTGGGGTTCCCCTGTGCCTAACTTGCTTTCTTGCCCAGACTTGTTTTTATTCCTCTGTGCCTGTACTTGTTTTCTTGCCTAAACTTGTTTTTCCGTCCTGTGCCCAGTTCTCCCACGGCCCCTGCCAGTTTTTTCCGCCACTGCGTCCCTGCAGCCCTGCAACCCTGCAATCCCATTCGCCGCCCTGCCTCCCAGCTGCTCCTCCCTCCCTCATCCCTTAATAAGGAGGCCGCACAGCGAGCAGGCATGCCGCTGGCGCACTGAAGGCATGCCTAAGGCAAGCCCGTCTGCGCCCGTCCGCGCCTGGACCGTGCCCAGCACCAGGAGCCCTGGTCCCCCGAACGCCATGACGCCTGACACCGCTACGATGCCAGAACCCTCCACGCACTCAACACTGGATGATCACACACCTGCTTCCTGGCCGCCCCGAAGCGCACCCACGGAGCTTTCATCTGCCAGAACTGCAGCTTTACCAGCATCCGCCCCACCATGCTGCCGACCAGGAAAGAACCCAACCACCTCACATGCATCCTTCTCAACACCCGCTCCGCCCTCAAACATGCCATTGAACTCTGGGACCTAATCAACTCAACCTCCCCAGATGTCGCCTTCCTGACGGAGACCTGGCTGAACCCCACCTTGGCACCCGACATAGTCATAGCCATCCCTGAAGGCTACAAGATCACCCACAGGGACCTCACCAACGGAGCAGGAGGAGGAATCGCCATCGTCCACCTGAACACTCTGAGTCTCGACCAACACCGATGACACCCTCAGCACAGCCGAACACCTGCACTTCCAGACCCACACCGACCCCAACACAACCCTCAGAGGAACCCTCATCTTTCCAGACCCCCTGGACCCTGACCACAGTTCAGCGACTCCATCGCCGACTTCTTCAGCACATACACCCTCGCCTCCACGGACTACATTCTCCTCGTGGACCTGAACTTCCACCTCTAGAACAACAACGACACCATCTCCACCACCCTGATCAACAACCTAGCCAACCTCGGACTCAGACAACTCATCACAACACCCACCCACTCCGCCGGTCACACGCTTGACCCCATCTTCTCCGCAAGCCCCCACGTCTCCTTTAACCACACCACCAAACTCCACTGGAACGACCATTGCTGCATCCACTTCACCTTCAAGAAACCCACCACGCACCACCGCACCCAACAGATGCCTCGCTGCTGCTGGAGCAAAGTCACCGAATACCAGCTAACCACCACCCTCGCCCAGAGCCCACCCACCGACCCCGACACCGCCACCCGCAACCTTAGACAGTGGATCAACGACTGCGCCAATACCCTCGCCCGATCAAAAAAAACTCCAACAGTCACACCAGCAAGAAAGCCAGCTGGTTCACTGAAGACTTCCGGGCCTCCAAGCAAACCTGCCGAAAGCTGGAGAAGATCTGGCTCCATGAACGAACACCGGACAGCCACGCAGCCCACAAGAACGCCACCCGCAGACACTATCACCTCATCAGATCCACCAAAAGGGCCTCCTTCAAAGACCACCTAGACAACAACGTGCACAACAGCAAAGAGCTCTTCAACATCGTGAAGGAACTCTCTAACCCCAGCTCCAACACAAACGACGTCCCACCCTTGCAAGACCTGTGCGACTCGCTGGCCACCTTCTTCCACCACAAGATCGCAGACATCCACAACAGCCTCAACACCATGACAGCCCTGACAACCACTGAGACCTCCGCCCCCACGACCACCATCCGCACCGACCGCCTGCTCTCCTGGACCAACATCAACGACGATGACACCATCAAGATAATGAACTCCATCCACTCCGGATCTCCGTCAGGCCCATGCCCACACCATATCTTCAACAAAGCCAGCACAGCAATCGCACCCCATCTCCGGAAAGTCATCAACACCTCCTTCGAGACAGCAACCTTCCTGGAGAGCTGGAAGCATGCCAAGATCAACGCCTTACTCAAGAAACCCAAGGCGGACCCCAAGGACCTCAAGAACTTCCGGCCCATCTCTCTGCTCCCGTTCCCGGCAAAGGTCATCGAGAAGACCGTCAACAAACAACTGACCCTCTACCTCGAGGAGAACAACATCCTGGACCCTTCCCAGTCCACGTTCCGCAGCAACCACAGCACCGAGACTGCCCTCATCGCTGCCACCGATGACATCAAGGCCCTGCTGGACAATGGAGAAATGGCGGCCCTCATCCTCCTGGACCTGTCAGCTGCCTTCGACACGGTCTGCCACCACACACTACGAACACGCCTCCACAACGCCGGGATCCAAGAGAAGGCCCTGGACAGGACCACCTCCTTCCTCTCCGGCAGAACTCAGAGCGTCCGCCTCCCCCTCTTCCGCTCCGAAGCCACTGAGATCATCTGCGGTGCACCCGAGGGCTCATCCCTCAGCCCACTCTGTTCAACATCTACATGGCACCGCTCGCCTACGTCGCCCGTTGGCACGACCCCCACATCATCTCCTATGCCGATGACACCCAGCTGATCCTCTCCCTCACCAAGGACCCCACACCGCCAAAACCAACCTTCACTAAGGAATGAAGGCCGTCACTGAATGGATGAGGAACAGCCGACTGAAGCTGAACTCGGACAAGACGGAGGTCCTCATCCTCGGATCCACCCCTCCGGCCTGGGACGACTCCTGGTGGCCAACCGCTATGGGAATCGCTCCAACACCCACCGACCACGCACGCAACCTAGTGGTCATCCCTGACTCCACCCTCTCCATGACTAAACAGGTCAACGCCATCTCCTCCTCCTGCTTCAACACCCTCTGCATGCTCTGCAGGATCTACAGGTGGAAGCTTCCGGTATATGATGTGAGGAGAACGAGTTCTAACAGCAGTTATCCCTGATGAAGGGCCCTCGAGGCTTGAAATGCATTGGATATCAAATAAAAACTGCTTTAACATGTGTTATTGAAGAAGAGGTTCTGATGGCCCACTGTAACATAAGAAATTTCGGGAAATTGCAGGCACTTGCATGAGGATGAAATAATCACAGGGGAAGAGTGAAAATTATGGAATGGAACAAACGGAAAATGGTTTAAAAAAGTGTATAAAGGAAAATGAATTATTGCAAATGCAGCTTATACTGTGCCATTGGCATGGGGTTAAAAAAAAGTTAACCCCATAAAGACGGTGTTTAGTTTTAACGTGTAGTTGGGGTCAGGCACGTCACCAGTGTGCACGTACAGAGGAGAGAAAGGAAAAAGTTAGACAACCAGAACATTGGAAAAATGGAATGCAACCCGATTTATATATGAAAATCTCTTGCTCACTCACTGTGCCACTGGATTGAAGCTAGCCTGGCTGATGAAGGGTAATACCCTGAAATCAGTCCCAGGATCCTTTTTTACGGTCCAGGGAGGACCTGGCTTGGCAGTTCGGTCTGGACTTTTCCCATGAGGCACAGCGTCAAGACTGATTTGCATATGACTGGGGTGGCAGGGTGAGGAAAAGAACAATGAATTTAACCCACATCTCTTGACTGGGGTGAATGTATGATTTATTCAGCATTCCGTCCATCATTTGCTTGCATAACAAACAATAATCTCCCAATCTATCTACCTTGATTTAGTTCTCCTCAGATGCAGTCTCCTTTCCAGCACTCCCGCAACGTTCTCGTACCTAAGCTGCTCTCTGACTTGGTTCTGGTCTGCTTCCCTTGATCTTGGTGTCTCGATATCTCTCCTAGCTCACTATTTTACAATGTTGCAGTGTCAGTAGAAACTCGGCCTGTGATTGGTTGACATGAGTCATGTTAAAGTCTCCTCATCAGGTTCTCATCGCAAATCCATCCCATACTAGTTTTAACAAAGGAAGTATTAAGGATGAATACATTCATATACTACTAATATTAAGTGTTATAAATTCTGTAACATTTTAATATTATGGCATCCTCTTCACATTCAAATTGCACGTAGCGATGGCAGTTCCGACAGTCGCTGTTGCATCTTGGCACATAAACAATAGGACACAGGTCAACATGGCCTTCACACAGATTACATCAGCGGGTACACTCGGCAGTTCGTGAGCAGGCAGAGCTCTCCTTGCATGCATACTTCGTATAGACCAAGACAACCATCTGCAAGCTCAGACAAGAGGTCATATGGCTGAGATACCCGCCACCCCCTCTCAACACAATCCCCAAGGATGGGAAACCGGAAACGGTTCTGAACTTTTGGAAGGCGGGAGGGAGTGACCCTCCCGGCCGTATTTATTAAAATATGAAACAAAATCAAAACATTAAAATAACAGTTTCATATTATGTACAATTTCATTTCCACATTACGATGTTTGGCTAACCTTAACAGATCTCTAATACAAAGGTTCTCCTAGCCGAACTAACATCCTACAAAACATTTGACTTGAAATTGTACATCCTAACGTTAAGGGCCAACGGCAAGGTCGTAACCGGTGTCAGATCCCTAAACCAGAAATACCCCCCCTCACTTGTGAGGAGATCGACCGCACAGAGGCGTACCTCAAGTGCATCTACCAATTTCCCTTGGACTTGACGGGGGCCCCAATGAACTCGACGCCATTTAACGGTCGTCCGAGGACTCGTGTGAGGTGTCTAAAAGGTAGCGTAAACCCCCTCCCGAACCCCACACAACTTACCCCATCTGCCGTCGCAGATGTCCTGGCCCCGGGAAATTCCCCAGGAGGGCCCGTAGCCCCTCCTATCCAGGAAGGGGCCTTGACCACCTTTCCTTTCCTTCCGGCGGCCTATCCTTAGACGGGACCGCCTCCCCGTTGAGGGGCCAATGGCCACCTCCCCCGAGCGCTCCCATCCGTAATGGGTGATGCACCCCCATAGGGATCTTCCAATTACTGCTCACCGATCATTTATTTTATTTTATTTTTATTTAGAAGTTTTCTATAGCGCTAACAAGACCCGAAGGTATCAGAGCGCTTCACAGTAGTGGGCATGAAAAAGAGAACAACATGAAACAAACCCAATAAAAGCAATCGGCGACAGACAATTTGGAAAGAAGAAAAGTTCGGACAGCAGGGCTTCTCAGTACTGGATTCAACAATACCGCATGGATTCTGAGACGTTTGCAGCTCCACGTTATCCATAACCAAGGGAGCGGATCAGGCACAAGGATTTAAGTTGGCTCTTGAATTCTGCATAGGACGGTAGAGTTCTGATGTGCGGGGGGATGGCGTTCCATATTTTGGGGGCATTTCCTGAGAAAGAGCAGTCCGCAGTTCTCTTCCTTCTGGTTTTTGGTAGGATGAGCAGTAGGGAATTAGAGCTTCTCAAATTTCTGGCTTGGCCTGCTTTTTTGAGCTTGTTAGCCAGGTATTCTGGTTTGCCGGTGTGGAGGGCCTTGTGGGTTAGGCAGGCCGTTCTGAAGGTACTTCGCATTTCCACAGGGAGCCATTCGAGTTCTTTAAGAGCCGGGGAGATGCGATCATATTTTTTGCAGCCTGTGATCATTCTTGCTGCCGCATGAAGTGTTGTTTTTAGTGGAGCCAGGTGGGATTTGGGGATGCCGTTAGGATTGAGTTCCCATAGTCCAGTCTTGATAGAACTAGAGATTGCGTGGCTAGTTTGAGGTCCTTGTTGGGAATGTAAGGTTTAATTTTGTTCAAAAGTGACCTTACCGCCCGACCAAAATAAATACGACATTTACCTAAATTACTAAATTGCAAAAACAATCATAACTATTACAAGCATGATTACTGATCAACACTAATGCAGAATTACTTTATTCGAAAAACATACTGAAAAATGACCATTCTTTATTGCATACTCAAAATATCACGACAATCATCACAACCTGTAAGAAATAGAGTTACCACATCAAAAACTTTATTCAAAACAACTCGCTGTCCTCAGGGGCTGGTGGGTGGGTCAAAATTGGCTCTTCGTTCCGTCTCGAGCTCACGTGCAGCGGGGAGGTGCAGCTTCAGAGCACAGGAACAAGAGGATGCTTTCTTGGCTTGTTGCTCCTTTTATCCGTCTTCAGGGCGGGCGTAAACCCGCCCACGCCTGCCTCCGAGGGCGTGGCCAGCTGCGTCAGTGTCTAGGACAACCCACTCCAGGGCGGGAAAAAGGCGCGCCCCGGCTACGCCGCTTCGGGCATACCAGCCGAGACTCGCCTCCCGCCCAAGATGGCTTCCCGGGGGGATCGTGGTACTCCACCATACGTTCGGGGGGACCGAATGGTCACCCCTTTCCATATGGCTGAGATACCCGACACCCCCTCTCAACACAATCCCCAAGGATGGGAAACCGGAAACGGTTCTGAACTTTTGGAAGGCGGGAGGGAGTGACCCTCCCGGCCGTATTTATTAAAATATGAAACAAAATCAAAACATTAAAATAACAGTTTCATATTATGTACAATTTCATTTCCACATTACGATGTTTGGCTAACCTTAACAGATCTCTAATACAAAGGTTCTCCTAGCCGAACTAACATCCTACAAAACATTTGACTTGAAATTGTACATCCTAACGTTAAGGGCCAACGGCAAGGTCGTAACCGGTGTCAGATCCCTAAACCAAAAATACCCCCCCTCACTTGTGAGGAGATCGACCGCACAGAGGCGTACCTCAAGTGCATCTACCAATTTCCCTTGGACTTGACGGGGGCCCCAATGAACTCGACGCCATTTAACGGTCGTCCGAGGACTCGTGTGAGGTGTCTAAAAGGTAGCGTAAACCCCCTCCCGAACCCCACACAACTTACCCCATCTGCCGTCGCAGATGTCCTGGCCCCGGGAAATTCCCCAGGAGGGCCCGTAGCCCCTCCTATCCAGGAAGGGGCCTTGACCACCTTTCCTTTCCTTCCGGCGGCCTATCCTTAGACGGGACCGCCTCCCCGTTGAGGGGCCAATGGCCACCTCCCCCGAGCGCTCCCATCCGTAATGGGTGACGCACCCCCATAGGGATCTTCCAATTACTGCTCACCGATCATGACCTTACCGCCACAGGCCGGATAGCTGACCGGCTATCCGGACCCCCCACAACAACTCCTGCCTAAAGGTCATGTTTTAAACTCTTTAGCCAAGCTATGAGGTCTCCTATGAGTAACTCATTCCCCACCCGGGACAAATGAACCCCATCCCCCAAATACATACTGTCCCCTTTGATACAACCATGCGAAACAGAATGCAGTGTACTTGACCGAAACAATCTACTCAATTTGTTATTTATTTTCTTCACTGAATGATTCAGAGCAGAAACCGAAATAGCCCCCCGCCACACTTTCCGTGGGATCATATGGGACCATGCAATTGTGCACCCTGGAACTCTTCTTGCCAACCAACTTACTGTGGAAAGCATTGCCTCAAGAAGGAGTCGTCTACCAGTGGCCACCAAATCATTGCCCTCAAGATGGACTATGACTATAGACGGCGGTGACCTTGTCCGCCCTAACAAACCCTCGAAAAAGGATTGAAACTGATCAACACAGAGCCCGCCCTTTCCGTGGAAGGACACCCTGTACCCGTATTCCCCAGCCACGTGAATCATGTCACCTGCTTTGAATACTTCCGCGGCACGCCTCACGTATGAGTGGCCCACGACCCACACCTCCTTTTTCGCAGCCGGTGATGTCTGACCGCTGGTCCCCAGGTGTCGGGTCGACTGCACAGTCCGCCCCGCCTCGTAAGCTTGCGCAACTGAAAACCAAACAAAAACAAGAAGCGTGAGTACATCATTACAGCTTCACAACATGTGCAACCGCACATACCTTTTATAACAGTTCGAGGACCAACGCCCCACACGTTTTACTTCATCTACACTCAGACCCCTGGCTGTAGCCTCAGTAGCAGCCCCTATCCGAAAGGAATGGGTCCCGAACTCGCCGGGGTTCAAGCCCGCGGCCGAAATCGACATCGCAAGCACCCGCTGGAACTGAAACCTCGTCAGTGGGGTGGCGTCGGCGTGTCTCAACAAGGCCCCCCCCCCATGATGCCACCCTCTGCGCTAAATATTCCTCTACGCACACCACAGGGCGCATGGAAGACCCGGGGATCCTCCGAATGATTATGCAGTCCCCATTTGCACCCTGATCGGTTTTGGACCTAACAAATGAGACTGTCATCGTCTCCCCCCTGACCTGAATGTGCTCCCGGCACAGTCCCCCCATCGTATCCTGCTTGTTCCTCGCCACCAATTCGCTTACCCGCATAGCCCCATGGAATGCTAGCGCAAATGCAGCTCGGAATAACACTGCTTCGTACTGGGATGAACACGTTGCCGGGAGTACGGACAATAACAGGGTCAACCTATCCAAACCTATCGGGTGCCTCTCATCTACTCTGCGACCCTCAAGGCGTTGCCACCCACGTAGCGCTTTCTGCACCACAAAAGACGCTGTCGGGTCCTGGATCCCATGAGCCCTTGCCATAAAGGAAATGGCGGCCCGATGTCTCTGGGCCGTAGCCACTGATTTTCCTGCCTGATGTAAAGACAGCAGAAATCTTACGACAAGCTCTTCCTGTCCCCAAAGCTCCCTCCCAGCAGAACCCAAAAAGGACAAATAGGAACGGAACGCCCCTTCATATGCCTTCCTTGTCCTGGGTGCTAAACTCTCTCCCACGAGGTTTTGTAGTTCGGGGCACCGAGAGACCAGAGAGCTTCGGGAAAGGGTGCTGCCACCAGGTCCGCTGCGGGCAGAAAACCCCAGAAGGCCTGCATACGGAAACGAGAAAGCGCATCAGCCGCTTGGTTCAGTACCCCCGGGACATGTCTTGCCCTAAAGAGCACATTCAACTGCATACACAATAACACAATTTCTTTGAGCAGTCTCAGAATCCATTTGCAACGTGCTGCCTGACTATTGATACACTCAACCACAGTCATGTTATCAGACCAGAACACCACAGAGTGATCACGAAAACCCTCCGGCCATGTTTTCAAGGCCACCAAAATAGGGAAGAGTTCAAGGAAAGCAATGTTACTGGTCAGGCCGCACTCGTGCCACCATGACGGCCACTTTTGAGCCGACCATTGTGTACCAAATATGGCGCCAAAACCTACACTCCCTGCGGAATCTGTCCAAAGCCCCAACTCCTCGGAAGACACTGCCGGTTTGTTCCAGACAATTCGACCATTGAAATCCGCCAGAAATGCCAACCAAATGCGCATGTCCTGGCGAACCTCTGCCGAGAGCCTCGTGCGGTGATGTCCTTCCTTCAGGCCGACCATGGCTTGTGAAATCGAGCGGGAAAAGGGGCGCGCCATTAGCATTACTCTCAGGGCAAAATTCAACTGACCCACCACCTGTTGCAATTGATGCAGGTTCACTTTTGTCGCACGAATGCATGTTTCAAGGGATGTCCTGAATTTTAACACTTTTTCCCTGGGCAATCTAAAACAACCTTCTACCGAGTCGAGCTCGATCCCCAGAAACTCGAGCAAAGTTGAGGGACCCACAGTCTTACCTGGCGCCAATGGCACACCGAATTGTTTCATTAAGACACAAAATTCATGTAAAGCCTGTCCACACTCAGGATCCCCGGCTGCCCCCAAAAACAGAAAGTCATCACGATAATGCATAACATGCTGAAAACCTGTCTTCCTTGTGAATACCCATTGCAGAAAACAACTGAACTTTTCAAAATAGGCACAGGATATCGAGCACCCCATTGGCATACATCTATCCATGTAATAGCGACCCTGAAACATAAAACCAAGGAGACGCTGATCGTCTGGGTGCACCGGGAGCAACCGGAACGCTGACTCGATGTCTGATTTTGCCATCAGCGCCCCGGGCCCCAGGCGATTCAACATGGCAACGGCCTCATCGAAAGATGCGTACCGCACCGAACACACTTCCGGGTCTATCGCTTCGTTAACGGAAAGACCACGTGGGGCTGACAAGTTATGTATCAGCCGAAACTCACCCGGGTCCTTCTTGGGGACCACACCTAGAGGGGAACAAACAAAGTTAGCAACCGGTGGCAACTCAAATGGACCGGCGACACGACCTAGAGTCACCTCCTTCCCAATCTTTACCTGTACCACCGCTGTATGCTGCAAGACCGACAGTTGATTTTTACAATTTGCTACACCCTGAAAATCCCCCACTGGAATGCGAAAACCATATGAAAACCCATCTCGCCACACCCCAGCGGAAGCATGATCCGGGTATTCGTTGAGCCAAGGAATCATTGCCATGGTATCAATCGGAGTAGGTAGAGGCGCCCCTCGGACTATTTCAGACCTGTTTGGCGCTTCCCCTACCACCGTTATCACCCGTTTTGGCTCTGCACATGGACTCAGGATGGGATGGCTGCCCACACCCCCCACATTCATGTCTGAACTTGCATGACCCCTGGGGCCTCGTACATTTTTCCCTGTTAAAATTCCAACAAATCCCCTTTTTACCTGCGTTGCCACTCGGCTTCGAGTGGTACTCGTTACCTGCACCCGTCCGAAAGGGTGTCCCAGAGGATTGGCGGGAAGATTCCCCCCCCGTTACTCCCTGACAATGGCACTTTTAACATTCCTGAACTCTCCATTTTTTGCCATGAAACGGAGTCGAAACAATCCCAAGTTAGAACTGGGTCGTGCTCCTTCGCTTTTCTAAAAATATTGTCATAACAGAACCACTGATTGCCCCCGTATGATACGGAATACTCCATGATACGTGACTGATAAATAGGCAACTCGGTCAGCAACTCGGGCCTGCGCTCACCCATGATGGAGGTAAAAATGCCCCACGCTCTGCCCCAAGTACCTATGTTCTCATCAACCTTAAAGGCGGCCATTTTTGCGCGCCAAACACCCGGATGCATGAGCTCCTTTTGGCTCTTAACATGCTCCATCTCATAATGGTCGGTAAGCAAAGAAAAAATGTTCACATACTTATTCGCCCAAATCTTTTCCTTAATTTCCAATGGAACGTGCTGAGCCACCTTCTCCCTTTGTGAAGGTACAGACCCCTCCCCCGCAATCGGCAATGGCCGCTTACCTGAACCAGATGCTGCATTTGCCGCCGAACTTGGGCCTGATGCATTTTCCGCCGCCGGAACTGGCGGGGTAACAGAAGATGGTGCCTTCGCAGCCTCTCTAGATTCCCGCAGTTGTCTCATTACTGCCCGGGCGTCTTCAGCCGTGGTGCCCTCACTATCTTTTCCCAACCACGCTGCTAATTGCGCCGCTAACTCGGGAGGCATATCTTCCCCGGTCCCGGGGGTCGGGTGCCCCTCCTTCGGAACCGGGGTTGGCTCCTCGCAGGCCCGGACTGGTAAGGTCGGGCACCGGGCAATCCCCCGGTAGGCTGGAGGGGGGTGGGGGCCGGTTTTGTGAGAGGGGGCCGGTTCTATTGCTGGGGCCGATTTGGCCGTTTGGAACCGATCCCTGCATGAGTCAGAAAGAGACAGTCATGAGTCATTACGAACAGCCAGGCATTACCTTCTCTTTCCTCCTTTCGTTGTTTTTGCTTCTCTGTGAAATGGATCCAAAAACGAAATACACAGTCTTGCCAAGTTTCACGCATTAGGCGTATGTGTATTTCACCACGCATGCGCAATCTCACGTCTTTCTGAGCTCCCAAACACAGCCACCGCGCTTTTTACCCTACGCGCGCAACAGCGTGATTAATCATGGGAGCGGCGCCGCAACAGAGTTCTGTGCCGTGGGTATTTATCTCCGTCAAACACTTGAGGGTCCTAACCGGCGGCGGCCACTGGAGTTGCTCCTCAGCAGCTTTAGAAGCACACCAGACCCTCACAAAGTAAGTTGCGCCTCTCAGGGCCGGCCGTACAAGCTGGGTGTGGACGGGGACAGGGGCATGCGACTTTACTTAGCACCGAAAAGCCCCTGTCACTTCCCTTGCGTGCTTGTGGCTCTCCTAACTCCCCCAGTCAAGCCTTCACGAGACTCGAATAACACCCCCACTTAACAAGAAAAATGCACTAGATCCACCCCACCTGTCTCATGCTGCAATGTAGTCATTTTGAAGACTGTCTTTGAGAGACATCAATTTTATTTAACCCCGGGTCATTGGCCTGTCAAAACTCCCTAGAATGAGGGTTGAGAGCAGTTCCTATGGAGCTTTCCCAGTGCAAAGGGCGCATAATGTTCATGAAAAAGAGTGGAATTATGCTTATTAGACAAAATGTGCTTGGACAGTATCTTGCGTGAAAACTATAAGAGGGCAAGGCTTCTGTACATAATTCTCGTAAGACATCTCTGCCTTTTCTTACTCAAGCATAACGTTTCTCATGACTGTAGCACACATCACTTTAACAGTTCCTGGGAGACACTTTTTTTTAACTGGGATAAGCCTCCCACAGGATTATATTACACACAAAAAATAATTGCTTAAATAAACAAGCATATGCAATGCATTAGGTCTGCATTGCTGAAACGTTGAGCTATTGGTGCTCCATTATTAATTGCAATGCCAATAGCTGAAACTTTCAGTAATGCAAGACCTATTGCTTTGCAAATGCTTTTTTTAATTGCAGCTTGTAATATTTTACCTCTGTTGTGGGTACATGCATTTTAAGCTATATGCCTATGGGTTGGAGTAGCTTGTATGTGCATGCTGCAAAATATCTGTTGTTCAAGGCTGGCCTTTTCTCTTTCATTATATGCAGTGCTTTAAATGGAAAAAAATAAGTGCAGGTACTCACCAAAAGAGCAGTGGGCGGAGTTTAGGGCGGGGCTAAGGGGGAACAAGGGGCGGGGTTAACCTTTTGACCGTGCCAAGGTTGTATGCACGAAATCTGCATGCATTTTATCAACCGCCTAAGGATTACATGCTGCTTCAGCCTGCCTTAAATCGAACCGGTGGCCTACAGCCCACTGAGCCATCTGTCCAGTACTGGTACTCTTTTGTAACATGCACACGTCACTTTTCTTTTGTAACATACTGTTTGCTACCTCTTACATTTTGTTTGCTTTAGATACTTGCGCAAGTGCCATCATTGCTTCATGTAACGTTTGTTCTTGTGCTGGTGCATTTATTGCAGTACTATACCTCTACTTGTACTTTGTATGCTTTTGTAACCTGCACACATATCACTTTCTCCTCCTGTAATGTACCGATTGCTACCTCTTGTATTTTGTTTGCTCACAATTGTCACTTTTGCCTCATGTAACTTAACGTTTGCTTTTGTAATTTGTTCACTTGTAATTTTCTCCGCATGTATCATTACTGTTCCTATTGTGAAGCCTCTGACACCTTCGGGTAAAGTCTGCGCTATATAAAAACGCATAAAATAAATAAACAAGTCTCTCTTGGAACATTTGTAAACCGGAGTTAGGACCAGAGCTGACAACGTCTGTACTGGCAACCAGGTGCCAATCTCCACATTTTTGACTGGTCTTAAGGTCTGTCCAAGGTCGATGAAATAGGAATCAGCGAGTGTGGAAGTGTGCAAGAAAGCAATTCAGATGCGTGGCGACTGTAAAAGCCTTCCCATACGTTCTTTTGTTATGTCCTGAATAGTGCCTCCCACCGCCACCTATTAGATTTTACAGCCCCCTCTTAGCGCCCACTGTGAAAGATCTTTGGATAAGCAAAGGACTCCGCAGACAGACCCGTGCTCTGATTTACAAAGCAGGGCTGGGTCCTGGTGACAAGCTCCATTGATTGATTCCGTGCAGTGCTTGAAAGGTGCTGCCGTAGTATAACTTGAGGGATAAAGGGAGCGCGCTGCCTCGGATAAAGTCAGATCCCCATGAGTACCGGTACTCTCTATCTTCTAGAACAAAGTGCCGGTACTCAAGGGGAGAAAATGAAGAAGTGCCGGTACTCAGTACAGGCGAGTACCCGCCCATTTAAAGCACTGATTATATGCATGCGACTCCTTATGCCACTGTTTCACTCTCAAAGCATGCAGTTTTATTATGTACCCATTATGCCTGATTGCAAAACACACAAGCAATAGAGCTACATGCAGCAGCGGACAAGGCTGCATCACACCACCAAATGCGTGCAAGATCAAAAAAGCTTGCTTGTAACAGAGCATGAACAGAAGCATGAAACTGACGTGATGCCACTTCCTTTCCTTTTGTCTCAGATAGCTAAATGGGAGCTGGAATGAGCAGGAAGGGTGCAAGTAAATACTGCGCAAGTGAAATGCACTTCTAAAAGAATATTTTTTTTTAAAAGGGCCGAAAATAAAGGTGGTAAAGCAAAGCTATAGGCAGTGGAAGAGAGAGGCGTGGGAGGGGGGTGGAAGTGCTCACTGTGACGTAGGAGAGGGTGAAACCGGGGCCGTCTACAGTCTGAGGCCCCGGCCCGTGTGATTTTACCTGCTGGATTTTCATCAGGTCTCCTTTTCCCGCACACAAGACATCTGAGAACTGGAAAACCTGGCCAGTTATGAAAAGACAGAGTGATAATGCTCCAGGGAATATCTGTCTGTCAGACTTGTAATCAGGGCCTTAGTATTAATGTATACAAGGCCACAGCTTTCATGAGTGCAGCAGGAGCAGTGGCACTGGGATTCAGGCGTGTGAGGAGTCTATTACTCCTGGTTATGACTGCCTCCGTCTACCTTGCGATGGACTGAAAAATGTACCAGGCTAGTTGGATTTCTTACCATCGTGGGTGCATTATGCCGTCCAATTTAAAAAAACAAACTTCATGACTAGGGATTTGGACTTAAGAGTGGAAACAGCTTTTTGGCGCACCCAAATACCTCTTGGTTACACAAAAAGTTTGTGAGCCAGACCCTGAATGGAAGGATACGTAATTCACCTCATCATTTCAAGGAAACAGTTTAGGCACAGAAGAAAGCTAAACAGTGGATTATTTTTCATATATCATTATATAGTATGAAGTATTGACATTTAGAATATTTCTATAATGTCATATCCCACACTATAGAAGAGAATAGGACAGGACAGCTGGACTAATGTGACATAAGCTTTCCTAATGCCCTGTGATGCAGATGTGGCGGCCACTTTGTCGAATAGCAACATGGCCGTCTGAGCCAACAATCGTTTGGATGCATTCTTGGCGATTTTAACTAATGACATTTGAATATCAGCTATTCATTAATTAACAGTTTTTGACAACCTTAGAATGGCACTTTTTGCTATGACACACAAAAGGAAGGGAGATGCCTTCAGAATAGAAACGAATCATGACTGCCAGCAAGAAGAACAATAGTGACCAGAAGAGCAGAAGAATGGTGGTGGACAAAGTCCCGCCAAATGAGCGAATCAAAGAGACAGTGAAAAATGCCTCATGAGAGTGTGAACGATGCAGTGAGGGTTGTCGCTAGACAATAAACGTCAACGACAAAGGAGAAAATAGTCACCTCAAACTGCTGGCAAGCTATCTCAGAATCCAGCACCATGGGATTTTTTAAGGGGACATTTAAAGCCTACTTGTCACATGCATAGTACAAGGCCATATTTCCCTCTGCATTCTGGGACTTGTAGTCCCGATGTCAGACTAGGATAAATGCTAATACAAGTACCAGCATGCACAGGAATGCCTTGGACCCGGAAGAGCCCTCACACACCCACTCTCCTCAGTGGCCTTTGAAGAGGATTCTCATTACACATGGGTTTTTAGTAATAACATCTTTTAGGCATGTGCTTACTGGCCAGTGCCTAAATAGTTGTCTTGCACAGTTTCATAATGAAACATTTCAGTTTAGAATTGGGTGGATTGGGTCAGCGGGAGATGGAATTGTGCAGGGCTGGGATAGTAGGTGGTGCTGTGGAATTGGAGTCGGTCAGCGGGAGGTGGTATTGTGCGGGGCTGGGACAGTAGGTGGTGTGTGGAATTGGAGTCGGTCAGCAGGATGTGGTATTGTGCTGGCTGGATCAGTAGGTGGTGTGTCGAATTGAAGTGGGTCAGTGGGAGGTTGTATTGTGCAGGGCTGGGACTGTAGGTGGCGTTGTAGAATCGTATGTTTTCTCTGCACCCCAAAGATGGCTGTATTTTTCTAACCACTTGGTGGCAGCTGCTGGCTGGGGCCATTCCTTGCTTTCGAGCCCGCGAGGCAATTGCTACGCCGCTGCTTGTGGTACATCAAGGACTCGGACATTCTATTTTTAGCAGACTTTATTGCCGAAAAACTTTGGTGGGCTGCGAACAATGATGAAGGATTCACTTTACTGTAAAAAAAGACTGGATTAGTGATGTGTGTGTTAACATCCCCCTTACCCCACAGGAACTGTCTATGACATTCGGAAAAAAATCTTTTTTATCAGCCAATAGTTCTGTATTCAAGGAATTTCAATAGATATTGGGCTGGAAAACATTTTCTCACCCTCAACAAGTTGGCACCTGGATTTATGACAGAAAGGAAAATGATGCTGCACCACCATAGGCTAACAAAATAACAAAAGGGGCCCCCGTGAGCAGACTCAACACCAGGCTCCATTTTTAAAAAGCGTGATACTGGCACTGGAGTGCTGAAACACATTGTACAAACCAATATTATATGACTGGCCTCGGAGCGAGCACACGTCTATTGACATTTTCTACAAAATATCCTGCCAGGTGAATTTGTTTTCAACACGTTTCTATAACATGCTGGCTCCTGTGTCATGGTTATAAGAGGAAACAATACTGAATGGCTGGACCTCACCAATTAAAAGTTATTCCATTTACATGGAAAATTACTCAGCGCAATATATAAATATATCATTTCTAAGAATGGCACTTGTCCTTCACTTGTCATCAAAGAAAGCTAAAGAAATAAGCTCTGTTCTCAGTCCCGTTGCTGTAGCGCTCCATGCAGCTCGAGGCAAAGTTGGGACTGTCGCGTGATTTCTGATTCAGGACGCCGATGGGAAATCATTTTCAAACCAGGCTGTTTATGCAGTTCAGAAGGAACATATCAGCAAGATTCATTGGAACTTGAATGCGTTTCATATGGTGAAATCCTGAGAAACAGAAGGCTGGAGATGTAGAATTTGATTTTCTGGATGTTCCCCCGGTGAAAAGTTTAATGATTCTAAGAAGCAACGTTATTTGGACTACTTTTCTAGCCGCCCTTATGTCTATCGAGCCCTTATGCTTTCCAAGGCAAGATAGGTTATACATTCAGCATCAAGCATTATCTACGTCATAGGCTTTCAAAGGATGTTTAGAGCTTCCTTCCTTCCTTCCTTCCAATAAATTACAACATTTACCTTTGCTCTTTCCTTTTCATAATTGTCTCAAAGGAAGTTTATTTGCTCGAAGTCGAAGGTTCAACGTTTGCCCCATGTACCTGTTTCCATGATGCGTGCATGTCCACCTGTGAGTGTGGGACTCTCAATACTGGGAGAGTTGGGTGAGTGGAGCATAGTGGTGCTCCAGATGTGTTTGGCTTCTCTGGTCGTTTTACTGGTTGAGAGACATAGGGCCGAGCTGGCCCCCGGATCTCTCACAATCGTGTTGGGCCTCAATGAGCCATTATTGGGTGTGCTGCTTGCAGGTGCATGTCAGGTCAAGCTGCTCTGGGCTGCCCTCTAGTCTTTCATGCCAGTTGGAGCATTGCCCTGCATACCGCAACTGCCCCTGGTTCAGACTCCGAGCACAGACGTGTGGATATCCCTGCACCTCGCACGCACTACTTTGTATGGGCCTGGGCCCGAACTGACCCTTGTGCCCCGGTCTTGTGCCTCTGCAGAAAATCTTAGGCCTCGTCTAGCCCCGGCGTCCCATTCTGGGACCAACAATTGCCTTCAAAATCCTGGCAACCTCTCTATCTGGACACATTGCGATTAACTTGAGACCTCACCAGAGACTACTGCCTGGCCCTGCACACAACCTTGGTTCACCAACGGATGACGGAAATGTCCAACAGATTCCGGGCACGTGGTTACCCAGAAAACATCTTGCAAGACGCCAAGAACCGTGTGACTAACACATCGAGACAGGAGTGTTTGAAAAGAACTCAGAGGAACATAGAGCAACGCATGGTCCTCGTGTCCAAATATTCCACTGTTAGCGCAGCATATAAAAAGATCATCTGGAAGCACTGGCCAATATTGCAAAATGAACCGGATTTCCAAGGCATCTTTAATGAGCCTCCTATATTTGCTCACACCAGGAATCGAAATATCAAGGAAATATTGGCTAAACCCACCGAATTAACCAAAAGACATCGCGGCACCCAACCGTGCCTAAACTGCGGCCATTGCAACAGTGTAATCCGGGGCAATCAAATACAACACCCTATGAAAGGACATAACATCAAACTCCATGTAGATGCCACATGTGACTCCACCAACCTGATCTACGCTCTCAAATGCCCATGTGGCAAATTATACATAGGGAAGACCGAAAGAAAAATCAAAACCCGCTTGAATGAGCACAAGTCTAATATCAGACTCAAAACCGAAAAATCCAACATTGCTCTTCACTTCATGGAAGCACACCATACCATCGCTCAACTTAAATTTATGGTCCTAGAGATCGTATCCAGAAAAGAAGGCATAGACAATACTAAATTGTTACTGAAGAGAGAACTTGAGTGGATTTATCTCTTACAGACTCTCAAGCCCCATGGGCTCAATGATCGAACAGAATTTAGCTGTTACCTATAATGTACCACTGTAATGTTGCTGCTTCTCCATTCTCTCTATCTCTGTGTATACCCTATCCCACCCTTTGTTTACTTTCATTTCTCGTACCACGTTTATTCTCCCACCTGTATCCATGTTAACATACTGGTTTAATGTTGTCTACTTCTTGTTACCCTTATTCATTCACCTTATCCCACCTTTCTTTCTTTCACCTTGATCATTCTTTCACCTGTATTTACCCATCCCCACCCATTCACACACGCATGTATTCACCTCTTGGTGTTTAACCTGAATCGCACCACTCCAAGATGGCCCCCGCATATACACGGACGCAAGTCCGTCGTCTCTGTTAACTTAACTCATTTAGCCGATTGTTTAACAGATGACCGCAGGAATACACCTAAGGACATCACGTTTTACATTGAAGTAAGAGGCGAACCACTGTATGCTTAGAGATTCACCATCGATTTGTCTCACCGGCGGTAATACTTCCACCACCTCCCTTCCCCACACTTGACTTGCGCGCACTTAGCCTAGTAGCCCCACACCCAAGAGCACTTCTGAATGCTTAGAGATTCTTTATCTACATGTTTCACCGGCGGTAATTCCCTTACCACCTCCCTACCCTGCACTCTATTTGCGCACACTCAGCCTAGTAGCCCTACACCTAAGAGCACGCCGTTAGACTCCTTTTACCTCTTAATATAGCACCTTCCCTCACTGTCATTTTTCTTTCGCTTCCTCCTTTAGCTCTCCGTGATCAAGGGCGCCTACGCCCGAAATGCATTGGAGCATAATGTTCAAATGTAATGGAATATAACATTCTCGATATGCTGTTGAATATCGAAGCCGTGCAAACCTAAAATCACTATATAAATGAAGTAATAAAGACTCATTACTTTAAACGGAAGCACTTTCATGTGATCTCAATTGGTGTGCTCCACCAGGGGATGTTCTTGCGGGGCTCCGCATCCACGACTATCTTGCAAGTTAGTGGTTATCACCCGTCTATAGTAACCGAGGTCCCTTCCATGCATCATGTGGTGAGAGGTTTCTCCAGTGAGTCAGTGTACAAGCAAACTCACACCCTTAGTATGATGAGGTGAGGTTGGTTGAAGGAAATGCCTTAAAATATTGCAACATCCAAAGTAGCTTGCATCAAAGGGAGAGTTTATACTAGTGCTCAAAATGGAAATGTAGAACCGTAGGTACTCCTCGTCTCAGACTGCCTGTTTGCTGCTGAGATGTGCTGGTACTCTTCCATTAAAAGAATTGGGGGCAGTGCAGAGAAGTGCCTGTACTATTCCTTCATAATTAAAGTGCAGGCAGCAAGCACCTGGTAGTCCCTGCACAATTAAAGCACTCTTGTTTAGGTCTAGCTACAGAAAAAGTCCCAGCGCCATTAGCACATGCAAAATGTTTTTTTAGATACATATTGTTCATAATGACTGCTGAGACAAGGTTAGATAAGTGCATGTTGGCCTCATATTACATCAAAGATGCAATTTTTGTTGGCTCTTAGGGCTCAGTGCACTTTACCACCACTAACCAGTGCTAAAGTGCTTGCGCTCTTTCCTTTCAAACATGGTAAAATTGGCTTACACCGAATTGGCAATTTTAATTTACTTGTAAGTCCCTAGAAATGTGGTTCTACATGTACCCAGGGACTGTACATTAAATGCTGATAGTAGGCCTGCAACACTTATTGTGACACCCACTTAAGTAGGCTATTTAAAGATGTGTCATGTCAAGGCCAGGGCCTTTGTGTTAATTGTTCATGCTTTCTGGCCAGGGGGCCATTTGAGACATTTCCATGCCTTCTATCAGCCTGGGTGCTTATGTGTGGCGTTTCCATGCTTTCTGGCCTGGGTGCTTAATTATGTGTGCTATTTCCATAGTTTCTGGCCTCAGTGACCTGGAGCTGGTGGCTCATGTGCGACATTGCCATGCTTACTGGCCTGGGTGCTTATGTGTGACGTTTGCATGCTTACTGGCCTGGTGGTGTGACCAGGCCTCGGTCAGTGCCTTGGTGCTTGTGTGACATTTCCACAGTATTCTGGCATCAGTCAGTGGCCTGTGTGCTCATGTGTGACAACATGAGTGACAAGTTACTATGCTGTAAAAGGTAATATAATCTAATATGTAATGGAAAATGCTTTATTTTGGCCTTTCTGGCTCTCAAATTTTCTTGGGGGGGGGGACAAGTTCAACCCCCTAAACTCCCCCTAGTAGTGGTTGCTCACTGCGCTTGCTCACTACACACCATGTGGGGGGCTGGTCTCACTTTTACTTTGTTCTCTCTGATTCACTACTTGTGTCTATTTTTGGTGCTCTCTGAAAGAATGTCTATGGGTACATATGACTGGGTGGGTAACCTGGTGCTCTTTAAGGTCATCATCTACTATTTACTGTGCTTTGAAAGTTGATACAATTGAATATATAATGAAAAAAGTGCTGTAAAATTCACCATTTTGGTCTGTCGTTTTCCAAAATTTTCTCGGGGGGAGAACCCCCCCAAACCCCCCTAGTAGGGGTCGGGCTCACTCGCTGCGCTCGCTCGCTATGCGCCACCCGGAGGCTGGTCTGCAGAAATTTGCCAGGGCTGCTTTCAGTTCCCAGTCCGGCCCTGGCTCCTCGATTGGGGTATCGCGGACCGGGGTTTCCCCCCCAAGTGCCCCCCTTTTGGACCTCTTGCCTCTCCCACCAGGGACCACTCCTGGCAAAGCTGGTCCGATGACTCGCTTCGGTCCTCCCTCCCCGTTCTTAGCCGCCATCTGCTTCTTCAAATCGGCTACCTCCTTTATGAGCATGCGGAGCATCTGATCGGTACCGACCCGCTTTCCGACCTTCTTGCCTGGCATTCTCAACGAAGATATCTGAAAAACAAAAAGAAAGATTACAACGCTCAAAATTGGCTCTTCGTTCCGTCGCGAGCTCACGTGCAGCGGGGAGGTGCAGCTTCAGAGCACAGGAACAAGAGGATGCTTTCTTGGCTTGTTGCTCCTTTTATCCGTCTTCAGGGCGGGCGTAAACCCGCCCACGCCTGCCTCCGAGGGCGTGGCCAGCTGCGTCAGTGTCTAGGACAACCCACTCCAGGGCGGGAAAAAGGTGCGCCCCGGCTACGCCGCTTCGGGCATACCAGCCGAGACTCGCCTCCCGCCCAAGATGGCTTCCCGGGGGGATCGTGGTACTCGACCATACGTTCGGGGGGACCGAATGGTCGCCCCTTTCCATTTTCATGCAGGCCCAATCTCATACTAAAGTAATTAGACACAAAAGAATATTAATTCATGAAATAAAACACTTTATGTTTACCTCCCGCCATACTATTACCCTGTATTAGTTCTTACCTAGCGAAAGCTATTAATTTAAAGCAGCTTTTCTGTTATTCGTGTACAACAACCAAAACGTGCAATGTACAACATAGCATAAAGATGCACTAGTACAATTTTCCACAGCGCAAGCAGTTAATACATTAGGTAAAAGGTGTTTGCCCCTTGTGTGTTCAAGGTTGGTTAGTCCATGCAGTTAATACATTACTATGGCGGTATTTAATTTCATGAGGGTGTAATTTTAGAAACCTCACTCCATCAATCCCCCTTTGATGGTTTACCATCATAAAATACCTAAACATACGATTAGTCAAGTTATGTAGCGATTATTATATTTTCTGGCCCTTGCTCCTTACATTTTACATATAGCTTTTCTTTAAAATCTTCCAACTCAATCTCTTCTATCTCTTTTTCTTTCTTTGCATTCCTTACTCAACTTTCTTTCTTTCTTTTCTTTGCGTCTTTTCTTCATACAAATATATGTCATTCTCATTGTTAAAATTATAATTGCTAAGGAAGCTATTGGCACTATTATTTTTCCTACCAGGGAACTACCTATAGAAGAAAAACAATTGCTTATAGTAGAAAAACTCTTACTTAATCTCTCCCAGACACCGTCAACCTCCAGTTGAGCTACTTCCTTATGCAAATTTGTAATATTTTGAATATATATCCTTCCAGATTTTTACTTTTATCTGGAATGTAAGTGCAACAATGTTGCACTCTCAGCATTCCACAGACTCCACCCTCTTTTGCCAATAATATGCCAAGGGAAAGTCGATTTTGCACAACCATAGATCTCATTGCAATCATTTCAGTGTCAATCATCATGAATCCCCCAGCAGTATCTGTTGATAAACAATCAACCTCTGTAGACAATTCTCAAATGTTATATGCATTCAGTGTAACCACAACTCCAGGTATCAATGCTCCAAATACATCACCTACAATTTCTGAAAAACATTATCTTTTCACACATGATAGTCCTTGCTTTATTTCATGGATTCCATTTGTGCCTTTGTCTACATGGTAGATTTATGGAAAGACAATCCCAAGATAACAACTTCCATACCAATGATCTGTTAATCAGTAATAAGCTTTCCTCCCATAGACATATTATATGCCTGGAAAAACAGGGTCAGTTCCTCCCTGTAATCCCCAACCGGCAATAATTTTATAGGTATCTTCACATTCACTGGAACCAATGAAGTCATTGTTGTTTTCCCTACGTAAGCATAATTTTCCCTTCTGAGGCCAGTCTAGGGCCATTGCAGCATAAGTCTCGCCTTTGTCATAATAGCCTTCTCTGAAAATCCAAGGTGGTGACTGTAATTTCTCTGAAACTTAGCCCTTCTCTCTTCCACCATCTCTAAAAAGATCTTCTCCTCCTTCTCTAATTCACAAGTTAAATTATTCTTATATGCGTACTCTATCTCTAAGGGATTGGTTGTCAGGAATAAATCTCCCATAACATGTGTAGGAGCTATCTTATGTAACTCAGGTTCTACAGGGATTTTAGAAAAGATTGTATTTTCATCAGAATAATAGTAATCCAGTTTACCTGTTCTATACAAAAAAGCGATAAGACACTACAAGTCACACCATATGTCAAAGGAAGGTGATGGTAGGTCACATCTTTGGAGAAAGATGATAGTAATTGCATACACACATAACAGTCACTCACATCCATTGTTTCCACATACTCATAAAGTAATTTGGTGAGTATATTCAGAGAAAGATTATTAACTGATCTATCATGATGAAAACTACTAGCATCTATCTGATCCAACTGAGTAATAGGAGTTTGCTTAGTATCCATATCTATTCTTGGGCTTGTAAAATTGTTAGGACAAGGTGTATCTTCTTCTATCAGATGTAAAGGTATGACAATTGTTAGTATCCCTCAAAACACTATTAGTATACAGGTAAGACACAAACAAGTTCTATAACATCTACACATAAAACTACATCTAGGTCTTGTTACTTGAATGTCTGCCATAGAAAATTTACTTTAAGTGCAGTTCTAAGGTAGTGTGATCCCATGCTTCTAAGGCTTTCTTCTTTACCCCTTCTTTTATTTAAAATAATCGAATGTTTCCTGGACTTCTTCCGGATCTTCAGAAAGTTTCTTCAATTTACAACTTTGCACCTTAATTTGTTCACAGTCTCTTAAGGTGGATTTAAATCACTCTTTTCAACCTGCTCGTTGTCAGTGCTGTTTCTTTCTCAGTTTAGATATTCTTCTTTACTCTCCTCCATCACTATGTAGGTCCAGTCACGTGACTTGAACCTTTGGTTTTGTTTTCTCACTCTCTTTGGCGCAGCACTGATTCGTCATCTGACTCTCCCTGTTCTATCTTACTTGAGACTCCCTTTATCTGTTCAAACCTATCCTCAGGCCTTCCTTTCACTACCCTGTATTTCAGCCTTTTAACTCCGCTTGGCCAATGGTCGTCCTCCTTTGCCCTTTTTGGTTGAACTACTTCTTCTTCCTTGCTCAATTTGTGTGTTCGTTTCTTTGCACCTACTCTGAATTTGTTTTCTTCTTCACTTTCTTTTTCTTCTTCGGTATTTCTTTCTCCTGCCTCTATTCTAAACTTTCCCTCATCTAAAATTTGTTTTTCCTCTTGTTCAACAGCAATTTCCCCAGTCCCAGTAGCTGGTGCCCACTTTACTTGACTTGTGCTAGGCTGTTCACCATCAAACTGCTCTTCAGAGTCCTTTTGTTTGGACTCACCAGTTTTGCAGCCTATTGCTCTAGCCTCACCAGTCTCTTGTACTTCAGTCTCTGATTCCAAGCTCGGATCTGAGATTTCCAGAGGCCACTCTACTGGTCTTTCAAGTGGACTTGGGACTCGCTGAGTATGACTGGCGTGGATCCAATTTGGTAAGCCAGGACACTTTACTGCTGTAGTTGTCATCAATATGACCTGGTGTAGTCCTACCCAGCGGGGCTTTAGGCAAGTCTTTCATCTACGCCTTTTCACGTGAACCCACTCACCAGGGCTTAGGTCATGGGCTTGAGTTTGCTGTGTGGTTGTTGCATCTGCATTAACCTGATCAATCACAGAATGTACCACGTCAGCTAATCCTTTGCATTAGTCAAGGATGAGATCATCAGATATATTTATCAAATTGTTGGCAGGTATAAATACTTGTCTCATTGCTCTTCCCATCAAGATCTCATGAGGACTCAACCCTGTCTTTTTGTCGGGAATGCTTCTGAGACTCATCAAAACTAGGGGTAAAGCGTCAGACCAATTCAGTGTTGTGGATTTGCACACTTTTCCTAAACTTTTCTTGATTATACCATTAGGCACAATGAAGTTTTTGTTGAATGCTCAATGCCTCACAAATCAGTTTGATTGTTTCACTAGTGAAGTGTGTGCCTGTAACTGTTTCCATAGTGACTGGAAAACCATATCTAGGACTGTATTCCCTCAACAGGAGTTTTGCCACAGTTAAACTATCATTCCTTCTTGTAGGATAGGCTTCTACCCAGCGGGGAAACAAACACACAACGACTAACACATACTTGAGCTTGTTACATGGAGGCATCTCCATAAAATTGAGATGTAGTCTGGTAAAAGGACCTCCTGCTCTCCCTATTGTTCCCATACTAACTACAGTTTTTCTTCCTGGGTTTTGTTGTTGACAGGTCAGGCATCTCTGACAGAGAATCTCTGCAATGGACCTAAACCTGGTATGAAACCAGGTTTGTTTGAATTATCTGACCGTGGTGTCTCCGCCGATGTGTGTCATTTCATGATACATCCTTGCCACATGAGAAAGCAAACTGTCTGGCATGACTGGTCTCCCATCAATTTATACCCATACATCATCATCTGCTCGTTTCCTACATCCTACTTTTTCCCATTCCTGTTTCTCTTCTTCACCTGCCCCTTCCTGCAATAGTCTCACTTCATCCCATGTTTCAGTGGTGTTATTAAACATAAGTTGACAAACCGTATTTTCTTTTGTTTTTACCCGATTTATGGAAGTTTCATTCTTTGCACAATATTGTGCTACTTGGTCAGCAAATCTGTTGCCTTTAGTCACATAACCATCTCCTGACATATGTGCGGCACATTTGACTACTGCAATTTGTTTTGGCAATTGTAAGGCTTCAAGCAACTCTTTTACAAATTGACTATTCCTGATGGGGGACCCTGAAGAGGTCAGAAATCCCCTCTGCATCCATATTTCTCCAAAGTCATGCACAATGCAAAGCCATATTGGCTATCTGTAATTATAGTCACCTTCTGATTTCTTTCCAATTTGCAGGCTCAAATTAGAGCCACCAATTTGGCAACTTGTGCAGATTTCACCCCTTTTAGACAGGGTCCGTTTAGGATTGCCACTAAAGCATGTACGACGGCATAGGCAGAACTTAACATACCTGTTTCAGTTCGCAAACATGAACCATCAACAAACATCACACAATCAGATTCTTCAAGAGGTACATCTTTGATGTCAGGATGCGGCTTAGTGCAAAATTCAGTCACATCCAAACAATCATGTCCTGCATCATCTCTCACTTCTTCATTCAAAACATCTGGCAATAATGTGGATAGATTCAAATTTGTACATCTCACTATGGTGACATTTTTTGTACCCAGAATCGCTCTCTCATACATAGTCAGCTGACTATAGGTAAGGTGTTGAGTCTGTGTTCTTGTTAAAAGGATTTCAATCGAATGTGGCACATACACTCTCACAGGATGACCCATTATGATCCCTTCACTCTGTTCCAGAGACTCACACATGTAGCAGCTACTGCTTTCAAATATCCAGATAATGCGGCAGCTACCGAGTCCAAAGTGGCAGAAAAATAAGCCACAGAACCTCTCGCCATTCCATGCCTTTGTGTTAAAACTGCAAGTGCGCATCCACCTCTCGCACTGCAATATAATGCTAAATCTTTTGAATATTCAGGCATTCCCAAGGCAGGCGCCTGACTCAGACTGATTTTCAATTTAACAAAAGCTTCCATGCTTTCCTCATCCAATTCAATTGGGTCTTTCACATAATTTCTTGTCAACCTCTGTAGAGGTTTTGCAATTAGTGAAAAACCACTAATCCACTGTCTACAGTATCCAAACACTCCTAAGAACATTCACACTTCTCTCTGAGTCTTAGGTGGCTTCATGTCCTTAATCACACAGATGTGCTCAGATGTTACCTTTCTGACTCCCCTTTCAATCTTGTGACCTAAGTATTGAACTTCTTGCTGAGAGAATTGTATTTTTGCATGGGCCACTTTATGTCCACATCCTGCCAAATGGTTCAGTAATGCAATAGTATCTGCAATACAAGCCTCTCGAGTTTTTGATGCCACCAGTAGGTCATCAATATACTGAATCAGAACTGACCCTTCAGGCATTCTCAAATCTTCCAGACATTTTTTCAAGATCTGGGTAAAGATTGAGGGACTCTCAGTGTACCCTTGAGGAAATCGGCACCATGCCAAAACACGATCTCTGAACCGGAAAGCAAATAGATACTGGCTACCCGGATGTAAAGGAATCGAAAAGAATGTATGACACAGATCAATCATTGTATACCATTCTGCATCATGAGGAATCTGATAAAGAATACCTGCTGGATTTGGTACAACTGGCCAACAGGGCACAACAGTTGTGTTCACCTTTCTTAGATCTTGCACTATTCTATATGTTTCATTTGGCTTTTTCAGTTCCATAATAGGTGAATTGCAGGGACTGCTCATTATTTCTTGTAAAATTCCTTGCTCAGTCATTTGATCAATTACAGGAGCTATTCCCGCTATTACTTCTGGCTTCATTTTATACTGTGGTGTGTTGGGATATCTAGCACCATCTTTCACTGTAATTTTAATCCCGTCTGCTTTTCACATTAACCCAATCTCTTGTCCTGTAAAATCCCACACATCCAAATTCACTACCTTCATCAATTCTTCAGGCACACATTTATCTGTCAGAAGCAAAAATAACTCATTCACTTCTGTTCCTTGCTTTGCTAGCACCATTTTAAAAGAAACATCCTCATCAAGTGTCTGGAATGCAATACCATCCAGTGTGCAGTAAATAGTGCAATTCGTCTTGCATAGCAAGTCTCTCCCTAACAAATTTACTGGACTCGAGTCACACACTATGAACCAATGCATTTCTTTAAATGGACCACTATGTACTGCGATTGGTTTAGTAACTGGAGTACTAATCTGTTTATTTAAGGCTCCTGCTACTTGGATAGTTTCTTCCGAGAGGGATAGGTTTGGAATTTCTGCTGCTCTCACAGTAGAACAGGTAGCACCAGTGTCCACAAGAAAGGTGATATCATTACCTTCCACTTTTCCATCAATATAGGGACCTGTCTGAACTACCTCTAGAGTAGCGCCAAGCACGCACTCTTCCTCCCCCCTCAGGCACCGTCATTGACTCAGCTCAACATCACTTCCATCACATTGCATCCAAAATTGGGGAATCACATTCGTGTTAGTATTCTTACTAACCTGGTCTCCTCCGTGGAACCCTGTAACCGTACTGTATTTTTGAGCATTTACATTGTGGAGGTAAAGGTAGTTGCAGAATCTGATACTGGGTATTGACTACCTGCTGCTGATGTGGTTGTTGCACACCTACGTCACTCTTCACCTGTGGAGTTAAAATGTGATTTCCTCCATTAGTTCTCTGCACTGATCTACACTCTTTCTTCCAGTGTACATACTTTCCGCATGCATGACAAGGAAATTTCTTTTTTGCTTCTTCTCTGCTCATTTGTCCTCTACCTCCACTGAGTCTATGAGCATTCTGACTAAAGCCTCCCATCTGATTCATGGACTGAGAATTCAATTGAACTTCTTGCTGTTCCGCTACCTCTACCTGCGCCCACATCATTTTTTACTTTTAATTTGCGACGACGCGACTCAATATTATCACTACAATACTTTGCATACCTTAATATCTCATCAGTTGTCTTAGCCTGCCAAAACAACATGTTTTGTTGAATCATCTGACTAATCTCAGGTCTCAATCCTTACACAAATCTATACACAAAATTACCCATATCTTTGTCTCCTATGTTCTCAAAACCACTCTACTACTTAAAAACTTGTAACAACCTTTCATAATAGGCATGAACAGATTCTTGCGGCTCTTGGGTGGTTCTATCTATTTTTACCCAATCAGTTTCCTTAGGGGAAATTTTACTTCAACAAAGTAAGAAAGTAAGCACCTAATTGTACTTTTTTATCACCTCATCAAAAGGTGCTCCTGTTTTAGGATCTGTAGGATATTCTTCTTTTTGCCAATCAACTGTAATTTTACATTCTGTCCATAAATCTGCAGGGACCACAATCTCAAACAATCCATCTAAATCTTTCAACAACACTTTTGAGACATTCACAAACTTTTCAACTTGTTTGTACCACTCCACTGGTTTTTCTCTTAACCTTGGGAACTCATTTGTAAAAGACAATATATCCTGTCTAGACCACAGAACATGGACATAACCTCCTCCTGGAACTTCCCTCATGGGACGTACAAGAGCTACATTTTCTGCTTCCCTTACTGGATGTAAATGTACTTCTTTAGCAGCTGTTTCTTCTTTCTTCCTCATCCATCTACCCTTCCATCTCTCCACGTCTCCTCATTTTCTCAAAACAACCATTAACTCTTTTATCTGCACTCGTCTACCAGATGTGTTCATATTTTCTATATCCTTTTCAGTAAAATCCACTCTATATGTCTTCTGCAACACCTTTTATCTGCCTATATCTATTCCTAATTCGTCAGTAGCTTCTGTCAACCTCTCATGCAGATTTCTTGCTTTCCAAGTAATACATTTACATAGACACATTAATTAATCATCCTGATAAGTTTTTAACCTGTCTGGACTTATGGTCCTAAGGATCATCTCCTTCAGATCTACTTTCAACGTACTCACATCTATAGGTTGTGGCTGTGTTTTCTTCTTTGTAACTCTTTCACCCAATCATCTAACTCTTCAGGTGTCAGACCTGTTGAAACTTCACTTCTCAAAATGTCCCCCACCTCTATTCTTTTTGGATGGAACTGCATTATTCTCTAGATGTTTCATTTACTGTTAAATTAGTTGGAGGGGTTGACCTAGTATCTGTAATAGGATGTTCACTTTGCACTTACAGTGTTGATTCTACTACTGGCTGATATTGCGCCAGGTTATAGAGGGATAGTCAAAGAAAGTTCATGGATAAGTCCATTTTCAAATACAGGTATTGCCGGACATTTAGTTACTGGCACAGTTATTGCATATATTTTCATATTCATTTGATTTAATTTTTCAACGAATTCTTTGGTTTTTATTGCTAATTCCGCTTCCTTTTCCTGTACTTCATTACTTACGGTTGCAATTTGTTTCGTTGGAGGTGTCTTCGAAATTCACATTGACAGTGCACTTGCTGTCACCCTCGCCAGATTTTCCTGATAAGGGGGTGGTCGTTTAACTAATATATCATCCAGTAACTCGTCATCAGATTCATTCAGGTTATATCCATATCCTAACGGCTCTAAATGTTTCCTTTTCTCCTTCCATTTACTTCCTGCAGTCTCTTCTACAGTTAAAACTGGATACAATCCTTCAGCTATTTCTCCATTGCTCCATCTCTTCATCCTGTCCTCATGCCTTTCATCTTGAAATCTTCCAAACATTAATCTATTACTCCTGCCACCTCTATGTCTTTCCCTTTCATACATTTCATCTTCCCATTCAACTAATGAAACAAACTGTGTTTGTCTAGGTCTCAGATTAAATGCCATCATATTGTCTCTCAAATTTTGCAAAACTGCCAAATTAAAAGAACCATGCTCTGGAAAAGCTAACACACCATCATTCTTCGTATATTCTACCGAATTTTCTAACCAAATGCATGTGTGATATCCATACTTCAACAACATATAAGAAGCTGGTGACTTTGGTGGAGGGATAGGAACTCCTTATCTCATTATTATGGATTTGTCCTTTTTAAAGAACCTTTTAATTTTTCCAAACAAAGTCAATTTTTATTGTCTTGATTTTTGCTAATCATCGACAAATTTACCTAAAATTCTAATCTTCGTCAACACAATCCGCTATACTTCACCAAATCAAATTCCTTTGCATCTCTAGACACTTGACCAATGTCAGTGCAACACACTCTATCTCTCCAATCAGAGCTCTCTGCGTCTCTGCTAATCTATCCAATGCCAGTGCGGCTCACACCAACCAGCCAATCTGAGCTTACCTTGTCTCCGCAGTCTGACCAATGCCAGCGCAGCTTTCTGTGACGTCAGCCTCTCCTCTTACTGCTGACCCTCCCTTTCCAAAAATTATTCTAAGTTCTTTTTCTTTACATTAACTTGTTAGTTACAACATAAAACAACACCACATTGTCTACTAAATAAAGAGATCGTTTTTTCACTTTAAAGAGTTTTCCTTTCAATACAGGCAAGTATAACAATTCCGCTATCCTACACTTCATTCAAGCTAGGAGAGGACCTGTTATTTCTTTAGGGGTACAGCCAAAGTGTCACAAGAGGACCTTTAGTTAAAAAGGAGGTCTCACTACTCTTCTGGGGATAAGGCCACATTTTCACAGGTGGACCCTCCACTATCTCACCCTCTTTTTACATACATACTGAATAGTCCCTAAAATAACACATGTGTTATCACTGTTTACACAGAGAATGCACCTATTTCCGTGTGATTTCACCTCTCACACTTTTCCTCTGCTTTCTTTCAGGCTAACTTCATTTGCCGGCTCACCAGATACCTTTCCGTACCCATTTTCCAAAACTACATAGAAACGCAACACTAACTCACTTTACATAGAATGTTAAACATATGCTCAATAATCAATCAATCACCAAACTAATCAATAATAACCATCAATCTGCTACCAGAAAAACGGATCCAGCGCAACCCCTAATTCATAAGCCAGGGACCATGAAAACATGTCACACATGAAATTCACTTACCAACCAACGAGGCCCATCACATATTACCCATAAATGATCCCTGAAGACGAGCGCTGGATTAGGGGGTTTTATTTTGTCAGTTTTTTGTATATGTACAATTCTACACTTCACATTAATAACACTTTTATTTATTCCTAACCATTCTTTATTTCAACTGTTTCTTCTGGTCGATGGACCATTAGCTAACGAGCTGATGGTGACTATGATTAACTAAACAGTTTAATACTTGTATCTTATTAAATTAACTGCTCATTTCAGAATATCAGTACACACACAAGACCACTTATAAGAGAACAAAATTATCAAGCAATGTAATCAAAATGAATCATTTGCCTCAACATCAAAGCGTGCATAAGGGTAAGGGAAAGAAGGTACAGCAAATTACTTTGCAGAGATATATTGCAGGATTTAGGAATGTAAGGAGGGTATTACCCACCAAAGAGTAAGGAAACCACTTCCTTGGCCGAGGTTGTGGCACGGGTCCCTAGAGATAGGCTCGGAGGACAAAGTTAACAGGACAGATGCAATTTTAAGTTTTGAAAATAAGCTGGCAAACAAACAATAATTTCCTAATCTATCTACCTTGATCTAGTTTTCCTCGGATGCAGTCTCTTCCCCAGGACTCCCGCCACGTTCTTGTACCTAATGTGCTGTCTGACTTGGTGCTGCTTCCCTTGATCTCGGTGTCTCGATATCTCTCCCTCTCTCTCTCTCTCGATGCTCTCAGTGATCTGACCACACCCATAATTTGGGATATCAATTATACCTTAACTCCTACATTACTATCTTACAATGTTGCAATATCAGTAGAAATTCGGCCTGTGATTGGTTGACATGAGTCATGTTAGAGTCTCCTCATCAGGTTCTCATCGCTAAACCATCCCATATTAGTTTTAACAAAGGAAGTATTAAGGATAAATACATTCATATACTACTAATATTAATTGTTATACATTCTACAACATTTTAATATTATGACATCCGCTTCACGTTCAAATTGCACGAAGCGATGGCAGTTCCCACAGTCGCTGTTTCATCTTGGCACATAAACAATAGGACACAAGTCATCATGGCCTTCACATGGATTACATCAGCGGGTACACTCGGCAGTTCGTGAGCAGGCAGAGCTCTCCACGCATTCGTACTTCGTATAGACCAAGACAACCACATGCAGGCTCGGAGAAGAGGCCATTTTCATGCAGGCCCAATCTCGTACTAAAGTAAACAGACACAAAAGAATATTAATTCATGAAATAAAACTCATTATGTTTACCTCTTGCCATACTATTACCATGTAGTTATTAACTAGCGAAAGCTATTAATTTAAAGCAGCTTTTGTGTTATTCGTGCACAACATGCAAATTGTGCAATGTACAACATGGCATAAACATGCACTAGTACAATTTTCCACAGTGCAAACAGTTAATACGTCCTCATGCCTTCATGGTTTAATATAGTAGGTAAAATGTGTTTGCCCTATGTGTGTTCAAGGATGGTTAGTCCATGCAGTTAATACATTACTATGGAGGAACTTAATTTCATGAGGGTGTAATTTTACAAACCTCACCCCATCAAGGGTAAGCTGGTTTGTTAAAGCACAAGCCAAGATCACACCGAAAATGGACCAGGTTGGTGTTGTTGAACTTCCTACTTCAGCTAAAAGATCGCTCTGAGCTGAAGAGAATCCTCAACCCTCACTAAATGCAGCATTGTGTTTGTTTACTTTATTTTCATTGAAACAATGTATAACTATAACCCCTAATTTATTTTATAGCATTTGTAAGGCGCGCAGCTACCCACAAAGGGTTTCCCGGCGCCAGGAACGCTAGACACTCAGAGATCACTGGGGAGAGAACAGACAAAGCAATTATTTATTGAAAAGCCACGTTTTTATGTTCTTTCTAAAATTCACATAGCTTTCTTCCTTGCGAATGTGGGAGGGCAGCGTGTTCCACAGCATTGGCCCCAGGTAGGAGAAAGATCTCCCGCCTATTCTGGCTCTTTTAAACCTAGGTACTGCAAAATTTGCCGCTGTACCTGATTGCCGGGAGAAGACTATCTCAGCAATTGCTACCTTAGGTTTCCTCAATCCTTCCTTTATTTTATCACAGTCTTTTCGTCAGGTAGTCAATTTGAAGATGCATATTCAATTTGTGTAGGTTTAGCTTTACAAACCATGGATTGATAGGACTTGACTTACTTCAGGAATGCAATTCTATCACATTCTAAGTAATATTATCAGCATGCTACTATTTTTATGAGCTCTGCCCAGTCTTTCATTCTTTTTAGGCCGCCGGAATAAACTAGCAACTTGTCTTGAGGGCTGCAGTCATTCAGCCATTGTTCCAGCATAACCTTAACACCCACTGCCTTAATATCTAATGGTGGTGCTGGTGTGACAGTACCTCTCCTTGACACATTGTAAAGAGACTACTTTAGTTTATTAGATCACATGGTTCCTAAAGCATTCATCAAATAAATAAAATATATTCAATATCAGGATAAAAGAAAAGAAGCGCAATTTACAAAGAATACTCATTTACTAAAGCACATTTAAAGTCACACATTAAAACCCTAATTTGCGAAAACCTTTGTTTATCCTCCATTTTAATTAGCAAATGTATTACATTATTGCTTGTTTTTCTTTAACTTCAACATATTTGTAGCTATATATAGCTTGGATGTTTCTCTGTGTTATTGAGGTCTATCCTTAACACTTTAAAGGCATGCTGGTCATAAAATGGGTTCTACTGGCCTAAAAATTGCCCTGGTAAGGGATGTGAACCTCTCCTTAGATTTTATTGGTGGCTCTGGCATAATGGTACCCTTCTTGACATGTTTTGCGCATTCTGACATATGTGTTCCTATCTTTGGTGTAATTGACAGCATCACATAAGAGACCAATCCTTGGCAGATAGTTGGATCCATAAAATTTGATTTTGCACCTAAACTTTTCCACACTGAAGCTCATGTTGCACTTCAAAGATCTGTCAACAAAATGTGATGTCCTATGGATGCACACGTTTTACACCTAACTTTCCATCTTAGTTCGGCAACTTCTTTTGAGTGAATTTTCACCTAAATACCCCAGCACATTGTGCTTGCGCACTCAAATGTGTTTTTGCGCCAAAATGTATTTAGGTCTCGGCCTGATCCAGCGCATGCACTGGTCTGGCCGAGCAATCAGTAGGTGCTCTGGGAAATGCTACTTTTTGGCTATGAGCTTACTGTCACGCGCACAAGCGCGCGTGTGACGTGCACAGCTGCCATCGGGTGCTCTCACTTTCTTAAAGAGTTCAGCAACAGCACGCGCTTGTGCAGCGAAAGTGAGAGCACCCGATGGCAGCTGTGCACATCACGCGTGCACACACAACTCCCGTTTGCTCCCTTGATCGCGATCACTTTTACTTTTGCTGCTGCGCGCAGCCAATGCTTGTTTGACCTGCTTCCTGCTCGCGAGCTCTCTTGGTGCAGTGGACAGGCTTCCAGTGAGATTTTAGATTCGGGTCGTTGCAGCGGATCTTGTTTTAAAAAAATTGTCAGAATAGACCGGGTTCCAATGACGAACCCCTCAGGCACAGCACTTATTGATTTCTTGATGGCTTGTGCCTCTTACTCAGCACAGCCTTTTTGAGGTATTCAGCCAGCGTCAGCTCTTGGCTCTCACTCCCGGATCAATGACTCACACAAGTTTCATTTTCAGGGGGCTTTAAAACGCAGCGCTTCCGCGGACTCCCTGTCCAGTGCAAATACGCTGCTTCATAGCAGAAAGATTGCACATGAATGGCTTTGACAAGTAAAGGTGTCCCAGTGTGCAGGGACAGGCTGCAGGCTACTGCATGTCAGAAGACTTCTGAGTGTATTTACCAACACAACACTGGCAAACTATACACTCACACCTAAACAGAAATTAGGGAAAGATGAACACAAATAATAAAGCACCCAGCGGGGATTCGCCTTGTAATTGTTTGTGTGACGTACATGTGGCTAAATATTTTACTTCGTTTATATTTACGAACGGTTATTTTACAGATACGATCACAATAACAGCCTTCACCGCGACAAATCAACTTCTAACTTCATTGGCAGTACTGCTTTCATTTGAAGCACATATTGTGGGTCGCTCGTCTTAGGTCATTCACATTTTTTATGGAAACTTTGGTGATCAGCATTCAGTACTGAAATTATTCAGCCATTATTATGTAAACAACAGTCCGCCTTCGACATACACGAGCTTTTAAGGTTCCCCTTTTCATTAACTTTTTTCATGCTACCGAAACCTTGCACGTTACAAGCTACACATTGTTTTATTTCAATAGCGGGGTCCGGTGTGCATTATGAGTATGAAACCAGAATAAAGGACCCCTCGAGTCACATCCCCTCCTCCATTGCCCTCTCTCACTGTATTGTCATTATGTTTGAACAAACATCTTGGAACCCGTTTTCCCAGAAAAAACACAACACGAATCTCATAGATTTCCGAGCCCTGCAGACTGCATCGGCTGGTGTCCTACGGACACCGCAACCTCTTAAGATGGAATCCACAAATACATCATTTCACTCTGGTTTGTGTCAGTAACTCCTCAGACCTAATAAGCAGCACCTGACGGGATGAAAAAAAGTGGCGCGGGGAGGTGCTTTCTAAAATTTGCGGACCTATGTCATTAAGGGGGTGGGTGTTTGAATGGGTAAAGTAAACCTCTGAGTTCCATACTGTGACGCTCAACCGTAGCTTGTTCTCGCATTTTCACATATATTTGTTTGCAGCTGATTCAGCACTGGGCTGACCTCACCCTTTCTTTGTCCGGTCTGAGTCACACCGAGCTGAGGGTTTCCCCTGCCCCCCTCCCCACAAACAAGTTCCCTCTGCTTCTCGCTTCTGGGCAAATTGCTGGTGATGGGTGGCCTAGTTTGAGAAGAAAGGGGGCCATCTGTTCACCCTGTGTACACAGCAGCAGGGAGACAGTGACATCAACCCTGCTGTGGCTAAATAACCAGGCAGGCAGCAAGACAAGTCAAGAGCCATAAAGTATGGTGATTGTGGCCAGGGCATGATGTGTTGCCAGGATTGTGTACATGTGTATACGTTTAGTGTGTGTGTGTGTGTGTGTGAGCACTATGCCATTTTTGTGTATGCATGTGAAGTGCCACTTGTGTACCCAAATGTAAATCGTGATTGTATTTATCATCTACACACACTATAGTGCACAAATATAGCGTTTGTAGCCATGAGTGTATCTATATTATGTGACATCTTCACTAAACTGTTTAAGTTAGGCTCTTTTACATTATGTGTTCCAAGCCAAGCAGGATTTATGTTTGATTGGAAAATGCCTTTTGTTGAACGCCTGACTTGCTTCTCGTTACAGTCCTTCATTAGTTTTGGTAAAAATATTCAGTTGCCCTCCCAATTCTTTTGAAACTGTTGATGGGATTGTTGAAAAAAGGCCAATACTGTAAGCTGTCAAATTTGCCTCTTCACGTGGAACTTTGATTGAAAATGTTATTATGAATTCTTAAACGCTAGCTCCAGAGTATTTCACTTATTTGTCGAATCCTGATGTTCTGGGCTTCTACTGGCACAACCCACAAGAATGCTACATCTTTGGCTGCTAATGACAAAGATATTTCATACTTGCATCTAGTTATGCATTGATATTTGCGATGACGTGTAAGACTACTTTACATCTTCTCTGCCCATTGGTATCTGTACTGAGGAACAGATGTTGTTTGCAATCCTTGGGCACCTTTCCTTTCACTGTGGAATGCGGCCTTGTGCAGTGGGATGGTGTTTCAGGAGCGGATTAGAGAGGACATTGTAGTGAAGTACTCTTCTGTTGGGACTCTACAAGGTAATGGACCTCTGCACCCCTGCCATAAGTGTCCCAGTGGCATAACCCTCGCACTCTGCCCCACTCCCACATGTATGCAACATTTGCCATACTGTATTCCTTCTCAGGACAAGAAAAAAGGCCAACATACACGTTCGTCTTGTGGTGGTCATTTGTTGGCCGCAGTTTATTAAGAATACAAGGAAACATGAATATACTTGCATACTTTACATGTTATGTCCTGACAAACTTCCTTGTTATTGTCTCTTGGCCCTTCTGGGTCATTTTCTTTGGTAGGTTGGTTTTGCGCTCACTTTGCGCGGGGAGGGAGTAGCTTCTGTCCCGGAGTTAGGCCCCCTCGCTACCTTGTCCGACTCTTGTTGTGCCCTGCCTTCCGGCGGGGGCTGGGCTGCGAGCGCCGTCTCCGTTTGCTACTCCCCGTCTTTGGTAGGCCACCTTCCCAGCCGTGAGGCATCCCAGAGTGAGTGGTCCTACACACCTGTCCTTAGGCCAACTCACCCAGCCGTGAGGCATCTGAAGGTGAGTGGACCTATTCTGGCACACCGCCCTCCGGTGTGCCTCCGTACCAACCATTATCAGCGTAGTTCTTCTGCCACGCTTTGCCTGTTCCTCAGCCCTGCGACAATGCTGTTCTTTGGGTGTGGGTGGGTGGGACAAAAATGTGGGCCCTGCCGCCGGTGCTGCTCCCCGCTCCGCTAAGATAGGAGCTTGCTTGGGGGAGCGTTGCTTATATGCCCCCCGCCATTCGCCCTCCAGCCAGCCCGGTATGCCCTCTGTCCATTGGGTGGTTATTCTCCCGCCTCGGCCTCCATTGGCCGGGGGCTGGCGCCTCTTGGTGGCTGCTGTGGGGGGGGAGGGCGCCGGCATTTCCTTTGTCCCTTGGTCGCTTTTGCGCGCCAAAACCATCCCCCACTAGATCGTGTCCGGGGGCACGGCGCTAGTTATGGCGCCGGCTTTCGAGCTCCCTTTGGGAGCAGCCTCTGCTATAACCCTCGCACTCTGCCCCACTCCCACATGTATGCAACATTTGCCATACTGTATTCCTTCTCAGGACAAGAAAAAAGGCCAACATACACGTTCGTCTTGTGGTGGTCATTTGTTGGCCGCAGTTTATTAAGAATACAAGGAAACATGAATATACTTGCATACTTTACATGTTATGTCCTGACAAACTTCCTTGTTATTGTCTCTTGGCCCTTCTGGGTCATTTTCTTTGGTAGGTTGGTTTTGCGCTCACTTTGCGCGGGGAGGGAGTAGCTTCTGTCCCGGAGTTAGGCCCCCTCGCTACCTTGTCCGACTCTTGTTGTGCCCTGCCTTCCGGCGGGGGCTGGGCTGCGAGCGCCGTCTCCGTTTGCTACTCCCCGTCTTTGGTAGGCCACCTTCCCAGCCGTGAGGCATCCCAGAGTGAGTGGTCCTACACACCTGTCCTTAGGCCAACTCACCCAGCCGTGAGGCATCTGAAGGTGAGTGGACCTATTCTGGCACACCGCCCTCCGGTGTGCCTCCGTACCAACCATTATCAGCGTAGTTCTCCGCCACGCCGTCTGGGAGGCTTCCGTCTCCCTGCGGCTCCCCCCAACTACGCCTGTTCTTCCTTATTTGCAACCTGCCAAGCGATTCGCTTCCCACATGTTGGTCCGACTTGAGCCTCCACTCTCTCTATCTTTCGTGAGGCTGCCTCCTTCCGTTTTTCTCCCTCTGTGCCCCTTCCGCAACACTTCCTGAGGGGCCTGCAGGAGCCCCACCTCAACCTTTCCTGTGGTGGTGGGCCACCCTTGGCTTCTTCCGTGAGCCCCTGCTGTGTGTCATTCCAATGACCTGTTTGGTAGGAGGCTTCCCTCTACTTTTAGTAATTCCTTCCTCTCCTGCACGACTTGTATTCCTTCCGCCCTTATCCTGTGGGGGGGGCCTGCACCCCTCTGGGCCTGTTGCCCTTTATCTATCCCCCCTTTGCCTTTTCATACTCCCCCCTCCCCCGGATTGGGAGTGGGTGGGGCATGCTCCCGCCCTGGGGTGTCCCCCTTTGCGGCATGAAAGCCGTTTGTCACTGTTTATCGCCTGGCTAACTCTTTGGTCGCACTTTGCATTCGGCCCTTTGTAGTGTTCTGTCGCTGTGTCATAGACTGTAAGATGGCCGTTGTACATACCGCAGGCCTGGCTACCCTGCCCCCTATTCACCTCGGTCCGTCGCTGACTCGCTATCCTAAAATTGCGGTCTCGTTCTCGCCTCTGTGTTGTGGTGTCCACCGCACCGTCATTGTATTGCGGGTTGGGCCCAGAGTGTTGGGGGGGCACTGGCTCTGTGCACCAGGGGAGGAGGCCTGTTAGCCCTCCCCGCCGGCAATATGTGGACTGGCCTGTCTCTAATGGCCGAGAATGTGACCTATATAAACCCTGCAATGAAGTGATGAGTGAAATTATGGATTGAACCCATGGCTTTTTTAAAGCCTTTCTTCTTGTTTTGTACCTTCTCGCCCTTAAAGAGGAGTACAGCCATGTGCAAAATAAAGTCAGTCTAGGTTCCCCCGGAGGCACCGTCCCTCCCGAGCTGCTAGTACATGTGTCTTGTGCACGGTCTGGTAGGCTTGAATGTCACCACCCAGGAGGACTCCTCGCCAAAACTCACTGAAATAGCTTACCTGGCAAGTTTGTGTAATTTAGCATTGTAGAAAACAACATTATTTGCCCTCTACGACATGTACGTTACACTGAGGAAATTGAGTGGGTAATCATTTGTCCATGTGTAGTGTCCACACCGTACATTAGCGCCCTAGGCCTCCTGCGCTCCCTATGTTTTATTACCTGTTCGTCACTGCTAACCAACTACTAGGAGGAAATTCCTAAGGCCTCTCCCGGTGGGTTGGTGCCGACACTTCAGGCTAGCTCTGCAATCGTTATTTTTGGCCTCTGGGGTTCACCAGGTTAAATGTACTTGTGATAAAGTAATTATTACTGTCCTAAGAGAGGTATGAGGACCCGGTTGGAATATATACATTGCTCAAGTGCTTCGCCTATATGAGGAGCTGTGTTTAGGATGACTGACGTAGCAGTAGTGACAGCTTTAGCGCGCCTAGATGCAGAGGAGAGCATGTGTGGATCGTGCCAATAATTCTTATCCACCGCCCTTTTGTCAGAGGATACCACGTGGAGCGTTAGCGACCGCTCTGCCCTCGTCCCCTCAGTTGGTTCTGTCCGGGTGCCGTGGCATACTACAGATTGGGGTAGGGGCCCTTCTTGTATTTCTGTTTCCTTGCTGGCAACCCTTTCCACTTGGGGTAGGGGGGCTTTGAGTGGCGCTGCGGGCTCCAACTACCCTACTGCCAGTGGTTCCTTTGTATCTCGTGTATCCCTGTTTATCCATATGAAGCTATGTCCCATTCTACGTACTTGCCCGAAGTTTGTCGTTAATATTCAAGCTCCTTGCCCGAGCTGCTGTGGCTGCCTGAGCCTTCTACTACAAAAGGTTTGCTTACTTGCCCAGGCTTCGCACCCGATAAGGGTATATTCATGGCAGGGGCGGGATGCAACAACACCTGTTACTCAATTATGTTGACATGCGGGGGTGCCTGACCTTTGTAGGTTTTTTTGTGTGGTTTTTTTTATAAACGTTTGTGCTGTCCGGCTCGAACATGACCTGTAGGTACCCGAGCATGCTGTGCTGGCACCCGTTGTGTCGCAGGGGGGCTTATCCCGTGAGGTCGATTGACTTGCCCCAGCGACCCCTGTGTTCCGTGTCATAGACTCTTTTGCGTCACCGTTCCCTTTAGAAATGTTGGGCCACGCAGGGGGTGGGGGGGTGTTCCCCTCCTTCGTCCTGCCTTTCTTTCCCGCACTTTTGTATATCGCGTACTGAAACCGCCGGCCTCAGGCGGCTTTACCCTCGCCTCATTAAACCGAAAACCAACCCCCCGTGTTGGGCTGACTGCTCTAGTCTTACGCAGAGGGAAACCCTGGGATTGGTCCCTCCCCTTGAGAAGGCCTAGCCTGGGGGCATTTAACCAGGTTATACATTTATTTATTTATTTATTTATTTATTTTTATTTTTTTTTTCTTGTTCTTCTTTTTGGGCGGGCCCATAGGCGCGTCACTATCCAGGCCCTTATTAGATCCTTTGGCATGTAGTCTCTCGCCCTTACAAACCCCCCCCCCTGTGCGCGCATTGGTTGTGGCCCGGTTCCCCCTCCCCGTCGCACTCCTCATGGGCCAGGAGGCATTGAAGAGCGTGCACCCTTATTCTGGTCGCTCCACTCCCGCTGCAATCTCATAAAGCGCGGGCCTGCCAATTCGCAGACTGTGACCAGCGCTTGCGTACTCTTGTGTAAATATACCGCGTTAGTTCCTTTCAGCCTGGCGCTGAGGCTTCGAGGTTTATAGAATCCTTCTATTACGCTATTTGAATTCCGGCAGCGGGTACCGCCCTGGACTCTCCGCCAATTGGGGCTAACTGACTTAATTTATAATAGTATGCTGTGCGCTGTGCCTGTCTCGAGCCCTTTGCATTAATCATATTAACAATCTTTAACTTGTGAATGTAGTTTTGTAGGGGTTAGACTCCTCTGGGCCTTGTCTGACGCATCACCGCTGCCAGGGCAGGTCTGCCAGCTTAATGTGTTATTAAACAAGACTCCTGCTTGCCATCCTTATTTCTGCCTTACAGGGCATTGTCAATAGCGGGTACCCAGGCACAAATGTACCGGGGAATTTGTCTCAAATGGCATCCTCAACCTGTGGGTTATGGACGGAAGACTATGTTAACGTATTCCTCCAGGTGCTCTCATTCCTGGACATGCAGACTAGCAACTCTTATGCGCCTGGATACAGAATCAACAAGTGAAAAAGATCGGTTAACTTCTGCCAGCATGCGGTGTATTAACACACACTTCCTAGGGCTGTTTAGTACTGTATGAGTCAGAACGCTCGTTTTTTACGTCTGCAAATTGTACAGCAGAGTGGGTATTGGATACCAGTGCTTCCCATCCTTAATTAAGTGGAGAACACATCCGCTGCAGACTTACCGAACATCCACAGCACAGTGTAGTGCTTCTCTGCCTTTACCATCCCCTCTGTGTGGCCTGCTGTGCAATTAGTTCTATGTGTGTCTTTTGCTCTACAAAAGTATCTTTCCCCTTCTCCTAACAACGATTGCACCACATCATAGAAGGCGGGAAGGCAAACTTTAAACAGCGCCGTTTACCAGGATTAATCAACTACAGTGAGGTTCCTGAAGAGGTTCGAGGCTCCCGGTTATTTTACTGCAGCATCCCATGACGCAAAGAAACTGAAAGTAGTGCTTTCGTGTGTTAGGTCGTTTCCCACATTATTCTTTCCCTTAGGTAACATGGGTGCTGCGTCCCTAGTCAGTATTTCCCTTCATTGTGTACATTCCATAACAATTAGCCGCGCGGGTTAACCCAAGGCTCAACCCTTGGCCTACCCATCAGTGAGTAGCCACCGCGTGAGGAGACCTGAGCAATCTGGGACACTGGCCACTATCGCCATCTCGTTCCCTCTTGCCCTTTTTGCCACACCGCACGGTGCAGCCCGGCCCATAGCACTATTGCTGCTCGGTCCGCCTGCGAGGGCACGCCAGAAGCGCCGCCAAAATTCGCCATTCAGGATACCCCGGCTGTTTATCTAGCTAATCCGATGAAATCCATTTTTTTAACGCGCGAACTTCACCGGAAGGTGTCAAGGCACTGTACAATAGACCAAATTACGGAGGAATCGGGCCCTTCTTTTTCTTTCTTGGCCCTATGTTCTAGGGACCTCGCGCATTATTCTTAGGCTGGCCATGTCTAGTTTCTGGTACCTTGAAGGGGCAGTAACAATGCTCGAGCGGCCCTGTCTCTTACCTCGTTTGATGTCTGCGGGGGCACTGCCGCCCGCCCCGGCCTTTGTCATCTCGGGGGCACCACCGCCCGCACCGCTCACCGCCTGGTTCTGGCTGCTGTCCCTTAGTTGCTCCAGCTGCTTGCGCCCAAGGCTGCCGGGTGCCGCAGCTCGCGTTCTCCTGAGCACCGCCGTTCTGGCTTAAGGTGCATTCGGGTAGCCGTTCTGGCGTCCTGCTCTACCTCGAGCGCCCGTCCCAACCGCTGGTCATCTATCCGGCATCCTGGCTCCCAGTTCCCCGAGGTGCCGCCTGGATCACGTCACCCCTCTTGGTATCGTCCCGCCGCTCGCTGTGCTGGCCGGCCCTTCATCTGTCCTGCGAGACGGAGGGGTACCTTCACTTTTGTCTCTTGCTCGGCCTGTTCCCCGAGCGTCCTTTTCTCTTTGGTGGCTGCATGGCGAGGTGGGGTACTTCGATACTGCTGGGCCATGGCAGACTCGAAATCCGTTGCGCCCCTCCTCCAGCTCCCCGGTGTGCCCGGTGATTCAGCGTGGGCACCCGTCTTCTTCCTGGCCACCGTACCTGGTTGAGCCCACCCCCGGGGTCCTTGGTGCTGCAGGAGGGGGGGCTCCCGTTGGCTTGTGACCTGCTCAGTTTCTCCCGTTGGTGACCCTGAGCGGGGGGGGGTTCCGGGCAGTCTCTCTCTCTTGCAGGTGGAGCGAGGTGGGCGCCCAGACGTCCCTGGCAACCCTTTGCTAATCTTTTTTGGCAGCAGCGGCCAGTTCCATGGCCGTTTAGGGCTTTGTCTTCGAGAATTGGAACACAAAAATGTGGGCCCTGCCGCCGGTGCTGCTCCCCGCTCCGCTAAGATAGGAGCTTGCTTGGGGGAGCGTTGCTTATATGCCCCCCGCCATTCGCCCTCCAGCCAGCCCGGTATGCCCTCTGTCCATTGGGTGGTTATTCTCCCGCCTCGGCCTCCATTGGCCGGGGGCTGGCGCCTCTTGGTGGCTGCTGTGGGGGGGGAGGGCGCCGGCATTTCCTTTGTCCCTTGGTCGCTTTTGCGCGCCAAAACCATCCCCCACTAGATCGTGTCCGGGGGCACGGCGCTAGTTATGGCGCCGGCTTTCGAGCTCCCTTTGGGAGCAGCCTCTGCTAGTTATATCTGAAAACTTGGTACTGGTCATGGGCGAACATGGATGATTCTTGTGCGCCATGACTTAAGTCTGTCTCACAGATTGTGGTTTTGTTATACTAGGAGTGTGTTCAGAGCGATAGCCTGGTAGTGGTAAAGGGTTGCTGCCCTCGCCCAGAGTTAAGTAACATTGTATTGTATTGTAATTGCATTTGTATAGCGCTTACTACCCCTGACGAGGTGTCGAAGCGCTTAACATGAGCGCAGTGGTGGCAATATACAGTTTTTATGGTTTCGCTTGTTAGCGCAGATGTCACCAGGCAATTATATGTGCACCACAAGAGAGGTGATCTGGCTCTGCCCACATGTTGGGAGCCAGGAGTACGTGTTTTGGTTGGGCAGATGTTGTGGGCTTTCACCAAAAACTGCTTGCCCTCCAAGCACCTGTGATCATTTTATTTATGCAGCTACCCGAGCTTGAACTTTCAGAAGTACACACATGACACTGTCAAGATCGTTAAGTGGTTTAGATAACTAGATCATTTACATGTTGCTATCTGGCAGCAGCAGAGATGCATGGAGGGTCGTCATTAACCTAAATTAATTACTAGGTCTTCCTTGACAGTGCAACTGTCATCCGACCATTTTACCTACACCAATATTACTCTACAGTTCTTTACTTCAGCGCAAATACATATCCATTACAATGCGGTCTACTTGTAATGCTTCACATCACTATACAGCATTCAGCCAGACCTATTTGCAATGTCAATGCTTGTTGTGGCAAGTGAACCATAATCTTCACAAAAGTTATTTACAAAAGTTTAAGCTATTGCCATTATAAATTACAATAACTTTTATTTAAGTATTATTTAAGAAAATTTAAAGCCATTGTTATTTGTAATATCAATACATCTAAGTCACGTAAATACAGCACATATTGCATTACACATGCTATAGGTGACACATTTGCGAAAGCTATAACTATTGGCATTTTAAATGACAAAGCTATTAATTTCGCTATTTTCAAAACCAACACATAAATAAGAAATGTGTCATTTACAATACCAATAGCTCAAACTTTCCTAATGCGAGACCTATTGCATTGCAAATGCTTGTTACATCTGAAAGCGTTTCCACACTGCTGATATTGCACGAGTGATTTTGCACCTAAATGTGGCTCGTGCTTCTAAAATGCTTCCACACGTCTTCCCTTTCAGGGAAAGATCATATTTAATATTTTCGACCAATCCAGGCTGTCTAAGAGTTCACACTTACACATCCCATTCCCGCTTCACTGGATTCATGATTTTTCGGGAGAATGCACTCCGCGGCACTGCGTTCAGGTGATGAGCCAGCCCAGGAGCGGATTGGAAATTGTCAGAATGCTCCCAAGACCTTCAGCGCAGACAGGAAGGAGGGAGAAATGAAACAGAAGACATGTCAAGGTGAAGCGGGTCTTTGGATTTCACCTGATTGACAAATCACTGCGCTGGCCCTGCCCCGCGACTCAGCAGGCCGGGCCAGGCTGTTCCAGGCATCCGCATGACGCGCTCTTTCTTGTATTTTTATAACGAGAGAGGTTAGCGCTTTCAAATGAGGTCACGCTCGGTAATACTTCCCTTTCATCTCCGTGCGCTGCTCTGAGAGGGGGTTGGTGGGAGAATCAGACGTTCCCTAGGTGAGATAACCTTTTCGAATTGAAATAGTGCCCTTGAAATTGTAGCTCCCAGGAAGGCAGTCAAATGAAATCTGAAACTTGTCCAGTTGCGCTGCAGTGTCATCAGGAATACAAAATATTGCAGCTTTACACCCGAGGTAGGCAACCACGTATGATAAGATTCTGAAATTGAGACGGAAATGAAAATAACTGTCTTTTTTCAGAAGGATGTGTTGATTTTTTCCAGTTGCCACTCATATTTTGACATTTGCAGCGAAGAGCCGCGATAAAATGGGAGGAGAGTGAATGCTTCCGCCCTTGGTGCAGGTGAAAAGCAGCGACATGATTATATCATGCCCGTGGTCTCTCAAACGACCGTAAATAGACCGGGATGGCCTGTAAACTGGTTTTCAGTCTGACAGCTTTAAACAGTGACTTTTTAGAACTGAGGCAGAAATAAATTACCAGATTATTCTAGACGAATTTCATTTAATAGGGAATGGAGACTGGAAAATATGACAGTCGCAAACCAGAGAGATTACATGGCCGACTATAAAATTGGGTAGCAAATGTCTAGCTTGCAAATGGAAACAAAAACAAATCATGGACACAAACACCATAGATGCAATCTCCCAATGTTTAGAGAACCGCGGATCTGCAAAGGTCATCGAAGGACAGAATTTAGGAAGGGTGCATTCCAATCAATTTACAAATGCAGAAAAAAAATGCCTTTTAAATAGAGCTTGGAATTTTATATGATGCGTGCATACTAACACACAACATTCACGCACACATGGACATAGCTCTGGCTTACATGCATGGGTAAATGTAGAGAGCTCAACAGATCTACAGACACAAAGGAACACCCACAAAAGAACTACATGCACCTACGCACACTTGCCACTTCACACCGACCAGCAAGGAGAGCCAATGCTCATAGATTTACAGTCACCCAAGCATACATAAAAGTAATAGCAAAAAGTCAGATTTAGCACCAGCAAAGTGCACAGACTTTCATATATGAATGCATCACAGTGCATAGGCGAAATGATATACAGACACTAGTTGACATACATCACAGAGCCACGGGCACCAATGGACTCAGATCACCAGACCTACATGCACCCATATGTGCAGACCAAGAGGCATACATCCTCCACAGCACACAACCCAACAGACAGACTTGTACTGATGTATTAATATGACCACTCGTGTGCATGGAGAGCATGAGGCATACATCCAGTGACCACAGCACAGAAACCAGCACCACAGAGAATCATACAAACAGACATATATTGAGTGTCACACATCACACATAATTTCAGGATTTGTATATTCAACAACTGCTTTTTAAACATAAGCACTACATTAAAACAATACACAATGTACAGTAAAGATCAATAAAAAATACAACATTTCACTAGTAACAAAGCATTTCCTAGGGCTGCAAAATATTCAGATATTGGATAGAAAAGGATGCAAATGTTGACATAGAAGATCAAGAAATTTAAGACAGCCGATCAGTTAACGCACAAGAGAGTAAAAAGAACCCAAGGGACATGTACATTTACTATCATTTGCTTGTTTTCCAGACTTAAAAAGCTATGAAATACTAGGCATGATCAAAATCTAATAACAATTTAAAAATCCCATTTCTTAATTTTGGGTCTGGAATTTCTGACCAATAGATAATACCCCACCCCCCATCCCCAGAAAATCTGCTGTTAGATAGGGTTTAAACAATATATGGTTAAAATGAGACATTTAGATGATCCCCCACGTGTTCCGTTTTTTTTTCACTAGCTGTTTAAAACAAGACATCTCAGTTTCCCCAGGAGATAGAAAAATAATCAATTTTTTTCCATCTTGGCCCTCAGTTTGATTCCACGACCCCAAGTACTTTAGTTCAAGTTAATTAAACATTTGGCAGTTGGTTCAGTTTCTGGGTCATTTTCCAGACTATTTAGGAACTGTATGCACCTTTCAAATACCAAAAGGTTCCATGAGCACAATTTCAATCTCAATTGGATAACCTAACCAGGAATCAAACTAGGAAAGGAACGAATCTTCTTCAGAAGTTTCCCTTTAAACCCCTAATAATTGACTCTGTCCTCAAAGACAAATGTTTCACTCCCAAAAGCGCTGCAGGTTCAATCTTCCCCAAATAAGGATGTAAAATTGGATCAAACAAAAACCTCTATATCGGGTATTAAACTTATTCAATCCAGTGATAGCTCTAAGAATCCTATTCATCACACCTTAACAAAGCCCTGCCTTTAACTGTGTTTCGATTAATAGTCTTTCCAGATATCTACAGCTCTTTACACCTTTTCTTTAATGCCACTTAGCCACTAAAAGGTTTTTACATTGTTTCAGCCAAAAAACACTAACTGTTTTAGCATGATTATTCATTAGACATGATTAAACAGTAATCATTAATTGGTTTGTTGAGCAATGTTTTTTAAGATAATTAATCTCACTTTGAATTCGTATCATTGTGACATCCAACATGACCAGATTATCTACATTAAATAAGCACAACCATTCCATAACTCTGATCTTGGGAGAAAACCATTTCTATGACTCTCTAAGGCTCCAGGGAGATCAGCAATGAAACGAGGAAAAAAGGCAGGTGCCAGAACACAGCCCTTTTTGTACCATGTTGCAGTATTTTATCTGTAAGGTGTTCCTTGATCACATTTCTACCCAGGCCCAGTTATCAGTGCAGAAAATCTAGTTATTTAATTGGTCTACCTCGAATCTATTTTTTCAGTAGTGTCCATAACAGAGATGCATGGATAACAGGCTGGGCAAGTTGTATCCCCTTTCTTTGAGAAGAGTTTAACTATAGCATTCAGCCATTTCCCTGGGACCTTTCCATTCTCTATTATTTTCCATTACAGCAGGCAAAACTGGTCTTCTCACAACTCTGCCTTGAGTGTCATAAGGATTGCATGAATGTTACCTAGTCAGAATTTAGGTAACTATACCAGTATTTGCACAGTGTCTAAAATACACAAATATACACATGCACTCAGTCTCGAAAACTTACAGAATAAAACACCTAACCAAAAGGGAGAGCAAAAACGAATGCCAAAGTGCTACAAACATGTATATACTTCCAATCCAATAAAAAATATATCATACATGTAATCATTTCTAAAACCTGTTACACAGAAATTTAGAAAAATATAATCTATACAACATTAAAATTAAAAATGTAATCAGACCAATCAATATGTCTTTTAAAATGTACACTTCCACCATAAATGCCATTGAACGTTCTTGAAACTCATATCTGAATGGCAAGTGGATTATGTTACAATATTTTCTCAACACGTTTCCGTGGAGAAGATTTACCCTTTCGTTTGAACAGTTCCACAAATACATCACCACAGTCCAGCACTACAAAACGTAATCAAATTCATTCAAAGTGAACACTGCTCACCCATATCTGTAATTTAACCATCCAATCTCACATTGCAACATTAACAATCATGATGGATCCACAGTGTCATCCACTAGGCACACCTTCTACTCAACAGCACCAACCATATTGGGTCAATATCCCATTCCTATTATCTCTACTACAATGTGAATGTGGGTATTTATAGCTCACCAAATGTAGAACTGGTATTCTATACCAGACGTCCAACTGAAAAAAAAAATTCGCCCAACACTCCAACTCAGGTTTTTTGTCTCTGCAAAGTATTATATCATGGATCCTATAAATAAGAGCTTTCGAAGATTTTGGACACGAGGGTGCATTTTGAGCTAAGATACTATTGCTAAATGCCGGAAGTAAATTGGGGGTTAAATTCTACCCAAAGCACATGGGACAACTGCAATCAGGTGCTCACCCTGCTATTCATTTTATCTTGCATTTAGTGATATTTCTTCCATTTTGGACGCAAGGGGACATTCTTGCACTAAGAATATAGCGCCAAATGCTGAATTTCTATTCTTTTGTAATTGAGCATAATCTTGTGTAATTTTTAGGTAATTCTGTGTGATTAATCTGCACTGAATTATGCCCATACCTGCTGAAAAACAGTATTGGATGCATTAGTGGAACTGCTAAGTAGTGTAGTATAACCATTCCAGAGCAACTCTGGAATCAGAAATTCCAATTTATTTAATTTATTTATTTACTCATAAAGTTTTTTATAGCGCTAGCTAGACCCGTAGGTATCAGAGCGCTTTACATACACAAAGGAAAATAAAGATTGCATAACATCACAGGACATGAGGATGTATGAAGATATAAGCAAAGACATAATACTTATGTATCCAGTGAGAGGAGAGAGATGCAGGGGGTTGGCCCAGTTAGATAACCATCATCCTTGAAGGTCAAAGTGATCGGGGAGTCCATTATGTTATTGATGTCTAGGATGGTTGACTTGGTCGGAAAAATTTTGTTGAGGAGAAGAAGTTTCAGATCCTTTTGGAAGCATGTAATGTTATAATGTGCAGATGTTTGGGGTTTTTCCAAATGTCATAATATCCAGTATGAGGAGAACAGGTTCTGCTGCAAGCTCTTTAGCGCCCCAATCTCCTCCACTCAATTTGTGTGTCATAGCGAATTTAAGCTACATTACGTTGAAGACTATATCACAGCATGCCCTGCTTTATTTTGGTTAGCCATATGGAAAAACAAGGCGTCGTCCCTCACTAGAGACATCATAGCAGATTGTCTTAAGTGGGAGAAAGGTGTGGAAATCCCATGGCTAACAGTGGTGAGAACTAGTCTACGCAGGATCAGTTATGGACATGTTTTTGACAATCCCAAGACACTGTAAACAAAAAAAAAGATGTGGACGGCCTTGCATAGGCGCTAGTGCAGGGAGAGATTGACCAAGGAGTTCAGTAAATCTAGCATAGCGGTGTATTTGAATATTGAGAATGATCAACATCCCGCCATCTACCTGACTAAACCAGTGGGTTGATGGGAGCGTGGTCTTCTGTGTTGCCTAAGGGCAGGCACTGTTAAGTATTTATTATTCTATCCCCTGGCCTTTCAATAGTATCTTGATTTTATTCTCTGCCCATGTAACTGACACTCGGGCCAAACTCTGTTACATTTCTTATTTTGTTGTAAGTTCTATTAATAATATACTAACTTATTCCTACTCCCTGTTTTACAAAGAGGTCATACGTTGACCACAGAGATGCTTACAAAACCCTCCTCGCACTGGGTGAGGATAAGTTAATAATTTGCGTAGATACCTTTTGGAAAACTGCAGTTCAAGCCCGCAACTAAATGAACACTGTATAATTGCACTTCATAGCTTGAACTGTATTGAAGAATCACGTGTTGTTTTTAAGATTTTATGATTGTTCATATATTTAAAGATTGTATGTGCCTCCTCTTTTATGGAAATGTTTTTATCCGAATAAAGGAAGTAGGTAAGTTATAAAGTTATGAAGCGGACTAAATCTTTAGAGGATGAATTTTTCCACCCTCAACAAATTAATTCTGCATACCATTTCCTCTAAGATATTTACTAAATCTCTTTCAGTATGGCTTAATGATAGATAGATAGATAGATAGATAGATAGATAGATAGATAGATAGATAGATAGATAGATAGATAGATAGATACATAGAATTTTATATTGCTTCAAGTTATTAAAAAGCATCCCAAGTTAGAACCACTGTCAAATAACGTACATAGCATGATCATTCAATAAATAAAACCTCCTACAACTCTTTTGGGGACCGGTTTCAATAAAGTGCGAGGTGCTATACTAATCATATATAAAGATATATATAACAAGAGTAAGAACCAACTCTAAAATTATAAAATGTGTGAACTGTCTCAGGAATCACTGTAATTTATACTAAGCCACATCAAACTAGCCATTTGAACAACCTCTATGCGATTATATTTAATCACCACTGCAAATCTCCTACAACATTTTTAAAATAGAAAAATCAATGCCCGGCTAAAAGTATTACATTGTGGCTAAGGTCCACTAAGCAAATTCAGCACAAGATACAGCACTTACTCTCCGACCCTTTAATCATGTTAAAATCCCCAATAATAAAATCTTGATGATAATACTATATTCAGTGTCATAATTCCGTAATGCCTGATGTACAGAAATACTGCCTGTAAGTGTCAGTCTTGATCACAGAATGAAACCAGTATTCAACCATGTATGAAAACATAAATACATAAATAAATATAAAAGAAGTATAAAAGTTCACAGCACCCCATTGAAAAATGTCAAGCAAATACAAATATTAATGACAAAAGCTTGCTGGTGCTAAAGTCATTGCTTTTTGAGCTTCTTTATGGAATTTCACACAACGGGCCAAGAACTGTGGGCGCACACCACACAGAACTGCGAAGATAGCTTTGTTGTATTATGTTATGCCAAGTTTACAAAACAGGTATTTCAGCCCAAAACCTGGTACATTTTTCAGAACTAGACAGACACATATTATGTGGGCAAGACTTTCCTTCTTAAAGGCTCATTGATGGTTTCATTCCTCTCACAAAAGGATGGAAAATACTTGAACAGGCTTAGTGCACTGCAAAATCTACAGACCTGGTGGCCAACAACCGCTGCCATAGAGAAATCAGGAAAGCTTGTGAAGCCTTTTTCACTGAGAAAATCAATGGTGCCCACAATGCTGATGAATTAATATTCTCAATTGTTAAATACATGACTGATTCAACCATAAAGGCACATATGTTTCCTGCAATGAATGAATGAATTAAATAGCTGCCTTTTTTTCACATATAAAATGCAGACATACATGCTGCATTTCCTTTTGAGGATCAAAATGCCCCTGCTCAGCCATAACACGTGACAGCTAACCTCATCTATCTGGGTTTAAATTGATCAGTATGGAGGATCTCTGTGATCTGATACATTGGATAAAATTAGGTCCTCCATTTGACTTTATGAATTTAATAATCTCTTCTGTGATGATATTGAACTTCTGGAAATATGCAGTGGTGACACAGTTGCTGAAAAAACACTCCTAGATCTTGCAAAACTAGACAACTACCGTCCCATCTCTCCATTTTAAAACGTTTATGGCGGTTCTAACCATGGCCGGCTTTAGCGCTTGTCGGGCCCAGTGTGACAATTGCTTTTGGCGCCCACAGGTCCCATGACGGCATCCTTGGAATCTCTCACTACCACCTACAAAAGTTCCCCTCATCTCTCTGCCCACATCATAAGATATTGCTAAAAACAGCGCCCCCCCTGAGGCCACAGCACCCCCTCCACAGGTCTGAGCCCAGTACAGCTGCACCAGTCGCACTACCCTAAAGCCGGCCCTGGTTGTAACTAACCTGCTGCAACATTTAATCAGCACCAAGCTTATGCCAGTCTGGCCTTGAACAAGCTTCTAACCTAAAGCAAGACTGCTGCCTAATTTCCTGTGATGTAATTTCCTGAGTATACATATATAAAGGCATGGAATAATGTGCCATTTTTTGTCATACTCATCGGCCACTTGCTTACTTTTGGTCCCTTTTTTCCTGCATTGGATTTTTGGAACACTTCTTCAAGAAATTATTTGTCCTATTTTGCTGGGTTATTTTTCTGTGGAGGTTAATGCTAGGATAATCTTTGCTTCGATATCCTCATCACTTAAAGAGGATTTGTATACTTTCTGGCTTTTTCCTCATTATTTGTGTTTCTATTTCCTTGACTTTTATATAAATAAACAACAACTTGGATACAGGAAGGAGTTGCTCCTTAATTTCTATATTAACAAGCATTGGAAATGCAATAGGTCTCGCATTAGAAAAGTTGGATCTATTGGTTTTGTAAATGACAATTTTATTTTTATGTGTTGGTTTTGAAAATAGCAAAATGAATAGCTTTGTCATTAACAATGCCAATACTTGTAACTTTTGCAAATGTGACACCTATAGCATTTGTAATGCAACATGTTTTGTATGTACGTGACTTAGACTTATGTTCAGTGTATTTTATTGTGTCGAAAATCCAAGAACAGAGGTGAAATATGAACATTTTTGTGACAATTGTAATAAAGCTTGAAACATTGAGAGAACATATTTGAACCAGTTGTTGTTGAATAGTTGCACAGAGTGATGCTGTGAGGGTGATAGATAGAGTGAGTGGCGATAGATAGATAGATACATAGATAGATAGATAGATACATAGATAGAGTGAGTGGCGATAGATAGATAGAGTGAGTGGCGATAGATAGATAGAGTGAGTGGCGATAGATAGATAGATAGATAGATAGAGTCCGATAGATAGAGTCTGATAGATAGAGTCTGATAGATAGAGTGAGGGCGATAGATAGAGTGAGGGCGATAGATAAATAGATAGAGTGAGGGCGATAGAGTGAGGGCGATAGATAGATGTCTGTTCCTGTCTGTGAGATTCGCCCCCTGTTGGTCCTGTGTGTGTGAGTTGTGCCCCCTGTTCCTGCCTGTGTGAGATGCGCCCCCTGTTGGTCCTGTGTGTGTGAGTTGTGCCCCCTGTTCCTGCCTGTGTGAGATGCGCCCCCTGTACCTGTCTATGTGAGATGCGCCCCCTGTTGTTCCTGTCTGTGAGATGCTCCCTCTGTTGCTCCTGTCTGTGTGAGAAGCATCCTCTGTTCCTGTCTGTGTGAGATGTGGCCCCTGTTCCTGTCTGTGTGAGATGTGGCCCCTATTCCTGTCTGTGTGAGATGTGCGCTCTGTTGTACCTGTATGTAAGAAGCGCCCACTGTTGGTCCTGACCAAGGAGTTCAGTAAATCTAGCATAGCGGTGTATTTGAATATTGAGAATGATCAACATCCCGCCATCTACCTGACTAAACCAGTGGGTTGATGGGAGCGTGGTCTTCTGTGTTGCCTAAGGGCAGGCACTGTTAAGTATTTATTATTCTATCCCCTGGCCTTTCAATAGTATCTTGATTTTATTCTCTGCCCATGTAACTGACACTCGGGCCAAACTCTGTTACATTTCTTATTTTGTTGTAAGTTCTATTAATAATATACTAACTTATTCCTACTCCCTGTTTTACAAAGAGGTCATACGTTGACCACAGATATGCTTACAAAACCCTCCTCGCACTGGGTGAGGATAAGTTAATAATTTGCGTAGATACCTTTTGGAAAACTGCAGTTCAAGCCCGCAACTAAATGAACACTGTATAATTGCACTTCATAGCTTGAACTGTATTGAAGAATCACGTGTTGTTTTTAAGATTTTATGATTGTTCATATATTTAAAGATTGTATGTGCCTCCTCTTTTATGGAAATGTTTTTATCCGAATAAAGGAAGTAGGTAAGTTATAAAGTTATGAAGCGGACTAAATCTTTAGAGGATGAATTTTTCCACCCTCAACAAATTAATTCTGCATACCATTTCCTCTAAGATATTTACTAAATCTCTTTCAGTATGGCTTAATGATAGATATATAGATAGATAGATAGATAGATAGATAGATAGATAGATAGATAGATAGATAGATACATAGAATTTTATATTGCTTCAAGTTATTAAAAAGCATCCCAAGTTAGAACCACTGTCAAATAACGTACATAGCATGATCATTCAATAAATAAAACCTCCTACAACTCTTTTGGGGACCGGTTTCAATAAAGTGCGAGGTGCTATACTAATCATATATAAAGATATATATAACAAGAGTAAGAACCAACTCTAAAATTATAAAATGTGTGAACTGTCTCAGGAATCACTGTAATTTATACTAAGCCACATCAAACTAGCCATTTGAACAACCTCTATGCGATTATATTTAATCACCACTGCAAATCTCCTACAACATTTTTAAAATAGAAAAATCAATGCCCGGCTAAAAGTATTACATTGTGGCTAAGGTCCACTAAGCAAATTCAGCACAAGATACTGCACTTACTCTCCGACCCTTTAATCATGTTAAAATCCCCAATAATAAGATCTTGATGATAATACTATATTCAGTGTCATAATTCCGTAATGCCTGATGTACAGAAATACTGCCTGTAAGTGTCAGTCTTGATTACAGAATGAAACCAGTATTCAACCATGTATGAAAACATAAATACATAAATAAATATAAAAGAAGTATAAAAGTTCACAACACTGTTGGTCCTGTCAAGTGTGGGAATGAGTGAGAGAAAAGAGAGCAAGAGGAAAAAGAATAAAGGTGATAGAGAGGGAATAAGGGGAGATAGAGTAAATGAAGGGAAGGGAAGGGGGGGGAGGAGAGAGAGAGAGAGAGAGAGAGAGAGAGAGAGAGAGAGAGAGAGAGAGAAAGAGAGAGAGAGAGAAAAAAAAAAAAACACAAGTGCTAAAAAAAAGTAAGCCATGCACGAGTGATTAACGAATGCTGATATTTTTAAGCCCACAGCACGTTACTTTGCCTAATGGGAGAATATAAAAAATTGACAGAGTGCGCAAACCACAGAGTTAATGGCCAATAAAAATAAATCCAAGAGCGAGCCGTGCACGAGTGAATAAGTACTGCTGATATTTTTAAGCACACATCTAATGGTACTTTGCCCAGTGGTAGAATAAAAAACAAATTGACAGAGTGTGCAAACCACAGTGTCAATGGGCAATAAGAAAGCAGGAGCAAAACTCCGAACTGTACTCTATTACCTGTCAGCCTCCTAAACACGATGTTTTGTGCGCAAATGATTCTGGAGGGATGTATGGTAATTAGCATTTCCTGTTCACGGCTGGGGCAAAAATTCCTTTAGATGATCGATTCTTGCTCTACACATTTTCTTCTCATTTAATACCTTAAAAAAAAAGAGAGAGAAGTCCACTGTGTCGTAGCCCATCACCCCCCAAAAAAATGAACAGCAAACAATAACTACCAGATGGGAGAATTAATATATTCGTCCAGGCCACAAGCAGCAAGGAATCCAGGCGCCTGAGCTGAGTGTGCACCACGTATGTTCCTCGCTTGCATCACCCACCAGAAGGATTTCACAAGTGCTGCAAAACCAGTAGGCATAGAAACAAATGGAGAGGGAGGGGGTGGGCTGCCTACTGATGCGTGTGGCAAGAGATAGAGAGTGAGAGCAATTAGGGGGGAGGAGAAGTGAGGCCAGAGCGAGGCTGATGCATTTGATGATGGAATGCGAGCTCCCAGAAGCTGTGCCAATTGAATTAACGTCTAGACTAATGGTACATTAGTACAACTGTAACAAGCGCTATTTAAATTGGGATTCTTTTTAATAAGGCAGAGTTATGTACGTAGCACATACATAATGTTTAGCAACTATTCTGTCTGCATCAAGAACGGATGGTGGGGCAGACGTAACGTAGAGTTACTTGTGCATGTGCTTAAACTGGTGGTTTCTTTTATCCTCTCCTGATTTGTCAAAAGTAACCTGAAGCAGCTGACAACTCCCTGCGGCGCTGTCAGAGGAAATGCAGTCGCATCACATACCAGCGAACAGTCTGTGTACTTAGCAGGCAGTGTTGTGGGAGGAGTTGCAGAGGTGGGTGATGGTGCGGCGCTAGGCTAACTGTAGTGGCTAGAAGAAAAACTCAATGAAAACTACAATAATATAATTCAAAAAGTGACTGGGGCATTTAGGACGGCCAACACCGACCTATGAACTCCAACATGGCGACAGCAGAGAGAGCGGCGTGGGCACTGCAGGAGGAATGAGAGGGGGGCAGGAGGAAAAGTGGCTGGTGAGACCGGCCCTTAGTGCGTCACTCAGTAAAGCCCAATATGCTTGAATGTAGGAATGTAAATATACAGGAATAGGATTGGCCAGTATCATGACGGTCTTGCGACTTTAATTATATTTTTGCGAATGCCCTGCAGCCACCATTACAAATCATAATGGTAGCGATTTTCTCAAAAGATTGACCTGGCGCGTTGATATTTATGTAAACCATTGTGGTCATGATTCTCTTTTCGTGCTGGCAGGGGGCGGAAACAAGCACATTCCTACACCGCAAATGTAATGAGCGAAGCATATCGTTGACAGCCTTGCTGCAGACAGAGCGTTAAGAGCCGGCAGCTTAACAAGAGAGAAAGAAAGAGGGAGATGCATGGAGTTGGAGAGAAAGATCAGAGACAGAGCAGAGAGAGAGGAGAGAAATGGAAAGAGAGAGAGTTAGATTAATATATTCGTCCAGGCCACAAGCAGCAAGGAATCCAGGCGCCTGAGCTGAGTGTGCACCGGCGGCCGTGAAACTGAAAGTACGGCCGGCCGGCCGTGAATAATTAGGGGATGAGCGCACGCTGAGAAGCTGCCTTTGATGTGGTAATGCGAGGCAGGCAGGCAGGCGGCTGGTGGCATTGTGCACGCGCTTTTTAGGGCTTGCGCTTGCGCAATGACCTAAAAAGCACATGCACTCAAAGAAATCGCCAGTGGAATCGCCAGTGGTGGTTAAAGACTGGATAAGCCCCTATAGAGCTTCCAGCTGTGCACATGTGCACAGCAGGCGAGCCCTAAAAAACCACATATCCATAACTCATGGTATTTCAATCTATATGATAACAATGTGTGACAGAGTTCTAGAAATACACACATAACCCGGTGTTCAAGCTAGCTTTTACAAAAAGTCACAAACAGATACCGACATACTGTGAAATCGATAATATGGTTTGATTGTCTGATGCAGGATCCTGTTCAGGAATAGCTGTGGTCGTGGAACGTTTACCAATGGGTTTAGAATACGGCCTGTTTGAGGGCAAACCATGGCAAAAGTCAGCAGGGAATAAAAAAAGAAAACGCAGAGTTGGCCGAACATACAAGTTTTTTGCTAGAATGCTGCCCTTAGACAGAAGGTTTGCAAGTGCACAGCCATAAACAGCCAATGTAATTTAGTGACAAAACGATACCAACTTACTTTGTCTGCTTGCGTTTTGCAACAACATTTCAAAATCCACATTCAATAAGAAAGTATAAGAAAAACTGAAGTCTTCAAGCTATAGGTGGTTGCGAATAGCGACAATTCTTAAAAAGTTTAGCAGTATTAGTACAACATATCGAACTAGTGTCCATGATAATCTCACGAAATAGGTTTTTTAAAAATCTCTGCACCACTTGAAAGGGTTACTGTCTATTGTACTAACGAAAACATTCCTGTCTGGATCCTCTGAATGACAATACACCAAATCTGGGGTGGTTTCTTTCAACGACCATGATGTCATTATAAGAAAGATCTTTTTTCGAGAGATTTTAATTATTCATCAGCTGCTGTCCATCAGCCTCTCTATATAATGCCTTGTCACTTCACAGTTTTTTTTTTACAAAAACAGTACTGGTTTAAAAAGACGAAGTTATCTTTTTTTTCTTGATCTTAACCGAGTCATGGCATCCATGGTTACATTTGTCAATAGACTGCTTAGCTGAAATGTTATTGTTCAATACCACCCTCCCAAAAGGATGATTGTTTACAGTAGGATATTTTATAATAAAACGTGGGTATCTAGTGTATCTTGCAAGACAATGTTTTAAGCGCTGTCGTGAGAACCACCCAAGTGGTCAACATTGCTCACATTAACTCCGTGTACTAGTTATTTTGTTTTGCCCTAAAATTCTGCTACTATACATAAACGAGTTAACTCAGCTTCTAATGCTTTGGCCAGGCGTACAATATATATTTAAGTGTATACAACTCTAGGGATTAACTAACCAAGTGCTATCAGAAAAACGATGTGAGAATTTTAAAACTACATTTTTGACAGCATGTGGGCAACAGCATCTACAAAAATGTCTCTTTACGGCCATCAATAGCAGCGAAAATATACATGTTTAAGAGATAAAAAGTAAATTGTCTCACAGAGCATATTATACCTTGGCACAAAATACTAACCACAAAAATTGGCCAACATCTCACAGAGAGCGCAAATGGCACATGATTCATCGGCAATAAAACCAAAGAAGAACATGTTATGGGTGGAACAGCAAACGTGGCTGATAAGGAATGCTGAGGACGTTTAAACACATCCAATCCCGCATTTTCAGTCGAGGATCACAGTAAACGATATTTAAGTGGATGACTCAAAAGAATGGGCCACTGCATGAACGAGTAATTCCGGTTTCGCAAAAGTTCACTGCTCAGATCATCGTCATCCTCACTTATTAGATGCATCATACTTAAGCCCAATTTAAAATGTCAAACAATTATTTTTAAAAGAACATGCAATTTACTTGATTGTCTACTGGAGCAACATGGGAGAGGCAGGGGGGGGGGAGTGAGACTGCGCTGATTAGCAACTCTTTACCTCAAAATGAATAGAGACATGGCAGTCTAGGTATCTACGACATTAAATCTGCAATGAGTGTACCCACGTCATTGCCCCCAGGTGAGATCTTACAAGTGCGGGTAGGGTGACCAGAATTTTAAAGCCAAAACAGGGACATTTCCCAAAAATAGAAGGACTACAATTTTACTTCAAGTGATGAGAGCGCTCCTCATCAGAGAATTACAGAACAGGCAGTAAGAACATACATAAAATGCAATTTTTAAGCCCAGTAGCTTGCCTGTTAATTAAATTGCTTTCTTGAAACAGCTGCTAACTATCCTTGCTTTGTAAAACATAAAAACACCTCCCACCGTTTTTAGTCGACCCTCTCTAAAAACCGGGACATGAGCTAAATTACTTGAAATTAGGACCGTCCTGGCAAAACGAGGACGCCGGGTCACCCTAGGGCATGGGAAAGCAAACGCCTACATACAAGATTACACCCAAGACTGGACTCCTAGGTGCATTGAAAATTCGAGTTACTCACATATAAAAAAGATGGCACAAATTTCAAAAGGACCCGATACATACTCCAGGCGATGTAAAGAGCCGCAGTCCCCGCAACTGACGAGGACACTAACCTTCTAACTCGGTGGATTCAAATGATGTAACTCACAAGAGGCATGTGCTATTCTAATGATTCGAGTGATCCTGAGACCGGTCTATATAAGTTGTAACTGACCACAGACAGTAACTAACTTGTAAAATAAGTAGTTCAAGTCTGAAAATCCCCCAAAATGTAAGTAACGGGAAGACAGATGCGTTACCAGAGGTGTACATTTCTGTTGCAGGTGTAGCCCATGTAACAGGTGCCTTCTCACTGGCAAAAGCACCCAATGATATGTGACCTCAACAAGAGCGGTGCAACACAATGACAGCCAACCACTATATTAAAAGTGTTCGAGACAGTGTGAACCTATAGTCTCCGTGATCGCAAAGACGTAATTATAGGTATCACGCTACATAAATAGGTGGTCAAGCAACTTGGTATACCTTGAAGTGATTCTGGGACAGGTGCCATCTAAAGTTGGACGTGACACTTCAACAGGTGAACATTCAGGATTATCACTTCAACTGCTGCCATTGCTATGCCAATGGCATTTAAACCCGCCCACGGCCCGACGTGTTACCAACTCACCGAAGAAGGGTGGCAAGTGTGACACGGCTTCCAAAAAACTGCAGGTATCTATCTGTTTGTCAGCTGGCAGAGGCTTGAACGGGTGCTGCTGGAGTAGCGCCATGGCAGGGAGATGAAAATAACTCAACTGTCGAATACACACACAGGCTCACCACCGACACAGCCGTGCAGATCCCTCCAGTCTCCCAGTCCACAGTCCAGCTACAGACTAAACACGCCACCCGGAAGACACAACATAGGTAAAGCGGCAAGCGCCACCCCTCCACTGTATTGAGGAGTCTCTCTACTTTCGGATTGGTTTTAAGTTTAATCCCCAGGGCCAATCACCAAGAAGAGGCGCGGCATAGCTAGTCGCAATCATTGGCAATGCATCTGCCTTTTCTTTAATGGAGCGATAGGATTGGCCGATACATGGACACTTCCAGCTTTGTTTTAGGACTGTAACCAAAAGGATAAGCAGTGTAGACATAAAGAAGGGACTACATAGTGACCTGCTGGTTATTTCCATGGCAATGCGTGTCTTTCATCAAGCGCACTAGTAACGGAGTAAATAAAACGTCCTAGTGTTTGTGAAGTGCACGGCGCTTTCAACTCTGCTGTATATTTCCTCTGTCTGTGGCTAGACTAACTACTCTTTGAGTACTTTGGGAGGATATAACAACAAGGTAACCAACCACAGATTCAAACGAGCGCAGGCGGGCCCGCGGCACTTGTACCTTGTACTTCCATGGCCCTGGTCTGCCCGCTGTCCTCGGGCTCGGTCGGGCGCAGGCGCAGCTGATATTAGACCCGGGTCTCTCTTTCCGCGGCGGGCGGGCACGCGCGCGCTCACTCAGTGCGTAGGAGCTTTCGCAGCTGTATAGGAGGCCGAGAGGGGGCACGCGCCGGCAGTCAGTCAGACAGACTGACGGACCGAGCGCCATGGAGCCGCCGCTGCTGCTCACCGCCTGCCTCCTGCTGCTCGGCGGGGCCCGCGCCGACCTCTCCGGTGAGTGTGAGGAAAGAGGGGGGGGACATCTCACCCCTGGGCGGGTGGGGGTGGCGGCAGGCAGGCGGGCGGTATGTGTGCGTGTGTGTGTGTCTGCGTGCATGTGCGCTCGTGTGTCTCTCTGTGTGTGTGCTCGTGTGTGTGTGTGCGTGCTTGTGCGAAAAGCTGTGGCTGTGTGTGTGTATGCGAGAAGTGCATGAGGCACAAACTGTAGAGGGTCGCGTGTAAAACTGCTGTTCACAGTTGACGCGCGCGACCTAATCCCAGTCGTCAAGGAGTTGCGCGTTCACATTGCTTGTCCGCTGTCTGTTCCCCTTGAGCCCTTGAAAGATGAAATGATCACAATAAGTCTCGCAGCGACGGATCGCTTTCGCGATCCGGTTCGCAGTGCGAGACCTAAAAAGTAGATAAGGAGCGACTCCTACTACTGCCCTTGGCAGTGTTTGAAATTGGCTTAATTTGTCCAAAGTAACTTCATTAAAATGGATTCTAATCTTCTGAGGTTGTTCCATCTGAATATTTAGTGGTTGGCTCACTTGATTTAAATCCACCACCTGAACCTTGAAAGAGAAGGCAAAATTATCATTGTCCTCTCTTTTTATAGTGTCATAATCCATATATTTAATAGACAATTTAGAGGAAACAAAAACATAAACTTTTTGGTGCTGGCCATTACCAAACCTTGACAATGGAGCATCCATTATCTCTCAATGATTTAGGCAATATAATGTCATAGCCATTTTCTCTGACCATAAAGTACTTCCTAAAATTGTAGGAGAACTATTTGAGTCAGCTGACCCTTTAAAGTACAACTTTATACTTTCTCTCACTATTGGGACTTTTGAGTTGATAGGTCAGACACCATCCTTTCTTCCTTTATCACCTTGTTTCTTTTAATTCAGTATTGCATCTGGGTCGTTTGAGTCCTTATTAATGTTTCTTCAAAAATTATCCTTTGCTGTACACCATTTAAGAAACTACCTCTTCTAAAATTAGCACTAACACCCTGGTTTTGATAACTGGCTTTACCACTAGCACTCAAGACATAATTTGAATTAAGGTCATTACTCACGTTATATTTTCCAGACATTATTTTCCACCTCAGTTCTGCAGCAAGGTTATAATTTTCCTTTCTTGGTCGAGCTACATCAGATCTCAGTAAGCTTTGATTTTTACTTTTGTTGATAATCTTGTGAGTCATTTTAAACACTCCGGTTTAATGATTTCAATTTCTGCTCACATTTTGAACAGTTACAATGCAATCCTCAATTTGTCAAATTGTAACAAAGAATTTCCCTTGACAGGCAACAAGGGATGTCACCAGTCTCAATCAAGTGTTCCTTCTCTATTTGATTAACATTTCCCTGTGACAGATCAGTGTGATTTATAGTATTAAAGTTTGTTTTGATCTGTTTGGATTTGACTTCATGAACAATTTGAGAATTCAAGGCTTGATATTATTTATAGCTAAGGAAGCCTAGAATATGCCTTGTAAAGTATTTTGCATTGGCATCATTACATTCATCATTGATAAGACAGACTTCCCTTCAATGTTAATGTAAAGAGACTGAGCACAGTTATTCACAATGTATACTTTTAAAATGACCTCCCAATTATTAATAGGGGTTTCAATAAGATCATTAGCTGCTGGTTAAGAGGATGGTCTCAGTTGTAAAACACCTAGGCTATAAAGCAGATTATGCTTAAATGAATTCTTGACTAAAACCCAAAGTCTGCGGCTATAGGTGTTCCGTGGGTCTAAATTGTTTCAGGGCTTTCCCAGTAAATGTGTCTTTTCTTACCTACATTTACCCTATTTTTTTCATGAGGTAAAAATTGTGATTGCCTGAACAGAGTGCAATACTTCCGCAAACCACGGAAAAACTCAACAAGGCCAGCCAAACAGTAAAACTACACCATGAAGGATCAAGATTACCTTGGTTTAGCCAGTGTTCTTGGCCCTCCTTCATTTGCCTGTCAGTCCATCTTTGAGGAGCATTGATCACTCTGCATTCTGACATGTCACTGAGGCTTTACATGCAACCGGTCAGGCCTGGGATGGGGGAACTGCTGACAGGTGATCACAAAATGCAATGAAAAAATGTACAGTTTTGAAAGCCTGTTAACCATTAACCTCAACTTTACACTAACCTGCACCCCCTACTTCAGCTTTTAATCTGGCCATACCCCTTTAAACCTTTCTATATCGCTTACCTTTACCCCAACACAAACCTTACATGAACACTAAAACCATCCTTTATTTTCATGCTAAACTGCCCCATTGATCGTAATCTAACCTGAATTGCTACTCTACCCAGACACAAACCCTTGCACCACCATCTACCTTATTCATTGCCCAATCCCTTTCTTCAACACTAAAACAACATCCTAAACTTAATCTTACCCTGACTCCATTACTCAGCCTCACCATAATTCCAATCCTAACATTGGCCCTTACCCCCATTTCTCACATCTTTGCAAACAACCTCCCTTACACCTTTCCCTCCTCTTAGCATATCCCTAACCCAACCATAATCTTTTCCTAGCCCCCATCCAGTTCTCTCTAACCTTATCCTTACCTCAAACCTTACTCGAGCATGTTTAATTTATTGACAATTCATTTGTATATTTTTATTTTTTACATAACTTTTTCTGTCTTGACATTTTTCCTCATTTGTACTCCACTAAAACAACAATAACTCCTACAATGCAATCACTGCATACATTATTTGTAAAGTCTATATCATCTGTTTAAGGGTGACATATTCTTCTTTTAATTGTAAGCTATGCCTGCCTTATGTATGCATATAGATAGGAAAATGCTCCAATTCCAAATTATTCAGAAATTCTGTGGCTCAGAATATCCCAATAGTTTACTTTGAAGAAGAATCATCAACTTGAAATTGAACCAACCCTCTTCTTAGAGTCCAGAGTCCCCTCTGAATGTAACTCCACATTGCAACAAAGAGTCAAACTCTCCCTTTTGGATCGAAAATAGGCTTGGGGGAAGAGTACTTGTCTCCAGCCCTGCTCTAATGGGATATATAAGAGCTTCTCTGCAGTCTGTTCAACTGTGTGTCAAGCCACTATCCATCAATATCCTACAGCTGCTATCAGTAGTTCAGCTGGTACAGTGGCATCAGGGCACATGTATGTGAGAAGTCATCTACACTCAAATTAAAGGCTGTTTCTCACTACCTAACTGGGACCATGGCACCCTTGCCAGGCACTGAATCATGTATTTTATGTGCTTTACCAGGAGCCCTTTGCTCGGGTGCCAGAGAATGAGCATTTTTCTTTAAGCTTCGCCAAGTGAGCTACAATCCAGTGATGTTTGAGTGTGGAGCTTGAGCCAAGCTTGCCTGTGGGTCAGTAAACCTCCCTGAAGCCATACAATTGTAATATGTGTGAGACCAGTTAGTGGTGCTAGAGCTAGTCATGGTCAATCATTTTTTTCTTCTGGGCCAGGTAAGTGCAGGCTTGCATGCCCAATTAAGATGTCCCAAGCCATATTCAGCTTTTCATCGTGTCCTTGAGGCAGGGTAGTATATTTTCAAAATAGAAACAATTGAGAGCTGTTCTTGATTTTCTAAAACTCAGAACCTGATTTAGTTTGGCAGACGGGTTATTCTATCACCAAATTGACAGCTATGTTGTGCGCCACATTACAAGTGCATGATAGCCTGTTGCCCTGGTAATTAGGCAGATCGGATATCTTTCACACTTGTAACAGAGTAACCATTTACCCGAATTTTACATCAAACCCAAAATCTAAAGGCATGAAGCTTCAAGTCAGAGCGCATTGTTCTCGTAGCCCAATTCTTACTGTTCTCAATTTCTTTATCTGGTATCCGTTTTGTCCATTGTGGCATTTTTGTTAGTTAATGCATATTTCAATTTTGAAATGTCTTTGTTTGACTATTCTCTTACCGTTGTTTCATTTTTTCAAGTTAACTTTCATTCCCTATGATAGCAGTGAGCTGGACAAAACTATCAATGCCATGATCCAAGAGGACATCTGGAAGATTGTTTTCATCTCTATTAGTGATTAGCTGAGCCATAATTCATCATCAGTTTTGGTTTGCCAAATGCCTACAGCACTCCCTCTTACAGGCGGGCCAGTGAAAACCTCACATCTCTTTAAAATAGATCTTATATTTTGAAAATAGATCGTATATATGAAATGGTTGCTTGTTCTCTTGGCTTCTCACAAAGGATATGTCAATATTTTATTCAGTTACGGTCAGTGATGTAACGGAACTTGAGGTGGCCCCTCTGCAAGATACATGAAGGGGCCCCCCTCTGGACTCAATCAGCAGCTTCCAGGCCAGGGTACTCTGATGAGTAGGCCACCTGCAGCTCAGGTCCACTCGCACCGTGAGGGAAGCGGGGGCCTTTGTTACGCCATTGGTTAAGGTGTTCAAAGTGGACACTGTGTGTAAACCTAGAGTCATGGAGTCCTTTCCACTGAGGGATGGCGAGCTTAAAATTCTGATTATAAATCAATATCAAATCAAAACAGGGGCAGCAGAGGCGTGTACTTCAGAAGGGCCAGTTGAAGGTGTGGGGAAAATGATGTCCTATAGACAAGGGAAGCTGAATGTCTTGGGCATCTCCCTAATAAAGAAAATAAGCATAGTGTAGAGGGGGAATTTGTTCCAGAGCTTGTCATCCTGGACATAGACATTTCTTACTTCTCTTCCTGCGATACATCGAGATAGGGTGGAAATCTTTAGTAATCTCGAAGCGCATCTGCTTTAAAGAAATTTGTTTTTTGGGCAGGGATTCAGATGCCTGATGGGCCTTTGGGAGTGATACATAGTATCTTAAAATTAGACCAGGCTTTCACTCCAAAATGCCATCCCAGTATGAAAAGAGCTGATATTGTCCAGTTTATATTTACTATTGGAAATGTGAGAGATACTGATGTACCTCAACACAATGTTATCTAATACAACACTTTTTAAAATGTTTAATTGTTTCTTTGAGGCTTTATCTCTGGTTAAGTGTTTTCCATAATTGGTAAGTGGATTTCATGGAAGGCCTCAAAGTAGCATCTCATTTTTACTCAAACTGGTTCACTAGCCACAGTGTGGAAATGGTTAGTATTCAGATTAGTATGTATTTATACCTTTCTAATTGAATTTCGACTAATTCAAGTTGCACAGCATTACACCACAGAAATTACCTCCACAAAATGATGAAGGTACTGCACATTATACAGCAACCTTTTGTGCTTGGACTTTAAATTGTGGCTAAATCTTGCAGTGTTATGTTAACCCTCTTCAATATTGCACTAGAATTTACTGCACACATCTAAAATTCAGAAATACATCCACGGTGTGAGAAGTTGGCCTGATATGTAGTGCTCACTATTCAAGTGTGTATCATTCCAAACGACCCTTATTGATGTTTGGTTGTAAGTCAACCTTTAGACCAGCTATCCTAGTAGCATGGACAAGAGCAGTCTTTAGGCTAAACTCTAGAGGGCGTGTTAAGCCAGCTGTTATACCATCACATATACCCCTTGAACACCAAGTGAAAGGACACCACACAAGTTGTTATGAAAATAAAAGTATATTTATTTAGAACACAACAGCCCTGGACTCTTTATGAGGACAGGGCGCTAAGCACAATACAAAGCTCTTAAAGAAATTCTGAAAGTCGCACAATTTACACAAATGCCCGGGGGGCACGAAAAACCCTATACTACAAAAGTGGAATGCGAAATACTAGCAGGTGAGTAACTAGTCTTAAAGGCTTTAGGATCGCTAGGACTGGACTACTGAACCTTCAGATTACGAGCAGGAGGCCTAGGGAGATCGGGTACAGAGTGTGCACTCTCACGCGGGATGCGGGACAAAGTCTATGGATGCTAGATTTCGTAAAGTTAGTGTTATCGGACGAATGCGACTAGGTAGAGCTGAAACGAAAAAGGATCTGGACACTTAGATAGTTAAGCTATGCTGGAGCACCGAAATGCTCAGGTTACCTAGCCCAGGGGCTGCGGCTGCATAGGTCTGAAAAGACGTCAGGAATCCTCGTTGCAGTCTATGGAGCCTGAAAGAAGAAGTTGCTGGCAGGCGACCAGTGATGAAGTTGGATGTGATCCAAGCCTGGATCGAAGATGGAGGATACCTGTAAGCAGAGGGGACTAAGTTCTGAATCACTAGCCAGTGATTAGATGGGCACCAGGAAGGCACCGGACGAAGTCACCTCGACCAGGTGAGTGTGCGACGCTGGGCTCTGCAGTCTCTCGGACCAGGAGACGTTGTCGGTGACCAGGATGGAGGTGCGAGCTGTCCCACGATGGTATCTGCTGTCGACGACGCTGGACCCAGGATTGGGGCAACAACTCTTGGCAAATGCAAGTCCACGCGGTGGACTAAAAATGGCGTCTGGAGTGGACCAGGAGGATCCGGGGTGCTCCTCTGTTGGAGGGGAGCAAGGGCCAGTCTGGAGCAACCAGACCAGCGATGAAAGTGTCATCGTTCGTCGTCAAGAGGGCTACAAGCCAGCAGGCAAGTGGCCGGACAATGCGGGGAGCAGCAAAGAGCAGAAGGGCCCCACGCAGATCTCGTGGATGCTGGGGGGCTGGACTACGGTGCTGGAGCTGCTCAGGGTTGGGGCTTCTCAAACCCCCAAGCACTCACTCGAGGATCCCTCGGCGGTCGTGCTGGATAAGCGTTGTGCAGTTCTGAAGATGGCCGGTTCCTCGAGGTCTCGTCACACCCACGGATCTCAGCTGGGCTGATGATGTAGGTAGAGGTCAGAGGTGCCAAAGAAGCCGGGTCTCGTCGTGCTGGTCGGTTGGATTCCTGAGGAAGGACGTGCAGCAAACCGCAGTGTTCTTAGTTGGTGCCCGCAGATGCAGGGTGACTACTCCTTAGTCACAAGGGAGAAATCTTGAGAAGAAGTCTTGAGTTCCTTTCGTAGAAAGTAGTTTCAGGATTCAAAGATGATCTCATTTGAAAGGGTCCCCGCTCCCACCTTTATACTAAAGAAAGGGGCTGGTACGGGACTAGGTCCTGCCCATGGGTGGGACCAGGAAGGGGGGTGGTTACACCCCTCTCCCATGCCGGACTTTCCCCAGCTCAGGGGCTGGTGTGCCCCTGGAACTGGTTCAAACTGGCAGATGCACAATGAACATCGGGGTGCCACTTGCAATCACCTTCCTATTCAGCCCTGCCTACCTAGGATACACAAAACCCTGTCTGGGATGGTGCTAACACCGCCCCTGACAGGAAACCCTTTGTCCAAGCTCCCCTCGCTGGAAGGACTCCCAGCTGCAGGGGGTCAGACTTGTGTCTGTGGTGGCAGCATCCATTTTGTGATGCTGAGGCTCGAGTTAACTTTAACCGGGGTTCACAGTTACATACATGTTGTGTCCCTCTAGAAGGGTGGAATGCTAACCCCGTCTTCAGAATTGGCGAGGGGTTAGTATTCCAATTCGTATGACACCTTACTCGACATGTTTTAATAAAGCGATACCAAAGATAGCAAATAACAGCTACGATTATAATGCACTTAAGAGTATATGGTACGCGTTATCATAGAACAGCTATTAGGACTTGGTTCCGCAAGCTGCAGACGGGCTCAGCTCATGCCAGAGCACCATCTCACATAATTCCAAGCACTCTGCCTTCAGGATTGTTAAGGCCTGCCATAGGAGTGACTGATAGGAATACATGGGTCCATTTTAGGGTTAGATATAGGTATACTATATCTACAGCAAAGTGTGATTACACCACTTTGCCCCAGCTGTCGTGCACCCAGTTGTGTCAGATTTAGATGGCCAGCCAGGGGTGGCATAATACATGCTGCAGCCCCTGGTAGGCCCTGGGTACACCTATGCCCTGAGTTACAGGGTCTGATAAGGTGGCCCAGTACCAATTGGTAAATGCACCTAAGGTACACGTGTCAATTTAGTGAGAGAACAGCAAGGCTGTGGGTCTGATTAGCAGGCCCACAGCCAGAGAAGTCGTAAACCAGTGAAGCAAAAAGCAAAAATCTGGGGTGATCATAGGATTGCAGACCCTACTCTCCTACATGACCCCCCACCCCCAAACTTTGGGACAATAAACTAACCTTGACCAGGTGAGTCTTCTTGCTCTAAGTAAAAATACCTGGAGAGCCCATCTGCATTGCCATGATCAGTGCCAGGTCTATGCTCCACTGTAAAATCCATCCCCTGTAGGGAAATGGACCACCTAAGCAGTTTGGGGTTTTCACCCTTCATCTGATTTAGCCACAAGAGGGGCTTATGGTCGATCTGAATCTTGAAACGAGTGCCAAACAAGTATGGCCTCAGTTTCTTCAGGGCCCAAACCACAGCACAGGCCTCCCTCTCAATAGCTGACTCTCTGGGGGTCAGCCTTCTGCTTATAAAAGCAATGGGCTGGTCATGACCATCAAAATTCAGCTGAGATAGAACAGCTCCCACACCCAACTCAGAAGCATCTGTTTGGACAATGAATGGTTTGGAGTAGTCTGGACTCTTAAGGATAGGGGCTGTGCACATGGCCTGCTTTAGGTCATCGAATGCCTTTTGACAGCCTGCTGTCCACTGAACTTTCTTTGGCATCTTTTTGCTTGTCAGGTCATTAAGTGGAGTCACAATTGATTCATAATTCCTGACAAATTTCCTGTAATAACCAGTCAGGCCCAAGAAAGCTCGAACCTGAGTCTGGGTGGTTGGAGGAGCCCAATCCTTGATGGATTGTATCTTGCTCTCCAGTGGCTGAACCTGGCCTCCACCTACAAGGCGGCCCAGGTATACAACCTGTGTCTGCCCTATCTGGCACTTTGTGGCCTTGATAGTGAGACCTGCTGCTTGCAGTGCCTCTAACACTTTCCTCAGGTGGACCAGGTGATCCTCCCAGGTGGAACTAAAGACAGCTATATTATCAAGATATGCTGCACAGAAGTCATCCAGCCCAGTGAGAACTTGATTCACCAGCCTTTGGAAGGTGGCAGGTGCATTTTTCAAACCAAAGGGCATTACCACAAACTGATAATGCCCACCAGGGGTAGAAAATGCTGTCTTGGGCTTGGCATCCTCAGCTAACCTGATTTGCCAATACCCAGCTGTCAGGTCAAATGTACTTAAGTAGTTGGCAGAAGCCAATCTATCTATCAGTTCATCTGCCCTTGGTATTGGGTGGGCATCAGTCTTAGTGACTGCATTGAGACCTCTGTAGTCTACGCAAAACCTCATCTCTTTCTTACCACCCTGGGTGTGAGGCTTTGGCACTAGAACTACTGGGCTAGCCCAATGGCTATCTGAGGGCTCAATGACTCCCAGCTCCAACATTTTCTGCACTTCAGTTGTGATGCAGTCTCTGACATGATCAGGCTGCCTGTAGATTTTACTCTTAACTGGCAGGCTGTCACCAGTGTCAACCTCATGGGTACACCAATTGGTTTGACTGGGTGTCAGAGAGAACATATGTCTAAAGGATTGAAGAACTTGTTTGCAATCCTTTTGCTGATGTTCAGAGAGGCTGCCACAAAAGACAACACCATCTACTGACCCATCATCAGGGTTCTGAGTGAGCAGGTCTGGGAGAGGGTCACTCTCCTCCTCCTGTCCCTCATCTGTGGCCATGAGCAAGCTCATGTCCTTCCTGTCGACATATGCCTTGAGCCTATTCACATGGAGCACCCTGAGGGGGCTCCTGGGAGTTCCAAGGTCCACCAGGTAGGTGACCTCTCCCTTTTGCTCAATGATTGTGTGGGGCCCAGACCATTTGTCTTTGAGTGCTGCTGGGGCCACTGGCTCCAACACCCACACCTTCTGTCCAGGCTTGTACACAGTCAGGACAGCCTTTTGGTCATGCCAAGCTTTTTGGAGTTCTTGGCTTGCCTCAAGGTTTTTAGAAGCCTTTTCCATGTACTCAGCCATCCTGGAGCGGAGACCAAGTACATAGTCCACTATGTTGGTTGCAGGCTTTTTGAGAGGTTTCTCCCATCCTTCCTTCACCAAACACAGGGGTCCTCTTACAGGATGCCCATACATAAGTTCAAAAGGGCTGTAGCCAACCCCCTTCTGTGGGACCTCTCTGTAAGCAAATAAAAGGCAGGGTATCAGGACATCCCATCTACGCCTGAGCTTTTCAGGTAGTCCATGAATCATCCCTTTTAGGGTCCTGTTGAACCTTTCAACAAGCCCATTGCATTGTGGATGATAGGGTGTAGTGAACTTGTAGTTGACACCACATTCCTTCCACATAGCAGTCAGATATCCTGACATGAAGTTTGCACCTCTGTCAGAGACAACCTCCTTAGGGAAGCCCACTCTGGAGAACACTCCAACTAGGGCTCTTGCCACAACAGGTGCTGTAGTGGTCCTAAGGGGAATTGCTTCAGGATACCTGGTGGCATGGTCCACCACCACCAGTATAAACTTGTACCCTGATGCTGTCTGGGGTTCCATTGGACCAACAATGTCAATCCCCACTCTTTCAAAGGGCACCCCCACCACAGGCATTGGTATAAGGGGGGCCTTTGTTGTGCCACCTGACTTACCACTGGCTTGGCAAGTGACACAGGAGCGACAAAACTCCTTGGTATCTTCATTCATGTGAGGCCAGTGAAAGTGTGAGACAAGTCTGTCCCAAGTCTTATTCTGGCCTAAGTGTCCTGCAAGGGGAATCTCATGGGCCTAGGTAAGAAGGAAACCTCTCTGTGACAAGGGGAGGACCAGCCTCCTGGTTGCACCAGGTTTGGGGTCTCTTGCTTCAGAGTACAGGAGTCCATCATCCCAGTATACCTTGTGGGTACCTGTGGCGTTCCATGCAGCCTCAGCAGCAGCCTGCTGTCTGAGGGGTTCAAGAGAAGGGCAGTCTAACTGTGCCTTCCCCAGGTCTTCTCTGGAGGGTCCCCCTGAACCCAGAAACTCAACCTGATCAGGTTCAAGTTCTTTAGGCTCAGTTTCCCTCAGCTCTTTGAGGTCAGCCTCCTCTGAGACTTGATCCTCAACCTGGGGCAAGGGGGAAGGCAATGCCTTAACCCTACTGCTCTTCTTCTTGAAAGGTGTCTGGTCCATTGTTCCAGGATCCAGCACCTGTTCAGTGGGGCATCTTCTGGCCTGTGACCTAGTCACAGCAAGGACATGTGCTCGCACACCTAACATTTCCATGTGAGTCCTCTGCTCCACTTCTGACCATAGTGATGACTCCAAATCATTGCCCAACAAACATTCAACTGGGAGGTTTGAACTAACCACAACTTTCCTTTGGCCACTTACCCCTCCCCAGGAGAAAGCCACAATTGCCATACTATGGTGGGTAATGACATTGCTGGCATTGGTCACTATGTAGTCTGTACCTAGTATGATCTGTCCAGGGTCCACAAAGTTAGGTGTCACCATTGTGACACTGGCACAAGTGTCCCTATAGGCCTGAGCCTTCTTTCCATTTATAAAAGGTCTCTGCCTGTATTTGCCCAAAGTATTGGAACTTGCATCAGGGGACATATCCATATCCCCTGTACAGACAAGGACAGCCTGAGTGAGTGTGCCGACTAAGTTGTCATACCCCTCCGATCCCAAGGTTAACCCAACTAATCCCTTGGGAGGTGTACTACCACTGCTGACTGTACTAGGTGGTGCAGGTGCCTTAGGGGCTGCAGTGATAGGAGTTTGCCCTCCTTTCTTGGTGCACTCACTAAACCAGTGAGTTTTACTCTTACAGTATTGGCACCACCTTTTAGACTGGCCTTCTTGAGTCTTCTTTTTCTGCTGTGAAGCCTGACCCCCACCCTCTTTGGTTTGTTGGGGGCCTGTCGAAGACTTCTGGTCATTTTGCTCATTCTTATTGTTACTCTTTTGGTCTGCTTTCTTCTGACCACCCTGGTTCTGGTCCTGGTTTTGCTTAACCCTTGTTCTGACCCATCTGTCTGCCTTCTTTCCCAATTCTTGGGGAGAGGTCAGATCTGAGTCAACAAGGTGCTGATGCAACAACTGGTTCTGACAATTGTTTAAAATCTGTTCCCTCATGATCAGATTATACAATCCTGTGTAATCAGTAACCTTACTGCCCAGCAACCAGCCCTCCAAAGCCTTAGTGGCACAATCCACAAAATCAGACCAATCATGAGGCTGAATTTTCTCGGTATCCCTGAACAGCAACCTGTACTGCTCAGTGGTTAGGCCTAACCCATCTATCAATGTATTTTTCAGGACTTGGTAGTTGTTAGCATCCTCAGCTCTAGTAGTGAGGAGCTTATCTCTACCTTTGTCTTCAAAGGAGAGCCACAAGACAGCTGCCCACTGACTCTGGGGGACGCACTGGACAGTGCAGGCCCTCTCCAAAGCAGTTATCCATTTGTGGATATCATCCCCTTGTTTAAAGGTGGGCACTATCTTACTCAGGTGTCTAGTGTCTAAACTCCTGTCCTTCTCTCGAGGTAAAATGCTGCCACCAGTGGGGTCTACCCCACTCAATTTCTGCTCTCTAGCAAAGGCAAGTCTCTCTTTGGCCAGGGCAAGTTCTTTCCTTTCAATCCTCAGATTGACTTCCCTCATCTTAGCTTCATGCTCTCTTCTCTGAGGGGATGTCATCTCTCTGTGAGAAGAGGTCTGAGAGCCATTGGTTCGAATGGATCTGTTAGAGCCTCTGGATAGAGACCTAACTCGTCCATTCCCAATGTTAAGTCTGCCTGAGAGTGGCCCTGGGGGTCCCCCAAATCCATTCTCATGCCTACTTAAGTTGGTCCTGGTGAGTCTACTGACTTCTACCTGACCCTTGTCTGCCTCATCCCCTGACACTTCCTGATCCTCCTCCTCTCCTTCACTAACTGTTCCATTGAGATGGAGGTCAGGGTCCCCAAGGGTTCCCTCTAAGGGGGGCATGTTCCCATCTGGATTAGAAGGATCTGTGTTGGCAGTCCTTCTGGCATCATAAGTCTCTAGGAGACCAATCAGAAAGGGAATTGTAGGGTTAGAACCCTGCTTTAGCTTCCTGGAGGTACATATCTGTCTCATCTCCTGGAAGCTAAGAGCTGCATATCTTGAAGTGACCTGTGGAGGGTCCACTGACACAAGGGGGGCCTCTGAGTTCCCTCCTTTGTCTGGCATGCTTTTCTAGTGAGGTGTAAGTGGTGTACTTACCTACACTATTTGTTTGCCTACTGATCCCTTGCTAAGAGTTGTAGTCAGGGTGTGCTAGGCCCTGTTGAACTACAACAGCTGGTTCAGTAGAACTCAGAGTATTCTAAGCTAAGTTATATGTACCTGGGTATTTATGTGATCTTTCACAATGATATTCTTAGGATACGTGTGGTAAAACAACAGCAAGCTCAAATCCCAACCGCTGCTCACCAGAATCAGAATCAGAATCAGAATGTTTATTGCATAATTAATTAAAATCATTACAATTTCCACAAGTCTATATTATAATAAAAAGAAGCAATTACTACTACAAAGAAGATTGAACTCTTCAGTTGTTAAATGATATAACACAATTTTAAAACAAGCTTCCTCGGGAAAACTCCCACCGGCATTAAGAGGTCAAACTGTTTGGTTCATGTTAGTGCAGGGATTACCGGTTTTAAGGATCAGGCAGAGTTATTACACCGCTTATATCATCATGTCCTTGTTCCACAAAACTCAAGCATTTATTCACTTCTGCCAGGAATTTTGTTCCTCGGCATACTAAAATGATTGAACTCCCTCCTAGCCAGCTCACCAATGTGAGAAGTTGGCCTGATATGTAGTGCTCACTATTCTAGTGATCACTGTGTATCATTCCAAACGACCCTTATTGATGTTTGGTTGTAAGCCAACCTTTAGACCAGCTATCCTAGTAGCATGGACAAGAGCAGTCTTTAGGCTAAACTCTAGAGGGCGTGTTAAGCCAGGTGTTATACCATCACATATACCCCTTGAACACCAAGTGAAAGGACACCACACAAGTTGTTATGAAAATAAAAGTATATTTATTTAGAACACAACAGCCCTGGACTCTTTATGAGGACAGGGCGCTAAGCACAATACAAAGCTCTTAAAGAAATTCTGAAAGTCGCACAATTTACACAAAAGCCCGAGGGGCACGGAAAACCCTATACTACAAAAGTGGAATGCAAAATACTAGCAGGTGAGTAACTAGTCTCAAAAGCTTTAGGATCGCTAGGACTGGACTACTGAACCTTCAGATTACGAGCAGGAGGCCTAGGGAGATCGGGTGCAGAGTGTGCACTCTCACGCGGGATGCGGGACAAAGTCTATGGATGCTAGATTTCGTAAAGTTAGTGTTATCGGACGAATCCGACTAGGTAGAGCTGAAACGAAAAAGGATCTGGACACTTAGATAGTTAAGCTATGCTGGAGCACCGAAATGCTCAGGTTACCTAGCCCAGGGGCTGCGCTGCATAGGTCTGAAATGACGTCGGGAATCCTCGTTGCAGTCTATGGAGCCTGAAAGAAGAAGTTGCTGGCAGGCGACCAGTGATGAAGTTCGATGTGATCCAAGCCTGGATCGAAGATGGAGGATACCTGTAAGCAGAGGGGACCAAGTTCTGAATCACTAGCCAGTGATTAGATGGGCACCAGGAAGGCACCGGACGAAGTCACCTCGACCAGGTGAGTGGGCGACGCTGGGCTCTGCAGTCTCTCGGACCAGGAGGCGTTGTCGGCGACCAGGATGGAGGTGCGAGCTGTCCCACGATGGTATCTGCTGTCGACGTCGCTGGACCCAGGAATGGGGCAACAACTCTTGGGAAATGGAAGCCCACGCGGTGGACTAAAAATGGCGTCTGGAGTGGACCAGGAGGGTCCGGGGTGCTCCTTTGTTGGAGGGGAGCAAGGGCCAGTCTGGAGCAACCAGACCAGCAATGAAAGTGTCGTCGTTCATCGTCAAGAGGGCTACAAGCCAGCAGGCAAGTGGCCGGACAACGCGGGGAGCAGCAAAGAGCAGAAGGGCCCCACGCAGATCTCGTGGATGCTGGGGGGCTGGACTTCGGTGCTGGAGCTGCTCAGGGTTAGGGCTTCTCAAACCCCAAAGCACTCACTCGAGGATCCCTCGGCGGTCGTGCTGGATAAGCATCGTGCAGTACTGAAGATGGCCGGTCCCCTCGAGGTCTCGTCACACCCACGGATCTCAGCTGGGCTGATGATCTAGGTAGAGGTCAGAGGTGCCAGGGAAGCCAGGTCTTGTCGTGCTGGTCAGTCGGATTCCTGAGGAAGGACGTGCAGCAAACCGCAGTGTTCTTAGTTGGTGCCCGCAGATGCAGGGTGACTACTCCTTAGTCACAAGGGAGAAATCTTGAGAAGAAGTCTTGAGTTCCTTTCGTAGAAAGTAGTTTCAGGATTCAAAGATGATCTAATTTGGAAGGGTCCTGTGAGAAGTTGGCCTGATATATAATGTTCACTATTCTAGTGAGCACTTTGTATCAGTCCAAACAACCCTTATTGATGATTGGTTGTAAGTCAACCTTATAGACCAGCTATCCTAGTAGCATGGATACGAGCAGTCTTCGGGCTAAACTCTAGAGGGCGTGTTAAGCCAGCTGTTATACCATCACATATACCCCTTGAACACCAAGTGAAAGGACACCACACAAGTGTTATGAAAATAAACAGTGTATTTATTTAGATCACAACAGCCCTGTACTCTTTATGAGGACAGGGTACTAAGCACACAACAAAACTCTTATGAAAATACTTTAAGTTGCACAATTTACACAAATGCCCGAGGGGCACGAAAAACCATATACTCTGAAAGTGGAATGCGAAATTACTAGCAGGTAAGTACTGGACTAATAGGCTTTGGAATCGCTAGGACTACGTTACTGAACCTTCAGATTACTAGTAGGAGAACTAGGGGACTGGGGTGCAGAGTGTGCACTCTCACGCGGGATGCGGGACAAAGTCTATGGGAGCTAGTAAAGGCAAAGTTAGTGTTCTCGGGCGAACCCGACTAGGTAGATCGAAAACGAAAGTGGATCTGGACCCTTGGATAGTGAGGCTATGCTGGGGCACCGAAATGCCGAAGTTACCTAGCCCAGGGGCTGCAGCTGCATAGGTCTGAAAAGACGTCGGGAATCCTCGTTGACGAACCAGGAGCCTGAAGAAAGGAGTTGCTGGCAGGCGACCAGTGAAGATTGTTCGAGTGATCCAAGCCTGGATCGAAGATGGATGACACCTGAAAGCAGAGGGGACCAAGTTCTTAATCACTAGCCAGTGATTGTGTGGGCACCAGGATGGCAACGGGCGAAGTCACCTCGACCAGGTGAGTGGGCGACGCTGGGATCTGCAGTCTCACGGACCAGGAGGCGTTGTCGGCGATCAGGAAGGAGGTGCGAGCTGTCCCACGATGGTTGATGCTGTCGACGTCACTGGACCCAGGATTGGGGCAACAAGTCTTGGCAAATTCAAGCCCACGCGGTGGACCTAAAATGGCGTCTGGAGTGGACCAGGAGGGTCCGGGGTGCTCCTCTTTTGGAAGGGAGCAAGGGCCAGTCTGGAGAAACCAGACCAGCAGTGTTGTCATCGTTGATCGTCGTCGGGAAGGCCACAAGCCAGCGGGCTAGTAGCCAGACAATGCGGTGAGCAGCCAAAAAGCAGAAGGGCCCCACGCAGATCGTGGAGATGCTGGGGGGCTGGACTTCGGTGCTGGAGCTGCTCAGGGTCGGGGCTTCTCGGACCCCAAAGCACTCACCAGAGGATCCCTCGGCGGTCATGCTGGATAGAAGTCGTGCAGTTCTGATGATGGCCGGTCCCTCGAGGTCTCGTCGCACCTACGGTTCTCAGCTTAGCTGTAGAGGTAGGTAGAGGTCAGAGGTGCCAGGGAAGCCGGGTCTCGTCGTGCTGGTCGGTCGGATTCCTGAGGAAGGACGTGCAGCAAACCGCGGAGTTCTTAGATGGTGCCTGCGGATGCAGGGTGACTACTCCTTAGCCACAAGGGAGAAATCTTGAGAAGAAGTTGAGAGTTCCTTTCGTAGAAAGTATTTTCTTGATTCAAAGATGATCTAATTTGGAAGGGTCCCCGCTCCTGCCTTTATCCTAAAGAAAGAGGTGGGTACGCGACTAGGTCCTGCCCTAGGGGGGGGACCAGGAAGGGGGGTGGTTACACCCCTCTCCCATGCCGGACTTTCCCCAGGTCAGGGGCTGGTGTGCCCCTGGAACTGGTTCTAGCAGGCAGATGCGTAGTGAGCACCGGGGTGCCACTTGCAGTCACCTTCCTGTAAAGCCCTGCCTACCCAGGATACACAAAACCCTGTCTGGGATGGTGCTAGCACCGCCCCTGACAGGAAACCCTTTGTCCAAGCTCTCCTCGCTGGAAGGACTCCCAGCTGCAGGGGGTCAGACTCGTGTCTGTGGTGGCAGCATCCATTTTGTGATGCTGAGGCTTGAGTTAACTTTAACCGGGGTTCACAGTTACATACATGTCGTGTCCCTCTAGAAGGGTGAAATGCTAACCCCGTCGCCAGAATTGGCGAGGGGTTAGTATTCCAATTCGTATGACACCTTACTCGACATGTTTTGATAAAGCAATACCAGAGATAGCATTTAACCGCGAGGATTATAATGCACTCAAGAGTATATGGTATGCGTTATCATGGAACAGCTATTAGGACTTGGTTCTGCAAGCTGCAAACGGGCCCAGCTCAGGCCAGAGCACCATTTCACATGATTCCATGCACTCTGCCTTCAGGATTGTCAAGGCCTGCCATAGGAGTGACTGATAGGAATCTGTGTGTCCATTTTTAGGGTTAGATATAGGTATACTATACCTAAAGCAACGGGTGATTACACCACCTTGCCCCAGCTGTCGTGCAGCCAGTTGTGTCAGATTTAGATGGCCATCCAGGGGTGGCATAATACATGCTTCAGCCCCTGGTAGGCCCTGGGTACACCTATGCCTTGAGTTACAGGGTCTGATAAGGTGGCCCAGTACCAATTGGTAAATGCACCTAAGGTACACGTTGTAATTTAGTGAGAGAACAGCTAGGCTGTGGGTCTGATTAGCAGGCCCACAGCCAGAGAAAGTCGTAAACCAGTGAAACAAAAGCAAAAAATCTGGGTGATCATAGGATTGCAGACCCTACTCTCCTACATGACCCCCCCAAACTTTGGGACAATAAACTAACCTTGACCAGGTGAGTCTTCTTGCTCTAAGTGGAAATACCTGGAGAGCCCATCTGCATTGCCATGATCAGTGCCAGGTCTATGCTCCACTGTAAAATCCATCCCCTGTAGGGAAATGGACCACCTAAGCAGTTTGGGGTTTTCACCCTTCATCTGATTTAGCCACAAGAGGGGCTTATGGTCGGTCTGAATCTTGAAATGAGTGCCAAACAAGTATAGCCTCAGTTTCTTCAGGGCCCAAACCACAGCAAAGGCCTCCCTCTCAATAGCTGACCAATTTTTCTCTCTGGGGGTCAGCCTTCTGCTTATAAAAGCAATGGGCTGGTCTTGACCATCAAAATTCAGTTGAGATAGAACAGCTCCCCCACCCAACTCAGAAGCATCTGTTTGGACAATGAATGGTTTGGAGTAGTCTGGACTCTTGAGGATAGGTGCTGTGCACATGGCCTGCTTTAGGTCATCGAATGCTTTTTGACAGCCTGCTGTCCACTGAACCTTTTTTGGCATTTTCTTACTTGTCAGTTCATTAAGTAGAGTCACAATTGATCCATAATTCCTGACAAACTTTCTGTAGTAACCAGTCAGGCCCAAGAAAGCTCAAACCTGAGTCTGGGTGGTTGGAGGAGCCCAGTCCCTGATTGACTGCATCTTGCTCTCCAGTGGTTGAACTTGGCCTCCACCTACAAGGTGGCCCAAGTACACAACCTGTGTCTGCCCTATCTGGCACTTTGTGGCCTTGATAGTGAGACCTGCTGCTTGCAGTGCCTCTAACACTTTCCTCAGGTGGACCAGGTGATCCTCCCAGGTGGAGCTAAAGACAGCTATATCATCAAGATATGCTGCACAGAAGTCATCCAGCCCAGTGAGAACATGATTCACCAGCCTTTGGAAGGTGGCAGGTGCATTTTTCAAACCAAAGGGCATTACCACAAATTGATAATGCCCACCAGGGGTAGAAAATGCTGTCTTGGGCTTGGCATCCTCAGCTAACCTGATTTGCCAATACCCAGCTGTCAGGTCAAATGTACTTAAGTAGTTGGCAGAAGCCAATCTATCTATAAGTTCATCTGTCCTTGGTATTGGGTGGGCATCAGTCTTAGTGACTGCATTGAGACCTCTGTAGTCTACCCAAAACCTCATCTCTTTCTTACCACCCTGGGTGTGAGGCTTTGGCACTAGAACTACTGGACTAGCCCAAGGGCTATCTGAGGGTTCAATGACTCCCAACTCCAACATTTTCTGCACTTCTGTTTTGATGCAGTCTCTAACATGATCAGGCTGCCTGTAGATTTTACTCTTAACTGGCAAGCTGTCACCAGTGTCAACCTCATGGGTACACCAATTAGTTTGGCTGGGTGTTAGAGAGAACATATGCCTGAAGGATTGAAGAACTTGTTTGCAATCCTTCTGTTGATGCTCAGAGAGGCTGCCACAAAAGACAACACCATCTACTGATCCATCATCAGGATTCTGAGTGAGCAGGTCTGGGAGAGGGTCACTCTCTTCCTCCTGTCCCTCATCTATGGCCATGAGCAAGCTCATGTCCTTCCTGTCGACATATGCTTTGAGCCTGTTTACATGGAGCACCCAGTGGGGGCTCCTGGGAGTTCCAAGGTCCACCAGGTAGGTGACCTCTCCCTTTTGCTCAAGGATTGTGTGGGACCCAGACCATTTGTCTTTGAGTGCTGCTGGGGCCACTGGCTCCAACACCCACACCTTCTGTCCAGGCTGGTACACAGTCAGGACAGCCTTTTGGTCATGCCAAGCTTTTTGGAGTGCTTGGCTGACCTTAAGGTTTTCAGATGCCTTTTCCATATACTCAGCCATCCTGGAGCGGAGTCCAAGTACATAGTCCACTATGCTGGTTGCAGGCTTTTTGAGAGGTCTCTCCCATCCTTCCTTAACCAAACACAGGGGTCCTCTCACAGGATGCCCATACAGAAGTTCAAAAGGGCTGAAGCCAACCCCCTTCTGTGGGACCTCTCTGTAAGCAAACAAAAGGCAGGGAATCAGGACATCCCATCTACGCCTGAGCTTTTCAGGTAGTCCATGAATCATCCCTTTTAGGGTCCTGTTGAACCTTTCAACAAGCCCATTGCATTGTGGATGATAGGGTGTAGTGAACTTGTAGTTGACACCACATTCCTTCCACATAGCAGTTAAGTAGCTTGACATGAAGTTTGCATCTCTGTCAGAGACAACCTCCTTAGGGAAGCCCACTCTGGAGAACACTCCCACTAGGGCTCTTGCCACAACAGGTGCTGTAGTGGTCCTAAGGGGAATAGCTTCAGATACCTGGTGGCATGATCCACTACCACCAGTATAAACTTGTGCCCTGATGCTGTCTGGGGTTCCATTGGACCAACAATGTCAATCCCCACTCTTTCAAAGGGCACCCCCACCACAGGCATTGGTATAAGGGGGGCCGTTGCTGTGCCACCTGACTTACCACTGGCTTGGCAAGTGACACAGGAGCGACAAAACTCCTTGGTATCCTCATTCATGTGAGGCCAGTGAAAGTGTGAGACAAGTCTGTCCCAAGTCTTTGTCTGGCCTAAGTGTCCTGCTAAGGGAATCTCATGGGCCAAGGTAAGAAGGAAACCTCTCTGAGACAAGGGGATAACCAGCCTCCTGGCCATGCCAGGCTTGGGGTCTCTTGCCTCAGTGTACAGGAGTCCATCATCCCAGTATACCTTGTGGGTACCTGTGGCGTTCCGAGCAGCCTCAGCAGCAGCCTGAGGGGTTCAAGGGAAGGGCAGTCTAATTGTTCCTTCCCCAGGTCTTCTCTTGAGGGTCCCCCTGAGCCCAGAAATTCAACTTGATCAAGTTCAAATTCCTTAGGCTCAGTTTCCCTCAATTCCTGTAGGTCAGCTTCCTCTGAGACTTGATCCTCAACCTGGGGCAAGGGGGAAGGCAATGCCTTAACCCTACTGCTCTTCTTCTTTAAAGGTGGCTGGTCCATTGTTCCAGGATCCAGCACCTGTTCAGTGGGGCATTTTCTGGCCTGTGACCTAGTCACAGCAAGCACATGTGCTGGCAAGCCTAACATCTCCATGTGAGTCCTATGCTCCACTTCTGACCATTGTGATGACTCCAAATCATTGCCCAACAAAGAATCCACAGGGAGGTCAGAACTAACTACAACCTTCTTTTGGCCAATTACCCCTCCCCAGGAGAAAGCAACAATTGCCATACTATGGTGGGTAATGACATTGCTGGCATTGGTCACCAGGAAATCTGTACCTGGCATGATCTGTCCAGGGTCCACAAAGTTAGGTGTCACCATTGTGACACTGGCACAAGTGTCCCTATAGTCCTGAGCCATTTTGCCATTGATAAAAGGTGTCTGTCTGTATTTGCCCACAGTATTGGGACTGACATCAGGGGGTATATCCACATCCCCTGTACAGACAAGGACAGCCTGAGTGAGTGTGCCAACTAAGTTGTCATACCCCTCAGAACCCAAGGTTATCCCAACTAGTCCCTTGGGAGGTGCACTACTAATGCTGGCTGTACTAGGGGGCACAGGTGCCTTAGGGGCTGCAGTAGCAGGAGTCTGCCCTCCTTTCTTGGTGCACTCACTAAACCAGTGAGTTTTACTTTTACAGTACTGGCACCACCTTTTTGACTGACCTTCTTGAGTCTTCTTCTTCTGGGAAGCCTGACCCCCACCCTCTTTGGATTGTTGGGGACCTGTCGAAGACTTCTGGTCATTTTGTTCACCTTTAGTATCTTTACCCTTCTGGTCTGCTTTCTTCTGAACACCCTGGTTCTGGCCCTGGTTCTGCTTAACTCTTGTTCTGACCCATCTGTCTGCCTTCTTTCCCAATTCTTGGGGAGAGGTCAGATCTGAGTCAACAAGATGCTGATGCAACAACTGGTTCTGACAATTGTTTAAAATCTGTTCCCTCATGATCAGATTATACAATCCTGTGTAATCAGTAACCTTACTGCCCAGCAACCAGCCCTCCAAAGCCTTAGTGGCACAATCTACAAAATCAGACCAATCCTGAGACTAAGTTTTCTGGGTATCCCTGAACAGCAACCTGTACTGCTCAGTGGCTAGGCCAAACCCTTTTATCAGTGTATTCTTCATGACTTGGTAATTGTTAGCATCCTCAGCTCTATTAGTGAGGAGCTTGTCTCTACCTTTACCCTCAAAGGAGAGCCACAAGATAGCTGCCCACTGACTCTGGGGGACACACTGTACAGTGCAAGCCCTCTCCAAAGCAGTCATCCATTTGTGGATATCATCCCCTTGTTTAAAGGGGGGCACTATCTTACTCAGGTGTCTAGTGTCTAAACTCCTGTCTTTTTCTCTTGGGAGAATGCTGCCACCAGTGGAATCTAGTCCACTTAATTTTTGCCCTCTAGCAAAGGCAAGTCTCTCTTTGGCCAGGGCAAGTTCTTCCCTTTCAATCCTCAGATTGGCTTCCCTCATTTTAGCTTCATGCTCCCTTCTCTTAGGGGATGACATCCCTCTATGAGACGAGGTCCGAGAGCCATTGGTTCGAATGGATCTGTTAGAGCCTCTGGATAGAGACCTAACTCGTCCATTCCCAATGTTAAGCTGGCCTGAGAGGGGCCCCAGGGGTCTCCTAGTACCATTCTCATGCCTGCTTAAGTTGGCCTTAGGTAGCTGGCTAACTACTTCTTGACCTTTGTCTGCCTCGTCCTCAGATGGCTCTAGATCCTCATCCTCCTCTTCACCTTCTGCAGAGAGTTGGATAAGGTCAGGGTCACCTAAGGTTCCCTCTAGGGGAGGCATTGTCCCATCTGGATTAGAAGGGTCTGGGTTACCAGCCCTCCTGGCATCATAAGTCTCTAAGAGCCCAATCAGGAATGGGATTGTAGGGTTAGAACCCTGTTTTAGCTTCCTGGAGGTACACACTTGTCTCATCTCCTGGAAGCTAAGAGCAGCATATCTGGAAGTGACCTGTGGAGGGTCCACTGACACAAGGGGAGACTCAGAGTTTCCTCCTTTGTCTGACATGCTGTTTCTAGTGTGGTGTAAGTGATGCACCTACCTACACTATTTGTTTGCCTAATGATCCCTTGCTAAGAGTTGTAGCCAAGGTGTGCTAAGCCTTGAGGAGCTACAACAGCTGGTTCAGTAGAACTCAGAGTATTCTAAGCTAAGTTATATGTACCTGGAGTACTTATGTGATCTTTCACAAGATATTCTTAGGATACGTGTGGTAAAACAACAGCAAGCTCAAATCCCAACCGCTGCTCACCAATGTGAGAAGTTGGCCTGATATATAATGTTCACTATTCTAGTGAGCACTTTGTATCAGTCCAAACAACCCTTATTGATGATTGGTTGTAAGTCAACCTTATAGACCAGCTATCCTAGTAGAATGGATACGAGCAGTCTTCGGGCTAAACTCTAGAGGGCGTGTTAAGCCAGCTGTTATACCATCACATATACCCCTTGAACACCAAGTGAAAGGACACCACACAAGTGTTATGAAAATAAACAGTGTATTTATTTAGATCACAACAGCCCTGTACTCTTTATGAGGACAGGGTACTAAGCACACAACAAAACTCTTACGAAAATACTTTAAGTTGCACAATTTACGCAAATGCCCGAGGGGCACGAAAAACCATATACTCTGAAAGTGGAATGCGAAATTACTAGCAGGTAAGGCCTGCCATAGGAGTGACTGATAGGAATACATGTGTCCATTTTAGGGTTAGATATAGGTATACTATATCTACAGCAAAGGGTGATTACACCACTTTGCCCCAGCTGTCGTGCAGCCAGTTGTGTCAGATTTAGATGGCCAGCCAGGGGTGGCATAATACATGCTGCAGCCCCTGGTAGGCCCTGGGTACACCTATGCCCTGAGTTACAGGGTCTGATAAGGTGGCCCAGTACCAATTGGTAAATGCACCTAAGGTACACGTGTCAATTTAGTGAGAGAACAGCAAGGCTGTGGGTCTGATTAGCAGGCCCACAGCCAGAGGAGTCGTAAACCAGTGAAGCAAAAAGCAAAAATCTGGGGTGATCATAGGATTGCAGACCCTACTCTCCTACACACGGGCACTTTCTTTCATAGTAGGAAGCCCTGGTATACTTCTCACTAATCAGGAGACTCCTCTATATAGGCGTCTACCAATGTATTGCAGCTAATTAACATATGCCACTTTCAATACTTCCTGTCCAAAGGGATTTACTGACAATTACAGTTCGTGGCCCACAATTTTGTGGCAGGCATGGCTGAAGCACCCCACCATGTCCCACACTGCATATTGTGCACTAGGGCACTACACCAACTCCTGTGTTCCTGAGAGCAGTAGTCTCAACCCTCCCTGCAGTTACACACAGAAGCACTCCATCCACAACTTTGATGATTGCCTTAGGTGCTCGGTGCATCCTCTGATAGTCCCAGCCCACACCTGTGAACATTCTGGCAGAATGGCTCTAGCTGCAATAAGTGAATATCAAGAAAACTCCAAGCAGAGTGTGGCAGGGCCCCATGAGTTTATCTAAATTTGTTTTTTTAATGTATGTTGTGCACTTTCTTGGGAGGAACGCCAGCCTATCGTAAGTTGTGTAAACAGACATGTTCAAGGGTACCTGGTCATTTCCTAATTTGCATAGGGACCCACCCCTACATGTCATGGTACCCCCTCTTTGGTGTTCCAGTCAAGAAACTCTGCAGCTCGTTGGGTTTTGCAGAACAAGCATCTCCCTCTTTCTGTAATACTAGATTTTGCTTGCAGCAAGAAACACAAAGCAAACTGGTCTCCCTTGCTTCTAAGCCAAACCCGCTATGTGTAACATAATTCAAGTGTAAGTATCCCAAACTGCCTACCATGTCCCCTTATAGCAAAATCTGTTTGATTCACACAGGCCCCACTTTTACACAGCATTCAAAAGAATGAACGCATCAGTTAGAAAAATACTTCCAAAGAAAGTAGTGAGAAGGCCCTACCTTTTTAGGGTCGAGCCTGCTAGTGTATGCGCCAGCCGATGCCTCTCGCTTGCGAGACACTGTTGTATACAGTAAATGGCTTGGCGCCCACTCATCAGGGGCATAACAAACAACCATGCATCCCCCGCACCCATTCTAAAGTAAATAAAGGGGGCCCCTCAGCTCTTTGGTGAGAGCTGTGAGAGAGAGGCTTGCGCTAAAACAAGCCTCTCTCCCTCTAAAGCAGGTGCAGTCTGCAGCCTGCTTTGAGCTCCGCGCTGACTGAAGAGAAACAAAGTAACAAGTTACATTGTTTCTCTTCAGTCAGAGCCAGAGCCAGGCCAGAAAAAGGATGGGGGTGAGGGCCCCCAGAGAGAACATTCCCCACAGAACATTCCCCTCTGTGCTGCCGCTGAGAAGAGGCAGCACAGAGCTGACAGGGCCAGGAGCAGGGACATTTTAAGGATTTTGAGGGACCTGGGCCAAATTATTTTGGGGCTCCTGTTTGGAACAGCTCTGAATTTATGTTCCTATTTTAGCTTTTCATGCACCCTTTGGCTAGGGCACTGACAGTGCACAAGCACACTATTGCAAATTCTAAATGTGTTTACATCTAATATTAAGGGATAGTAACTTGTGCTTTCAATATTGTAACACAGCAGCAGCTTACTAATGTTACTGCAAATAACCTCTCTGTCACCCTTCCATTTCTCATATTTCAGGTCCTTTTAATCTAAAAGAACCTTTTTTATGGATTTTGCATGAAACATAAACACAACATTTCTCAGCAAAATGTCTGTAATAGACTTTCACACATCACCTACATTAAAAATAAATTAAAGAAAAATGGTATATAAAATAAACAGTCTAAGCATTACTCAAGGTCACCAGGACAAGAATCTGCAGAAAAGAGCTAGCTCTATGAGGGAGCTCCCTGAAAGGCCGGGGCCCTGGGCAAGAGCCCACTTTGTCCATGCCTTAAAACATCTCTGGCCAGGAGAAGGTTTGCAGCTCCAGGAATAGGACTCTGCTGGGACGCATTGGAAGGTAAGCAAGCATTGGAAATGCAATAGTCCTCACATTTGTTTGTGTTGGAGCTATTGGCATTGTAAATGGCATTGTTTTTTTACTTATTTGTTACAGAGTGTATGCATGTGGTTTGTTATGGAATCATGTGGGTTGGATTGAATTAGTTAGTTGTGTATTTGTGTGGCTTGGAATTGTGTGGTGTGGAGTGAATTTGTGTCTTGGAATTATGTGGCATGGGTGCTGTGGAATTATGTGAATAGTAATTATGTGGTATTAAGTGTCCTGGAATTATTTGGAGTGGGACTGTGTCAAGCTACATATAAAAACTTAAACTGTCCTCATGATATCTAGCACTCTTTGTTTTTAAAGATATAGCTTCTGTATTTATCTGTGATTATTCCGCCATAAATATAGAACAATGTATTAACCTTTTCAAAGCTATGGTGACGGAATTCCATCGCACGAGCAGCCTGAGGAGCAGGGGAGACGGGGCTTTAGCAAGACGCAATGCAGATAAGAGGAGGGTCTATTACACGCTGTAACAGGAGGAACCTTGAAAGTACTATCATGGCCAACAACATTGTTCTCTTAGTGAAATCACCTGGGCATCAACCAAGCAGCCTGGGGTCGGACTTTGGAAAGCAGTCCACCAAAAGAGGGCCAGCATTTCTGACTGGCACAGCAGAGAGCGAGTGGAAAGCGCTCTGACTCTAAGCTTGACCTAAAAAGCAGAGCTATGCTGCTACTTTGGGTCTAGAAAACCAGGTTAAAGTTTCAGAGTCAGACTTTTCATCCAGCATGGCACTGTTGGAAAAATCAGGGCAGGCTGAAAGTCAGTGACATGCAGACAGCTGAGCACCTAGTATAGCAGGGCCTAAAGAGGAGGGGGGTTAGAAGGCACGACATCTGCCCCCCCAGAGTACACAGTGGATGCTGGGTGCCAAACATTAGTTATTGGAGATGCCAAGATGGACCAGTAAGGCTTGACACAGGCCGCCAGGACAGGCTTTTAGCTGAGTGCAGACCTACAGTCCTAACACTCAAAGGGATGCCTGAAGGGGTCTTTTGTAATGGGGTCACTTTGTAGCTGCTATGACCATAGCTTCCTACTATCTCTTCAGGGAACAAGAGATACACCACCCTTATGTCACACTCTAAAACACGTCCTGTTTATGCAGGTAAATGTGAGGAGGGGAGAGGGCTGAGATAGGGCCCAAAGGCCCTTTTTCTACTGACCTCTGTATATCCACAAGCATGTGTACACACGAGGGATAGTTGCCCCTTTCCCCTTACCGGCTTTGTGTTAAACATGCAGGCTAAAACCTTCATGTGTTGTCTTGGGGTGAATGCAACCTATTTATCACTTCTATGTGTACAAGTCTCAGAGCCCCGTGTGCACGTGTACATATGTCTTCTGCATTCATTGCTTTTAAATATAACTGGCAGGGCCACAGATGAACCTGTGTAAACTAGGGATGACAGCAGATGTTTTTCTACATTCCAGTGTCTGTGTTCATCTTCCTGGGTCCCAGTCACTTGCATGTGCACATAGGCAGCTTGAAGGTTTCTTTCTACTCTGTGTAAAACCAGGAGCCTCCTGGTTTATTCAATGCATTGATATGTTGACATCAGAGACTCGGTTTAACCCCTTCTATCCTAGTGGTGTACGGTTGGAGAGGAATGGGAGGAAACAAAATCGTTTTTTAAAAGGGGGTGTCTCCCATGCAGTCATAATGGAATAATAAATGGAGTACTGGTTCAGACAGGCAACCCCTTTGGGTCCCTCTGGGTACATGCAGACACCGGAAGTTATTGTCGCCTTGGCTGAAGCACACACTATCCATGACACTGTGGGGCTGCACCATGACAGGATGCCAACGCTCTCTTAACTGAGGTGTTCCACATGTTCAGCTCTATCCGCTGCTACCTAATCTCAAAGCTCGTGGTGTAGTTCTCAAAAATAGCAGGAACATATTTCTGAAAGCCGAGGTGACAGCAGCTTTGAATTTTACTTGTGTTGATGTAATAATATATTAATAATGTTAAAATGTCAATATTTTGCCAGCCCATTGATCTTTTATGGTTCAGATCTTATTATTAATTGATCCAGGAACAGATACTCTTACCTAAATCCAAAGACTGATGATAAAATGTAAATATGTTGCCGACCCATTGATCTTATATGGTTCAGATCTTTTTATTAATTGATCCAGGAACAGATACTCTTACCTAAATCCAAAGGATGATGAGGTAGAACAGTGGGAGAACAGAAGAAGGAGATAGAAGGTGAGGAAGGTAGGATACCAGGGGGAGTGGGATATCAGGGATTGTCACCCAGGGAGCTTGGCCACTCTCGCCAGAATTAGCTCTTTCGCAACGTATTCAGTGTCAGGGTCTTTTAGTGCGGCATACCCACTATGGTTAGTCTTTGTCTTGCTGATCAGGAATGCCCCTTCGTCCTGTAAGCTGGTGTACTCATAAGTAAAGAGGACTAGGAAGTTCCCAAAAGTCATGTGCCAGATATTGGATGCATAGGCCCCTCATTTTGTCAAAGTGTCGCAACCTGTTGTTCTGCAGGGAAGCAGTAAGCTTGTCCATCCCAGTGAGGTCCCACAGTTTATGCAGCAAGTCAAAGGGAGACAACGATGTATCTGTGCACTATTTGGTTTTGATGACATGTTTAGCCCCACACAAAGCCAAAACCCATTATTATTGCCTTCCCTTTGTTAGAGTGCAGAGGGTGTGTTTGGGCATTGGTGAGGCTCAGTAGGACGTAACTAGAAAGACAGGGAATATCTGTTGCAAACCTTTCATTGATATCTTTCAGACGGCCTACCAGTATAGTTTGAGTTTGGGACAGAACCAGAGGACACGAGTCAGTGTGTCTGGGTGGCCGAAGTTGCGTTAACAGCCATTAGGGCTGTTGAGTTTCCATTTCACCTTCTGGCGGGGTGTAGTACCAATAGTGTGTCACCTTAAGCATTGCTTCTTTTCCTGAGGCACAGAATGAGGAGGTGTGCACTTTGTGGAGGATGTCAGTCCATTTCTTTATGTGAAGTGAAAGTCCAGTTCAGCTTCCAAGCTGCGGGGCAAGAATAGTTGCTCAATTCCTATGTTTTTAATTGTCTACCCAGACCCACCTTATCTAGTATTTTCCACAGAAAAAGGCCCGTGCACTCGATAAAATGCATGGTCTCTGTCAATTGACAAGAGAAGTGCTGGGCAGCACTCTTCAGTGAACATGTGTCTGTCTGTCAGTCTCTCAGACACCCTGGAAGAGAAAGCTGCACAGTGTGAAAGGTTATGTTTGTGACTGGTTGTCTTTCTCTTTATCGAATTAGATAAATTTGGGGAAGACACCTTGGATTGTTTCTGCAGGACAGTAGGTTGAAGTAAGAGGTAGGTCTTACTTTTGGGCTGATGATCGACAAGGCAGGAGTTGGGGAAACCTATGAGTCTTGAGTTGGTAGGGTGGGTGTTGGCAGGAGATCCAGGAGTTGTTGTCTGAACAGTAGCAGGTTGGATGAGTTTTGATGCTGTACAGGAAGTCTATTTCTGTTGTCAAACATTAATTGATCAGATCTCTGTAGAGTATTTTAAAGTGAGTTATTGGGAAGGTGGTGTGGGGTTGAAACATAGCTTATTTTTTGGGGTGATTTTGTCCTTGATCAATAATGGCGCTGATCAGTAAATGGCTTTGTAAGGTAGTGGAGTGGAGGTTGAAAAAGCAGGAAGAACGAGTTGTTAGCATCAAGTAAATACAACAATGTACTGTTTTAATATGTCTGTCCAAGAATGGTAACAGACAGTTGCATGTGTTAACAACCTTAGTCCTGCCTGGTCTTTGCAATTTATTATCAGAGTGTAAACACCAATAAATTAGCAACATTAAAAGGCAGCAAGGAGAGATTCCAAGACCAGGTTTACTAATGTAAAAATGTCAAAGGTGATGGAAAATGTTGATAAACAAACTCTGACCACATGAAAAGTGTACATCCCATTTAAGCAATGTGCTGACCTAATAGATGCACCTCATGCAATATACTCTTTTCTTTACCTTTTCCTATGTTGGAATATGATATTGCAAGCCAAACATCATATCCAGTCATTACTGTGGCAAGGGGACCAAGCACAGATTGATTAATCTGTGCCCCACCGCTGCTCCCGAAGCGATTGAGGTACTATTTCTTCCCCCCTCTTACTACCCCTGCCTCTACTCTCTCTCAAATGCTTGTGCTAATTTTTCTCGTTAGTATTATGAAAACATACAAGCGAACAACTGTGCTAATGTTAGGCTTTTGGGTGTTCTTAAAATGCTGTGGTTAGTATTTATCCAATTAAACACAGCATCCCTCGAGGGAGGCAAGTGAATGCACCAACATCCAGTGTTATGGAATGTGCATCAAACGCAGACACCTGAGAACCTTCAAGAAAATAGAATTAAGTCAATGAGAGAGATTGCCGTCTGTGAATCCTTGTTAAATGGGGTTTCTCCCCCAGACCGGATTCTTTCATCTCTGCGTTCCTCTGCACTGCTCGGGGTGAAATCTGAGATGGTGAATGGGTCGGGTTACGGGGGATTGAGAGGCTCGGGCAAGAATGGACGAGGCTCACAATCTATCAGCAGTTACTTCCTGGGTGCTACAAGGTTTGACGGGCCCCTCTCCTCGATGCTTCATCGCTTCACATCCTTTATATGTCCATGAGTTTTTAATGCAATGGACATCCGGCTGTGAGAGTGTACGGCTGTTCTACTCACAAACAGTTCATCAAACATAAACCTGTGGTATTGAGAGAAGAGAGGACACAGAACAATGGCGGCTCCTCGGCTATGGCGGAGGAGCATCGCCTCACTGATTTCAAGCAGTCCGAAAAGTGGAAGCATAATATTATAATAACTTTTAGTTATCATTTTATGATCATGCTGCTTTGCAGGTGGGCGGGCAGGCGGGTGGGAGTGGCTGCCCTGCTCTCTGAGCTGGGCAGGGGAAGAGTGGTTTTCCCACTCCTAAGTACGCAGTGACAGTTTGGTCGGCCCTCTCGGGCCACCTCAATCAGTCATGCACATTTTCCCCTTTCTACATGCAGGCTGCATTACAGCCTGCATGGAGAACATGCAACGGCTCCCCTTCCCTGGATGAGCGTTGAACCAGGACATTCAAAACCAATCACAATGCTGCATTGCAGCGTTGTGATAGGTCATGGGAGTCTGGGTGCCTACCAATCACAACACTGCATTGGTCAGTGGGACCAAGTTGTGCTTAATGTTCCTCGAGAAGAGCAGGAGCAGAGATGCTGGACCTGGCGGCAAGGTAAGTAAATGTTTAAATTTTTATTTTTTATTATGTGTACCCTCCCATCATTGCGACCCCTGATGGCAACCCAGCCCCCGCAAGGCATGCCGGCCGCCACTGACACAGAAGGCTCCCTTAGAGAAGGATGAGGCATGTATAGGGCTGTGGACTTAGGTGCCATTAACAGTGCTCCATAAAACAACATGGTTGGTGCGGTAACCTGACCCGGTAATGGGTTCACAAAGGTACAGAGTATTAACAATGCTCTTTCATCTTTTGGGATAGTGTTCGGCTGCAGAAGTTAAGCCTGTCGCTGAGTTGCCTAAGGAATATCTCTGTCCATCCCTTTAATGAGAATAGTAGATTCTGAGGGCCAAATTTGAAAAGAATTGAAAATCTTCTCCCTTAGACATGCTCTCATGATCTCACTTCTATGTGATTTCACAAAGAATTCCAGCAGAAGACTAATACATTTATGTCAGGTATAGATTTATTGGAGTGCTCAGTGCATACTGTTGTATTGCAGTGTGGAAAATTCTTCACGCATTAACGAAGCCTAAATGTGGTAGACAAACCCCTTCTATTCAATTCATTTTAAATATGAGATAGTTTCCTCTCAACACTGCCTTTAAAACGAGCAAATGTACATGTGCTTTCACTTTGGGAAACTCTATGAAAGATATATGTGAATGCCCACAGATTTACATGTTTGTGGGTGTTCACCTACTTCTGCACAGTGCCACACACAGAAACACCTACAATACTGTAGGCATTTCAATTTGCCATTCTACATTTCTAAGTTCATGTTACATTTGTAAATTCCACTAATCATGAATAATTAGCATGTTGTATTTAAATTCATAAAGTTCTTTTACTTTACACCTGGATATTACTGACTTGGACAACATGCTTATTGAATTAAAGCCAGGGTGAGCCGTTGAATTTCTGCTCTGTGAATTGTTATGTGGGACCATGGCAATAGCAATGGTTTGTGTACAATTGTAGGGCTGAAAGAGTCTACCTGGCTCAAGGTTATAATGGGACCACCAGTGCAATATGGGGACAGAAGCCGTCGCCTCTGCAACTCTGGTGGAACACCGTCCACTATATTTAAAGATCTGCGTATGCCTGTTGCAGATCTCTTGTTGTGAAGGTATCAGCTGCTGCAGTGGCCCCTTGACAAAACTGCAGGTCAATTGAGGAAGTCCCTTGCTTAAAGTGCGCGCTCTGCAAAATTGTATGTTTAGGAAAAAACTCCCAAAGCTGCGATCATTACTGTGACCCGTTGGCCCATTTGTGGACAGGCTGCCAGTTCAGAGAATATTAGTGGACTCAGCAGGCGCTCTGCCAGTGTAAACACAGTACCTTCCCAGTGCCTTCCTCAATCTAAGTAGAGCAGGGGCACCACAAGTCGGGCGGGGTAGGCGCTCTGCCATTGTTAGGCCAAGCCTATGTGAGCATGCTCCAGTGCTTGCGCTCTCGCTTGCGAGACAGTTGTTTTCAATAAAGGTCTTTGATTCTGCCTGCTGCTTACCATTTGTTGACTGCAGTGTCGCTCTTCTTTGCTAACACCTAATTAGTAAGTGCAGCCGATACGCCACTTCCGTTCCTGTCTGATGAGCACGGATCAAGCTGAGATTAATTTCACTTGATTAATTACCGTCCATTGCTATGCGGGTATTATTTATTCTACCCCCCCCCCCCCCCCATTCCGCCTGCTCTTGTTTCAATGCATGCATTTCTTTGCTTTCACACTATTGCAATTTCTTTTCAAATTCATTTTGTGTGATTCCCAGGTGCCACTCACTGGCTTGAGAAGTGCAATCTGCCTGAGAGCTTTGTAACTCTTTCCATGATCACTGGATTACTTTACACAAGAGCAGATTTATTTATTTATTTTGGTGTTGCTGCTTTCAAACCTTTTCACCCTCCCATCGTTGTTTTTAACCCCCTTCACCCTCCCGTTGCTGCTTTCAATCCCCATCATCTTCCCGTTTCTGCTTTCAGTTCTCCTTCCTCCTATTGTAGTCGCTTCCAATTTATCCCCACCCTCGCATGGTTGCTTTTAATTCTCAAAAACACTCATGTCATTTCTTACAGCCATCGAACCTCGCCCCAAAAAAATCTTTGAAAAGACTTTTATTTTTTTAATTTTTTGCAGCTTTATATAGTGCCAATTTCATCTCAAGGTGTTGGACCACTTTACATGAGCACCAGTTAAATTGGACAAGGTCCCTCTCTCCTGTATCTTGTGGCGAGTTTATGGCAAACTCAAGTTTTATTTTGGTGTGGTTGCTTTAAAACCTTCCTCCCTTTGTTGTTTTCAATACCACCATCCACCATCCCATCATTGTTTTCAACCCCCCATCCTCCATTGTTATTTTCAGTTCCACCTCTCTCCCCCGTCGTTGCTTTCAGACCTCCCACCTTTCCAGTAAAAATGCTTTGGCAATCCTTTACCAATTCTGTTATTTAGCTTTTTTTCCCCGCTGCTTTATATAACTCTAATTCAATACGAAGGTGTTGGGCCAGTTTACATGAACACCACTTACATTGGCTTTTTCATCCAAAAAGAGCTATGAAGCAGTCAGCGCTGGCCTCTTTATAGAACTTTTTAAAATGGCCTTATCCACCCTCAAACACCCACCCACTCCCGATAGTTACCAAGTCTGGTCATCTCTAACCTCCCATCTCTCAGTTTTTAGGCCTAGCGTTGCTGCGCACATGCGCTGCTCGCTCTGCGAGGCATGCAGTATTCAAGTATGGTGTGGAAGCCTCACCTTCTCTCTGCCCATATTTTTCATTGGCTGGTGTCATTGTCCATGGCAAATGCTGGCTTCCGATTGATAATGAGGCGTGTTAGTCCCTCCTTGTTACCACCCTGTTGCCATTTGGTACCTCCCATGAGGACTTGATATTTTACTTGTGGCGTTACACTGTCTCCTTCATTAGTCGGTAAGCACTATTTTTTTTGGCAATGGCATCCGTGTGTTTATTTTTGCATCGCGCTTACCCTTTAGCAATAGCTGCCAGCCAACCCCGCAAGTGCTGTGTGGGTCGGCAGCTATTGTTCAAGTGAAAGTGCGATGCAAATATAAACAAGTGGCTGCCTTTCCGCAATGGCGACAGCTTGTTTTTTAGAAGAGGACAGAAATAAGTCATGTGTGATTTTCCAAATGAGACTTTCTTCCTCTCGTTGTACTTCAGGGGACTGGCAAGTGCCGCGCTCAGTTTGAGAGGCAGGAGCCCCCCTCTAAAATCATGCAAGGCTCCACTGTCCTGTTTTATTTGGGAGAGGTGGGAACAGGAGCCGGTCTTTTCTCTACCGGCTTGAATGAACGTGGACCTCTTTTTGGAGCGGTGGGGATAGAACCCCACCAAGAGTTGCCACCTTTCCCAGAACAAGCATTTGCAATGCAATAGGTCTCACATTTACGCAAGTTTAAGCTAGGGGCATTGTAAATGACAATGTATTTTATTTACATTTTGAAAACCAAAACATAAATAAAGGATTTTCTCATTTACAATGCCAATAGCTCAAACTCGCGTAAATGCAAGACTTATTGCATTGCAAATGCTTGTTTACATGATGTCACGCATTACTGTCCCAAGAAAGATAGCACTGCTGTGACTTCGGTTCGCCAGTCTGACAGCACTGCTGGCAGTTAACTCATGTTACATAATTTATCTCAGTTTCCTTATGCACATTTTCATGCCACTTAACATGTCTTACATTACTGTCGTTAGTATTCGTGTGTGACATCAACATAGAAAACTTCACTAGTACCACTACTGTTATCACTATTGTTAATCTTTTTCATGGAATTCTTTTTAGTTTTTTTTGTCGACTTCCTCCCTGGCAGTTGCCTCACTTCACATCACGCTATCAGTCCTCATGTTTTTCACTGAGGTCAGTTTCCCCAATTGGTTTCTGCTCTTCTTTTGTGACATTAAACTAAATTTGTCCTGATCTAACGTCACTGATGTCAGCTTCTATGCCTGATGTTGCTAGTTTATTTATTGCCTCTGATGACGTCAACATTGGCAGCTGGTTTTCTCGAGTGCCATCAACATTCCCTTACATGGTATTTCGTATTTCTGCTGCCACTTCCTGGTGTGATGTCACTGATGTCAGCTCGACAACAAAACATCATCTCTGTCAGTTCCTTCATGTGGCATCACTGCTGGTAGTTCATTTATCTGACATCATTACTCGCTCTTAGGTGCTTCATGAGATGTTCTCACTTTGGGCCATATTATCAAGCCTGGGCGATAAAATTATCGCCACTTTATCGGCAGGAAACTGCAGATAAAGGGGCGATAATGGGCTTGATAATATGCTCTATGGCATTCCAATCGAAGCTCATGTTAAATGTGAAGGACGTCTAACATGAGCTTCGATTGGAATTCCATAGAGCATATTATCAAGGCCATTATCGCCACTTATCTGCTGTTTCCTGCCGATAAAGCGGCGATAATTTTATCGCCCAGGCTTGATAATATGCCCCTTTGTTCCATATTGTGACACCACCACTCCATGGGAATGCTTCTTTCCCTGCTTTCTGGCTTATGTGCAATGGGAACACTAGGAGGTCTGTTTTGGCATCCAAATGGGGAGGTCTTTTGGCTTTACCAAATCTTGTTTACCTTTTACTCTAACCGTATAAAATATTCTGAAATATGTAGCTGTCTGACATCATATTATTACAGTCTGCAAAATTGCCAACCATCCTATTGCCCAAAGAGACCTGATGTGTGTTCCTGTTTCGCAGCTTCCCTAGATGGCTGCTGTTAAGATATCCCTGGGCAGAGCGCAATCTCTTTACCCAGCAGTAAATTACACTGAGAAGGTTTTAAACACCTCTAAATTGGTTTTCACGCCTGTCCCCTGATGTTTCACATTGACCTCCAGAGACTTGTAACGAAGAATCCCTCGCTGCCTGCAAGCAGAATGCCAAAATAACTTTTCATCAAATCCGCTGTGTCCTCATTTCTCCACAGCAACAATGCAAGGAAACTGAGGTACACTTTTATTGCAAGCATGGGAGGAGGCATGGAGAGACCTGGACGACTGTTTTTGTAAATAGCATTATTTTCATTGGCGCATCCTTTTTACAGAGGGAGTAAGTGGGCCAGAAAAGCACGAATCTTCCATTCTGACTGCTTGCTCCAATATTTACCACTTTTTTGATTTGCTAACTTAAAATAAGAAAAATCAGTAATGCATATTAAAAAGAAATCGTTTAGAGATGTTCGCGTTACTGAAGTTACTTCAAATTCTTACATTATGAGGTGCGCCCATCTCTCAGGCAGCCAGCTGCCAACCTGCAGGTTGTCTCACAGAGGATCCTAAACAACACGTTCCAAAAAAAGGGACCTTTAAGACCCACTCCCACAACTTCTAGTGTTTTAGTAATGAGTTTTGGTGGAAGGATTTCCCCTTCGATTACAAAAAAGGAGTCAAGGCTGGGCTTAGATTATGTTTCATGTCCATTGAGCATGCTTTGTAAGGTCAGGTGCTTAGCGATCAATAGTGCGATGGATGCAGTGGCACTGGGGACCAGGCGGAGACAGGATCTCTGCAACCCAGTTATGGCAGTTTTTTCACCTGGAAACCATAGGCAAGGGGGAGCAGTCTCCTTCCTTGGGTTATGGTTTATGGCACCCTTGTTACAATGTAGGGCTTGTCTCTGGGCCTACTTTCGGGTCCATTTCTTTGATGCACTTTTCCTGGTGCGGATCGCAAATCGAGTCCAGGTGGGATCTGTTTTGGGGTGGTTGAGGACATACTAACTTCTCCTGTAGCAGTAGAAGGCGTTGCTAGGAGTAGGGTTAAAAAGGGTTGGCATTTTAGTCGACAACCCAGTGCCTGGCATTGAGGTTCTTATTGCACTCTTTTTGCCTGAATACTTTTAATTGAAAAACTGAAAGGAAGAGGTCTTGGCTCAGTCCTGGCCAGGTCTAGTCTAAGGTTGGTTACTATGTGCTCTCGTTTAGCTCTTGCTGGACTGGACATTTTTTCATTCTATTTTTCATCACCAAATATTATTGAGACACTGAAACTGTGTCATCTTTTGGTGCCACTAGAAGAAAGATCCTAGCGCCTGATAATCATTAAACAGATTTTAATAACCATGCCTGTAATTGTGCTCTTATCTTGGTTTATTTAAAGCCACCATTTTATGTACCCTGAGCCATGCAGCACAAGGTGTGTGCAAAGTAACAGTTGTGCAATGGTGGTGAATTATTGACCAGTGGCTACTGATTTAAACCCTTGCCAAAAGGATCAAAATGATTAGCATATGGGCCCAAACATTACTTTGCTCCTGCAACACACACAGAATTTGTCTCACCACCAGTGACGTCCCTGATATTATGGTACTTCACCAGACCTGATTAGACAGCAAACATATGGGCATTATAGGCCATGTGTTCATTGCAATGGGACCATTTTTTAAAGAGTGTTGGGTTGGTATTGCCCTTGCTTACCAGTGACCTATGTAAATAGGGTTTTTCGTTTCAATTAATACCAATTATAACCGATAAAACACCGTTGTAAGAGCATTTCCTTTTCAGTAGAAATCAGAAAACACCTGCTTTTGCTGCCTTTTTGTTGCTTTGGTGTTTGGTGTACAGACCCTGTCTAGGAGTGCTTGTCTGTGATGATTGGCCATTCAGGCCACAGTAGACACCTTACCATCCCTTGTGATCGTCCACTACAGACCTGGACCCTCAGGACCTACTTTCACTCCCCTTTTGGGAGTAGGGCTCAACTCACATGGCTTTGGATAATTGTTCACTGCACGTTGATGTATAATGCCCATCAGGTTCACAGCTGAACTTTGAGCAATGTTTCAGTCAAAGATAATCAACACCACCATGATGTCATCCTTCTTCACTGAGAATAGGATATAGCTTTCCTTTCTAAAAGCTGAGGTAAAGGGATTGTGGCCACAAAGATCACCATGCTTCAGGTGTTTCAGGAATCAAGGTCATTCCATAAAGCGAAGCATCCACCACTCTTGTTCTTAGTTTTCAATCGTGATCCGTGCCTATAGATACCACTTCCACTCTGACAGAAGCTCAGGCCATATCATGAACATATTGTACATCCATGCACAGGCTCAGATATAGTCCAAGCACCTTTTGTTGCTGAATTGTGCTGCATACATTACATAAATTATTTCAGGAAATCTGTGAATGAGTGTCAGAAAAAATGAAGAGGCAACCACTTCTGCATGTTCCGTAATAAGTGCTTCAGATGAAATTGGTGCATGGAGCTGTACTAAGCCTGTGATTGGACATTTATGCATTCATGATACGTCCACAGCATTACCAAGTTCAACATTTATTGCTATTACCTCCATGTCTAAACGAATCTTAGAACATATGATGCTGAAAAGGCGCAAAACTTAGCAAAGCCACCCAAACAGACCATAGTGACTGCGTTTAATGTGCACATATTGAGCACTAGAACACTGTATGCTGCACATAACTCAAAGATGAAGTGCCACATGCAACTCTCACAAATTCCTGTCAGAAGCATAGTCTTTGCACTGCTTTCAAATAGACTAAGGCTCTCATGCTTGTTAAAAATCAGTGTTTATCTCACTCCTGCCATTGAGGATGGATTTAGGCCACAGGTCCATCACTCATGAAGCAGCTCTTAGACCCCTGCTCTATTGGAGACGGCTATGGGCTTCTGCGGACCTTTCACTTCATCGGGCGGGTTTGGAGGAGTTGCTCAGGCAGCCTGGAGTTTCTAGGATTCCCTGGTTAGTGCACATTAAGACTTACTCTGCAAAATTGGGATGTGAACATTTGTGGACTAACCTGGAAACCATTTCCGGTGTGCCCAAGGCAGCACTCAAGGGGATTTACTAGAAATACATGGATGCAGAATTGAGCAGGAACAGGAGTTTGGGTACTTTGACATTAGCTTTCCTAGAATTTAAAGATTCTTACCTTATGGAGGAATATAGGGATTCCATCGAACCCTCTTTGGCAAAAACTTTGGGACCCTACTATTGCACCCTTTTCTGCTAAATGGGGGCAACATGATACTAGCCCAGACCTGTCCGGCCTTTTTTGCCTTCAGATCTAGGAATGCAGTAATCACATATTGTTCTTCTACAAGCGTTATTACAATCACAGGAAGACATGGAAACTACCGCTCTGTCGGAGCATGGAGATTGGGGATTTTAGGGATGTCTCAGATCAAATACATCACCCCTGATTGTGTTTGCTTTGTCCTGCTTCTCAATGGGAATATGGAGAATCAGACAGGGCAGTGTAGGGTCCGGAATTCTGTATTGCACTGCTCACTGCTGCTTCTAGCAATGTGACCTAGACAAATGCTCCATGGTATACCTTCAAACACAATGGCTCTCCCTAAGGAGGCGCTAATTTTTCACTAGAATTCAAAAGTATCAAGGACATGGCAGTAGTGTGTTTTATGTAATCCTAAAACAAGCAATGTCCACTGACTAAGGACTGTCCAGAATGACCTTATGATAGCTTTTACCTTTTTTATTGAATTAGATGTACCGTTTTTAAAGTTCTTTTTATGTCAATTGTATTTATGTGAACATTTATGGCAGCATTTGTCGAATATAGAAAGATTGCCCTCATCATCCTTCTCATGCCTGAATTTGGTTTGTACGGCCTGTCACCTTAGTCACCTGCCCCAAGGCTTCGAGGGTCTAAGACTTATAGCCTTTCTGTATATCTGTATAGGAGGGTGTACATTGTTAACTGCACAAGGAGGGAGGCATCGCCACTGTCCAGCATAGTATTTGGCAGTTCTTGGGCATTTTCCTTATTGGCCATGGCTCCAATAGAAACAAGACAATTAATGTTGGCAAGAGATTGGGACATGGAAGAAGCCTGCAGGAACAATCTGGCTAAACTATATTTCTTGGGTGCAAGCATTTATGGAGAGTCACTTGAGAACATTATGGTTCAGGCACTTTTTGCCCATTCTTATGTGGTCCCATTTAAGGCTAAAACTAAACAGTTTTTAAGCCAGTTTCTGCAGTTATGGAGGCATATTGTGTCCTCTGTTCCATGATTAGGGTAATGAAAGGTAAAGAGAAGAAGGCGCCTGATGCCATGGTTACTTTAGATACTTGGATAGGGTTTCATATGTGTGTGTTCTCTCTAAAACCACGGGTCGTACAGTATGCTGTATTGTTCCTTGTATCCATTTGGGTCTTTGTTTTGGTACTGTTATATATCCTCCTGAGTTAAGGCAGGAATGCAGAAAATGGAAACATCATTAATAGTCCAATGTCTTAGGCTTAGCCTTTTTCTAACTTGCCTCTGCCCCTATTCTGATTGGTTATTACACAGGAAGAGTGGCGGGGAAGGCTGGCACATACTATTATAATATTTTCTTCAAAACCATTATTTAAGTAGGTAGCTTTTGACTTTCACAGCTTGTGGTTGGAGAAAGGTCTGGAATGAGGAAGAGTAGGTCTAGCTGAAATGAAGGTTTCTGATAAGTAGGTTTACTTTTTCTGTTTACAGCAGCCCACCTTCATGAATGCTGCGTAATGGCTAAACAGTTGTAAAGCTCTGACAATTGTCCCCAACTGATCAAAGAAAAAAATATCTTGCAGCTTATGGATGCTATGAACATTTGTTTACAATTAGTACAATGAAGTTGGTTCCGAACTAAGTATGCATGATTTACTCTTGGGTAAAACAAGCACTGTTTATAGGTATATATGCATTTGTATTGTTGGTGCAGACAGCATGGTTGAAAGTGCCTATTCATTATTTTGCATTTTAACGCCTACTGCCCACTTCAAAGGCAGTGTCTCCATTGGAGGGGAGAAGGTATGTCAAAGACCCAACTTATTTGAGGACTGAGGAACAGGGGGGTTCTATCCATGAAATACCCCACACCTTGATATATTTCTACTTTCTTTTCAGTGCCCTAACCTGACATTGCACATTATATTACATTTATTTTGGTGGCATATATTTATAGACCAAACCTTACCAAGGCAGGTGCAATGCTGTACAAATTGTACAGATGCTGAATTTAATAGAGTCGCTGGCATGCATGCCATTGGCCCTATTGCGAGGAAGGTAAATGGGCTCCTCTCGCCCAGTATGAAGTGAAGAAAAACACAATAAATGCTGTCTAGTGGACTGTTCACATTCCAGAGACTAGTCCTGGTGCCATCGCTCCTGATGCATTATTTATGGCTACGTCCCGATCAAATATGAAAAATACGTTAATAAAAACAGAAATGCAAAAGCAACCAGAAGAAAAGAAAGGCATATTAAAAAACATATTATTATCACATTACCACAGTATAATCTAAAGCAGGTTGTTTATAGCTTCCTTCCAAAATGGAAGTGGAGGGGTGTGGTCTTATGAGAAATAAGGTCTACGTTTCGGGAGGAGCAGTGGAGTGTGCTTTTTTATATGAGGATATCACCTTTTTTTGATTTTTTTTTTCATTTTGAGGAATGCTTGGGGAGCATGACGGAACCCACCTCCATGTAGCCCAGGTGATCGTCGCCCTGCCCCGTACCTGGAAGGTTGGACGAAGGACTGCTGATGATGACGGTGTATGGCAAGAGGCTTCAGGAGGACTCTGCAAGATGAAAGGAGTCGGCGGTAACTGCTGTAGTTAGCGGATACGGCTGAAAGGGCTAGAAGGGGAAACTCTATAAGCTATCTTCTTGACGGGGCTGGAAGGAGAACGTCCACGCGCTGCCTTATCTGACCCCCACTGATCTACGATTTAGAAAAGGGGGTGGTGATGAACAGAGTGTCTGAGTTAAACAGACCACTCTTACCCAGTCCAAAGATCAGGGCTTGATCCATCACCGTTATTTATCTCACTGCCCCATCCCAGCTCAGAACCTGGCTATATGCAAATCAGTCTGTCCCTGGCCCAGTGCATCATGGGAACAGGGCAGACTAAACTACCAAGCCAATTCTTCACCAGAAAGGAGACAAGCTACCGGGGACCGGTTTCTGGCATTTCAGCCTTCTTCGGCCCGGCTTGCTTGAATCCTGATGGAGCAGTGAGAAAGGGACTCATGTCTGAGTATACCCTGCCACACCTATAGTGGCCAAAAACGATTTAGAAAAGGGGGTGGTGATGAACAGAGTGTCTGAGTTAAACAGACCACTCTTACCCAGTCCAAAGATCAGGGCTTGATCCATCACCGTTATTTATCTCACTGCCCCATCCCAGCTCAGAACCTGGCTATATGCAAATCAGTCTGTCCCTGGCCCAGTGCATCATGGGAACAGGGCAGACTAAACTACCAAGCCAATTCTTCACCAGAAAGGAGACAAGCTACCGGGGACCGGTTTCTGGCATTTCAGCCTTCTTCGGCCCGGCTTGCTTGAATCCTGATGGAGCAGTGAGAAAGGGACTCATGTCTGAGTATACCCTGCCACACCTATAGTGGCCAAAAACGATTTAGAAAAGGGGGGTGGTGATGAACAGAGTGTCTGAGTTAAACAGACCACTCTTACCCAGTCCAAAGATCAGGGCTTGATCCATCACCGTTATTTATCTCACTGCCCCATCCCAGCTCAGAACCTGGCTATATGCAAATCAGTCTGTCCCTGGCCCAGTGCATCATGGGAACAGGGCAGACTAAACTACCAAGCCAATTCTTCACCAGAAAGGAGACAAGCTACCGGGGACCGGTTTCTGGCATTTCAGCCTTCTTCGGCCCGGCTTGCTTGAATCCTGATGGAGCAGTGAGAAAGGGACTCATGTCTGAGTATACCCTGCCACACCTATAGTGGCCAAAAACGATTTAGAAAAGGGGGTGGTGATGAACAGAGTGTCTGAGTTAAACAGACCACTCTTACCCAGTCCAAAGATCAGGGCTTGATCCATCACCGTTATTTATCTCACTGCCCCATCCCAGCTCAGAACCTGGCTATATGCAAATCAGTCTGTCCCTGGCCCAGTGCATCATGGGAACAGGGCAGACTAAACTACCAAGCCAATTCTTCACCAGAAAGGAGACAAGCTACCGGGGACCGGTTTCTGGCATTTCAGCCTTCTTCGGCCCGGCTTGCTTGAATCCTGATGGAGCAGTGAGAAAGGGACTCATGTCTGAGTATACCCTGCCACACCTATAGTGGCCAAAAACGATTTAGAAAAGGGGGTGGTGATGAACAGAGTGTCTGAGTTAAACAGACCACTCTTACCCAGTCCAAAGATCAGGGCTTGATCCATCACCGTTATTTATCTCACTGCCCCATCCCAGCTCAGAACCTGGCTATATGCAAATCAGTCTGTCCCTGGCCCAGTGCATCATGGGAACAGGGCAGACTAAACTACCAAGCCAATTCTTCACCAGAAAGGAGACAAGCTACCGGGGACCGGTTTCTGGCATTTCAGCCTTCTTCGGCCCGGCTTGCTTGAATCCTGATGGAGCAGTGAGAAAGGGACTCATGTCTGAGTATACCCTGCCACACCTATAGTGGCCAAAAACGATTTAGAAAAGGGGGTGGTGATGAACAGAGTGTCTGAGTTAAACAGACCACTCTTACCCAGTCCAAAGATCAGGGCTTGATCCATCACCGTTATTTATCTCACTGCCCCATCCCAGCTCAGAACCTGGCTATATGCAAATCAGTCTGTCCCTGGCCCAGTGCATCATGGGAACAGGGCAGACTAAACTACCAAGCCAATTCTTCACCAGAAAGGAGACAAGCTACCGGGGACCGGTTTCTGGCATTTCAGCCTTCTTCGGCCCGGCTTGCTTGAATCCTGATGGAGCAGTGAGAAAGGGACTCATGTCTGAGTATACCCTGCCACACCTATAGTGGCCAAAAACGATTTAGAAAAGGGGGTGGTGATGAACAGAGTGTCTGAGTTAAACAGACCACTCTTACCCAGTCCAAAGATCAGGGCTTGATCCATCACCGTTATTTATCTCACTGCCCCATCCCAGCTCAGAACCTGGCTATATGCAAATCAGTCTGTCCCTGGCCCAGTGCATCATGGGAACAGGGCAGACTAAACTACCAAGCCAATTCTTCACCAGAAAGGAGACAAGCTACCGGGGACCGGTTTCAGGCATTTCAGCCTTCTTCGGCCCGGCTTGCTTGAATCCTGATGGAGCAGTGAGAAAGGGACTCATGTCTGAGTATACCCTGCCACACCTATAGTGGCCAAAAACGATTTAGAAAAGGGGGTGGTGATGAACAGAGTGTCTGAGTTAAACAGACCACTCGTACCCAGTCCAAAGATCAGGGCTTGATCCATCACCGTTATTTATCTCACTGCCCCATCCCAGCTCAGAACCTGGCTATATGCAAATCAGTCTGTCCCTGGCCCAGTGCATCATGGGAACAGGGCAGACTAAACTACCAAGCCAATTCTTCACCAGAAAGGAGACAAGCTACCGGGGACCGGTTTCTGGCATTTCAGCCTTCTTCGGCCCGGCTTGCTTGAATCCTGATGGAGCAGTGAGAAAGGGACTCATGTCTGAGTATACCCTGCCACACCTATAGTGGCCAAAAACGATTTAGAAAAGGGGGTGGTGATGAACAGAGTGTCTGAGTTAAACAGACCACTCTTACCCAGTCCAAAGATCAGGGCTTGATCCATCACCTGGCTATATGCAAATCAGTCTGTCCCTGGCCCAGTGCATCATGGGAACAGGGCAGACTAAACTACCAAGCCAATTCTTCACCAGAAAGGAGACAAGCTACCGGGGACCGGTTTCTGGCATTTCAGCCTTCTTCGGCCCGGCTTGCTTGAATCCTGATGGAGCAGTGAGCCCCGGGAGCTTGTTTCCTTCCCAGTGTAAGAATTGGCTTTTGTAGTTTGGTTTGCCCTGTTCCCATCATGCACTGGGACAGGAACAGACTAATTTGCATACAGCCAGGTTCTGAAACTGGGATGGTGCAGTGAGCTAAAAAACTGTGTTGGATCTAGCCCTGATCTCTTGACTGGGTGAGAGCTTTCTGCTTAATTCAGAGACTCTGTCCCTCACCACCCCTTGTTGTAAACATTTTTGTCCACCCTAAGCGTGGAAGGGTATTCTCAGATGTGAGACCCTTGCTCATTGCACCATCAGGATTCAAGCAAACCGGGCCGAAGACGGCTGTAATGCCAGAAACCGGTCCCCGGGAGCTTGTTTCCTTCCCAGTGTAAGAATTGGCTTTTGTAGTTTGGTTTGCCCTGTTCCCATCATGCACTGGGACAGGAACAGACTAATTTACATACAGCCAGGTTCTGAAACTGGGATGGTGCAGTGAGCTAAAAAACGGTGTTGGATCTAGCCCTGATCTCTTGACTGGGTGAGAGCTTTCTGCTTAATTCAGAGACTCTGTCCCTCACCACCCCTTGTTGTAAATATTTTTGTCCACCCTAAGCGTGGAAGGGTATTCTCAGATGTGAGACCCTTGCTCATTGCACCATCAGGATTCAAGCAAACCGGGCCGAAGACGGCTGTAATGCCAGAAACCGGTCCCCGGGAGCTTGTTTCCTTCCCAGTGTAAGAATTGGCTTTTGTAGTTTGGTTTGCCCTGTTCCCATCATGCACTGGGACAGGAACAGACTAATTTGCATACAGCCAGGTTCTGAAACTGGGATGGTGCAGTGAGCTAAAAAACGGTGTTGGATCTAGCCCTGATCTCTTGACTGGGTGAGAGCTTTCTGCTTAATTCAGAGACTCTGTCCCTCACCACCCCTTGTTGTAAATATTTGTGTCCACCCTAAGCGTGGAAGGGTATTCTCAGATGTGAGACCCTTGCTCATTGCACCATCAGGATTCAAGCAAACCGGGCCGAAGACGGCTGTAATGCCAGAAACCGGTCCCCGGGAGCTTGTTTCCTTCCCAGTGTAAGAATTGGCTTTTGTAGTTTGGTTTGCCCTGTTCCCATCATGCACTGGGACAGGTAACAGACTAATTTGCATACAGCCAGGTTCTGAAACTGGGATGGTGCAGTGAGCTAAAAAACGGTGTTGGATCTAGCCCTGATCTCTTGACTGGGTGAGAGCTTTCTGCTTAATTCAGAGACTCTGTCCCTCACCACCCCTTGTTGTAAATATTTTTGTCCACCCTAAGCGTGGAAGGGTATTCTCAGATGTGAGACCCTTGCTCATTGCACCATCAGGATTCAAGCAAACCGGGCCGAAGACGGCTGTAATGCCAGAAACCGGTCCCCGGGAGCTTGTTTCCTTCCCAGTGTAAGAATTGGCTTTTGTAGTTTGGTTTGCCCTGTTCCCATCATGCACTGGGACAGGAACAGACTAATTTGCATACAGTCAGGTTCTGAAACTGGGATAGTGCAGTGAGCTAAAAAACGGTGTTGGATCTCGCCCTGATCTCTTGACTGGGTGAGAGCTTTCTGCTTAATTCAGAGACTCTGTCCCTCACCACCCCTTGTTGTAAATATTTTTGTCCACCCTAAGCGTGGAAGGGTATTCTCAGATGTGAGACCCTTGCTCATTGCACCATCAGGATTCAAGCAAACCGGGCCGAAGACGGCTGTAATGCCAGAAACCGGTCCCCGGGAGCTTGTTTCCTTCCCAGTGTAAGAATTGGCTTTTGTAGTTTGGTTTGCCCTGTTCCCATCATGCACTGGGACAGGAACAGACTAATTTGCATACAGCCAGGTTCTGAAACTGGGATGGTGCAGTGAGCTAAAAAACGGTGTTGGATCTAGCCCTGATCTCTTGACTGGGTGAGAGCTTTCTGCTTAATTCAGAGACTCTGTCCCTCACCACCCCTTGTTGTAAATATTTTTGTCCACCCTAAGCGTGGAAGGGTATTCTCAGATGTGAGACCCTTGCTCATTGCACCATCAGGATTCAAGCAAACCGGGCCGAAGACGGCTGTAATGCCAGAAACCGGTCCCTGGGAGCTTGTTTCCTTCCCAGTGTAAGAATTGGCTTTTGTAGTTTGGTTTGCCCTGTTCCCATCATGCACTGGGACAGGAACAGACTAATTTGCATATAGCCAGGTTCTGAAACTGGGATGGTGCAGTGAGCTAAAAAACGGTGTTGGATCTAGCCCTGATCTCTTGACTGGGTGAGAGCTTTCTGCTTAATTCAGAGACTCTGTCCCTCACCACCCCTTGTTGTAAATTTTTTTGTCCACCCTAAGCGTGGAAGGGTATTCTCAGATGTGAGACCCTTGCTCATTGCACCATCAGGATTCAAGCAAACCGGGCCGAAGACGGCTGTAATGCCAGAAACCGGTCCCCGGGAGCTTGTTTCCTTCCCAGTGTAAGAATTGGCTTTTGTAGTTTGGTTTGCCCTGTTCCCATCATGCACTGGGACAGGAACAGACTAATTTGCATACAGCCAGGTTCTGAAACTGGGATGGTGCAGTGAGCTAAAAAACGGTGTTGGATCTAGCCCTGATCTCTTGACTGGGTGAGAGCTTTCTGCTTAATTCAGAGACTCTGTCCCTCACCACCCCTTGTTGTAAATATTTGTGTCCACCCTAAGCGTGGAAGGGTATTCTCAGATGTGAGACCCTTGCTCATTGCACCATCAGGATTCAAGCAAACCGGGCCGAAGACGGCTGTAATGCCAGAAACCGGTCCCCGGGAGCTTGTTTCCTTCCCAGTGTAAGAATTGGCTTTTGTAGTTTGGTTTGCCCTGTTCCCATCATGCACTGGGACAGGAACAGACTAATTTGCATACAGCCAGGTTCTGAAACTGGGATGGTGCAGTGAGCTAAAAAACGGTGTTGGATCTAGCCCTGATCTCTTGACTGGGTGAGAGCTTTCTGCTTAATTCAGAGACTCTGTCCCTCACCACCCCTTGTTGTAAATATTTTTTCCCCACTGATCTACGGCCTCTCCTCTTCTGCAGCGCTTCATTTCCCCACTCTGAACTGTTTGCTGCCCTGCTGATTGTCGAATGCGCTCGGTGTCGAGAGCGCTGGATTTTAAAAGAACTCCAGCTGCACCGGGGGAGTGAAGCCTTACTTTTGGTCTCAGCTGTTCGGGTTGCTTAGCCGTGCAGAGACGGCAGTTTCTGTCTCCGAGATTTCCTCCTGCAGGAGGGAAGGCGGGGGTCCTGGAGGGAGAAGATCAAGACAGCCTAAAGAGGCTTCGGAAGGAAGGAGGCAATAAAAGAGGGGACTGTTCTTCCTGATACATCAGTGACGGCGACAGACCTAGCGAGGCTGATTAAGGTGAGAAGCTGGGAAGAGTGCTCTTTCTTTCAACAATCAGTTTGTCGTTTTGACTCTGAATATCCAGCCTAATGGGAAGACACACGCAAAAATCCTAGTCCACCGCCCCAGCCAGATTCTAACATGCCTCTTAAATCTAAAACTCGCACTACTCAGATGAAATTACTTTCTACTGCTGCAAAGGCAGAGCGGGAGCATGCACAAAAAGCCTGGCGTGGCTCTACCCCTAGAGCTAGTCCTTCAGACTCTGAGGATAAAGTCCTGGTCCACGGACATGAGGGTCAAGGGGGTAGCAGTCCAGGAAGGCCGAGTATCGCATTCCAGGGATTAACTAACTTGACTTTGGAAGAAATTAAAGCAGGAAGCGAACGGCCAGGCCCAGTTATGCCAGGTGAAAACAAAGATAATAACCCCTCAGCTGATAACCAAGAGAATATTTTAAAAAATCCTTCTAGTCTACCCCCGGGCAAAGTCACAGAATATTTGATGTTTCACAAATCCAAGGGCATTTCAATCTCTTTTTCAGTCTCCTCCCCCACATCCGCTTCAGGCTCTCAAGCAGGCTTCTAAACAGGAGGGTCATAGCGTCAACGAGGTTCATATTGCCCAATTACAAGCACAGCTTTGCTCTGGAATGCTTGCTACAGAACCTCCTCTGCTTCCTCAACCATTGACTGATTCACCGCCTGTGATTTCTTTAACATCGGAAGGCGCTGAGGCTTCTACGCTAACAGAATCTACTATTGAGATCGGCCCCACTTTGCGAAATAAAAATCAGGCTCAATCTTATCCTTGATGAAATCAGGGAAATGAAGGTTACACAAGCAATAGAAATCGCAGTGGGGACTTTTCCATCAAGGTTGCAGGAGGCTGAATCCAGAATCTCTCAGCTGGAGGACCAGATGACCTTAATTCAGCAGCAGGTCCAAGCTGATAAAAAGCAAAAGAACTTTCTTGAAACCAAGCTCGAAATCACTCATGGCAGTCAAATCTGCGGCTGGTTGGGGTACCAGAGGGGTGCGAAGGGTCTCAATCAGTACAATGGGTCGACTCATTTATAAAAGAGATTGTCCTCCCAGAATTTTCAGGGCATCTTACAATTACTCGTGCTCATAAAGTCCCAGCACAGCCTGTTCCTAATTCTAAACTGCCTAGAACTATCCTATTGAATTTTTCGGATTATCGTCTGAAAGAGCAGATTCATACCAGAGCAATACACAAAAACAATTCTCATCTCGAAAGATCCCCAGTTGCAATATATTTCCAGATATGTGTGCAGCGGCAGCACGCCGTCGGAAAGAGTTTGTTAATCTCCTTTATTTGTTTAAAGTGCAGGGAGCCCAAGTGGCCATTGCCCAATAGTCAAAACTTCGGGTTTTGGTCCATGGCAAGTTCCACATGTTTACAAGTCTTGATAAAGCACAAGAACTACTGCTGCAAATTTCGAAGGATAAGTAAAAGGACTCATCTGTTTGCCATGAAGAAAATGTATGTTGTTATTGTTGGGGTTTCTCTTCTTTTTTCCTTTTTTTTCCTTTTCCTCTTTCTCAGGTCAGGCAGGGCGGTGGATCACACTAGGGTCAACACCATAGCACCCGATGTTCAGGGCCCAAAGTTTGGGCAGGCAGGGGGTAAGGCAGGCTATTCCACATCTGCCAGTAGTGCGAGGGGCCACAGGGGTTTGGGTAGGGCCAGGGGGAGGGCTAGGACACTTGGGGAGGATGGTGGTGAAAAAGAAAAATAGAGCAGTATCATGTAAAATGTCATACTAGAAGGAAGGGTATGTCTACTGGCATACAGAGCTTAAACAAAAGCGTAAATAATAGATATTAAACCTCCGCATTATATCGGTCAATGTAAATGGCATTTTGAACAAACGAAAATATGGTGGGTTGATAAGATGGTTGGCGACATTCTCACCCCAAATTTTATTTCTACAGGAAACTCACCTTAAAGATTTTTTTTCATTTTGCAGTAAGAATCTTTCAGCTGGCATCACATTAAGACAAAATATTTTCTGCATCACATTCTGAATCCGGAGAACAACAGTTCTACACAGTTTTGAGTTCAGAGCGGGGCAACAACCCAGATATTAATTATTCTGACCCCAATCTAGGGCTTAATTTGAGCTGGTGGTGTCCCTTGCTCGGCACTTAATTGTCAACACCGCCACTTGTGACAGTTTGCCACAAGGTGGCGCTGTCTGGTAAATCTAGAGATGACCACAGCAACAGTCACTTATTAATGCAATATACATGTGAAATAACTATTACCTGCCTTTCTTAACACCTTGGCTGCTAAGGAAATTCCCGCTGGGTGCTGAAATATTCTGATTCCCATGCTTCATGACGAGCTCAGCTCGTCATAAGCACACAACCAGTGTACTGCATGATGAGCTGAGCTCGTCATGAGCATCGAAGGGGTTAAAGCTTAGGGGGTCTGGAATAGTCCGATTGTCACACTTGTAGAAGTGTGAGGGTTAGTTGTTGTGTTGTCACTTTCATTGGCAGCATGGCAGGGGCCTTGTGTTGTGAAAGCTGCAGTGGTGTCCTGACAAGAGCCCTGGCACTTATTTCTTTTTAGAAATTAAGCGCTGCACCTGGAACCGACACCCTCACACTAATTCCAAGAGACAAGACTGGAAGAAACTAATGTGTTCCCATTAGATGCATTAATAATAAAGTCAGTAATCATGTTTGCTTCTATTACCTTTGGATTCCTCCCGACTATCTTCAGCCGTACTTCCTCAGCTAGTGCCCGCTCAATGAGGTCTTTCTCTTATGCTCCCTCCAGAGGGACTCTATACTGTGGTGTGACTAATATAAGACTATGCTCTTTTTTGCGTGTACAAGGGCCAATGTCGTAAATTTATGACACAGGGATTGTTTTTCTGTCTTTGGAATAATATGCAACAAGCACTGCCTAGGCATATATAGCAAGAGTTTTGCAAGTCCTGCGGAGCCTCAAAACCTCCCTCCGCAATACCTCACCAATGCATCACAACAGTGGCGGCTCTTCTGCTAATAAAGGAAACATAAAATGATAATAACGTGTTGTTATTATCATTTTATGTTTTCCTGCTGTAGCAGCTTTGCGGGCGGGAGGGGCTGCTCTGCTTACAGAGCAGGCAAGGGCAAGAGTGGTTTGTATTTCCTACGTCCACATGAATGTTTAGCTGGCCCTACCGGGCCGACAAACCAATCATGCGCCCTTTGCATGTTCTCCATGCAGGCTTACAGCCTGCAAGGAGAGCATGCCTACGCCCCTATTCCTTGGCTGAGTGCCGAACCACAGCTCTCAGACCGATCACAATACTCCATTGCAGTGGTGTGATTGTCTATTGGGCGGAATTGCTTACGGCTTTCCTGTTCCAATGTAAATAGAAAGAGCAATACCCTGCCAAAATAGATCACTCGAGGTCCTCTAGGGGATCCACAACTGTCATATACGGAGCAACATTAACTATGCATTAGAGCCAATGACATCAAAAATATATAGGTCAGTCCATGCTTTTTTTAGAAAAAATATTTTTTTTTATTTTTATAGAATCTGACATTTCTAAAATGCATTCGATATGTAAATACATAGAATTCAATGGATAAGACAAACGAAATATTTCATATCACATGAAAAGAAGAAAGCATATTCATAATAATCAATGTTCCACTCCTTGACAGGTCTAGGAACTTAACAGACACCCATACCTTCAGGGGATCAATCACACTCACAAGCATTCAAACAGTTCAATCAAATAAGTACAGCCTGGCCTGCAACCAAAGAATAGAGTTATAGTTGCATGGACGGGGGTGCAAAAGTAAGAAGGCAGATTAGATGGAAGGCTGTTGTCCTCAGGGACTCAAATACTGCCGTTCTTATAAATGACGCCAACGCGCGTTTCGGTGTAGGATGCCTTCGTCAGGGCGAGCAGGTACAGCCAAGGAGGGGAACATACATGCTGAAAATCAAACACATTTCCTAATATTAGATGACTATGTAGTCTCACACATATTGCCTACATTATTGCTAAAAACAGGATTCATTTATTGTCATGATTGAGTCTGTTCCAGCCTGGAGAGACGACGGAAGGACAGCAGAGGGGAGACCTCTAACATCCCCCCATCCCCGCCCCTGATCCGTGCCGGCTGCCAATGTGTCACAAAGAGGAATATCGCTTTGTGGCATTATGAAACAGGAAGTTGATGTGATCAGAATGGAAAGCAATTAAAACATAAAGGTTAATTTGTCATGGAATAAAATGAAGCACTTGAAAAAAGGGGCAAGGTTGTGATAAATTTAAAATCATTTAGGGACATATTATCAGCAAACAGAGTTAAAATTATCGCCGCTTTAGCAGCAGGAAACTGCCGCTAAAGCGGCGATAATGGGCTTGATAATAGGCCCTTGTGAATTCCCATAGAAGCCCATGTTCTGCTGTGAACATGGGCTTCAATGGGAATTCTATACGGCATATTATCAATCCCATTATCGCCGCTTTAGCGGCAGTTTCCTGCCACTGAAGCGGCGATAATCTTAACTCCGTTCTTGATATTATGCCCCTAGCGTGGCTATAATAGCATATCCTTCCCCTGCTACAATTTATGTCCCACTGTTGCCCCTAGGTTTGCTAACAGACTGTTCCTGTGCATGGAGATGTTTCAGAGGTGTTGTTGTAATACTGTCAGCTGAAATATGAACACCAGCATGTAATGCAGAGATGTTCACCCATGTCATGGATCATGGAGGTCCGTGGACCAGAGAAGATTCCAGGATAGTGTTTGTTCCAAGCCGTACCTGAGACCCTCTGTGTGATATTCATGGAGAAGGGTCAACAGAGTCTCATTTTTCAATGTATGAAACTTTATTTTAGGACAGAGGCTGAATGAAAGACAGGCCTCTTATGTGCAGAATCACAGCTGGACTGTTTTGATTCTTTAGTGTGCTGCTTAAAGAATTACTTCACTATGCTGCTAGACTTTGGACATGTAGAATTCTGTGAATGTGCAGAGTGATTGAGAAGAGGGTGTATGTCTCCCCACCACAGGCGTCCCAGCCAAAGTTGTAAGTGTTAGATAAGCTATAGCCTTAAGTATCTTTACCATAAATACTCAACTCACAATGAGAGCTGTTGTTGGAATTCCTTGCTAACTACAGTTCCTCCATCTCCTTTCTTTGACAAGTGATTGCTTGATAAATTCTTGTTTCAATAAACCAGTATCCAGACAAATGACAGCGCCATTGTTCAGATTTGCTGGTCACATACCCTATTTCGGTCTCCAGAGTTTCCTTAAACTATTTGAAGTTTTTCCTTAATTCCAAGATTGCTTCATTGAGTGCTCACATGGAGACAAGCTAGTTGAGCCTCATCTCTTAAATAGATTATTACTGCTGCAACTTGACTATTACCAAGCTCCATAATTTGCTCAGAATCCCATGATAACCGAATAAGTACTCAACGAGTCCACCGCTTATAGTCAGGCAAAGGTCACTTAAATGCACATTAAGGAAATTGTGAAATTGTGAAAGTTGTTATTACCTCTATAATAATACCTCTATAATCTTTTATCTGCCTTGATAAGAAACATCAAAATATATTACTTATGCACTCTGTGTGTATTTAACCTGGACCTTATGTTCCTCATCTCTTTGATATATTCCACTGTGCATATTGTTTTCTGCCTCCCCAGGCACTCTTAAAGGGTTAAACTTTTAGCTCGGCCACCTCACAAACATGAGTCTACAGGGCATCCTATATCATCTTTAGCCCACCTCTTGTCTGTGAATAACTCGACTTAGGTCATTAAAAATGCTCAGCTAGAGTGCATTTAGCCTCTTGGTTTCCTCTTATCTTTAGACTGACAGTGAATTATTTGAAGTTGCGATCAATCGTCAAGAATAAGACACATAACAAAAACCTAGAATTCAGTTTGAGAATATTTGAAGTGTATTGCATTCCTGTCCAGATGTGTTGGTCCTCAGAGCGAGTCTCAAATTGAACAAGAGCTGGAACATTGAAATATCCAGATAAGGAATTATTTTACAAATAAGTCAAAACAAAAAGCAGGTAAGTGGTCAGAAAAAACTGATCAGATGCTGGTGAACTATAAATTAAATGAATGTACAACATGAATCCATACCCTTGCGCCACAACGAAAATCCTGATACGCACATAAAAGGGCTCTGGAAGCATTCATTAAGAGAGTATCACCCAGGAAGTGGCTATCCACTTAGCATCCACTTTTTTTGGAAGGCAGTTCAATGGATTCTAGGAACCCTCCATAAAGGCACACACTGCTCTCCCATGGTGTTGCGCTGTGGTGTGGCATTCAAAAGGAGTATGAAGGTGACTGTATGCAAGAGCTTCTCTATGGGGGTCAGTGCAGTCTGCACGGGCCTCTTAAAGGCAGCTCAGCCGTCACTCTGTATGTTCTACTGTATTGTCACCCAAGAAGAGTACCTGCATGAACTGGAGATGCTTTTTTTATCAAGTGCATGGTATCCATCTTTGGTAGGATCCACAAAAAAACAGAGTTATGGCCCTTTTTGTATTCTGGAGCAAGGAGCAACTACAAGTAAGTAAGTTTCTAATGCACTGGAAAGTGATTGTCAAATTGAGAAACAGAACGGGTTAAGGTGAGTGCAGCTCAAACCAAAAACATTGGCGATTTCAGAAATGGATAATGATAAACTGCTGACAAGTAAACATCAATACAAGCAAATGGTTGTATGTGATTTTATAGAAAAACAACTTAATTGAATACCTATACTAAGAAACAATTTCTCCTAAACTGTTTAAGTACAATTTTCAGAATGATTGGCATTTACCTTTTCATAGAAACTAATTCATAGAATGTCTTTTTGTTAATAATTGGCTTTTGCCTGCTTATTTTTTAAGGTTTTAAAACAAAGGTGGCAGATCTTACTTTCAGAAGCAGTTGTGTATGAGGTATTTATTTCAGTGCTTTGTTTCAGGGAACATTAGTTCAGATTTATATTTTTACATTGTCAAATGGTTACATTGGATGCTTCTAATTCACTGATACCCCACCAACCCTAAACTCCATATACTCCTGACAGACACCTCACAACCCCTAAACACCATCAATCCCTATGCCCTAAACAGAACCTTCTGCCCCTACACTACACCCATTCCTGAACCATAAAGCTCCTCACTTCCCTCATACTTCCTCCATTTCTCAACCCTAAAAAACCCTTAAAAGACCTTAACCCACCCTTCTCGGACCCTTAAACCACCTCTCATCACACCCAAACTTTACCCACTCCTAAAACGTAAATTACTCTCACCACCCTTGAACACCACCCAACCATGACCACTAAAAGCCCCATGGGAACAGTCCAGCCCGAACTGCCAAGCCAATGGGAGTTTTGAAGCATACCACAACCACACAGAAGTCAAAATACCAGCTATCCAGTGTAACAAAATCAAAACAATTCAGTAGAAGCACCGTATTGAAATGTATTTGCAATATAGTTTGTGAGGGAAACATTGTACGGCATATGATGGCTGCATTTCAGTAACACTGTGGCATTACCTCTCATCTCTGCCCCAATACAGAACTTTTAAAATTGCTTCATAGTCTAATTTACATATAACTTGTTTTCACAGGTTATGGTGTATATTAAAATGTGGGACTGAGTCTTCATGAGCCCTAAATTCTAGCCATCGCTGAATGCTAAACACCCTTTCTACATCTAAACTCAACCCATCCCTGAATCCTTAAAACCACTCACCACCCTAAACTCTTCCCAATCCTAAACCCTAAATACTCTTCATCACCGCTAATTTCTTCCCATCACTGAACCTTGAAAACCCTCACTGGCTTTAAACTCCGCCCTTCCATGAACCCTAAAACTCTCCAACACCCCTAACCTCCATTCATTTATGATACCTAAAAAACCCTCACCACCCCTAACCTCCACTCATCCATGAACCCTAAAAACACCTCCCACCCGTAAACTCCACTCCTCCGTGAACCCTAAAAATCCCTCACCTCCCCTAATCTCCGCCCATTCCTGATACCTAAAAAGCCCTCACCACCCCTAAACCGATCCATGTTTGAACTCTAAAAAACACTTTTGATGCCTGAACTCCACCCTTGATCACCCCTAAACATTACCTAACACTGAACCCAAAACTCCCTCACTAGTCCTAAGTTCCACCCAAGTTAAATATAATTTTAGATTTTCCTTAAAATTGCCTTTCCTTTAAAAGTTTCCTTTAATTTTCGATTTATTTTTGTTGTCTTAAACTTGTCTTTCCTTAGCAGTGTTTTTTTGTGGTTTGGTTTCCTCCAATGTGGTGTCTCGATTGTTGATTTACTATTACTTCACAAAATTACAAGCAAATACCTAAAAGTAGAAAACACAAACTAGTATTACTAATTTGCACCATAGGAAATGTGTAATCAGTAAAACACAATTAAAACATGTTGAAATCCCATACAAAATACTGCTGCAGTTCTTATGAAATTAATTGTCCATAGCACGTGCTTATGTGGTGTGAGCCCTTAGGTAGACCAGTGTATAGGAATCATGGTTATTAAATTATGGGAGGGAGTAAATCAAATCGTAAATCATACATTCTTATATAGCGCCTTTCACCGTAAGGTCTCAAGGCGCTTGCTTTGGGAACCCGTCCTGGCCTTTCCCTGCAAGAGTACCCCTACTGGGCATCCCCAAGGTAAAGACCAGGCATCCCATCACTGTGGGGCCGTAGTGGAGATTAAGCAAGCTATTGCCCAGAGTTGCAGAGTGTGAACCCACAATTCTAGTTGGCACCGAGGAGAGAATTATCGAGTCCGTGGACATTTTGAGCTCAAGGCCCTGCCGCGTCGGGGATTGAACCCTGGTCCAAGGTCTGACCTCTGCATCAGGGACTGCCTCCTCTAACCAGTGAGCCACACTTCTACATAGCCGGTGAGCCACACTTCTCCATGAGTGGGACCAAGTCTCATTTACACACGACCTGGTCCAGCTCCAACCACTTTGAGTCAAGCAATGAACCTGGGAATCTTGATGACCCGCCAAGTCTGCTTGAACACCTCGTCCTGCTCCAACGCCCTCAAGATCTTCATAAGTAAGGATCTTCAGGTGGCTTTCTGTTGACACCCATCAAACAATCACCCAAGCACTCATCACCAGCAAGCTAGACCAAGGTAACGCAGTCTACATTGGAATATCCGCACAACTCACCAAGCGGCTCTAAACCATTCCGAATACAGCAGCTAAGATTACACTCAACCTCCCTCCATGCACCCACATCTCCCTTCACGCTAAAGACCTTCATTGGGCTCCCCATAGACAAATGTGCACAGTTCGAATTACTTATGTTGCTCGAATAAGAATTTTCCTTAAATAAATGAAAAGACAAAAGGCGTTTGGCAATACAGGAACAAGTTGGATTAATTAAACGCAGCGGCTGAAAGGGTATCCACAGAGACACGACTGAAGACAGTCCCTGAGTACAGAAGTTTTGGCTACACATATATGTATTTTGTGGGTACAATAAAACACTTCACATTCTTTGAAAAATATCAATGTCATAAGCAACAACTGCAACCATCTGATAAGGGGGGCACAGATGGTCCTCATCCTCGGGGAGAGCTAGTGTGGGCCAGTGTGTGCGTTTCAATATGCCCAGTGTGGTGAGCACGTGATCACCCTGTGTGGTGTACATGTTGTGTCCTGATTGGCTGAGTGTTCCTAACTACATCTAACTTTGTGGTATTTTGGGAATGCGTGCCTTTGGCCAAACTTGTTTTATTGGGGCCAATTTCCTTGGTCCTGTTTGTGGTGTGACTACCTATCTGTGGGATCAGTCAGGGTTTTTCCCTGGGTGCACGTTTGTCTTTGGGCTAAGTGTAAACCCCCATATGTGACCTGTTAATCAGTAGGCTTGGGTTTGGGTGACTGGGCATGTCTAACCACGTATCTCTTAATCAGAGTTGATGGGCAGGTTACCTCGGATGAATCCGTCAGAAGTGATTCAAGTTTGTGAGTGCAGGTATGTGTAACATGGCAGTCATTGATATCATATTGACCGATATTCTCATTATTATACGTACCATTGTTACATCGTACATCAACATTGCATTAATTGAGATTGACGTCATTATATGTGCATAAGTTAAGATGTAAAACGGCATTGTGTTTAATGGTACATCACTGGCCGTGCATAGGTTACAGTGTACATCGGTGTTGTATTTACTGGTATTAACATCATTGGGCGTGCATAGCTTACAGAGTACACCAATATTGCATTTATTGGTACTGCTGCTGCAATGCGTGCATTCATCAGGGTGTACATTGCTATCATATTTATCGATTTCAATACTCACTTCCACATCCCCACCAAACACTTCCGCTCAGCTAACTTTCTCCTTGTCATTGCCCCCAGCATTCGAAGAGTCTGCAGCCGCTACTTCTCATACCTGATTTCAAAGGCTTGGAACATACTCCCCTTCACAGTAGGGTTGCCAGCTCTGTCTCAGAATTTAGGAAGAAACTAAAACCTTGACCCAGACAGGGGAGCTAGCAGTCCTCCCTTCTCATCAGCTCCAGGATACACTCCCAGTTAAGATGCACACTTTACAAGTACACTTAATGTCACATAATAGGCTGTAGTATTCATGTGACCTGTGGCTGAACTTCCCCAAAGTTCCAACAATATAATTCGTAGTAAGTAAGCAGGTTTCTGCGAGGGATCCCTTGCTTCCCCCAAGGAGCTTGTTACAAGCAGCAGAGACAATTGAATGTGACACATGAACAGCAACGCAGTTAAGAAATAATCAAGTAAAAGTTCTAATTTAGTTAAAAGACCAACAATAAATTAGAAAACATGACACAAATATGAAGGAAATCTGATAAAGGGATTAGGCGTTATTAAAGAACTAATTCCAATGCTTTTTAATCAAAACGGTTTTTGAAAGTAAATTATACAGACCAATGTGCTAGCAATAACTCCCATAATAGCCAAAATGTTCACAAGAGAGCAGCAGCACATATGTTTCCTGGCAATGAAATAAAAAAGGCCCCCAAGAATCATTTTAAAAGTAAGTTTCAGAATATTCTGTCCTAGACACAGGCATTTCAATTTTAGCAGCAACAATTGTTTAAACTTTGGTTTATGAAAAAAAAGCCAGACCTTCAAGATTTATTTTTCTGCGGTTTCCAGTTGCAGGAACTCCCCACCATATTATTATTTTGCGTTGTATATAGCGCTGGCTAGACCTGAAGGTATCGGAGCGCTTTACATGTTATTAGAAGTCGTCCCCAACTTTAGCAAGTTGTGGAAAAGCTTCCGAAGCCGGTTTTAAGAAAGGGCAAATGCATTTGGGAGTTTTTTAGCGATACAAAAGGGGGTGGTGGTGGTGGTGATGGACGTAGCATCTGAATCAATCAAACACTCACACCCAGTCAACAGATCTGGGTTTAATCCATCACCGTTCTTTAGCCCACTCTGCCACCCCAGTTCAGACATGGCTATATGCAAATCACTCTGACCCTCTGCCTCATAGGAACAGTCCAGCCCGAACTGCCAAGCCAATGGGAGTTTTGAAGCATACCACAACCACACAGAAGTCAAAATACCAGCTATCCAGTGTAACAAAATCAAAACAATTCAGTAGAAGCACCATATTGAAATGTATTTGCAATATAATTTGTGAGGGAAACGTACGGAATATGATGGCTGCATTTCAGTAAAACTGTAGCAGTACCTCTCATCTCTGCCCCAATAGAGAACTTTAAGAATTTCTTCATAGTCTAATTTACATATGGCTTGTTTTCACAGGTTATGGTGTATATTAAAATGTGGGACTGTGTCTTCATGAGCAGATTAAAATGACATTGAGGCATAGCTCTGAGTTAGTTTAATAATACCTTCTCTTTATTTTCAGGAATTCAACGGTTTCCAAGTTGGACTAGTCAATCAAGATACAGAAAATAATCCAGATAAACAAAGTCAAACAGTGACATGTGAAAAAGAAGCACTACTAATAGGTAAGAGGACATCTTAACTAATAATTGTAAGGGTTCCTACTAGTACACTACGTACGAAAGAGTTCATAGCAGCAACACACCTATAACAAAACGTATTCTCTGTGAACCTTTATAGTAACTATTTCTGCCAATTTGCTCTTGTTTTGCTTTTATAGGCTGAATGTCTTTGCCCAAATATAGGGCTTTTGTTATTCTCTATAACATGTGTTCTATTTCTCTCACTTTCTTTTCATTCATCTCGCATTCAATGACATGATTGTAAAGACCTCTACATAATTTCCTCTTGATTGTGTTACTTTAGCATCTATGATGCCTCAAAATATCCACAAATATTATCCAAGGATGTGTTCTAATGACTTCTTTTTACTTCAGGACTTCACCCATTTCTTATCTTCTCCCACTAAATCACTCTTTTCTAAGAAAAGGAATGGTGCCGTCCCATTTCATATGTTTCTAAACATATACCATTTCACAACCTCTGAAAATTTCCTTTAATAGACTTCATCTTTACAAACCTGGATTTTTGGTGATGAACCATCATCTACCCACTCCAATTTCTTTTGGTAACCATTCATCAAGCGTTTCTCTTAACTTCGGCTTACCCAGGTTTTATTCCCTGATGCATGAGAACTTATCCTAAGAAGTGTGGTTATGCTCTGACGTGGGTTGTTTGCTCAATATATGATAGGAAATCTAATCTCCCTAAGGAGGTCCAAAAAAGCTGAATCCCGGCTTAGCTTTTTTGTCTTCGCCCAGTAGTTTGGGGTGGGCTGTTCCACTTGAAGCAGGACATGACTGATTTGTAGGTGTTTGGGTTTTATTTGTAATGACAGAGACAAGCAAAATAAAACAAAGGTATGGAATGTACTCAGAGTATTTATCAGTGGCTCACCTTAAGTCAAAACTGTTCATCCATTTGTTTTTTGCTATCGAAGATAGAGCGCATTGTTAGTCACTTTATCTTTATTTATTTATTTATTTATTTATTTATTTTTGATATTTTTATTGCGCGACAAATACCCGAAGGTGTCTCGGCGCATGTGTGAACTAGCAGGACTACAGTAATAGGATTCACTGGTCAAACAACCATGTCTTTACGAGCCTGCGGAAGCTCATCAAGTTGGGTGCATTTTTGATATTTAGTGGAAGAAGGTTCCAAAGTTTTGGTACAGCCACTAAAAAGCGACGGTCTCCCCAGGTAGCCGTTCTGGTACGAGGTACAGGTAGAAGGCAAGTGTTGGCGGATCTCAACAGTCTTTTGGGGGTGTAGACCTGAAGTGCCTCAGTCAAGAATTTAGGTCCTATGCCATGCACTGCCTTATAGGCAATGCAGAGGGCCTTGAACTTAATGCGGCTCTCTACTCTAAGCCAATGGAGCTGGTGGATAGCAAGGGTGGTAGGTTGGCGGCGAGGGATGTTTAGAAGAATTCTGGCAGCCGCGTTCTGTACTGACTGTAGCTTCAACAACACCTGTTTCTGGGTGTTAAGGAAGAGGGCATTTCCATAATCGATTTTGGAAAATACCAGAGTGGTAACTAAGGTCTTCCCAGCAGAGGTGGGGAGATAAGGCAGCAGTTTCTTTATTTTCTTTAAGATAAAGAAAGCAGAGGAGACAACCTTGTTGACATGAAGGTTGAATGTTAATTTGCTGTCAAAGATGACTCCCAAATTTCTCGCTTTTACCACAGGGACGGGTGGAGAGCCCAGTTGGTTAGGCCACCAGATGGGGGACCATTCTGGAGCGAGGTTGCCAAAGGTCATAACCTCGGTTTTGTCCGAGTTAAGCCTTAGGCAGTTGGAGGACATCCATGTACTAACAGCGAGCATGGCCTCCTGGAAATTAGCTGCCACTGCTGTGCCGTTCTTGTGGATCGCCAGCACCAGTTGGGTATCGTCTGCATAGGAGGTTAATCGTACCCCATAGGCCTTTATTACCCTCGCTAAGTCCGCTACATAGATGTTAAATAGCGTGGGACTTAGCGAGGAGCCTTGGGGTACTCCACATGGTAGTGCAGAGACGGGAGAATAGAAGTTACCCAACTTGACTGTCTGGGTACGGTCGGCCAGGAAGGATGAGATAAGGTCTCTGGCCAAACCATCTATCCCCAGAGCTGTGACACGGTCGACCAAGATAACATGGTCGACCGTGTCAAATGCTGCGGACAGATCCAGAAGAATTAGGATGGCCACTCCTCCCTGATCCATGATGGTTCGGATTTCGTCAGAGGCTTTTATTAGAGCAGTCTCCGTCCCATGTCCCTTCCTGAAGCCAAATTGCGTTTCGTCTAAGAGTTGGTGAGTGTCGACGTACTCTGAGAGCTGTTTGTTCATCAGAGTTTCGCAAATTTTGGCCGGGAAAGGGAGACAGGCAATAGGTCTATAACTGACCAAAGCAGAGGGATCCAGGGAGGGCTTCTTCAATAGAGGCTTAATCACTGCCTTCTTCCACGGGGCTGGGTAACAGCCGGTATGAAAGGCAGTGTTGCAGATTTCCATAAGTGGGTGAGAAATCACCTCACTTAGATTGGCCATCACTGGGGGGGGACAAGGGTCCAAAGGGGATCCTGACTTCGTGATAGAGATAAGTCTGTTGATTTGATCTTCTGAAGTGTCAGCGAAGTAAGAGAAAGGGTCATGGTTAATATGGGGAGTTTCCTTTCTTCTGACAGTGGAACTGGTCCCTACATCTCCACCAAAGGATGCATAGATGTCTGCCACTTTGGTGGTGAAGAAATTAGACAGTGCATTACAGAACAGTTGGGAGGGTTCTGCTCCAGGACCCGACGGAGGTGTGGATAAGGAATTGACCACTAAAAAGAGTTCTCTGGCCGAATTCCTAGCATTGTCAATTTGGGTCGAGAAATAGGTCGTTTTCCGGGTGATGATGGCCAAATATCTGCCAAATTCATAACTGTCCCTATTTCTACTAATCAATTTATCTGCCAAATTCATAACCGTTCCCTCTTTCCAACAATTCCCTTGATGACCATTATGTTGGGCCTGTGCCACCACACACCACACAGCATGCTCCATCTCTTTTTACCATTAAGATTGCAATTCTGTGAATATTGCATTACTGTATTGGGACTCATTTGTAACATTATGTACTCTACATTTTGCAAAAAGCTGTCAAGAGATTCAATGATATTAATGCCCTGGGTATTAATTACTGGGTGGAGTCTACCATCCACTACGTCTAATTTGTAAAATAATATTAGCGCCAGTGACCACATTTTTATCAGAAGCACTTTGCTGGCCTGCCAAACATTGGAGTTACCAAATACCAATGCAGTCTAGTCTTGATTCCACCTAATGCCTCTTTCATCTACCATCCTACATTCACGCCCAAGTATCCCACTCTTGCTGTTTCTTTTCCACTCCGTGCTTTCTTCCTTTGTCTTTTTTTCTTAATCCTCTTCCTATTTCTTTCCTCTTTTTCTGCCTTTCTCTCTCTTATCCTGGTTCAAAGTCTAATGATGGGAAAATAAGTTCCAGTCCCTAAAAAAAAAGATGCAGATGGGGCCCAGCTGCAATCACTGGCTCAAATTAAGCAATGACCATCTAATGCCATCTATGCCCTGCAGTGCTTGATGGTTTTTCTCAGTTTAATAGGTGATGAGGGCCGATTTGCATGGGGTATACCCTACATAAATTCAGCTATTCTCAATGTCTCTTCCAGCTCTGAATACTATTTCTGTTTTTAAAGCAGTGGGCATTGTAGCAAAATACAAGGATATGGTTATTATGGGGAGCCTCAGCAAATCTATAGGAGGCTTTTCTACTGAAATGCAGTTGTTTTACCTGAAAAGGTGGCCACAAAGAGCCGCATTACAGGGAGGTATGGGGTAGCTTATAGACATGTGAAAAAAAGTCTGCCCTTCACATCTGTGTAGGGCAGGGCAGAAATGTTGTATCAAGCACAATGGCAGGCTGCTTGACTCACTTTTCGAGTTGCTAGTCATAAGATTAATTACATGGACACAGCAGAAAAAGGTGAGTTGTAGCTGGTGTTATCCTGTGTGCATACTTTGAGGAGCACTGGCCAGCCTCTCAGAAACAGCCCGCCACAGTGTTGATGGATCACTTTATAAACTCAAATCACCACTGAGATGGTGGCTTTCTTAGGCCCCACTACAGGGTGAGTGGCAGGCTCTATGGCTGAACTGCTGAGTGAAGTAATTTTTACCCAATGTGATTTTGAGGGCTGGGCAGATGTTGGGCTGTTAACAGAATGGTGGTTGTTAGACCTGTCCGCCTTAGGGTGGTCTTACCCAAAACCTTTTGGCTTCCTCCTCCATTTTTCCTCATCTCATTTTTGCTGACATTAGGGCTCTACGCAATTTACCACCGCTGACTAGTGCTAAAGTGCTCGTGCTTACTGCTTAAAACATGGTAATATTGGCTTTTCCCCAATTGGCATATTTAATTTACTTATAAGTCCCTAGTAAAATGGTACTACATGTGCCCAGGGCCTGTAAATTCAATGCTACTAGTGGGTCAGCAGCTCTAATTTTGCCACCCACTTAACTAGGCCTCTAAACATGTCTCAGACCTGCTATTGCAGACTGTGGATGCAGATTCAAATTGCCATTTCATACTGGCATAACAAACCTGTTGCCAGGCCCAAACCTTCCTTTTTAATACATATAAGTCACCAGAAGAGTCGGCCTTAAACAGCCCAGAGGGCAGGGTGCGATGTATTTAAAAAGTAGTGCATGTGCTCCTAGGTTTTACATGCCCTAGTAGTGAAAACTCTTACATTCGTTTTTTACTACTGCAAGGCTTATATCTCCCCTTTGTACACACTGCAAGAAAGTATATTAATAAATAAGGAACTCCCATTCCAGGGTAGGAATTTAAATGGAGAAGTGTGGCTCAATGGTTAGAGCGGCAGACCCTGATGCAGAGATCTGGCCCGGGACCAGGGTTCAATTCCCGCCTCGGCGGGTCTTGGGCTCAATTTTCTCGGACCTGATAATTCTCACCTCGGTGCCTATTCTAATCATGGGTCCCACTGTGCAACTCTGGGCAATAGCTTGCTTAATCTCCACAACGGCCCCAACAGCGCTGGGATGCCTGGCTTTACCTTGGGTGGTGCCCTGGAGTGGACATTTCACAGGGAAAAGCCAGGAAGGGTTCCACAGCGGTATGACTACAGCGCCAGGACGCCCCTTTGCTGGGGCAGCAGTGCGCTTTACAAGTACAAATTCATTCATAACATTTGGATTGCCTTATTACATTGGATAAGTGTAATTTACAAATGGGAGGATATGGCTGATCCAAGTTTTGTGTCTCTAGAATCACAATTTAAAATCCAAATTTATGTTGAAGTCAGATTTCAAATTACAATTCTGAAAATGTCACTTTTAGAAAGTTGTACAAAAGGGGGTTGTAATGGACGGAGCATCTGAACCAATCAAACACTCACACCAAGTCAACAGATCTGGGTTTAATCCATCACCGTTCTTTAGCCCACTCTGCCACCCCAGTTCAGACATGGCCATATGTAAATCAGTCTGACCCTGTGCCTCATGGGAACAGTCCAGCCCGAACTGCCAAGCCATGCCTTCCCTGGACCGGAAACAAGCTTCCTAGGACCGGTTTCTGGTATTTCAGCCATCTTCAGCCAGGCTTGCTTGAATCCAGTGGCAAAGTGAGCAAGGGACTCACGTCTGAGCTAACCCTGCCAAATTTTGGCGAAAAAAGCGGTAGAAAATGGGGGTGGTGATGGAGGGAGCATCTGAACCAATCAAACGCCCACACCCAGTCAGCAGATCTGGGTTTAATCCATCACCGTTCTTTAGCCCACTCTGCCACCCCAGTTCAGACATGGTCATATGCAAGTCAGTCTGACCCTGTGCCTCATGGGAACAGTCCAGCCCGAACTGCCAAGCCATGCCTTCCCTGGACCGGAAACAAGCTTCCTAGGACCGGTTTCTGGCTTACAGCCGTCTTCAGCCAGGCTTGCTTGAATCCAGTGGCAAAGTGAGCAAGGGACTCACGTCTGAGCATACCCTGCCAACTTATGGCAAGCAAAACGGTACAAAAAGGGGTGGTGATGGACGGAGCATCTATACCAATCAAACACTCACACCCAGTCAACAGATCTGGGTTTAATCCATCACCGTTCTTTAGCCCACTCTGCCACCCCAGTTAAGACATGGCCATATGTAAATCAGTCTGACCCTGTGCCTCATGGGAACAGTCCAGCCCGAACTGTCAAGCCATGCCTTCCCTGGACCGGAAACAAGCTTCCTAGGACCGGTTTCTGGCATTTCATCCGTCTTCAGCCAGGCTTGCTTGAATCCAGTGGCAAAGTGAGGAAGGGACTCACGTCTGAGCATACCCTGCCAAATTTTGGCAAAAAAAGCGGTAGAAAATGGGGGTGGTGATGGACGGAGCATCTGAACCAATCAAACGCTCACACCCAGTCAGCAGATCTGGGTTTAATCCATCACCGTTCTTTAGCCCAATCTGCCACTCCAGTTCAGACATGGTCATATGCAAGTCAGTCTGACCCTGTACCCCATGGGAACAGTCCAGCCCAAACTGCCTAGCCATGCCTTCCCTGGGCCGGAAACAAGCTTCCTAGGACCAGTTTCTGGCATTACAGCCGTCTTCAGCCAGGCTTGCTTGAATCCAGTGGCAAAGTGAGCAAGGGACTCACGTCTGAGCATACCCTGCCAAATTTTGGCAAAATAAGCGGTAGAAAATGGGGGTGGTGATGGACGGAGCATCTGAACCAATCAAACTCTCACACCCAGTCAGCAGATCTGGGTTTAATCCATCACCGTTCTTTAGCCCAATATGCCACCCCAGTTCAGACATGGTCATATGCAAGTCAGTCTGACCCTGTACCTCATGGGAACAGTCCAGCCTGAACTGCCAAGCCATGCCTTCCCTGGACTGGAAACAAGCTTCCTAGGACCGGTTTCTGGCATTTCAGCCGTCTTCAGCCAGGCTTGCTTGAATCCAGTGGCAAAGTGAGCAAGGGACTCACGTCTGAGCGTACCCTGCCAAATTTTGGCGAAAAAAGCGGTAGAAAATGGGGGTGGTGATGGACGGAGCATCTGAACCAATCAAACGCTCACACCCAGTCAGCAGATCTGGGTTTAATCCATCACCGTTCTTTAGCCCACTCTGCCACCCCAGTTCAGACAACGTCATATGCAAGTCAGTCTGACCCTGTGCCTCATGGGAACAGTCCAGCCCGAACTGCCTAGCCATGCCTTCCCTGGACCGGAAACAAGCTTCCTAGGACCGGTTTCTGGCATTTCAGCCGTCTTCAGCCAGGCTTGCTTGAATCCAGTGGCAAAGTGAGCAAGGGACTCACGTCTGAGCATACCCTGCCAACTTATGGTGAACAAAGCGGTACAAAAGGGGGTGGTGATAGGCGGAGCATCTAAACCAATCAAACACTCACACCCAGTCAACAGATCTGGGTTTAATCCATCACCGTTCTTTAGCCCACTCTGCCACCCCAGTTCAGACATGGCCATATGCAAATCAGTCCAGGGAAGGCATGGCTTGGCAGTTCAGGCTGGACTGTTCCCATGAGGCACAGGGTCAGACTGATTTGCATATGGCCATGTCTGAACTGGGGTGGCAGAGTGGGCTAAAGAACGGTGATGGATTAAACCCAGATCTGTTGACTGGGTGTGAGTGTTTGATTGGTTCGGATGCTCCGTCCATCACCACTCCCTTTTGTACCACTTTTAGAAAGTTGGCATTTTCTTGCCTTAGCCATTTGGTGCCTGCAGCCTGTCTCTGGTCACATGACTGGATGTAGCTAACAGTTGCACTTTATGAATTCCTCCTAGACAACCACACACAATAGCAAACTTAGCTGCGCTTGGATGGGCCATCACTGGTAGGATGGGAGGAAGGGGCAGGGCAAGTCCTACTCACATTTGGATAGTCCACACAAAGGGCTGCAAATCTTCTGTAGTTAGTCTGGAGCCAGAGCAGGGAAGGCAGGGCATCTGTGAACTTCAAAGGCATGCATTTATAAGCTTCTCCCCACTTCAAATGCACAATTGCGTATAAAAGAAGGACCTCAGACACCAACTTCTCAACTTTTGGACCTGTGGATATTCTGCCAGCAAGAAGGACTGCTGTACTGCTACAAGGACTGCCACTTCTGCTGGACTGCTGCTCTAAATGAACTGCTACCCTGCTGTACTGACCTGCTGCCCTCTTGCCTGGGGAAGAAGAACTGGACCTGCAACTTCATCTTGAATCCAGGACCCAGAGTGACTTAAAGGGCTAATCTGCTGGCCTCCTGCTCAACCACCTCTGCGACCAAGCTGCAGCGAGTTCTTGACCACAAAGTGTTGCCCCTCGAGCCCTGGAATCCTTGGTGTGGGTCACAAGCGCTTGAAATCAAGATTTTGAGCTCTTCGTGACCGCAAACAAGCCTGTTCGTACCTAGATTGCGCCAATCGCACCGAAATTCAGTGTGTGCCACTGCCAGTTTGTCTCTTAGCACAGCAACATTGACAGCCCATGGGGGACCAGCAGCGCGAAGCTACAGCCCTTCCGTGTGCGATGCTCATTCTGCTGTTCGTACCACACCAACTGCCACCAGCAATGCTCCCCTTGCTCCTTGCGACGCTCTCTAATGCGATCGGGACTCTTGGCATAAAACTTGAGAAGGCAAAACTTCAGTGGGACTAATATGGGACTGTATCCGACCCTACTCCATTGTAGTCACCTGAACTTTTGACTGATGGACCGAATGGATTTTAGATACAGCCTATGTCCTCATATATCGTAATGATCTGGAAAACAATATCTAGCCAAACAATCGTCATATTTGTTAGTTTAAACACAAGTTACATATGCCTTACAAAGTCAAATAATACCACCATCTAGAAATTTCTTTATGCCTACTTAATAAAATAATAAGTTATCTCATTCTGGGCAGCTGGCACTAGTGTGTTCTTATACGACTTGGCTCAGTTCAATGGCAGAAAACCCAGCTGACGTGGAGAACTGTGCATGCCTCCTCCTTCCTTGTAAAATCACACTGCTGAGCAGGAGCTGTCAGCTCACATGCACCAGATACATTAAACTGAAATAGGTGTAATAAACAAGCATTTGCAATGCATTAGGTCATGCATTTGCCAGAGTTTGAGCTAATGGCATTGTAAATGACAATACTTTTTATTGATGTGTTTTGAAAACCTGCAAGCGGTGCGTAAACACGGATTTTGTACTTATAGTTGTTGCTTACAAGAAGCAAGGCTGTCAGTAACTGTGCCTCTTTTACTGCCAGGCTGGTTTGTTTCTAGTAAGCCCAGTTTCCCTTAAAAAGAAGCCCAAACCAAACGAACATCCTCCTACCAACAAGCCCAACTGACGCTGGACATCAAAAAGTGCAAAAAGGTTAAAAAAAATATCGGCACAACGCGGGAGGCATCGCGGGAGGCTGCACTAACAAAACTGTGGCATTTGGAGGGAGGAATATTATATTTAAGTGTAAACAGGTATGGCGCCATAGCTGAACACAGGCAAACAGTAAGAGAAAAGGAAACCAAGAAAAAATTGTCCCCCAAAGAACAATAGAGGAATGAGACAACACTTAGGGCCAGATATAGGTCGGCAAATACCGGTCGGTAACGGCCGATTTCGGCCGTTACCGACCAGTATTTGCTAATGGAAATGTAGGAGCCTTAAAACATACAGAATCGGTATATTTACCGATTCAGTAAATTTACTGATTCTGTAAAATACCAAATCGGTAAATACAGATGTAGGTGGCACTGGAAACAGTGCCACAGGCCATTACCGATTCGTTATTTACCATGTAATACTATTACATGGTAAATAACGAATTCCAGTGTACATGCACATCTGTGCATGTACACCTGTGCCATGTGGCACACAGACATGCCCTAAGGGCATGTATATGTGTCACATGGCACACAAGCCAGTAACTGGGGTGCAACAGGGTGTCAAAGTGACACCCTGTCCCCCTTGTAAAATCGGTAATTTTACCGATTCGGTAACTACCGAATCGGTATTTGCTATTGCATCCTATGGGTTTCAAGGCCCATATGAATCAATGGCAAATACCGATTCGGTAATTACTGAATCTTACCGATTCGGTATTTTTACCGAATTTTTTACCTACATAGCATTTACCGAATAGTAAATACCGAATCGGTAAAATTCGGTATTTACCATTCGGTAATTTGCTATTACCTACAACTAGGCCTTAGTCCCTGTTGCCTGTGAGGAACAGAAGGGAAGAGGCAGGACAAAGAGGCAGAACTGCAAGCAAGGATTTTTAAAAGACACTGAAACAAACAAATCAAAATCAGGGGGATGTTTATAATCCTACAAAAGAAGCATACTATGGGCCTCAAGGATAGATGCGTCAGTTTCCTTGCGCCACCGCCAAATGTCCTTGCGCCACCATGGATGCGCTGTATTTACAATACTGTTCTGCATGGCGCAAGGATTAACAGATGCGTCAGTAATTCTGACGCATCTGTTGGCACAAAAGTGACGCACCGCTGGAGATGCTTATGAAAGTGACGCAACTCCAGCAATGTGCCACAACAGATAGATGAGTCCCATTCAAAAAGCCCTGCGCCATTCCTTAAGTCTGGTCTGAGCAGGCGTAGGGATTTTGACACAGTGAAGGCATAGAGTGAAATCTTGTAGATTTCACTGCATCAGCTCTAAATGGCTTTTTGCATGGGAACGTCCGCCCTGCATTCATTACACCTGATGCAGGTATAATGTGGTGCAGGGATTTACAGCGTGACGCATCTCGCTAGATGCATCACGTTGTAAATGGACCACAACTTGGAGTATTGTTTACCCGGCTGCTGTGTCACGAAAAGTGACGCAACAGCGGCGCAAAAGTGATGCAAGGGGCTTGTAAATCTGCCCCTACATATGCAAGAGGTCATACGCTTACGTTCGACCTAAAACGGGCTCCAGGAAGCTTCCCGTATCAGACCTGACATACACTTGCGGGAAGTGTTAGTTTACCTATCCATGTAGGCTGAGGTGTGTATGCCAGGCCTCTAGGGGGCTACAAACAGCGTGAAAAGTATCCGCGCAGTTTAAGGATTGTCCACGAGGCAGACTGAATGCTTTATACCTTCAGTACTTGTAATCGAAAATATGCATGTGTTTAAATGAACACGCACGTCCACTAAATTGAGCCAACCAGAAAGTGCAGGCTCAGGGGATATTTTTGCCGTGGTCTCTCAGTCTAGTAAATAGCTCTGGGATTGAGAGGTTTGCTCTTTTGAATACTGGGATGAAATGAAGTCGCGGTTGTGCTTTATTTTCCGAATGATTGGATGCAGAAGGGCTGCCACATCCTCCAGTTATGAGGCGTTACAAAGAGCGCCAGAGTAGCCTGGAATGTGCAGATTTTTGTAAATATGCTAATGTAATTTTACATCCTCCAACACACACTTTATTTACCATGTCTCCCTCATTTGAGAGATGGCGCGGGGGTGTCTTGGTGAAGCTGAGCCAGAAGGAGCTGAAAATATTCAGGCTAAATCCTTCAGTTCACATCTCATAAAATATTGACCTAGATAAGGAGGTCCATTTCCCTCTCTGTTCTGAGCCGCAGCAAAAGGGGGGCTGTAAGGTGGGAACATGTTATAATATTAATTCAATCAGTGCTCTTCAGACACTTCTTTTCCACTAAGCGTATACATTAAAAATACATCATATTCTATTAAAACTCTCAGCTCTTTACCCGATCCTTTTTCACTCTATCTTCTAAATTACAGATACAACAGTAAAACAAATCAAAGCCAATTGCTCTTAAGCAGAAACTGGGAAACCTGCTGGCCGTGGGCAGCGCTCTTTGCCGCCAGCAGTCAGGGATAATACGGATTAAACACTTCACGGCCGGCAACTGCGTAATTATATCAAGAAACTTAAGTCAATGTGATTACCGGCACAGTTGGGTTAAAATATTTTCTCAAAAGGATGTTCACCATGAGGAAAAAATTATAACTGTTTCATTCCAGTCGCTGCAGTTTTATATTAGTAATCCAAGCATAAAATTAGGGGTTGAAATGTTTCCAGAGGTCTTTGGCTCTCAGCCTTCACGCCCTGCGCAATATTTTAGGAATGCACTTGCTGACTTGTAATTTTGGCCTTTATAAGTCACTTTTCTATACATGCCGATTTAGGTGTGATGTTCCCGATTTTTTAAGCTAAAAATTCCTATATTTTGGCTGTCCGCCACAGAAATTGTCTCTCTTTAGGGTGACCAGACGTTTCCTCAGACACAGTTACAGGGGCATATTACCAAGGGCCTTATCGCCGCTTTAGCAGGAATTTTTCCCGCTAAAGCAGCGATAATTTTATCGCTCTATTACCTAACTGTCGCTAACACCAGTTAGCGACAGCTAGTAGGAGATAGCGATCATCTTGGGGCCCGCTTTGCATGTCAGCGATATTTATCGCTAATGATATGCAAAGTGGGTGTGCCAAGATGTTAGCGACTGTAAACAGTCGCTAACATCGCTATCTCCTATTACCTACAAAGGCGTACTTTTGGAAATATTCGCGCTAAGCGCGAATATCTCCAAAAGCTAACGCCTGCCCTGAGCAGTTCTTAGCCATGTTATCCAATGGTAGGTGGATAACAGGGCTAAGAGCATTAGCTCGGTAATGCATGAATATCGCTGACTTTTCAGCGATATTCATGCATTTCGGCCGATTTTTATCGCTTTTGAGATAAACCTTGATAATAGCAAGGCTTATCTGCGATAAAAATCGGCGGAGCACGGCGATAATAATATTGCCGCTAACCGTGTTAAGCAATAATTATCGCTTAATCTTGGTAATATGCCCCACACAGAGGTGTAGCCTGCCATACTGCCACCTGGGGCAGGTAAGAGAAGAGGGGTGGTGGCGTGTAGGCCGACAGGCAACTTGTTCTGGAGGCGGCAGGGGGTGAATGGGGGGAATTGGCGGCCTGCAGATGACTTGTTCTCCGGGCTGGGGGGACGGTGGTAGTCGACAAACAGAACTTCCACTGCCCCCAAAAACAGGACCGCTCCCCCCTAGCTACGCCACTGCCCCGACAGAGAGGACTGTCCTGGTGTTCCAACATCCTTCTCAATTTTCAATACATGTCCCGGTTTTTAAGATGATGTTCAAGTCATTCGAAGCAGAATTTAAACCTATGCTCTTTTTTCACAGGCGACTGAAAAATCTAAAATAATTTATGTCATTCATGTGTTTCTTTCATGCAGCTCAGGAAGAGGTCAGCTGCATGCTCGTAGTAGAGTGGACACAGTGGGGAGGTGGGTTGGAGCTCAGGGTGGCAGCCCTCTCATAGGCAACGTTACATTAACGTAGCTTGTAAATGTATACCCATATATCCACTGTGAACCCTCCTCATGTATTATATACATGCGTGTGTGTGTGGGTGGGTGTTAAATGTATACCAATATATCCACTGTGAACCCTCATATATTATATACATGCGTGTGTGTGTGGGTGGGTGTGTGCATGTGTGTGTATAAGGCTATGCAACAAACAGTACAGGCGAGATCTACAAATAAGACTAAAGGCTTTAGTCCTACTTTTATGTCTGTCTTGCTTCATTTTTGCTTCTCAAAATGTGGGCACCCTACCTTTGCTTCAATAGAAGTCAATGGGAGCAATACATTCTCCCGATTTTTTTTTTAAATCTACTACTTTCCTCTTCAAAAATGTTGGCATGTATACTTTTCTAACAAAGTGTGCTGTGTAGTCACATATTGACAAGCACTGGCAAAAATGATAGGTCTCTGACAAATGTTCTATAGAATGCTGCGTTAGACCATAGTACATGGAATGAACCAGCAGGAGTGGAGAGAGAGGGCAATAGTTGTAGTTTTCTACACAGTTCAATGCAAGAACTTGAGTGGAGAACGAAGAATACACCTAAACACTCAATAGCATGACATGAGAGAGAGATTCTACTGACCTGAGTGAAGACTTGACAAATTCTCAAGCCAATGGCTGAAACAGGCTGGCTGAAGGCAGTGGTTGAAAGGGAGAGGCCCAAAGCTCACTCCATGTATCTTGTTAGTAATGGAGCTCTTTTGATAGATGCACTGTCAAAAAATAAAACCCAGATCTAAAAGTAAATCTGTTATTTTCTGCTGAGTGTGCTGTGGTAAAAAATGAATGTATTAACATTACGCCATTGCTTGACTATAACTGCCAGTTTGCTTTAAACTGATGTTTTCCTAAATTAATTGTTGCACTTTTCTCCCTGTTTTAGGCATCATTTCAACTTTTCTGCACGTCCATCCTTTCGGAGCAAATATAGAATATATTTGGTCCTACTTGCAGCAGTTGGATTCTAGGGTAAATAACTGAACTCAGTCCTTTTTTTATACACAATTGTATCCAATTGATTCTATTTGTTTATTATTCACCCAGGTTCATCAAAAGGGGAGGGCACTCAGGGCAGTCGGGCCCCTCCTTGTACTAATTAGGGGCCTGAACTCATGTCACTTAATTTCTTTAGCTATTAAAAAGTCATCCTGGAAATTTCCTTTGTGGTGCAGCTACCACTTCTGTACACGAGAAGGCACCATATAGTGTGTTTTCCTTTTCTGCAGCGTTGTTGTTTCCTCAATTACAAGCTACAAATTGGATGGGTAAGACACCTTTAAGTACTCAAAGGAGTGAGTAATACAAATGAAAATTACAAATAAGAGAATTATATTATAAAGAAGTCCTGTTGAATGTCTTCTTGCTGCACGTGTGATGACAAAGCCTTTCTGTAAGTAGTAACTGTAAAGAATTGAAACTGATGAATGTGACTCATAATAAATGCAAGCATTTTCTTTGGGCAATGATGGTTTAATGGAAATTATACAGAAGGGTGCAGCCAGTACCAAGTAGAACAGAAATGAGATATAAACCTATGGTCAAACGCCAATATCAGTGCCTGCAATCTATGGTGAATTGGAAGGGAGTGCCACAATAAAAACCTGTTTTTCGGAAGAGAAATGCAGCCACACCATATATATATAGTTGGGTGGATAACCATACTTTTGAGGAAGTCGACTAAGACATATTGGCACTGGTAGTGTTGGAAGATCTGGCCTAGATAGATGAGAATAAAAACTTATAGGGGCGTGTTAGACCTGGCATCCTTGACGTGATTTCATCTGAGTTCTTGTCTTCTAACCTCCTATTTTTGACTGCTTTGCTGAATTTGTTTTGTCTGGCTTTAAGAATCTGTGCACTTTTTCAGTGCTAACCAGTGCTAAATTGCTTGTGCTCTTTATCTAAAATGTGATAAAATTGTGTAATTCCCAATTAGCATTTTTAAATTACTTCTAAGTCCCTACTAAAGTGCAGTACATGTGCACAGGGCCTGTAAATTAAATGCTACTAGTGGGCCTGCAGCACTGATTAAGCAACCCACTTAAGTAGCACTTTAAACATGTCTCAGGCCTGCCACTGCAGAGCCTATGTGTGCAGTTTTAATCTTCCCTTCCTACCTGGCATGTTAGCCTACTTGCTAGGCTCAAACCGTCCTTTTTTATTACATATATGTCACTTCTAAGGTAGGCGCTGGACAGCCCATGGGCTTGGTGCAGTGCAATAAAAAAATAGGGCACTTTAAGTTTTACGTGTTCTGGGAGTGAGATTCTCTTACATTTGTTTTCCACTACTGCAAGGTCTACCTTTCCCACTGGATAACATTGGGATTGCCTGATTACACTGTATAAATGTAGTTTCCAATTTTAAAAAAAACTTACAGTGAAGCTGTTTTTTAAATTGCAGTTCTGAAAATGCCACTTTTAGAAAGTTAGCCTCATCTTACTTAAACCATTTGGTGCCTTTTGCCTGTCTGTGGAATACACGTCTCGGGCGGGTGACTGCTGGCTTCCTTCATTCCCTCTAGACAGCAGCACACAAAGGAAGGGTTGGTGTGACAGAGTGGCCATCTGCATGTTGATTGGTCATCCTGAGCAGCATGAGAGGGAGGAGCTGTCACTACACCTGAAAGGACTGTGCCGTGCCCCACACAAAGGGTTGCATGGCCCCCTGTCATGAGTCTGGACCAAGGCAGGAAAGGCAGGGTCTTGTGCACTTCAAGGCCTCTCTTTAAAGTATCCCTACTTTAAAGGCCCAACTGGGTATACGTACTGGACCTTTGACACCATGAACTCAGAACACTTCTGGAACTGAGGACACTCTACCAGGAAGAAGGACTGCTGTGCTGCCAGGGGGTACTGCCACTTTTCTGAACTGCTTTGCTGTGCTGGTGTGCTGCTGCTGCTTCTTGCCTGGAAGTGAGAAGAACTGGACCTGACTCTCTACATCCCAGAACCGAAGTTCCTCCAAGGGCTTTTTGGCTTGCCTCCTGTTTCTGAAGTCTCCGGGATATCAAAGACTTCACCATGCAACTTGCAACCAGCACCTGGACTCTGTCTGCTGTGAGTACGGCTCTGCCAATCCAGTGGTGCTAATCCAGTCCTAGATTCTTGGAAGTGATTATCTGTGCTGCAACCCAAGAAAATCCATGCATCTCTGATGTTGCGCCGATCGGAACCAGTGCATTTCCTTCGCCGATGACGCCACATGCGTCCAACATGATGTCGTCACCAATCCCCACTGGGTATGTCTTTGGTATCTCGAGCGCGACCACAATACAAAGTCATGTTCGGACTGTCAGGCAATGGCTCTAAAGACCTTGAGGAAGCGGGCGGCAGTCAACACCATCAAGTGAGACTCAGAGGAGGTCACAGTCCCGATCGAAGAAGAGGAGGTTTGGGACCGCTGACAGAGCCCTAAGTCCTCTTCCTCCTATTCGAGGTCCTCAGGACATTCGGGGAAGAGGCAAAAGAAATCCATGCGGACTTTCTCTTCACCTCAACTGGCGTTGTCAAGAGAGGTAAGGGGCACCGACGCTCTAGGCACGGTCCTGCAGAGCTGAAGCCAGATTCAACTTTGCGTCTCCGGGAGTCTAAGCGACTCCAGCTCAAATAAAGGAGTTTTAGGAGGCAATGCTCCGTGTATTTGAGTGGAACAACCGCTGGTGAGCCTTCGGGACCTGTGGAGTCAGAAGGGGCCCCATTGGGTTTGACACTGTCGGCTCCGGCCACAACACTGATGGGGCACCAGGGATCCGATCCTGGCTCCGGCTTCAGGCCGGTCGTACCAACACAACCTTCCCCGGCATCGAATCCGAAGTTGATGCCTGTGACGTCACCGATGTCCGTCCGTGGCGCAAGCCCCATTCTCATCCCTGACGAAACTGAGCCGGAAGCCCGGCGATCAACGCTGATTCTGATTTTGACAGAACCCAGAGGTTCTATGTTGTCACCTGAGCACTTTGAGGATGTGCTAGGCTCAGGAGAGGATTGGAAGGGGTCTGGGGACCCTCTTGAAACCCAGGAAGTCTCATACGAGAATTTGGACTCGTATGGAAAACTTGGGGAGGCCAGTGGACTGGACACTTCTCCAGATACTGGCATGCTCTCTCCACCAACAGTGGCTACGGTAGAGGGAGCCTCCTATGCCATGGTGGTTAAGAGCTACCTGGTCTCACTGGTGCACAGCTTTTGGGATAAATAATTCTATTTATTCTTATTTACATATAAATCGTACGATTCATCAGTTATTTTTGCAATCCATATATTCAATTTAATCATCATTGTATGTTTTCACAATATTTTCATTAATCATACAATTCTGTGAAGTCATTCAAAAATGATAATACATCTATTTCAAACTGAAAAAACATCAATAACAAAATCTGGTTGTGCCAGAGCGCAATGCATTTCGGTACTGCCTGTCCCTTCTTCAGGGGTCAATAATCTATAAGAAAAACATATAAATTATAATGACAAAGCATTTTTCTCACTTTCTGTGGTACTTATATGTAATTATGATTAACACAATAATCTCAACTTATTCTTTGATTACTAAAACGGTCCCTCTCGCTGACTGACCAGAGGGAGCGTTTTAGTAATCCCATCCCATTTTTTGTACAGTTTCGAGCGCGGAGCTGGCACTGGTTGTTGCAGTGGTTGCAATAATTTTTCATGACACTAAGTCCCTGATTGATACAAGGTACGACGGTTACATATTGAAATAAGAACATTTTGACCTAACCATTTTGAAGGCAATGTTGGCAGTTAAGACGGTTTTATATAGTTTCTGTAGGAATCACCGATCATCACATCTGAGACACACCTAACCACTTCATTCAGTATTTGCACAAGTAAGTTAACCCGCATAATAACTCAGATCACTACATTGAATCAGTCCCAATCTGTATGGCTATATCATAATATTGACAAGAAGCAAACACAGTTCTTATTGCTATTTCAATTAATCATGCAGCGAAATGCAAAATCATAATATTCAGAAAAAAGAATCATAGGTACATAAATTTAGAAATCAAAGAATACGTTTAGATTACTATGTTAATCATAATTACATATAAGTACCAGAGAAAGTGAGAAAAATGCTTTGTCATTATAATTTCTTAGTTCTTAGTTTTGGATTTGTGTCCGCAACCCACCTCTGGGAAGGTATGGCTTGGGTATCTGATTCGAAGGTAAGAAATCTGCAGCTAGAAGTTTCTATCGGATGAACAAGTTACTTCCCTTAGGTAATGCATTATCTGGTAGAGACTCTATCTAGTTGCACATTCCTTATAGCCCCACCCATACCTCCCTGCTTTGCGGACTGATATTGTAGGGCTAGGCTTGTTCCCCTTTACAGGGCCCTAGTTTTGCACATACCTACAGCAGTTACTTTGTGGCTCTGGACTTCTGGTGTGGAAAAAATGAAAAGTACCGATGTCCACGTGCCTGGATGGCGCCTATATAGGCACAGCAAAGTCATAACTGCCGCCAACGTCATGCGGACCCCAATGGAGCCACCCAACGTCATGTGCAAAGGCTATTGTTCAGCAAAGGTTTGCGGATCCCAGTTCAGGGTGTTCAAAAGGTGAAAGCTTCTGGGACTCGACAGTCTGAAGGACATTTCGAGAGGCCAGGCATATATTACATTCCAGACATTGCAAACAGAATTCAAACTGGGGCAAAGGGAATGGCTGAGGTACATCCAATTGGGCCATGCCCTAAAACATCATATACTGGAAGGGGAAGCATTGGTGGATGCCTCGCCATTGGAGGATCACCTGCTCACTGATCCCTTACACTCCAAGGCCATCTCACCAATTTACAAAAATATGCTCAATAACTCCCTCGATCCTTGTTCATCACTCAAGCTTGCCTGGGAGGGAGACTTAGGGCAACTTGACGATGATGCCCTTCAGGGTCCGAGGAAAGTAGCAATCTGCTCCATATTTCGCCTAATCCAATTGAAGGTCCCACACCGAGTTTACTATCTCAGAACATTTCTGCGCAAGATGGGTCGGGCAGAAAACGACCTCTGTCAGAGGGGCTGGGGACAGGAGGGGTCTTTCATACATACAATATGGGGATGCCCAGAGATACAAAAGTATTGGGGAAAAGTTTGGGATAGTATGGCCAGAGTGATGGAAGTTGAGGTCTTGTTAGATGCTAATTGGTTTTTACTGATGAATGTGGGAGAGGAGAATTGGCATAAATATACAAGAACGTGGTTGACCCTGGCAGATATAATCACCAAACGTAACATTGTAAAACACTGGGGCGTAGTTCCCCCTCCCAAAATAGCGGTATGGAAAGCCGACATTGATTGGTGCCTCCAAACAGATAGACTATATATAAAGCTAGAGGAATACCCACGGTAATGGGAAAAAATCTGGGGCCCATGGAAGGTATTCAGGGGACTGTAGGGAGAAATAGGGAGGAAGGGTTTCCTTTTCCGATGTTGTACTTACCTATCCAGTCTGTTATCCATCATGTTGAAATGCTTATCTGTAACCAAAATGACTCCAACTGTTTATTGTGTAAGAATGTATTCTACCAAATTCTTTACTAAGCAAAAAGAATATAAAAAAAAAGATTTCCGGATGCAGCCTAATGCCTGGGAAATTTAAAGGTAAGGAATCTGCAGCTAGATAGAGTCTCCTCCAGATAATGCGTTACTGAAGGTAAGTAACTTGTTCGTTTTGTTTTTAGGTTTTCAGTGCTAGAGCAAAAAGGATAAAACCTTATATAATGTTCCTTCCTAATCTATTGTAAATAAGACGAACAGATGATTTTGGTGGAAAGTTAATACCAATCAGTGTTTTTATTCTCGATCAGTATTCGAAATTCTGAATCTGTTTCCAGAGGAGAGTTTCTAAGACCCATTCAGTATGTCAGTTTCTATCAGTGTGTTTAGCTGCAAATTCAAAACCTTTTCAGATCCGTGTATTTTTATTTTAACACTTTGCCAGCTTAGTGAAGTGAGAAGCAGGCAAAGGTATTATTATGTTTTTTTTAAATGAATTGCAGGGATTTTCTCTGCTATTGTGCATCATATGGTCAGTCAGTATACTGTCCTTTCGCTGCTGACCGAAAGACTAGCTGTGGAGAATTTGAGCTGCTTAGACAAATAGAGCTTAATCTTATAAAGACCAAAACGGCAAAATTCCAATTAGTAGAACTGGAGTTGTTGGATCAAATAGCACCTAGAAACAAAAAGCGCCAAACGGGGATATCTGGTCACGCTGGACTGGGTCAAATACAAAAGTTCAGGCCCAAATGAATGGAGGGTGAGTCGGATACACTCCTAGATTAGTCCAGCTCAAGTTTTGCCTTCTCAATGTTCCAAGAGTCGTTTTCATGGGGGAAATGTTTGCTGAGAGCAAGGAGAGCCTAGATGGCGATGGTCGGGATAGCGTGAAGAGTGGGCTGGGCATTGCGTACGGGCGGGCTGGAACCTTGCAGTAACAATCCACACAGGTGGACGATGCTTGCTGTGCGAAGAGACAAACTTGCAGCAAATCACACTGATTCTCTGTATGAGCAGCGCGGTTCTGACACGAATGGGCCGGTTTGCATTTACGAAGAGCCCAAAAGCTTGGATTTAAGAGCTTAGAATACCACTTCCAAAGACCCAGGACCTAAGAAGCACCTCAGGAACCCTGTTATATCCCTGAGGGTCAGACTCGGAGGCCAGTAGACTATCCCTTTGAGCCCATCTGGTTTAAAGATGGGTTCCAGGTCCAGTTCGTCCTCTCCGGCTAAGAGGGTAGCAGACAGCAGGTCAGCACATCAAGGCAGCAGCTCCTTCGGAGTTGCAATCCAGTAGAGTGGCAGTCCTTTCAGCACAGCAGTCCTTCTTCCTGGCAGAATATCCAGAGGTGAACTGAAGTGGTGGCGTCAAAGTCTAGTACTTATACCCAGTTGTGTCTTTTAAGTGGGGGGCTTCAAAGACTTGAAGTGCACAAAGGTCCTCCCTTCTTATCCTGGCTCCAGACTCACTACACAGGGGCATGCAGCCCTTTCTGTGAGGGCAGGACACAGCCTATTCAGGTGTAAGTAAGGCTAGGTCCAGCTCCTTCTTTCCATTCTGCCACGATGGCCCATCAAGTCACACCTAAGCTCCCATTGTGTGTGGCTCTCTAGGGGGAATACACAATGCCCAACTGTCACCCACCCTAGACATGTGATCAGAGACAGACTGCAGGCACCAAATAGTTAAAGTAAGAAAGCCAACTTTCTAAAAGCCTCATTTTCACAATTGCCATTTAAAATCCGAATTTACCATAGATTAGGATTCCAGTGACACCAGATCGTATCTCTTTTCATTTGGAAATTACAATTATAAAATGTAATGAGGTAATTCCAATGTTATCCTATTGGAGAGATAGGCCTTGCAGTAGTGAAAAACGACTTTGGGGGTTTTTCACTACCAGGACATGTAGAACTAAAAGTACATGTCCTGCCTTTAAATATAAGGCACCCTGCCATCTGGGTAGTCCAGAACCTACCTTAGGGGTGCCTTATATGTATAAAAAGGGATGATTTGGGCCTGGCAAAAAGGTTTATTTTGCCAGGTCGTCATGTCAGCTTAAACTACACACACAGGCTCTGCAATGGCAGGCCTGAGACATGGTTAAAGGGCTACTTAAGTGAGTGGCACAATCAGTGCTGCAGCCCACTAGTAGAAAAGGAGCAAATGATGGACAGAATGCTGAACAATGCAAACATTCACCCCCAGTCACAAAGATCTTGGTTTAGTCCATCATTCTATTCCTCACCCCGGCACCCCAGTTTGGACCCAGCCTTATGCAAATCAGTCTCGACCCTGTTCCTCATGGGAACAGCCCAGCCAGGTCCTCCCTGGACCTGAAAGAAGCATCCTGGGACCGGTTTCAGGGCATCACCCCTCATCCGCCAGACTTGCTTGAATCCAGTGGTACAGTGAGCACGGACCCACGTCTGGGCGTACCCCTCCCACTTAGGGCGGCAAATGCAAAAGGAACAAGTGATGGATGGAATGCTGAACAATGCAAGCATTCAACCCCAGTCACGAAGATCTGGGTTTAATCCATCATTCTTTTACTCAACAGGCCATCCCAGTTTGGACCCAGCCCTAGTAGCACCTGGGTACAGGGAGTTCCACTTTGCTAGGGACTTATAAGTAAATTAAATATGCAATCGGGGATGAACCAATATTACCATGTTTAGAGGAGAGAGCACATGCACTGTAACACTGGTCAGCAGTTGTAAAATTATCAGAGGCCTAAGGAAAACTAGGTCAGGAAAACATGGAGGAGGAAGACAAAACAATTGGAGGTGACCCTTCAGAGAGGGCGATTTTCCAACAGAAGGAAAGACAAAAACAATCTGTACAAACATGTGGGGATCTCAAACATCAGTATTTGTATGTAGGAGCCAGGTTGCAGTTCTGATTTCCCTGTCCTATTTAAAAGAGGATGACCATCATTGATTTTCCCTGCCCGGGTCGACGTTGCGAGGCATGGCAGATCTTGGTAGGTAAAGTAAACAATGACCCTTCTGCTTAGGTAGAAAACTCCCTGAATGTTAGGCCATATATATATATTTTTTTTTTCTGAAACATACTTCTGCTTTGGGAGTCTCGTTCAAACAAACTAAAAAAGAATGCAGAGCGAGATCAAACAAAGATGGTGCCTCTTGCGCTTTCTCGTTTACCTTTAGAGTATCTGTTGCCCTGGCATAAAGAGAGTGTACTGAGGCCAATCTATGTTGGTAGCAAGGCATGGTACTTGTGTGTGAGTATGTGTGCTTGTTTATTCAGTAACACTGTTAAACATACAGGGCCAGATTTACTAAGGGCATGCATTGCCATACCGTGATGCAAGTCACCGCAAGGCAATGCAAGTCCTATGGTGAGATTTACTAAGCGATGCAAAGCTCCCTTGCATGGCTCTGCATTGTTTAGCAAATCCAAAGTATTGCAATACAGCACATATAGCTGCCTTGCGTTACCTTACAGCTGGGAAGCATTCCATGGGTGGAGTATGGGTGTTCCCATGCATCCATCCATGGATTTTGATGCATTCCCAAGTTTACAAAGTGTTTTAAACCTGGGAATGCATCAACATGATATACATCTCAGACCAAGGTATAACGGGGAGAAACATCTTCATTTCTCCTCATTACTTCCTTTTGCTATGGGTAAAGCATTCCACATCAAACTTCAATAAAGGAAAATGTCTTTAACCCCTTGCGTGCACGTGACGGAACCGTTCCGTCACGAGCCTCGGGTGGGCTGTGCTGGTGACGGAATGGTTCCATCACGGCCTGCGCTGAGCGTTCTATTAGGCGGGCGGGGCTGTGACAGAACCGTTCTGTCACAAGCACAGCCCACCCGAGGCTCGTGATGGAGCAGTTCCGTCACGAGCACGGGAGTGCCGCACGCCCTCCCCCTTAGCACTGCGGCGGAATAGCTGCCACAGCTAAGGGGTTAAGGGTTGTTTTTATGCCGGAGGGTATCCTTTCCTGCACAAAAACAATTCTCCCTGTAACACAGCCACCCTTGCACAATGGTGCAAGTGTGTCTGCATTGGCGCTTAGCAGCACACAGTGGGCCAGCGCAAGGAGGCAGTAGAAATGCGTTGTTTATTTGTAAATAGGGCACATTTCTGATATCTCCCTTTCATGCAACGGAGCGCAGCAAGTTGCCCTGATGCACTGCGTTATGTGACTTTTTAGTAAATGTGGGCCTCTGTTTCACAGCTGTTCGTTCAGCAACAGAAATGTGGGTACATTGACAAAATCGCCTGCCTTCATTGAGGGACTATATAAGTGTTAAATTGATAATCAGATGCATCACCTGGCATCCCTACAAAGCATATCAGCAGCACGTATAATAAACCCCAATCGTATCACATAAACATTCACGTCTTTCTCGATGAACACAGTATTAGACCAAACATCTTAATCAGATCCTAAATCCAGGATTAAACAATTAGGAGAAAATGAAGATCTTAGCATGCTAATTTCTTCAAACCACTGCACAGCTCCTTGCATTTCGTTGCCTGCAGAGTTGTGAGCCCAACCACTCAATCTATTTCTTTCAGAACATATTATTTTGATTGACTGGGTACATCAGGTGAATAGCACTCATCAATGTTCTAACAAAGCACATATGATGCTCACAACCAATAGAACAGGACATACTTCTCATCAATGTTTATTTGCCTGTCGGTAGCCGATGACCCGGATACCACCCTTGTTTCCAAGAATCATTAAAGTTCCTGTTGCCAAGAAGGCATTGTCTTTTAAGGGTATTTTCCACAAGGCTACACAAACTCTGACTCCAACACATCATTCCTCTAGGTGGTTCTCACCTGTCATTCAAATTAATGCGTTCAGAAGTTCTGCTTGTGTATTGTGGTGCTCACTTTGTTTAATAAAATATGCACTGCACATCTCCAGCTCGGATTAGATGCTAAGATTTATATTATCAGTCAGCAATCCGTCACTTGTTTGGGCAGCATGTCCTGCAGCTCCTGCCAATCATTTCAGTGTCCTCACAGCTGCTTCAGGCTTGTCATGTGCAGTAAATAATCATGTCTCCAAATGGCTGACAGAACCCTGTGTTAATTATGAATTGCAGAACATGGGCGGAAGGCTTCACATGGCAGCTTGGGAGCAGCCTATTTCTGTGCATGCGGGATAAAGAAAAGACTGTTTGGTGGTGCCAAATTCTCTTTAATATTCAAGCTTGCTTGGATTTGAACCCTCAAGTCAATCTTTATTTGATTATTGAAAACATGATCTCAAAGGAGCGTTTTTAAAGTACTTTCTTAGTGTAGTACAATGAATATAATTAAAACATCTTGTTAAAAAATCATAGACTTATATAGTCTGACTGCAGATTTAAACAACCCACAAAGTTGCAGACTACTGCATGGTTTAGCATTTGGAGAAAACAGTGTGCTGGTCTACATTTATCAAATATATAGCTCTTGAAGGCGAGAATTGAAAAATGGCCTGCAAGGGTTAATCATTTACTGAAAAATCTAAAATGCTGCATTTATTGCGGTAAAGATTTGTCACAGGGGACATAATGACAGAAGCTGACTCATTGACCCAGTAGAAAGCTGAGAAGACTGCGTACACATCTGAATTTCGTCAGCGGACATCTTTCCCAAGTTCGTGCGACCATAGTTAGGTATGGTTCGAGCCTATAGATTTACAGAATTACATATTAGCGGGTGGATGTTTTTTAAGGCTCCACCACATCTCTCATAGCGCTCCTGTTTATTCTAAAGCCATGTTTTCTTTCCACAGGTTATTGGTCAAAGCATCAGCCCAGGCAGTCCCCAAGGATCCGTCTTTTAAGCCTGGCAAGGTCATTAGGCCAAACTGACAACTATAAAAGCATTGGAGCTAATTTTATATGGTCCTCAGCGTAGCCTAAGCTGAGTTCTTCATGGAAGAATTACTGTGCGGTACTTGATGGTAAACCAAGTAAATGCCTGCCGAAACGGTTTTCTTCTACCTTGAGGTTTTTAAACTATGCTACAAGCCCAGAAACCAGCCCCATAGGTTAAAATCGGCAGGTATTTACATTCGTAGATTTCCAGAAAGGGTATTTAGATGACCAGAAGGGGAATGATTCGTTTGTTCTCTGCGTTCTGGTCAAAGTCAAACAGAAGGCATACCAATTGGCAACATTTTAGATACCTGGTAGACAGGCAATGAGGCCAAAAGCTAGCCAAAGCAAAAGTCACTCCTAAGTATAAGGATTTTCCCAATGCTCATCCCTTTGATCTTGTTGGTTCTAGTTTTTGGGTTTCTAGGCCCACAGTCTATATAGAAGGTTTTCAGGGAGGCAAGTCACAAGGTTGAGATGGTCCATAAAGAGGACAATGTTTTCTATAAGGCGTTTGAGACCATTTGGGTTTCGAGATATTAAGACAACATCCTCTGTCTTCAGAAGTGCTGGTATGGGATTTGGCTTCACCTTGGGCATATCCTGACCATGGTTGATCAAGCAGCGATTACAATTATAAATATATAGTAAAAACAGAGTAGGCACAAGGGCACATCCTTCCCTGACCACTTTATCAAGTGAAAAAGGAATCAGTGCACTCCCTTAATTCCCCTTATCGGACACAGAACGAAACACCCATGTGTAATGCACGAAGAAAACCGACCAAGATCTGGCCCAAACACATAGCTCTAGGGAAGGCCCCAAAGCTTTGACTAGTTAACTTGATCAAAAGCACTAGCCAGGTCTATGAAGTCCAAGTACACTGGGCCCTCTTGGAACCCTATTTAATGAAGTGAAAATGCATGATTTCTTTACTTAATTTACGCCTCTTTTGAAGGTAGATTATGAGACAGGTGAAACGTGGTGCAGTGTTTACCAAACTTGGCAAATACCAATACCACAAGGTTCAGTATTTTCCATGTGTGGTAAAAATCTCATATCTTGAGTTGACATTCAATAAATGTGAAATTTTGTCAGAAAGAAGGTGCTTCTTTCAGCATTTACCAGAGTTTTCCCTCAGTAAATTTGGGCAGGTTAGACCTGCAAAATTCACCAGGAATTTTTTTTTTAAATGCAGTAATTACTCATAATTCTAACCACTGTGAAAACCGCTGTTTGTGCAGGGGTAGGAATTTAGCCTGTACTTATCCTTGGTACCCTGTATTTGATTTAGTTTTTTCTAACTTAATTTTTGTTCGTTGATCTGTACTGTATAGTTTTTACATACATTCTGAATGGATTGGTGTCATTACAACACAGGCTATTACAACGCCTGCTGTTACAACACGGTTTTTACATCGCATACCACTACAACGCATAGTGCTTTTAAGCGCTGGATAGTGATTTATTTAATTTACTATTCCAACTCCAGTCCCCGTGGATAGTAGGGAAGGTGTTGGATAGTAAATTAAATATATTCCCTATCCTAGAGCGCCCCCCAGCGCAATGCATTGTAATGGTTGGCGTTGTAATGGTTGCGTTGTAATGGTAGTGCGTTGTAATAAATGCGTTGTAAGTGATGTTTCCCATTCTGAATACTTATAAATATTTGCTTCTAGAGGCAGAGCCTTAAAGCAGAGCCTATTTGATTAATCTTGCTCACATACTCGCCCGCTCCCACAATTCAGGGACACAATGTAAGATCGTTCCAGCTCAGGCAAAAACCACAATGTGTAATAAATATTTTTTTCAATACCATATTTTCCTTCATTATGTAATTAAATGATTGGTGTGCATTTTCATGCCCAGACAGTGGGCATTAGGACCCTGGGTTAAGAGTGTGGGAAGGGGGACACCGGACACCACTTCCGGTCAGCGGAGCAGGGCGGGACACAACAGGACCAGGAGGGCAAGGGGCAGGATGCAAGCAGATGCTTTAACCAAGATATAATAAAGATACCTTATTCCAAGTCACAACGTCGTGTAATCCTTGGGGGCTCCACGACACCTGGCGACGAGGCGATGAGCACTCGTGTGTTGGGTGCCCAACAAGACCAGGGGGGGCTGATGCTAAATGAGGACAAGTGCGAACTGGGGCGAGACAAACTGATATTCTTGGCCACATCTTCTCCAAAAAAGGAATGCGACCAGATCGCAGCAAAGTCGACACGCTAGAGAAAGCAAGACAGCCAAGCGACATTGCAGAAGTGACGTCATTTCTTGGCCTTGCTAGCTACTGCGCAAGGTACATAAAAGACTTTGCCACAGTGAGCGCACCCCTGCGAGAACTAACAAAACAAGGCCAGACTTTTGCATGGACAGAAGAATTCAGCAAAGCCTTTGAAGAGATCAGGCACGCCGTGAAAGCAGTAGATCACCTGGCATACTTTTAACCGCTGCTTTGTACCGAATTGACGGTGGATGCCAGCCCAGTGGGGTTGGGGGCAATACTGGCACAACACAGACCAGGCAAGGACTAACCAAGGTGTGTGGTGGCCTACGGAAGCAAGAGCCTATCAGACGGTGAAAGAGCATATTCTCAACCGGAGAAAGAGAGTCTGGCAGTAGTGTGGGCATGCGAACATTACCACATGTTCATCAATGGGAAACTGTTCACAATAATTACAAATCACCAAGCACTAATAACGATCTATGGAAATCCCAATGAAAAAATACCACCCCAAAAAGAGAGGTGGGGAATACGACTAATGGACTACAATTTCAAAATCATACATAAACCAGGAAAGGAGCACAACCCGGCTGACTACATGTCAAGACATCCTCTGCCACATGCAGTTGAGGCAACCACAATGGCGGAGGAATACCTGAATTTCATACTGAAGCACAACACGCCGGCATCAATAATGATGGAAGAACTGGAACAAGAAACTAAATGAAACCGCACCATGCAAGCAATCCAGAAGGTGACAAGATAACAAAGGTGGAGGCATGTCAACAACAGCAGCATCTTGGAAGAAGAAGTAATAAAAGAGGAACTGTTGGCATTCAAGAAGATCCATGAAAAGCTCTCAGAAACCCAAAATTGCATAATGATGAGAGGAACAAGAATAGTGATGCCCCGAGCACTGAGGAGACAGACGATAGACCTGGCGCATGAATCACACCGAGGAATGGTACCAACCAAGAAAATGCTACGGGAAAAAGTGTGGTTCCCAGGACTAGACAGCATGGTTGAAGTCGCTGTCATGCATTGCCACGTCTGCCAAGTGACTGGGAAGCCACCCAAGCCGGAGCCGCTACAGATGTCTGAACTATCAAAAGCAGTGTGGACCGAATTGGCAGCCGATTTCTATGGGCCCCTGGAGACAGGAAATTACCTGTTAGTGATAATAGACGAATCCTCCAGATTTCCAATTGTGAGGCAAGTAGCCTCAATGTCGGCAGATGCAACACTGCCAGTCATGGATGATGTTTTTGCAGCATGGGGCTCTCCGCAAATGCTAAAGACTGACAATGGCCCACCGTTCTCAGGAGAAGAGTTCAGAAGGTTTATGGAGTACCTAGGGATCCGACATAGGAAAATAACACCGTTGTGGCCACAAGCGAATGGGACGGCAGAAAGATTCATGGGAACGATCAAGAAGGCGGTACAATGAGCTAAGATAATGCAGATATCAATAGGGCAGGCCCTATGTCAGATACTAAGGGACTACAGGAACACTCCTCACAGCTCCACAGGACGGTGCCCCGCCGAGCTCATGCTAGGACGCTCGAGCAGGACAAGGCTACCGCAGATGGAAGTGACGCCAAGAAAGGAGCGAAGCTGCATAGCTGCCAAGGACGATGAAGCAAAAACGAAAATAAAGGCGTACGCAGATCAAAGGAGGCATGCCACTAAGGCGAAACTAAAAGCAGGAGACACAGTGGTAGTGCGGCAAAGACAGCTGAGGAAGTCAGACAGCGCATTCTCAAAGGATCCGCTGATGGTGACGGAAGTGAGAGGACCTATGATAACAGCATCAGCAGGGCGGTATCACATCACAAGAAACAGCTCGCACTTCAAAGAATTGAAGACAAAAGAAGAAGAACAGCCGGCACCAGTGCTAGAGGAAATCAAACAGGAAGAAGGTGCACAAATGGACAACAGAGAAACACGGGAAGGGAATGCAAGAAACCAAAGAGACTGATTGAAGAGATGTAAAGTGACGAGGCCCTGTGAGGATCTCTCTCTCTCTCTCTCTCTCTCTCGCTCTCTATCGTTACTTCTTTACCAGTGACCACAGGCAGCGTCACAGAAAGTGTTTGTTTGCAACAAAGGGGGAGATGTCATGCCCAGACATTGGGCATTAGGACCATGGGTCAGGGGTGTGGGAAGGGGGACACCGGCCACCTCTTCCGTCAGCGGAGCAGGGCGGGACACAACAGGACCAGGAGGGCAAGGGGCAGGACGCAAGCAGTGGCTGTAACCAAGATATAATAAAGATACCTTATACCAAGTCACAGCGTAGTTTAATCCTTGGGGGCTCCACGACACGACATGCATGTGATAGTGGAATGATAGTAGGCGCAAACTCGAAACTCCACCAAGACCTCTAGGATGGATCTTTATTTGAAACTGAGGCTGTAATTGCAAATACATTGACAGTCAAGCAGATGTTGTCCCTCAGTAACGGCAGAGAGGAATAGATTCCATAAACATAAAGGTTTATTAACAAATTAGTAAAGTTACAATCTCCAATCATATCAAGTAAGCAGAAATTAATATGCACATAAATACTGTAGTTCAATTAGTAATGCAGATGTTGCAGTATGAAAGGTAACATATAAAATCAATGCAAAGTCTTGTTTCCATAAAGGAAGCTCCGTAATTCTAAGCTGAGGATTTAGGCTGCTAAGGGAAATTCAGAGGCAGCAGGTCTTAGCAAATACAGCATTGACCAGATAAAGGTACCAATTAGAATGAGGAATGTGCTTGCCCTTGAGTGTATCTCTATAAGCAGCAAAATATGGGCCATTGGTCTCAAGAGAAGAGAGAAGATGTCCACTTGTAAAGGTGAACAAGGACAAGTGATCCAACTAATACACTTCACACAATCAAAACGTAACATTTTGTCCTAAAAATACAGTTTTCAGGCTCCCACCGGGCAGGAATCAATCAAAATTCAGTGTTCTCTTCATACTTGGTGTCGGCCTCCTTCTCATGGATAATACAATGCCAACTTCTTCTCCCACAGTGACCTTCACCATGTCTCCCAAAGGAGTACTCACTTCCTCAGCTTTTCCTCCTAGCCAGGTGTTGAAATCACTGCCAAAACCAACTAATAACGACCGTCAAAATGTAAGCTAACAAAGAATAACATTTCAAAGAGCACATGGTGAATCTGGTATCTGACACAGAAAAGTGTTATGCACAGCAAGCAGAAATATGTTTATTTCAAAAAGGAGTGAGGCATCCAGGCCTACCATTGAAAACTTTAAATGCGCATAAATAACTAAATGTAATCAATATATATTAATTCTGCTGAACCTCATTATAAAACAATATGGAAAATAATATATGAAATTTCTATGCGGAAATAATGAATCCATTGTGCATAAATAATATAGACTAGGGTTACGTGGATTACATATTAAAGAACATATAAATGATGATGATACTGCATCATCACATGCAGCCTTACCACACCACAACAGCAGGTACCCATTCTGTTGTGCGCAAAGACCCTTCAAACTCTGAAAACAGATTGTGCTTGAAGAAAACTGAGGGGCTTATATACAAGCCACTTGCGCCATCCCAACGTCCTTCATTACAACTGGGCTGGTGATCTACACAGGTCTTCCCCCTGGTGAACAACCTTTACAACAAAACTTTTACAACGCACTACCATTACAACGCGGTCATTACAATGCAAACCATTACAACGCATTACGCTGGGGGGCGCTCTAGGATAGGAAATAAATTTAATTTACTATCCAACACCTTCCCTAGTGTCCACGGGGACTGGTGTTGGAATAGTAAATTAAACTTTTCACTATCCAGCACCCCAAAGCGCTATGCGTTGTAATGGATTGTGATGTAAAAACCGCGTTGTAAAGGCAGGGGTTGTAATAGCCTGTGTTGTAACGTCATACATCCCTTCCCCCTCCCCCCCCAATTGGTTTACAAATAATGTGCACATTTCGCACTGACCTTGCAATACTGGCTGTGCACAAATTTCGCCAGTTGACGCCTGGCTAAATTTATGCAGTGTTAAAACAGTATTATTACACTGGAACAGGAAAAACATGTAGTATTAGCACTTGCTCCTCCATTCCAACTTGTGGGCACTGAATAGGACTATAATAGTGCCCTGAGAAAAATGACTGTCTCTGTGTTGGTATTTTCCTACATAGTTTTACCACTTGTGGGTGTCAGAGGCAACTGGGCACCATATACAGCAACTTGCCATCCAACATTTCCAAGTTGTAGGGCTCCTGTATACAACCCTTGCCAGTGCCCTAAGAGTTCCAATCAGTACTGCCTTCTCTATGGAGGCCTATTAAAGGAGCCAATGTACAAGCTGTGTAAAAGAGGTTAAATGTAACTAATGGCACCAATATACAGCCTAAGTCAAGGAAGTTCAGTCTAACTAATGGTGCCAACATACCAGCTATGTAAAGGAGTCTAAACCTCCCTAATGACGCCAACTTACAGCCTGCGTAAAGGAGGTTACATTTAACTAGTGGAATCAGTGTACAGGCTGTGCAAAGAAGGTTCAAATATACATAATGGATTCATTTAAGGAAAGTTAAATTTATCTAATGGGGCCAATGTACATACTGTGTAAAGGGGGTTGCATCTACCTAATGGAGCCAATGTTCAGGATGTGTAAAGAAGATGTAAACGCCATTGGCAACTCTCAGTGCTCAATTCTTTTGGCTCTCAAACATGCTTCCATCCGTAAATCTTTGTTTGAGTTTATGAGCAGATAACAGTTAGTCTCACCCCTCTGTAATGTATGAACCATTAATGGCAACACTCAATCTTTGTTTTAAGTAAGGCCTATTGTGATTTTACAAGGTTTCAGGTTTTTCTGGGTCTCGCTGTCTGTGAGAATCTCATTCTTTCGAATACATATCATGCACTTAGAGAAGGCTTTAGGTCAGACCCTTGCTCATGAAAGTATGGCATTATTGTCTTTCTCGGGTATCTGCACTTGATGCATTTTCATCCCTATTTTTGTCCCACCCAGGAGCATTTTTGTCTTACAGAGTTCTGGGTGTCTAAGTTGTATCCTACAACTGCTGAACTTAGGGAACACTTTTGTTTCCCTTTCAGCATTACATGGGTTTGCATGTGTTTTCTTGATCATCTTGACATCCCCGCCCCACCAAGCTCCCTTTCTGCTTTTCTCTACAACTCTGTTGCGCTCCAATTCTTCTTTTCATGTGCCGTGCTCCCTCTGTTTTGTACACTTGCAGCTCTCTATTTTCCTTTTGACCTGTTCCTCTCCCATTTCTCTTTCAATGCAACCGCACCTCCTGCACTCTCAATGTGTACCCTCATAGTCTTCCTGCTAATCCGTTGCTCTCTGGTTCCATTTCCTATTCTTTTTCGTGTTTTAATTATTATTTACTATTTTTGGGGGGAGGGCAAAAGGCTTTGGTCCTGCTTACTGACACTTGTTCCCCTGAGCACTGTTTTTTAATCTTTTTAAAATTTACCGTTCTAAAACGGCCATCAGCCATGTTGGAATGGTACACTAAAAATGCCAAAATGGTCACAAGTGCATTATGATGCATGCATACTCTGAAGCAGATGTTTTGGAACTACATGAATGTTTCATGACGCATGTGCAAACAGGAGTACGCATTTTTGGCCATCTTCGAAGCTGTTTTCTTTATTAAATGTTATGTTATGTTATAGGTTTGTTGAGCGCGACAGCTGCCCCAGCAACGGGGCGTCCCGGCGCTAAGAACCATAGCACAACCTACTGGGGGGGGGGGGGGGGGGGGGGGGGGGGGGTAGGGAGAGTAGAGGCTACAGAAGTGGAAAAAGGTGAGTTTTTATTGCATTCCAAGATTGCAGTCCATACATTCCCATTTGTGGGCATGCATCATGATGTACTGGTGACCATTTTAAAAATAACCAAATGCCAATACAAATAAGCATTAGCAAAGCGAACCGCTCAGCATTTCACAGTCAAGACCCACTGACATTGCAGTGCATGTTCTCAGTGTACCAAACAAATTTTCCAACAGCAGTGGTAGTCCTGTCAGTGTGTAGTAGTACAAAACTGCTTCACCAGCACTGAGAATGGGAATCACTAGTGAGGGTGGTTAGTACATAGCAAGATATATTGTAGAACAATACAATATAGCACAATATAATCCAAACAGCTGAGGATCAAGAGTGCACCTGGTACATAAACCATTCTTCCATTGCATCAATCAATCAGTCAGGATTTATAAAGCACGGCGAATCACTCATGATGGTCTCAAGGTGCTGGAGTTGCTCGCTGCTTTGTTCATTCAAGCAGCCAGGTCTTGAGACCTTTCCTAAATTCCTGGAGCGATGAGGCAGTCCTAAGGTGCAGGAGAAGTTCCTTCCAGGCTTTGGCCACAGGGTGAGAGAAGGAGTCTCCTTCGCTATTGGATCGGTGGTTCCAGGGGATTGTATTGTAATGTATGGTTTCCATATACTGTTGCTGTCATGGATGCCAAATTTGAAATCCACAAGTTTACTGCTGTGATGTCACAGAAGTAAAAATGAAACTCATTCTCCACTGAGGTGACACCAAGAAATAAAGCATTCCACCACATCATCTGGATCTACAGGTACCGGAGAGAAGCAGTGGAAGTGCATGCTAGTCTGCTTCCTTCTTGAGCCTCAAGAAATGACATGAAGGCCACCGAAATGCACTATCTCACCAGATAAATGGAGAATGATACTCCTGCACCATCATCTGTCTCACCTCTCAAATATCACTGCAGACCTTCCTAAAACAGCTGATTATTCTTTCTACTTTGCAGTGACTCACATTTACTGAACAATTGCCAAGCATAGCAGAGGAAGATGGGGATAGCTACAAGGGGCTAATTACATATTTGGTGTGCAGAACCCATTTTTGATGGTTCCAAACTTTAATGAGTGTGCATTGCACAAACAGGGACTGCATGCTTAATTACACAAAAATGCATGTTCTCACCAGTGCATGAACTTCCTCTGACTCAAAGCATGCCTTTGAGACATCACAGCAGTAAAGTTCAGGTGAACCCACCCTTATTTCTGAGGCCAACCTTTCAGGGAGGTAGAGTCTGTGAGTTTCTGTATCTGAAACCACTTCAACTGGGCATGGAACCATTCATGTACCCTCACAGAGGGTGTCCCCAGGGGTGACATTCTAACTGTGCACTATTTCCTACAGGGTGCACTTGCAAGAGAATCCTTGTCTTTGATCTCATATCTGGAATATGGCACAGTTATATTGATAATGCCATTTTCTCATTTGCATGGGTCTACACCCCAAGGCTAATCAGAAAACGACATGTTCACATTGTGTGAATAGGGTATGTGTCCCTCCGCAGTGGCATTACATAAATACATGCTGACTCTTCTGTGATATGAAAGTGCTCCTAGAGTAGAATTAGTTGGTGCAAATACCATTTGCACTTCCAGGGCACTTCTATATTCTGTCCCTAAGTATTCCATTTAATAATCAAGCAAGAGAGGTCTGTTAGGGTGGGAGAGGGCTGTAGGGGCCAGGTCTTTTGTTTTAAATGAATGAAAAGAAGGAGGATACCATTAAAGAAGTAGGGCATGCTAGTGGGCACTAAGTATTTATTTTTACTATTTCTCTTAGCAGTGGGGTTAACTGTGTGTGTATCTCCCCCTTGACTCCTAATCCCTGCCACAAATGTGCCATGGGGTCAGTTAAGAGGTGAGGTGGTATCCATAAGGGACACATAAATAACATAAAATTGTAGCCTAGGTAATTTTCAGTAACATAGAGTTTGCCAATCATTTTTCCAAGTTTGATCACAGACAATTTAAACTTCACTATTGTCTATGGTATCACATGGAATTTCTGTATCCATGCCATCAACAACTACCCATCTGTGAATCGTTAGTTATATATTGGTCCCATACCTATTATGAACAGATTCTTCTGAATGGGAACAACGTAGATGGTCATTGTGGCATTAGAGTGCTGGAGCTCGGTTGCTGAGCTCCAATGACCAGCAGTGGGAGAGGTTGCAATCAGCAATAGAGTTTATATTGAACACTCCACGAGAGGCAGCTGCACCCACTGGGGTGTACTATGGAAGTTAAAGTCGGGGCTACCATTATTGGACTACTACATCCAGGATGCCATGCGCCCATAAGGGCGGGACTGTATTTTGAAATAAAGAAATCTTCCACCACACGCAGCTGCTTCTGTGTTTCATGTAGCCACTGAGGAAGAGCGATAACCGCTTGAAACGCGTCTGGCTAATACCAAGGGTGGCAGGAAGGAGAGAAGCTGCGCATGTCGCTGCCCGCAGCTGTGTGCGTTTACCCCTCCGGGTGCGATTTCCTCACTTGGGGCAACTCTTGGATTGTGTGTTTAGCGGCAGGTCCGGCCGCGAGGAGGTCCCGCTGCCTTAACCGGGCGGATCCAGAAGCTCGCAAACGCGGACTCAGTAAGGAGCGGAGGGGGCCTAGCTGTGAGGAAATACTGGCAGCAGCGCAGAGTTTCTTCTATGTGCCATCACCCACTGGGGGAGAGACATTGAACACTCCACGAGAGGCAGCTGCACCCACTGGGGTGTACTATGGAAGTTAAAGTCGGGGCTACCATTATTGGACTACTACATCCAGGATGCCATGCGCCCATAAGGGCGGGACTGTATTTTGAAATAAAGAAATCTTCCACCACACGCAGCTGCTTCTGTGTTTCATGTAGCCACTGAGGAAGAGCGATAACCGCTTGAAACGCGTCTGGCTAATACCAAGGGTGGCAGGAAGGAGAGAAGCTGCGCATGTCGCTGCCCGCAGCTGTGTGCGTTTACCCCTCCGGGTGCGACTTCCTCACTTGGGGCAACTCTTGGATTGTGTGTTTAGCGGCAGGTCCGGCCACGAGGAGGTCCCGCTGCCTTAACCGGGCGGATCCAGAAGCTCGCAAACGCGGACTCAGTAAGGAGCGGAGGGGGCCTAGCTGTGAGGAAATATTGGCAGCAGCGCAGAGTTTCTTCTATGTGCCATCACCCACTGGGGGAGAGACATTGAACACTCCACGAGAGGCAGCTGCACTCACTGGGGTGTACTATGGAAGTTAAAGTCGGGGCTACCATTATTGGACTACTACATCCAGGATGCCATGTGCCCATAAGGGCGGGACTGTATTTTGAAATAAAGAAATCTTCCACCACACGCAGCTGCTTCTGTGTTTCATGTAGCCACTGAGGAAGAGCGATAACCGCTTGAAACGCGTCTGGCTAATACCAAGGGTGGCAGGAAGGAGAGAAGCTGCGCATGTCGCTGCCCGCAGCTGTGTGCGTTTACCCCTCCGGATGCGACTTCCTCACTTGGGGCAACTCTTGGATTGTGTGTTTAGCGGCAGGTCCGGCCGCGAGGAGGTCCCGCTGCCTTAACCGGGCGGATCCAGAAGCTCGCAAACGCGGACTCAGTAAGGAGCGGAGGGGGCCTAGCTGTGAGGAAATATTGGCAGCAGCGCAGAGTTTCTTCTATGTGCCATCACCCACTGGGGGAGAGACATTGAACACTCCACGAGAGGCAGCTGCACCCACTGGGGTGTACTATGGAAGTTAAAGTCGGGGCTACCATTATTGGACTACTACATCCAGGATGCCATGCGCCCATAAGGGCGGGACTGTATTTTGAAATAAAGAAATCTTCCACCACACGCAGCTGCTTCTGTGTTTCATGTAGCCACTGAGGAAGAGCGATAACCGCTTGAAACGCGTCTGGCTAATACCAAGGGTGGCAGGAAGGAGAGAAGCTGCGCATGTCGCTGCCCGCAGCTGTGTGCGTTTACCCCTCCGGGTGCAACTTCCTCACTTGGGGCAACTCTTGGATTGTGTGTTTAGCGGCAGGTCCGGCCGCGAGGAGGTCCCGCTGCCTTAACCGGGAGGATCCAGAAGCTCGCAAACGCGGACTCAGTAAGGAGCGGAGGGGGCCTAGCTGTGAGGAAATATTGGCAGCAGCGCAGAGTTTCTTCTATGTGCCATCACCCACTGGGGGAGAGACATTGAACACTCCACGAGAGGCAGCTGCACCCACTGGGGTGTACTATGGAAGTTAAAGTCAGGGCTACCATTATTGGACTACTACATACAGGATGCCATGCGCCCATAAGGGCGGGACTGTATTTTGAAATAAAGAAATCTTCCACCACACGCAGCTGCTTCTGTATTTCATGTAGCCACTGAGGAAGAGCGATAACCGATTGAAACGCGTCTGGCTAATACCAAGGGTGCCAAGGGTGGCAGGAAGGAGAGAAGCTGCGCATGTCGCTGCCGGCAGCTGTGTGCGTTTACCCTTCCGGGTGCAACTTCCTCACTTGGGGCAACTCTTGGATTGTATATATATATATATATATATATATATATATATATATATATATATATATATATATATATATATATATATATATATATATATATATATATATATATATACATTGCAGCTCAAAAAACACCAAAGCGCCGCACTCCCAGGCTGGTGCTTCCGTTGCGAGGGTGCACTCGCAAGTCCAATTCTGCTCCACCTCCCAATAGCGAATATCTCCCGCAGGAAGAAAGGAAGCACTCTCGGAAGTACGTATTCACAAATGTATTTTACCACAGCAAACTGACGATATATATTACATCTAGCAATTGCGCTCTTGCGCTACCAGCAGTCACCCTCAATGCCTCTTGCCATCCAGCTCTTTATGCCTCTCACAGCCTGGAATCCTCGTTGATCCTAAAATATGCTTCATGTGCCCGACGAGTTTCGAGGCTTCATGGGGCTTTCAAACAAACACCTGCCTGTTTGTTTGAAAGCCCCATGATACCTATATCAAGGCCGCTGCGTCTTGACTGATGTGGCAGAAATAAAATAATGTTGTCACACAAGTTGGTCTGCACCCGTGATTCCGTGTAAGGGGTGGATATTGCGAGCTGTTGTGTGTGTATATATATGTGTGTGTATATATATATATATATATATATATATATATATATATATATATATATATATATATATATATATATATATATATATATATATATATATATACAAAGAACTTTCAGATATCATACATAAGATAAACCCTCTCTTTACTAACACCTACTTTGCACTTACTAACTAACACTTACTATGCATAAAATAGAACCAACAAATCTGCAATGGCTAATAGCAGTTAATAATAAAACATACAGGAGGAGGAAATCTTAATTGTGAAACCCCATCATTAGTGAGCCTCACACAGCAAACACTGAAGTTTCCACACTCCCAGAAATATTAGAGCTACTCTCCATTTCTCCTGATAGTACAGGAGAAGACAAGGTAAATTAAAGGGTTATGCAAGAGAGACAAGAGGACATATTAAAAGTGTGTTGCATTCAGGACACTAAGATGGAAGTCAAGTAGTCAATTATTGAGTTACGCACAAATATCCAGGAAATTATATGGCAGTCTTCTCCCCCTCAAGAGCTGCATGAATGAAGAAGAAGCCTACCATAAAATTCTAAAGACTGCCAGAAAATGTTACATAGCTCCCAAGGAAAAATAACTCAAGAAAGAACTTCTGGAGCTTGGACATTATTAGACATTATTAAACCTAAGACAGACCCAAGAGACCTCAAGAACTTCTGGCCCATCCCTCTGCTCCCCAAGGTCATCATGAAAATCGTCAACAGACGATTAACCCGATACCTCGAAGAAAACAGAATCCTGGACCCTTCCCAGTCAGGGTTCCGCAGCAACCACAGCACCGAGACTGCCCTCATCGCCTCCACAGACATCGGGACCCTGCTGGACAATGGTGAGATCGCAGCACTCATCCTCCTAGACCTCTCTGCCGCCTTCAACACCATCTGCCACAGCACTCTACGCGCACGCCTCCACGCCGCAGGGATCCGAGACAGGGCTCTGGAATGGACCACCTCCTTCCTCTCCAGCAGAACCCAGAGCCTCCGCCTCCCACCATTCCGTTCCAAAACCTTCGAGATCATCTGCGGTGTATCCCAGGGATCCTCCCTCAGCCCGACACGGTTCAACATTTACATGGCCCGCTCGCACGTGTCACCTGACAGCACAACCTCAACATAAGCTCCTACGCCGACGACACTCAGCTGATCCTCTCCCTCACCAAGGACCCCATCACCGCCAAAGCGAACCTCCAGGAAGGAATGAAGGCCTTCGCTGACTGGATGAAGATCAGCCGTCTGAAGCTGAACTCGGAAAAGCTGGAGGTCCCCTTCATTGGCTCCAACCCTTCAGTCTGGGACGACTCCCAGTGGCCAATGGCACTGGGGGCAGCCCCGACACCCACGACCACGCACGCAACCTGGGAATCATCCTCGACTCAACGCTCTCAATGACCAAGCAAGTCAACGCCGTCTCCTCCTCCTGCTTCAACACCCTCCGCATGCTCCGCAAGATCTACTGATGGATCCCGACAGATACAAGAAAGACAGTCACCCAGGCCCTCGTCAGCAGCAGACTCAACTACGGAAATGCCCTCTACGCGGGAGCCCCGACAAAGCTCATCAAACGACTACAACGCATCCAAAACACCTTGGCACGACTGATCCTCGACGTACCTCGACACAGCCAAATCACCCCCCACTTGAGAAACCTGCACCTGGCTCCCCGTCAACAAGAGGATATCCTTCAAGCTCCTCATCCATGCATACAAAGCACTCCACAAGACCGAGCCAGCCTACCTCAACAGACGGCTCTCCTTCTACATCCCCAACCGCCAGCTATGCTCCGCCGACCTCTCACTTGCCACCGACGAGCGCATCGAAGAACAACCACCGGCGGGAGATCCTTCTCCCACCTCGCCGCCAAGACATGGAACACCCTCCCACTGCCTACAACAGACCCAAGACCTGCTGACCTTCAGGAGGATACACAAGCACTGGCTGTTCGATCAGTAGTAGCCCCCACTCCCCAGCGCCTTGAGACCCTCGCGGGTATTTTTGTGTTTTACAAATGATTGATTGATTGAGACGTACAAGCAGAGAGATGGGGGTTGGACAGAAAATAACATGAAAGTACATAGTTCAGTTGACGTTAAGTAAACATGTGCCATTTAAACAGCCAAGAAAAGAGACGTTTGCAATACCACATTGTAACAGAAATACCATTCACTTTCAAATATTGGCAGAGAAGCTCCACCACCCCTCAATGAGAAAACACATTTTCCAGAAATGTCCCTGTAGAAGAACAAACTACTGTCCTGACATTTTTTCATCAGAGTTTCAGATCTCAATAGAATTAGAGCTACAATCCCCTCAGAACTAACTAGAGGCCAGATGTAGGAGAGAAAATACCAGTCGATAACGGCCGATTTCGGCCGTTACCGACCGGTATTTAGGATTTGGCATGTAGGGGCCATCATTTTACAGAATAAGTAAATTTACCGATTCGGTAAATATACCGATTCTGTAAAATACCGAATCGGTATTTTTACCGATTTGGTAAATCCACATGTAGGTGACACTCCTTAGAGTGTCACAGGCCCTTAAGAATTGGTATTTTACCACCCAATCCAATTGGGTGGTAAAATACCAAATTCAGGTGTGCATGCACATCTGTTCATGCACACCTGTGCAATGAGACACACAGACATGCCCTTAGGGCATGTCTGTGTGCCACATGGCACACTAGTCCGGAATTGGGGTGCTAGAGGGTGTAAAAAAAGTGACACCCCCTGCACCCTTGCAGGATTCGGTATTTACCGATTCGGTAAATACCGATTCGGTATTGCCCATTGATTCCTATGGGCCATGAAGCCCATAGGAATCAATGGGCAATACCGATTTGGTATTTAATGAATCGGTAAATACTGAATCCTACCGATTCGGTAATTCTCAAATTCGATTTACCTACATATCCCCCCTTCATATTTACCGACTCTTAAATACCGAATCGGTAAAATTCGGTATTTAAGAGTCGGTAAATATGAATTACCTACATCTGGCCCTAGATCTTTAGAAGTCGTTCAGCCAGATTTGAACAAAAACAAGAGATTCGAGGTATCTTGCAGGAATAAAGCAGGAAAAAGAATAAAAGGGGAAGCCGGAAATTACACACAAGCTCATGCAAATACTTGAATCTGTGCATCGGTCAAATGATATTTAGATGGAAAAAGACTGATGTTGGGATGTTTGATCTGAAGTTGCAATACCTTACGCAGTGCATGCGAAGAGAAGAAATACAATGTGTTACTATCGGATAAATGCCATGAATGAAAGTTAGTAAATAAAAAGGTGATTTAAAAGTTTGAAAGAAAGAAAGAAGGCGCAGAGAACAGGTCCAGAAGACAGAATCTGAGACGTATGATGTACCTGAAGAGACAGAAGGTTAGATGGTGCTTGAGAAGTATCTGGATAGGTCAATTAACTAATCCATATCACAGGATTCTGAACAAAAAGATAAAATGTAACCAAGGGCTCACAGTTCCTGAAAAGTTGATGGCAGGAGGAGGTGGTAGCACAAATATATACTCATTGAAGCTGTTTGGGCAAAGGCGTGCAATATATTTTGTTATATGACATAAACTGAGGTAAGAAGGGTTAAGACATTAGAGAATTGAAATTCCATCCCCACCTGTTAAATTATGGAATTCATTTACCTTGAATACTATAAGAACATTTATTATTAGTTTAAATAAATGGTAGCCCTCCTAAAGTAATAATAGCACTATCCCTGACAAGGAGTGGTCGGTGAACCCCTTTCTGCTGGTGGTGCTTGCTAAGTTTTAGCCACTCTGCACTTTGCTTGGTAAAAAATCCACCTCCCGCTTCCATGTAGCAGAGTTCACCAGCACCATCCCGGTACCACTAAACTTGGCTGCTAATTAGTCACAATGTAACAGAAAAGAGCCAATCAATTAAAAGCACAGCAAAGGAACATGATTTATCGAGACAAGTACATCTTTGTATCTATGTTTTGTTACCAAGCGTGTACGTGCTGCCGGGGTGAGGGGAAGGGAAGTCTGCAGTCCTCGCTCACAGGCACTGTGTGTGCTTGAGCTCAGTCAGGGAGGCTGTACTGTATGCAACGAAGGAGGCTGCACTGTGACCATGCTCTCCCTGCTGGTGGCTCTGGAACTCTTCCTGTTTCTCACCTTGCTCCACCTGGACAAGAACGAGTTGCACACTGCGCTGAGGCAGGTGGGTGGACTTCGGATGGCTTATAACTTATAATGCTATAAGAGAAATATGCAGACCATATTCTACTTTTGAAAGATCTGAGGGGCCTGGATTGATTCAGTTGCATGTCATATGCACCTACAGCAATTATTCTCCTCTCTCCCCGCGTTCACCAAAATAAACTTTAGATTAGAAATCAGGGTTCAGAGGCAGGGCAAGCAATGCAATTCTTGCATGCAGATGCAAAGGTGTGGTGGAAGGGAAGGACGTCAGAGGAGGTAATCAGAGGCGTGGTTTACAATCTTTTTAATGAGCCCATTGATAATATACTATTATTTGTGTGGTGCTCTTGGTGTCACAGGCAATAGTTTACCGTTACTCCATTAATCGGTATTTATTTTGTCAACCTCGGAAAACTGAAAGGGTTTTGTAGCAGCATATGAGTGCTGAAGCACGATGTGCAATACTATACACTTTACAGTTAGCATAGTTCACATTATCAACCACAGATATTTGGGAAACCCTCAAACCTTGCTGTTATGCAGGACAAACTGCCAATTTGCTACCTGCTTACAGCTCTCCTCCTCAAGCCTTGTTAAGCCCTGGGGACACCATCCTGCAGGGCTGAAACTTTTCAAAATGCTGAGGGGGTCACGCAGCCCCTCCCCAAGCCTTTAAAGGCCCAGGTACCCCTTCCCTGGGCCCGTATTAATAAAGATGGTTGCCCTGTTGCCCCCTCAGGCAGGGCACCCACCATACATTTGTAGGATGCTGTGAAGGGAACCCCAAGGCCCCCACAGCCCCAGTCAGCTCACCTGATGTAGCAGGAGCTGGCATTGCTCCATCCACGCAGGAGCAATATTTCAGTACATCAGTGTGGGCAGGGAAACAGATCGAAATTCTGCTCCCAACTGGTGGGAGCATTTTCAAAGCTCACGTTGGCTGGGAGCAGACTTTGTGTTTGCTCTTGGTTGGTTGGAGATTAAAAAAGGAATCATTCCAGCCCCAAGGGTGTTCCCTCCGGGGCCTGTCATGGCTCAGGGAGGGGTCCACTTAGCCCCCTTCCCTTATTCAATGATCTTGGCCCTGGGTGGGTCCCCCAGGCCTGTCGTGGCTCAGAGAGGGGTCTGCTTGGTCCCCCTCCTCTTATTTAATGAATTGGCTCTGGAGTGGGCTTCCTGGCATCTGATGGCTCGGAGAGGGGGGCCACGCCATTTTGTATCAACTTTTATTTTGCAAATACAATCAACATAAACAAAATACCTTACATTTCCACATTTGGTTAAAACATTTTTTTTATTACATAAATCCCAATAGGTGCTGCCAACAAGTTTAAATTTGTTAGCTGCACCGAATGGGATTTATGTTAATCGAAAATATTGATTGTATTTTGCACTACAAAAAGTGATACAAATGGCACCAATTCAGATTGATATAGTCGGTTACACATACGAAACTCATCTCTCTTATCGATGTGCCTGAGTCAATAAAACAGAAATTTTCTCCTGTCTTTGAGTACAGGCTCTCTCTTACTGTGCGGTTTCTTTTTGCATTTTAAAGGCGCTAGCTGTAGTATCCTTCCCGCCACCACCAGCATCGGTGCAGGCTGACAAACTGCAGTTATTTGTAGGATATATATTACCTACTAGCGGTCGCCGGAACATATTTACTAGTAAGTACCATGGGACATATTATCAAGACAGGCGATAAAATTATCGCTGTTTTAGCAGCAGAAAACTTCTGGTAAAACGGCGATAATGGGCTTGATAATATTCTCTATGGAATTCCAATTGAAGCCCATGTTAGATGTCCTTCACATCTAATATGGGCTTCAATTGGAATTCCATAGAGCATATTATCAAGCCCATTATCGCCGTTTTACTGAACGTTTTCTGCCGCTAAAACAGCGATAATTTTATCGCCTGTCTTGATAATATGCCCCCATGTTTTCATGGGAAAAGCGTTTTTTGACTTGATCATATCTTTGACACTGTTTCACGAAACTTCCCAAAATTTTCCAACAAAAATATGCCATGATTCTTGTTGCGCATGGAAAGTTTTGGGGTGATCCATCAAGTGGCGGCTGAGAAATAGGGGAGTTTAAAAAAATGGCATTTCTCATGTTAATTCCCTTAGGAGATTTAAACACGACTACAACCCAAACTACTGGATGAAATAACACCGAATTTGGAAGAAAGGTAGATTTGGTAACGCAGATCATACTTTCAGTTATTTATTGTAAAGCCATTCAGTAGTTGTCGAGAAATTACAGGAAATCTAAATGTGTGTATTTGTGGCCGCAACAACTTCGCGAATAATAACAAGCTTGTCAGAGCTCTGATTGGCTGCCAACACTTCAAGCAGGAAGTGTTGGGAGACATCTTGGACTTGGCTTCAGCCAAGTCCCCCAAAAAACCACACAAAAAAGGGCAGGTTATGAATACCCCAACCCTGTAGACTAGGTCTAGGGGTCCCAATTTTGGCAGCGAAATCTCAAATGTGCTGCAAAAGAAGTAGCAGGCTTCTGCGCTCCTTTTGAAAAGGGCCCCTGGATGGGCCAGGTCCTGTGGGAAATCTATAAAATAAGGATGGTAGCGCATAGACCCCACTCCTGAGCCTCATTAAGACCCGGGGACCAGCACCTCCCCAAGACTTTGTTTTAAATAATGGAAAGGGGCAGCGCAGACCCTCTATCTGGGCTTTCAAGAAGCCCCGGGGACCAGCACCTCCCTTAGTTGTTAACAATGGAGGGATGTGGCAATAAAAAGAATTTGCAGGGAGCCCCACAGACCCCCTCGGGGACTACTACCTCCCATGGGCTTAAAAAATAAATAGTACAGGGAGTGGGCTGCGTGGTTCCCTCCCGGGTCATATACTGCCCTGGGGATTAACACCTCCTGGTGTTGGCCCATAAACAGAGGAGGGGAGCCGCGCAAGCCCCCTCCTTGAGCCAATTATGGCCTTGGGGACCACCACTCCCGAGGGCAGGCTCTTGCTATGTCCCATGGTGCCCATCCTCAGGACATAATAGCAATGCACAAAACGCAGTATTACTCCACTCATATTGATCAAAATAAATTGATAAGTAAAATAGAGAGAGAATATAAAACAGTACAATGATGTGCAAAAAGAAATTCGATTTTTTATATTTTAATATATATATATTGTTGGAATTAGGTAGCCTGGCCTAGGGCAAGACTAACATTTAGAGGCACAGTGTAAAGGTTGCAGACCACCCAAAAGTAACTTCACGCAATAGCACTCAAAAAGAAAAACACTACACCAAAATTATATGAAAATACGTACTGCTTTATATAAAAATAATATTCTCTGTGTTGTCAAATATAAGTAGCTCACATGTAATTAGCTCAAAACATTTCAAATCACTTTTAGGTTCAGCAGTTACACTTTTTAAATTACTAGCAGATTATCGCTTTTTAAGTTAATAACAGTTACTATATTCCTGAACTTTTATCACACTTTTGCAATAGGATAAACGGTACCTTAGAATCAATAATTACTTTTAAAACTGCTAAACAATTTTATCAATTGAATTCTAAGGTGCAGTACATTTACCAGGTAATCATTAATGACACTTTCAATTTTACCAAAACCACATTAAGCAGGATTAACAGTATACCAGACTTGCAGAGGTAACCCCCTCTGCCACATTTGAACCTTAACTCACTACCCACCTTAATTCACAGAAGAATTAATTAGCCTCCCTCTCCCCTAACTCTTGGCAGTGGAATTATCTAATATGACTTTCATCAGCATTATTTCAAATCAGTTTAGCAGTGTACATTTGCTAGTTCTTTCCACCTTCAATGTCAGATTTCCCCTGTTACTTCTTAAGATCAGAGGGACACTCCCCAGCACCAGCCTGGTCCAATCAGTCGGTTGCCTCTGCTCTTCTAAGAGACACCTCTTCTCTGGTAAATTCTCCCCCCTCCCTTCTCAACCCTCCTTACTTCATTTGGTGTGAATGGGGGGTCCGGGCCCTCCAATCCGGGTCTCCGCCGATGTCAGGAGACAGGCCGAAGCTTCAGTTTACTGTTAATTGACCCCGGGGCCTCTCGACCTCCCGCCTCGCTACTGTGGAGGCAAGGGATCAAATTGCCTGATTTCCGCCGCTCTGGCAGCAGTACTCGCCACCAATGGACCGCCCCGCCTCCCTTCTCCACAGCGGAGCAGGGGGGGTCCTTGCTGCAGTCGGTTCTCGCTCCAATGCGAGGCCTCGGTATCCGGCGGCGGCTCCACTTGGTTATCCCTCGCCGTCGGTTGTCTGAGGTTCCTCTCACCTCAGCAGGGCGCAACGCGCATGCGCGGGGAACTAGCGTCCCGCTTCCTGAGCCTGCTCTGCTCCACCGCTCGGCGTCGGTAGTGGCTCTGCAGTGGGCCTGCTCGACCCTAGGCCCTTCCTGGGGATCAGTGCCTCCAACGCGTTTGCGCAGTAGTGCTGGCCACGGTCCCTGCCTTCTCTCACAACGGGACAGCGCCGACTCAGGAGCGCACACAAGACCTCAGGGGATCCGGCCCACGAAGAAACAAGGCAGCAGCAGAAGGGCAGCAAACCCCCTCACTCCACCGGGCAGGTCCAGACACCGGTAAGGGTTAGGGACAGGGATCACCGCTTCAGGCAGGACAAGTCCCTGCGTCCACCACACAGAGAGGGGGCAGAGGTGGTTTAACACTGGTGGATCTCCCAGCTCCTCGTATTCTCGGCGGTTCTGCTAGCACTCCATACTGGACAGGGATAAGTGAGATAATATAGGGGGGGACCCAGATCAATTCACAGCGCAGGGCCACTTGCAGCTCCTCTGCCCACTGGGATTAACCCCTTCACTTGACGGGAGGCACCTTGCTGTCCAGGGTCAGCAGGATGAAACTAACACGGCTAGGACAACAGGCCTGGGGGAAAAATACCTAGACAGAGGGCAACCCTTGGAGAGTAAACCACCCTTCAGGATCCTACCCCTAACAGACCTCAACCTTCACTCCTGCTGTTCCTCACTGACAGACAAAATGGCTGCCCAGCATTCTGCCTTATATAGGCTGCCCTCTCAGTGGTCCAGAATGGACCAGAAGGTTCTAGAATGCCCTATTCTAGGCTATGGCCAAGTTCTGTGTGTGACAGTTGGGGCAGTTGGCGGCCACCATTTTAGGTGGTGCCAACTTTCCTGTCAGAACAGGCCTCTGGGCCTGAGGTAAAAGATTATGAGGGGGGAAGAAAACACCTATCCCCCTGACCAACACCTACAAAAAGTCAGTAGACACAAAAATTAACAAGGGTATGAGGGGCAAAAAGGGGACAAAATAAATAAAAATTAGGAGGGACTTCGCCATTAAGCCAGACAGGTCTAACACGCGTCCCCCCCAGCTGAAAGTGGGGAGAACTACCCAACCCCTTGGGAGTCCTCATCACTAAGGCGGAAATACCTGGAGAGACCGTCTGCATTGGCGTGGTCCACTCCAGGCCGATGTTCCACCCGGAAGTCCATTCCCTGTAGGGAGATGGACCACCTCAACAACTTGGGATTTTCCCCCTTCATTTGCATCAGCCAACGAAGGGGTCGGTGGTCGGTCTGAACCAGGAAGTGCGAGCCAAAGAGGTATGGCCGCAGCTTCTTCAGAGCCCACACCACCGCAAAAGCTTCCCTCTCAATGGCACTCCACTTCTGTTCCTGGGGAAGCAGCCTCCTGGATAAGAAGACTACAGGTTGATCCAGGCCCTCTTCATTGAGTTGCGATAGCACTGCCCCAATGTCATGCTCTGATGCATCCGTTTGGACAATGAACTCCTTGGAGAAGTCTGGGGCCCTCAGGACCGGTGCCGCACACATTGCCTGTTTCAATTTTTCAAAGGCTTGTTGACAAGCCTTTGTCCAAGCTACCCGTCGAGGTTGTTTCTTGGAGGTGAGCTCTGTGAGGGGCGCTACAATAGTGCCATACCCCTTCACAAAGCGACGGTAGTATCCTGTGAGGCCCAGGAAAGCTCGGACCTCAGTCTGTGTCTTGGGGGGTTCCCAGGCCATGATTGCCTCAATCTTCGCCTGCAGGGGCTGCACAGTCCCCCTACCCACCAAGTGTCCAAGGTACACAACCGACCCCTGCCCAATCTGGCATTTGCTGGCTTTGATGGTCAATCCAGCTTGTCTCAGCGCCTGGAGAACGGCCTGCAAATGCTGCAGATGGTCCTCCCAACTGCTACTGAAGACAGCAATGTCATCCAAGTAAGCAGCAGAGAAACTCTCCATACCAGAGAGGACCTGGTTCACCAGCCGCTGAAATGTGGCAGGGGCGTTCTTGAGCCCAAAGGGCATCACACAGAACTGGTAGTGTCCCTCAGGCGTGGAGAAGGCTGACCTTTCCCTTGCTCCATCTGTCAAGGAGATCTGCCAGTACCCTGAAGTGAGGTCAAAGGTACTCAGATATTGGGCAGCTCCTAGCCGGTCAATCAATTCATCCGCCCTAGGGATCGGATGAGCATCAGTCCTTGTCACTGAATTCAGTCCTCGGTAATCCACACAGAATCTCAGTTCAGGCGTGGTGCCTGGTGGTGCGGCTTTTGGCACGAGCACCACCGGACTGGACCAAGGGCTGTTGGAAGGTTCAATGACTCCCAGCTCTAGCATCTTGGCAACTTCTCCATGTATGCTAGCCTTCACCTTGTCAGACAGCCGGTAGGTCTTGGACTTCACTGGTGGGCTGTCTCCTGTGTCCACATCATGGGTACACAGGTGGGTCCTTCCCGGGACAAGGGAGAACAACGAAGAGTACTGCTCCAGTATCTGGCGGCAGTCCTCCCGTTGCTCAGGAGTGAGAGTAGGAGAGAGATTCACTCCCTCCACTGACCCATCCTTCTCTTGGGACGAAAAGAGATCTGGGAGAGGTTCGCTTTCCGCTTCCTCTCCCCCGTCAGTCACCATCATCAGCATGACTTCGGGCCTCTCATGGTGGGGCTTGAGTCTGTTGGCGTGTAGCACCCGTAGGGGCTGTCGAGGGGTCTTAAGGTCCACCAGGTATGTGGCCTTACCCTTCTTTTCCAACACCTCAAAGGGGCCTGTCCAGCGATCCTGGAGGGCGCTAAGCTCTCCAGGCTCCATCACCCACACTTTCTGTCCAGGCTCCAGTTCCACCGGGTGAGCGTTGTGGTCGTACCACTCCTTCATGACTGCCTGGCTGGCCTCCAAGTTGTCAGAAGCTTGCTTCCACAACTTCGCCATTTGGCTCCTGAAGGCCAGCATATAGCTCACCACATCCTGGGGGGGTTTCCTGGGAGATTTCTCCCAACCATCCTTCACCAGGCTGAGAGGACCGCGTACAGGGTGCCCATACAGAAGCTCAAAGGGGCTGAAGCCCACTCCCTTCTGGGGCACTTCCCTGTAGGAAAAAAGTAAACAGGGTAGGAGGACATCCCATTTCCTCCGCAGGCTCTCGGGCAGACTTCTGATCATGCCCTTCAAGGTCTTATTGAACCTCTCAACCAGTCCATTTGACTGGGGGTGATAAGGAGTGGTGAACCGGTAGGTCACTCCACACTCCTTCCACATTGCCCGCATGTACGCTGACAGGAAGTTGGTCCCCCTGTCGGACACAACTTCCTTGGGAAATCCCACTCGGGTAAAGATTCCCATTAGGGCTCTTGCCACTACAGGTGCAGTGACTGTCCTCAGAGGTATTGCCTCTGGGTACCTTGTGGCATGATCCACCAGTACCAGGATAAACCTGTGACCAGCTGCTGTCGGTGGATCCAAAGGCCCTACAATGTCGATGCCCACCCTCTCAAAGGGGGTGCTAACGACTGGAAGTGGTTCCAGGGGAGCTTTTAGCTTCACCCCTGTTTTCCCACTGGCCTGGCAGGTTACACAAGTCCTACAGTATGTGTTGGACGCCGCTTTCATCTGAGGCCAGTAAAAGTGGAGAACAAGCCGTGCAAAGGTCTTGTCCTGGCCTAAGTGTCCTGCCAGGGGTATGGCATGAGCCAGTTCCAAAAGAAAGGCTCGGTACTGTTGCGGGACTACCAAGGCCCTCGATGAACCAGGCGAGGGTACCTTGGGTTCACTGTAGAGGAGTCCATCCTCCCAGTAAATATGGTAATGTCCCGTAACATCACCTGCTGCTTGGGCTTCAGCCTGTCGCCTCAGTCCCTCAAGGGTGGGGCACTCCCTCTGCCCCTTACAGAATTCCTCTCTGGTAGGACCTCCCTCCACATGCCACTCCGCAGGGATGGGCAAATCCTCCAGAGAGTCTACTTCCCCCTCCACGGACTCCTGGTCCACCACCGCAGGTGGCCGATCTGTCTCATGGGATGTGGAAGCCGGAGCAGGCTTTCTCTGTCTCCGGGTCTGTCCCTTCTTAGCAGCGGGTTGGGCCATTGTTCCAGGCTCCAACCCAGGCGAACTCCCTCTCCGGGCAGTCGCAGACCGTGTGCTGACACAGGCCCAGTCAGGTGTACCCAGCATCGCAGAATGCGTCCGGTATTCCACCTCTCTCCAAGTATTGTGTTCCATGTCATTCCCCAACAGACAATCGACTGGCACGGCAGGGCTTACGGCAACTCGAAGTGAACCTGCAACCCCCTCCCACTCAAAGGGAACCTCAGCCACTGGATAGTGGCCCATTCTGCCGTCAGCCATCGCGGCGGGGTGGAGTACATTAGGAACAACCTGCTCTGGGGACACCAGCTGACTTCTCACCATAGTCATGCTGGCTCCTGTATCCCTCAGAGCCTCCCCTCTCTGGCCATTGATGGTAACCCATTGCCCATACTTTGTAGTATTTGGGGGCACCTGGATCTTTGGCACCATCTCCCGCTCTCCCAGGGACACTAAGGTGACACCCGCCCACTCACCCCCCTTATCTAAGGGCAACTCCTCCCCGAGCGCTACACTAGCTACTCCCGGTGACTTTCCTCCGGTGGGAGGGGGTGGTCTCTTTGGGCATCTGACATCTCCCTTATAATGTCCAACGCCACCGCATTCAAAACAGTGGGGAACCCTGGGCTGCTGGCTCTGGCCAGGATGAGGGTTCCGGGGCGGGTTTGCCCTAGGGGTGAAACCTGCTCCCTTCCCTTGGAAGTTATTTTGGGGACCTTTAGAGAACTCTTTCTTTTTCTCCCCCCCCTCCTTCTTCTGGGGGGCGCCCTGTCCGGCTTTTTGAGATTCCCCTCCAGTCCCCTTGGTGGACACCCGGGTACTTGTCCAGATGTCCGCCTCCTCTGCAAGCTTCCGGGGATTGGTCAGCTTGCTGTCTACCAGGTGTTGGCGCAGCTCGGGAAAACATTTCTCGAGGAGGTGTTCTCTCAAAAACAGATCATACAGCCCCTCATAATCTTTTACCTCACTGCCCTTGACCCAACCCTCTAAAGCCTTTCTGGCGTAATCAAGGAAGTCCACCCAGTTCTGAGTTCCCATCTTGTGGCTCCCCCTAAACTTCTGTCGGTACCTTTCTGGGGTGAGCCCGAACTTCCTCAATAACGCCAGCTTCATGGTGGGGTAGTTTGTCTGTTCCTCTGGCTCCAGGGCCAACAAAGTGTCCCGACCAGCAGGAGGCATGTACTTGTACAAACTACCCCCCCAGTGCTTCTCCTGCACTCCATGAACCTTCAAAGAAACCTCATAAGCGGCCAGCCACTTAGCAACATCATCCCCCTGACTGAAGCTCGCTATCAGGTCCTTTGGGATATAGGGTTTGGTCTCCCTGGCTGACTCTTTCAGTTCGCTGCCACCATTCCTAACAGGAGAGGACCCCCGCTGTAGACTTTGGAGCTCCAGTTCCTTCAGCCTAAACTCGTGGACCATCCTCCTCTCCTCTCTCTCCTGTTCCAATTTAGCCAGCTCCCACTTTAGCTGTCTTTTCTCCCTCCTATCGGTGAGCTCGGCTTCTGTTAGGCTTTTCCCAGAAATGCTACTGCCCTTTCTGGAATAGGACACTGGTCCGGTGAGCAAGTTTTCCCCCTCATGGCGGAATAACTCCTCCACCCCCCCTTCTGTGCCCTGGTCAACCTCTTCATCCTCCTCCTTTGTCTCTTGGTGTGCCTCCACCCAGGCCCTAAGGCTAGTCTGGAGCTCCCCCTTCCTTGCACCATGTTTGAAGAAGACCCCCATCTGCTGGCAGAACATTCTCAATTGGGGCACAGAATAGACTTCCAGGTTTTCCACCGCAAACTCCATGGTGAATCTGACAAACCTGGATACACACCAGAAATTTCAGAGGGGTGAGGGTAACCTAAAACCAACTCCACCCACCACCAGGAATAAATTTAGAAAAAACAAAAAGACTAATTGGGAGGGCCGCAAGGAGAAAACTCCTGGTGTAGGTTGGGTGTATTACGCCAAATTACTAGTAAGTAGCTGCAACCAAGTCCGCAATCCCACCGCTAGGCACCAATATGTTGGAATTAGGTAGCCTGGCCTAGGGCAAGACTAACATTTAGAGGCACAGTGTAAAGGTTGCAGACCACCCAAAAGTAACTTCACGCAATAGCACTCAAAAAGAAAAACACTACACCAAAATTATATGAAAATACGTACTGCTTTATATAAAAATAATATTCTCTGTGTTGTCAAATATAAGTAGCTCACATGTAATTAGCTCAAAACATTTCAAATCACTTTTAGGTTCAGCAGTTACACTTTTTAAATTACTAGCAGATTATCGCTTTTTAAGTTAATAACAGTTACTATATTCCTGAACTTTTATCACACTTTTGCAATAGGATAAACGGTACCTTAGAATCAATAATTACTTTTAAAACTGCTAAACAATTTTATCAATTGAATTCTAAGGTGCAGTACATTTACCAGGTAATCATTAATGACACTTTCAATTTTACCAAAACCACATTAAGCAGGATTAACAGTATACCAGACTTGCAGAGGTAACCCCCTCTGCCACATTTGAACCTTAACTCACTACCCACCTTAATTCACAGAAGAATTAATTAGCCTCCCTCTCCCCTAACTCTTGGCAGTGGAATTATCTAATATGACTTTCATCAGCATTATTTCAAATCAGTTTAGCAGTGTACATTTGCTAGTTCTTTCCACCTTCAATGTCAGATTTCCCCTGTTACTTCTTAAGATCAGAGGGACACTCCCCAGCACCAGCCTGGTCCAATCAGTCGGTTGCCTCTGCTCTTCTAAGAGACACCTCTTCTCTGGTAAATTCTCCCCCCTCCCTTCTCAACCCTCCTTACTTCATTTGGTGTGAATGGGGGGTCCGGGCCCTCCAATCCGGGTCTCCGCCGATGTCAGGAGACAGGCCGAAGCTTCAGTTTACTGTTAATTGACCCCGGGGCCTCTCGACCTCCCGCCTCGCTACTGTGGAGGCAAGGGATCAAATTGCCTGATTTCCGCCGCTCTGGCAGCAGTACTCGCCACCAATGGACCGCCCCGCCTCCCTTCTCCACAGCGGAGCAGGGGGGGTCCTTGCTGCAGTCGGTTCTCGCTCCAATGCGAGGCCTCGGTATCCGGCGGCGGCTCCACTTGGTTATCCCTCGCCGTCGGTTGTCTGAGGTTCCTCTCACCTCAGCAGGGCGCAACGCGCATGCGCGGGGAACTAGCGTCCCGCTTCCTGAGCCTGCTCTGCTCCACCGCTCGGCGTCGGTAGTGGCTCTGCAGTGGGCCTGCTCGACCCTAGGCCCTTCCTGGGGATCAGTGCCTCCAACGCGTTTGCGCAGTAGTGCTGGCCACGGTCCCTGCCTTCTCTCACAACGGGACAGCGCCGACTCAGGAGCGCACACAAGACCTCAGGGGATCCGGCCCACGAAGAAACAAGGCAGCAGCAGAAGGGCAGCAAACCCCCTCACTCCACCGGGCAGGTCCAGACACCGGTAAGGGTTAGGGACAGGGATCACCGCTTCAGGCAGGACAAGTCCCTGCGTCCACCACACAGAGAGGGGGCAGAGGTGGTTTAACACTGGTGGATCTCCCAGCTCCTCGTATTCTCGGCGGTTCTGCTAGCACTCCATACTGGACAGGGATAAGTGAGATAATATAGGGGGGGACCCAGATCAATTCACAGCGCAGGGCCACTTGCAGCTCCTCTGCCCACTGGGATTAACCCCTTCACTTGACGGGAGGCACCTTGCTGTCCAGGGTCAGCAGGATGAAACTAACACGGCTAGGACAACAGGCCTGGGGGAAAAATACCTAGACAGAGGGCAACCCTTGGAGAGTAAACCACCCTTCAGGATCCTACCCCTAACAGACCTCAACCTTCACTCCTGCTGTTCCTCACTGACAGACAAAATGGCTGCCCAGCATTCCGCCTTATATAGGCTGCCCTCTCAGTGGTCCAGAATGGACCAGAAGGTTCTAGAATGCCCTATTCTAGGCTATGGCCAAGTTCTGTGTGTGACAGTTGGGGCAGTTGGCGGCCACCATTTTAGGTGGTGCCAACTTTCCTGTCAGAACAGGCCTCTGGGCCTGAGGTAAAAGATTATGAGGGGGGAAGAAAACACCTATCCCCCTGACCAACACCTACAAAAAGTCAGTAGACACAAAAATTAACAAGGGTATGAGGGGCAAAAAGGGGACAAAATAAATAAAAATTAGGAGGGACTTCGCCAAAAAGCCAGACAGGTCTAACATATATCACTTCATTGAATGATACATATATTGTTTCAATCATTGGCACGGTTGCTCAGTAAACTGCATGAAGGGTGCTCTCATAAGTGCTCAAGTGCAAAGTGACATAAAGTGAAGGAAAGGTAATCAATAACAAAAAATATTAAAAGTTACGTGCAGCAGCATCAACAGGCCACGGCAAAAAGCCTGTCAGCAAACATTTTATCATATTCAACAATTATATCTATAAGCAGAAAACATACCATTTTCTGCAACAAAGTCTTTAAGCATAGGATCAGAATGGAGGGGTGGAGGGAAGGATAAATAAACGTACCTTCCATGCCGAGCCACCTCTCCCGTAAAACGAACGACTCTCCTCCGCCCTGGAAAGACGGTCTGCTGGAAGGGCTTCCCAACTCTCCCAGCCAATGTGATTCATCTGAGGGTCCTGTTCGGATGCATAGGCAGTGCCTGGGAGCCTTGGTATGTTCTCCACGGGGCTGTGCAACACAGCCTAATGGAGAACATGCCAAGTGCGCATGACTTAAAGGAGTGCAAACCCCTCCCCCTCTGCTCTGGTGTGAAGGTCCAGCCCCACCAACCTCCGCATAAAAAAATGAAATGATAATATCGTCCTGTTATTATCATTTTATTTTTATATTTTACACTGCTGAAATAGCAGAAGATCCGCCACTGTATAGGATTAACACAGTGCCATCCACACTGTGCTGTACAATGAAAAAAGCCTTTTACAAGGCATAGTATTACAGCTTTGAATTGGTAAAATTCCATCCAAGCCAACCTGGAATGAATAAATGCAATCCCTGACAAGTGTCTCACAATCATAGGTTTAGCTTTGTCCTGACACAGGGCGGCCAGTTTAAGTCAACACAATTCCCTATCAGGATTAGAGTGCTGCATACATTATGAATGGGTAGGGCCCACGTTTATATATATGTATTTCCTTGCTAATAATCTTTTTTACTTTCAGCAAAACCTTAATGTTATTGTGGATTTAGATGCAGCAGCGATCTATTTAATACTCATTTGTGTTACCAGCTCAGGAGAAAATATAATTTAATCTGAACAAAAGAAGATTTAAAGCGTTCTGTTTCCAGCGAATCCTTTCTCTATATTCTTCATGAACCTAGAGTGTTTTTGGTATTATAATATTTGCACAGATTATAATGTTAATTTGCCCTTTCAACATCAAATGGTTCTGCTCTCATCGTGCACAATGTGGTAATATTTGTACCCTCTTTGTCTCTCTGCCTCAGATATCCTCAAATGAAATAGAAACGTTATTGACAAGACTGCCACATATGTTCAAGCAAGAGTTTACTGGTGTAGGAGCAACTCTGGAAAAAAGATGGAAGTTTTGTGCCTTTGAAGGAATTAAGTCTACTTGACAATGAAAAGCAACAGAGCATTTATGATGAACTATTCCAGCATATGGCATCTGAAGGATGAAGGCCACTGAATGTCTGAGAATAAGGAAGGTCATACTCGTGTTGCCCATGCCTGATTTAAGTTACATCTGTGATGTTCTGGATTGAATGGAGTTGAAGGCACACACACTTTTCCGAAACCTGTTATAAAAGGTGGAGAGGTGTGTTCTCTACACACGATGAGAGGTTGCACTATTGATAATCTAACGAGACAGATTGAAATGGTCAAAACAACAGAATATGGCAAATACAGCTTGAATGCAGAACACTGATGGACATTTGTGTTGTGCTACAAAATAACCCTGTTATGCAACTCTAGCTCACCATATGCATTTTCAATAAGTATCGGGGTACAACCTAAGAACAAAGTATGAACGACAAAAATGGTCCCATCTCATGTAAGACCTCTATAATTTAATAGAATGTTTCCCATATTGCGTACAGAAGCATGGGTTTTATAGAACATTGGCTCACTTTGCTATGTGTTCACAAGTTGCTGAGAAACATTTTTTGACATTGTTGGCACACATATCAGTCCTAAATCCACTAGCTATTGTCTGCCTATTACCTCTTGCTGGACTATCCATTTTCTTTGTCCTGTATATCATCATTGATTTATTTCCATAACTTCCCAGGATTCAAAGAGGTGAAAGGCAAAGGGCAGTAGATATTTGAGCCGCAATTAAATATATTATAAACAGTGGTATTTGTGTCATGTTATTGGTTATGGACAATAATGACTGAGAGTGGTGGAGCGTGCTGCCTAAAGGGTACAGTCCACATTACAGGAATAGACTTTCTTTTCAGACCAAAGCTTTGGACTCTCTGAAATCCAAGATCTTCGCGGTGTGCGGTGTATCTCACAGATTCATACAAAGATCGTCACACGAGTATTTTTCTGTGTTGTACTAATTTGCATTTTCCTGTCGTGCATGTCTATTGTGTTTTGTCTATGTTTTGACAAGATTGGCCAGGAGGGTGGGGGAGATTAGGGGAGGTAAATTGTACATCGCTGTATGTTTTTATTTAGTTCTAATCTCTTCGCTTTGTATAGGGACATTGCCTGCCAATTTTAAACCGGGCCTGGCTGTTCCATTTTTCTCAAGAACGAAACCTGACTCTCTTGATCTGAGATTTTCATATGTTGTGGTGTTTTTGGAAGCCCATTGGTGCCTTAACTCTGAAAAGACATTGTTGTCAGGATGGAAAAAAAACATATTAACGTGATGTAATTTGCGTTTTCTCTTTGAGGAAACATTCGCCTTCATGTATAAACAAATATCCCTGCTGCCTTCCAGATAAGCAATGCAAACTGCTGAGTTTCTGCTCTCGATGCACTGCTGACTTTGAATATGCATGTTCACCAACGCCATATTCATGTCTATCTCCTTATCCATCTCCGTTATTCATTATAGCCACAATGGAGGAGAACCTCGTGGTATTAAGAAACATTACTTTTATTTTCGTAAATTTTAGATCCTATTCTTCAGATCCCTTGTCATCCAGTTTAGAAATACAAAGAAACTCTGGTATCATATGTCATTAAAAAGTAAAATATTGAAATGGTGCATTAAATGATTTTGTTGTGTTGAAGTCAGATTGTTTTTTAACAAATATGCTTTCAAATAAATATAACTCTTTTCATAATATTTAAATATCTGCTGTTGGTTTTTTTCTGTTTGTTTTTACAAAAGGTATGTTAACCACTGGCAGCTGGTGATCTTTTTAAGAAGTGGGCCATTAATATGTGCTTGAATCCTACATGCTTCCTGGGGGTTTGTATTATCCTGTGTTGTATTTATCTGGTTACTTACTCCCTAGCTGCTCAGCCAGTGTGAATGTGATGCATGGAATGTTGGTGTGAGAGTCTTGAATGGAATGTTTTGGTGCCTGGATGCTTGAGTGTGTCAGTTGGAGTATCGGCTGACCAGCAGGCAGACTGCTCTTGGTGGGGCTGTATCTCTACTACTTATCTACATGTAACTGGTCTCAATAAATCTACCATGAAGCTACATCCTGGCTGCAGCCCTCGTTACTACAGTGTTGAACCGTGAGAAGAATTTGAAAAGCATAGGATCAAATAGTGCATACAACACCACGGGGGACGCCCTTTGATTTGCCACTTTGCTCCTGTTTTCTTTGCCAGCAATTAAGCCAGCCTTGAACTGCCACTAGCGCAAAAGGAACCGGAGCCAGGACCGGGAGTGTAGCGAGCGTAGGGACTACACTCCCCAGGGTCCTTTGCAGTCAACCACGCTGTCGCGCACCTGCTGACGCCATCGGAGACCCAGGAGACACGCTCAAAATAGCCCAGAGGCTCCCGCAGGGCGGGACATCCTTTGATTTGACACTTTGCTCCTGTTTTCTTTGCCAGCAAGTAAGCCTGCCTTGAACTGCCACTACCGCCACTACCGCAAAAGGAACCGGGGCCAGGACCGGGAGTGTAGTGAACGAAGGGACTACACTCCCCAGGGTCCTTTGCAGTCAACCACGCTGTCGCGCATCAGCTGACGCAATCGGAGCGCCAGGAGGTGTGCTCAAAAGAGCCCAGGGGCTCCCGCAGCGCGGGACACGCCCGGGCTAAGCCTCGGCCAAGGGCGGGCCTGTCTGCACCCGTCCGAGACCAGTAGAGGCCGGGATGGGCCACCCTATGTTCAATTGGTTATCTATATTGCCTTGACGCCAGGGGTCTGTATCACTGCTTAACTTATCCTAGGTCATGCGCACAACACCCATTGGCCTCAAAGGGCTTCAGCCCCCCCGTCGTGTGTGGCAGCCCGGGATGAGACACTTCCCGGGCCTGCTCACAGCCGCACCCAAGCACTTCACACGTCTTTAAAAGACCTTGTGCATGTTAATGGGGCTTTGTTGTTATTTCACCCCTTCTAAGAGCCCCTGCACCCCCACTCAGCCGATTCCTAAAGATTCAGCCCCCCCCCCCCCCGAAATTTTCTCTCTTAAAGAAAATTATGCAGGGCATTGCTGCCCTTCTAGATCCCCTGACCCTTAAACTGAGCCAGATAGAAGGCAGATTAAGTAAATTAGAACGGGCTCTATTCCAACCTTCTATGAGCCTGGCTAATGGACAGACAGTTGGTGGGTGTGGTGCCCTAAATGCGGGGTGGCGAACAGGGAGCTGGAGGGGAACTCCCGTAGTATGAAAGTTCTATGATCCAGCTCCTGATTCTAGCCACCTGACCATCTCCCCACTTAGGGGACCTTCTCTAATTTGGTCGCAACCTGCTTCAATGGCTCCTAGGTCTTGTTCCCTCAATTTTGCGGGTCCGTCTACTGTTGAAAAAGGGCTTACCACTTTGCACCTTCCCCTGGAAGCCACCCCCTACACTATAGTTCTGGGCAATGTTCCAAAGCTGGCGCTGTTGGTATTCGAGGACTGGCCAGCATTAAGAAATAAAGCTTTACATCTATTGGGTTCGAGGACGGGGCTTAATAACCTTGGGGCATATTACCAAGCAATAGCGATAATTATCGCTATTGCTTCGTTAGAGACAAAAATGTACCGCAGCGCTGCGGCGATTTTTACCGCAAATAAACCTTGGTATTACCAAGGTTTAACGCAAATGCGGTAAAAATCGCCGCAAAGCATGAATATCGCTGAAAAGTCAGCGATATTCATGCATTAGCGAGCTAATGCTCTTAGCCATGTTATCCACCTCCCATTGGATAGCATGGCTAAGAACTGCTCAGGGCAGGTGTTAGCTTTTGGAGATATTCCCGCTTAGCGCGAATATCTCCAAAAGTTGGTAATAGGAGATAGCGATGTTAGCGACTGTTTTCAGTTGCTAACATTTTGGCACGCCCACTTTGCATCTCATTAGTGATAAATATCACTGACATGCAAAGTGGGGCCCAAGATGGTCGTTATCTCCTACTAGCTGTCGCTAACTGGTGTTAGCGGCAGCTAGGTAATAGGGAGATAATTTTATCTCCGCTTTCTTGGCTTTTAAAGCCAAAAAAGCAGAGATAAACCCATTTGATAATATGCCCCCAACTCTTTAAAAAATGTAAAATGGTTCGAAGAGTGTCATGGATCGGGAAGGCGCATACGTCCTTCCGGGGTGATTGTGTGGTTCTAAGCTTTGGCTACCCCGGTCGGGTCCAGCAAATCTTGGAGAGGGCAGGGGCTGCTATCGCCAGAGACCGCAACTCTGTTCTTCCCTTGGGGTACTTCTATCTATACGCCTACTATTAACTATGATGGAAGGCGATGGCCTCTACAACCACCTGGCCACTTCAATCACCCCATTCCCCTTCAAAATCGATTCACTGCCCTAGCATCACTCGAAGATATTGATTGACTCCCGGGTCTAGCCTCCAGTATGGTTGTTGGGCCTAGTCCCTCCGGGGCACCGAAGGGACCAGGCTACAATTCCCCCTCTTGTAATTTATCTGAGTACCGTATCGGATCTAGAACGATCTCTCCAGTGGGGGACGTATTGTGTAATAATCTAAGACAACAAGGGGGAGACTGTATTACCCAAGAGAGACAGAGCAGGGTAGTATTGACTAATAAGGTTATTCTACATTCACGGGGTCATACATCCAATCATGGGTCCTCGGGTTAGGGTATGCAGGCGGGGGAGGTATCCTTGTCCCCCTCTCTTCCAGCCATTTCCAGGTTAGACGAACATTTGTCCCATACTACAGTAGGCTCCTGGAAGATAGCAGGTCTCTTACCCAAAACTGCATCGGGTGAATGGGCCGGGTTTGTCGAACAGGTTGATCTCCTGGCATTCCAGGAGACTTGGTCTACGGAACTGGTCCACCACCCTGGGTTTTTAAACTTTTCCATACCAGTGCTGGGGGGAAGAGGGGCAGACCCTCTGGTGGTCTCACTTGCTGGGTGAGACATCAAAGTGTGTTAACGGTGGATGAGGTTACCATTGACAGCCCGACATCTTGGCAATACGGCTCCAGGTAAATAGTGCCCTTTCGACTCTGGTTATCTACGTGTATGCCAGAGGCTTACCGGGGGGAGGCGATCTGAGACTGTCTACCAACTCGACAGCTTTTTAGATAATTGGAGGGCAAGGTCGAACTTGATAATTATGGGAGACTTCAATTGCACCTTTGAACCGCTGGATTAAGAGGATGGGATGTAAAGCACAGATGAAGATAAGCAGTGGGGTATCCTGTGTCTAGATTTGAGGCCAGTCAAAAAATGGACAGAAGCAGCCCTTTACCTCAAAGGACTGTATCTCCAAAGGGGTGTGCGAGCCGCAAATAGGAGGACTGACTCCGATAGGAAGGGTGATTGCACCTTCAATAACAATAGGAGGAGTAGGCGCATTGACCATATTTTTTAAAATGTTCAATCATGGAATTCTTTAATTGATATGAGGGTCCAGGAATGCCTGGAAAGTGACCATGATCCATTGGTTTTGCTATTAAAGTCTTTGATATCACATGATCCCAGTGTAAAGCAGGTAGGTGAACCCCCCCCCCCCCTGTAGTCTTTTTTTCTAACAATATGAGGAGAGTAAGATGGTCCAGTGTTATTGATAATGATGGGGATCTTCTTGCAATGAAGGATTTGGTTGCCCAATCAATCTCCGTTTTTCAAAGCTGCCCTACTCAAGCGGACATTGATTTAATTTATCAGCAGGTTCATTGGGACCAGTTCTCTAATCTTAAAACCTTTTTTTATTAAGACCAGTAAAAAGAAAGTAGAGTTAGGGGCAATAAAGGCCTCCTGGTATAATAAAAACTGTAGAGAGGCGTATCACTTGTTGTCTAGGGCCATGAGATCTAAAGATATGGGTGAAGTGAAGGCTGCGAGGGCAAGTGATAAGGTAAACCAATTGAAGGCCAAAAAAGAGTGGGATGAGGTACGCTGGAATGATTTTCTCCAAGCCAGTAAAGAGAAGAATATGACTAATTTCTGGCAGCTGGTGAAATGGGGGAGTGATGGGACACCTTTTAAATCAATTAACTATGTCTCGCCAGACCAATTGGCCGAGTATTGTATGGCCCAGTTCTTTAACACTAATATTGACGGGGATGGATTTGAAATATCTGACCCAATCCCAACCTTGATATTTAGCAACTCTGAAGTTGAGACTTTCCTTTCCCTTGTTTCAAGAGGCAGGGCTTCAGGGTCCTATTGTGTGCCTGCGGATCTATTTGCGTACAATAAGGAGAACTGGGTAAATTACATTACTCACTTGGCAAATTGCATTGCCAGGGGCGCAGAGGTCCCTGACATATGGACTGGTGCGTTAATTATACTGGTATACAAAAAGGGGGACAGAACATTGCCAGGTAACTACAGGCCTATTAGCCTGATAGATTCCATTCAGAAAATTGTGGCTAGATTAGTTTTGGGTCAGATCCAATCATGGCTAGAGGATACTAAGATTCTATCTCCAATGCAGGCAGGGTTTCGGCCATGCACAAGCACCATTGACCAGGTATTGAGGTTTGCGATGATCTATTGGAGGGTAGTACTTGTAGGTGGAGGCACGCTATACCCGGCATTCATTGATTTAAAGTCAGCATTTGACCTTGTCCCTCATAACAAAATATGGAGAGCCTTCTTAGATGTGGTGATGCCCCTGGAGCTACTAGTGATGTTAGTTAAGCTCCATGATTCTAACTACGCCCAGGTTAGATGGGGGTCACACGGAGAGGTTACAGATACATTTCCGGTGACAAAGGACGTACGTCAAGGATGAGTCCTGGCGCCTATCTTGTTTTCCATATTTATAGACAGGGTAGTGAAATATTATTCCTCTTGCCCCACAGATGCCCCAACTCTTGGGGGAATGAAATTCCCCCTACTCATGTTTGCGGATGACATATCTAAGACCCAATCCGGGCTACAGGTGGCTCTGTCCCGTTTTGAGGAGTTCTGCCACGATCAACGTAGATGAGACGAAATTTATGGTTCTCCACAAATCAAAAGCTGTAAGGGGCTATATGAAAGATGTCCCTCTTGAGCAGACCGATGTGTTTACCAATTTGGGGATTGCATTAAATAGGAAGCTGCATTGGAAACCGCAAATTGACAAGCTTGCTTTGAAGCATGCTCAGCTTGCCGGGGTCCTACTTAAAGAACATAGGCTGTTGCACACCAAACCTATAACTCCTGCCCTCACAATATATAACACTAAAGTGGTAGGTGCCGTTTTAGACGGCGCTGAATTATGGGGCCCCGAGGATATATCAAGCCTAGTAATAGCCCAAAATAAATTTATGAGGGCCCTTACAGGACTACCACAATCCTCCTTATTGGTGCCTCTATTTTTGAATTTGGTCTGTCAACATATTGAGGACCTAGCTAGATTTAGGCCCATAGCCCTCTGGAGAAGGCTATGGACCACCCCTGAGCTTGTTTGCTATGCTAGAGCCCTTCTTGATTTTAGGGGTGCTGGGTCACTATCAAAGATTAGATGGTTCCAGTATATCAAAGATACTTTGACAGGAATGATGATGGGTCTAGTGTGGGATTACCCAGACTCGTCTTCCTTTCCCTCTAAAAAGTAGCTTCAGGCTGCTTATGTGGATTTTAAGAGGGCAAAATACTTTTCCTCCACAACCGGTCCTTCCCTAACCCGAGATATCCTAACAATAAAGCATGAACCATAGTTTGACCCCTACTGGGACCTTATTTCAAAACCACTGGATAGGAAGCTCTATCAACAGTTTAGGGTAAGTTCTCTGCCTATTAGAACCTTCTCCAGTAGATGGCATAGGCCTACGACAGTCCTGTGCCCGCTGTGTCTGGTACTTCCAGAATCTATCTCTCATGTGTTATTTGTTTGTCCGGCCTACAATCTACAGAGGAGGAAATGGCTTAAACCTATTTGTCTTATCCTTGACACAAGGGTTGTCATTGAAGCCTTGAGGATCCTACAGACGAGTCCCCAGTATGCCATTGTTATTGCTACCGCCAAATTCCTGAGGTGGGCATGGAGGACTCGGGCTAACAATATCAGGGCTCAATGATTTGGTTTGACCACAGTGTCTTTAGCTGTGGGTTATTATGAATTGTCTCTACCATCTGTATAAAGTGCTAGATGCTGTGTGTCTTCTGTCCTCAATATTAATTGCTTTTTAACTATGAGTCTTGGATGTGATTTAACACTTATTTTAAACATACCTTGTGCATGTTTTAACTATTTATATCGATGTATATATAATGAATCTACGTATTATTGTTGGAAATGTCTTTTATGGTTTTCTAATCAAAAGAAAGACTCTATGACTGACTGGCCTACAACAACACACTTTTTCCTTGCATTTGATAACAAGCATGGCAAAGACAACAGGTCTGACTTTAAAGGAATGATGTATGGTAATGTGAAGCATTACAAACAGATAGCATGGGAATTGATATGTATGTATGTGAGTGGAAGCAGAGCACTGTGGATTAATACTAGTATAGGTTAAAATGTCACGAGACAGTTGCACTGTCAAGCCAGAGCTAAAACATTATATAGGGTAATAATGACTACCCACAGAAGTAGCCTTTATCACATGTTGCAGGCCTGCCACTGCAGTGCCTGTGTCAGATGTTTACTGCCACTTCGATTCGGAATTTAACGCTAATTGCCAAGGCTTAAGCTCCCCTTTTGCTACATATGTCACCCCTAAGGTAGACCCTTAGAAACACTAAGGGCAGGGTGCTATGTAAGTAAATGTTAGGACATGTACTTTTATGTTTGGCATGTCCTGGTAGTGACAAACTGCCTATTTCGTTTTTCACTACTGTGAGGCCTACCTCTCTCATAGGCCCGCAGTGGGAATAGCTTAATGCACTTATAAGCTGTAATTGCTGTTCAGAGAGGATTAGCTTTTTCATGTTTCATATCTTTGGAACGGTACTGATAAACCCTCCTTACTGGTGAAGTTAGATTTAGAATTACTGTTTTAGAAATGCTACTTTTAGAAAGTGGACATTTCTCTTCACTTACTGCTCTATGTGCCTGACAACTTGTCTCCAATACATGTCTGGGTGAGTGACAGCTACACTGTGAGCATTCTTTCTAGACAGCTACAGACACAGGAAGGAGAGGCTCATAGCACTGTTTACTCCAAACCGATAGCCTAACATTCAGGACTGGGTTTAAAGGGATCATTGTGCACTTCTGAGAGCAGCTTTGAAATCACCCCCGACATCAAGGGCGCTTTTGAGTATTATACTGGGTCTCTGATCCTCTGAAATCAGACACTTCTCGGTCTTGAACTGAATCTCTATCAGAAGGACTGCTGTGCTGCTTAAAGGAGTCAACTGGACTGCTTTTCTGGAAGGTCAGCTTTTCTGCTTGTTGCCCTGTTGCCTGATTCTGCTGAAATAGAGCTGGACTCTACCTTCCGTCCAAGTGATCTTCAAGGGTGTTCTGGCTTGCCTCCAGGTGAAGTCTCAGGGACACAAACTATGTCTTGCAATTCTGCTGGTGCTGCTGGAGTCTGCTTTCTGTGAGTCCTACCCATGCCTGATGTGCCCTCTCCAAGTGTTGGTCCCCAGAAGTGCATTCTGCAGCTGTTTTGTTACAAAACCAATACATCATTCACTTAGCGCCAATCAGAACTGAAGCATTGCAAAGCATCACAAAGGCTCTTCAATGACAGCAGTTCTACAGCCTGCACATCCCAGCGATGACACTCTGCACGACAACGCATTGCCTTCACCTCAGCAAGGCTCAATTGCCATGCAGCTGCCCTACTGCATGCAAAAGATAAACGCATTGTGCTTACAGTGTCAATGCTTTGCTCGATCAAAGGTTCTTTCCCTGCATGGGTCTTCTAGCTGGCATGCCCTCCGTCACAGTTGGCTTGAACTTTGAAATTGCACCGGTCCCTCGAGACCTCAATTAACCTGTTGACCACTAGTGAGTTCTGAGCACTGTTTTTTGGCTTTAATCTTTAAACATTCATATCTTGACTTCTACTGATTGGAATGTTGCCATTTCGGTCATGTTTTACTCAGATAAATATACTCTATTATTCTGAACCTGCATGGAATCTTTTTGTGGTGTATTCCATGTGTGTGTCTGTTGCGCAAATACTTTACATAAGCCTGACTACTTTGGTAATGCCCAAATGGCCTTGATGAGCCTTGTTAATTATTGTAGAACGCAAATTGAATGGAGGGATGAATTTATCTCCCCTCCAAGGAATTCCGTTCTCCACAGAGAGTTCCTCTGAAACCTGGGCAAACCTGCGTAAATCTCCCTCTAAACATCTGGGTTCAGGTCAATGACGTGTGGAATAATTAATAACTTTTTGCAAGGTAACATCACTTTCTTAAGCAGATTTCCAATCTCCTTCAGAAATAACAGTATTCGTCTTGCACACTGCATCAACTAAAGTGACACATTCTACCTCTTCCACATCAACACCCTCATCATCATCCACCAACATAGACAACCGAGAAAGGCAATCCGCTCGAAAATTCCTACCTCTTTGGATATGCTTGACCACAAAATGAAATTCCTGCAACTTGGACACAAGTCTCATCAATCTTGCAGACATACTGGCTGAATTAGTTTAGTTAAAGATATAAATCAATGGTTTGTGGTCAGTAACCAGCTCGAATCTTCTGCCCCATATATGCATTCTGAACGTATACACCGCCCAGGCACAGGCTAGAGCCTCCCTTTTAATCGTACTATACTTTTGCTCAAACGATTCAAGGGACCTTGAGGTGAATGCAACAGTTTGTTTGCGCCCCCCAACTCTTTGAGTCAGTACTGCTCCAAGACCAGACATGCCGGCATCCACTGTTATAACTGGGATTGCGTCTTCCCTAAAAGCTTGAATAGCTTTTGCCAATAAAATCATTCTCTTAATCTCACTAAATACCTTTTCGAGCTCAGAAGACCATGCAAAAGTGTTACCTTTTCTTAGTAACACGTGCAAAGGTTCGACTAACTGAGAGTAAGAAGGGACAAACCTGGCATAATATTCTGCCAGGCCAAGGTAAGACCGTAAAGAATCCTTGTCTGTGGGGTGTTTGGCATCCTTGATGGCTCTAATGACAGAGAATTGTGGTCTAATACCCAAATGAGAAACAGTGTGACCCAAATAATCTATCTCGTTGATTGCAAACTTACATTTGTCACTGCGGACGGTCATGTTCTTTGACATTAAAATTGAAAGCACCTGTCTCAAAATTTTATTGTGTTCTTCTAATGATCTCGCAAAAATTATGATGTCATCCAAATACGCCTGCACCCCCTTTACTCCCTGAAACAGCGAATCCATAAGCTTCTGGAATACACTTCCGGCCGAAGCCAGGCCGAATGGTAGGCGTAAAAACTTGTATGCCCCAAAAGGGGTAATGAAGGTTGGTAACTCTTGGAATTCCTACGCTAAAGCCACTTGATGGTATGCCGATATTAAATCAATCAGCGAAAACCATTTAGCCTCACCGATATTCGCCAGAAGATCGGGGATTTTAGGGAGTGGGTGGCAGTCTATGATGATATTCTTATTTAGCGAGCGTAAGTCCGCGCAAAGTCTGATTTCACCAGACTTTTTACGCGCGACAACGATGGGCGCGACCCACTGAGAAGAATCTATAGAATCTATGATGCCCTGGTCGCACAACATCTTTAAAGATTGTTTTAATTCGCTCGGAACACTCAGAGGTACTGACCGAACTTTGTGAGTGACTGGTTGGGCCCCGGGGATCAACCTAATCTTGTGCTCAAAACCCTTTACACTCCCTACAGAGTCATTAAACAAATGTTTAAACTCTGACAGAATTTCTTTAACATCACCAGGATCAGATTCAGGAATGTCACAATCAATAGTAGACAATGGTAGATTACCAAGCTTGATGGGATTCTCGTCCCCAGGTACTAGATATAAACCCATGCGGGCGAGATCTCTCCATCCCACTATGTTCTTCCCCTTTTCTGCAACGTAAATTTTTGTCATGGTTTCTCTTCCGAGACATTGAACTAATCCAGGGAAATAACCAATCATGTTAATATCCTTTTCCCCAAATGCCTTAGCATTGACATCGGATTTTAACAGAACAACTTTCCTATCCCACATTTCATAAAACGTGGAATCCCTTAAGTCGTGAAAGGTGACCCTGAATCAGCCATTACCTGCAACGGGACATTATCGATTATTGCGGACCACAATGGACCCTTAATTGAATATACATCACCATTACAATCAAGTGTCACTACAATATTTTTAAAAGAATTGCAGCAATCATCAACATCAGAGTTAACAAAATTTATACTTGGTGTTTTTCTAGCGTTCCTGCACACCCCTTGAAAATGCCCCACTTTCTTACAAATTATGCAATGTTTTTTTATAGCAGGACAATTTGGAAAGTTCCCTAAATGGATTTTAGAACCGCACCTATAACAAAACATAGATTGTTTCTTTTGAGTGAATTTAGTAACAACTGAGGCTTTTGGTCTTGAATTAATCGCACATATGTCATTGTCTTGGTCGCAGTCTACTGTATTGACCATAATAACTCCACCCTTAGCTGACTCCATCATCACTTTACTAGACAATGTTGAACTTTCAATGCTCAGAGCGAGGTCAATACCTTCACTCAAAGTGGGATTTTTGCACCCTAAGATTCTTTATTTAATCTTGCTGGATGCACAGTTAAAAACAAATTGATCTCTTATGAAGTTATCTGATAAAGGACCAAAACCACATGTAACTGACAGAACTCTAAGTGCTGAAATATATTCTTCACTTTTTCCTCCTCTTTTTGTTTTCTTGTATAGAAATTATGACGCTCCAACATAATGTTTGGTTCCCCAGAGAACTGTTTCTTTAAACAAGCTACAGCTTCGAGGTAAACATTCCATTGACGATCACCAGATTGAGCAGGGGGAGGAATGGGAACAACACTCTGGAAAATTCTTTGTGCGGCTTGTCCAAGACAACCGAAAAGAATAGCAAATTTACATTCAGGTGCATAAGAAACAGCGTCGATAGCAACAAGGTGGTTCTCAAAAAGACCAAACCACTCAGACCAAATGATCGCTGGAGTACCTGGTTTACTAAGGAAATGGGGTGGCTGTGTAACCTGTTGCCACTGGTTATTAGACATTGTAAGATAAACCACAGAATATTCAATGAAATGAAAAAATATATATATATATTGTTTAAATAAGAATTAAATAAACAACACAAACTAATACTGAGTTGTTAACGTAGATCAAAAATCATAATAATGAAATTTTAGAAGAAACAGCATCAACAACATCTAGCTAATTTAGACAAAAATCTAAAATATGTGGTTAATATGCTAATTTCTGGGTAAGCGTGCGTATCACTGAATTGACACGCAGTTGAGCTAATAATATGAATAATTGAAAGGTTAGCGTGCGTTTCGCTGAAAAGACGAACCAAATAGCTGTTGCTAGGTTACAGGTCAAGCGTGCGTATCGCTGCAATAATACGCGATGTTTAATAAGTAAGCGTTGCTAGGATACCAGGTAAAGCGTGCGCATTGCTGTAATGATGAGACGCGCAGTAAAAAATGAAAAAATAACAGAGTGCAGAGAAAGCGTGCGTATCGCTGTAAAGATACGCGGTGTTAGAGGTGTTTGAAATATGAACATCAGTAAAACAATACACATTGAACGATGTGCTCAGTACATTCGCTAAGATGGGCGATAATATTAGAGATAAAATCAAAGCGTGCCTATCGCTGTAGCAATACGCTGTCTTACGTCAATCATTGACGTCAGTCATAGACCAATAGTATTCCCCAAATCACAGAGATAGTGACTTTCCAGCAAACACAAGTGAGCCAACCAGAGAGACTCGTAAATCAGGAAAAGTCACGAACAGACGTCACAGGCAGAAAATCTGAATTCACTGGCCAATTGTGGAAGGAAAAAGACTGCAAGCACAAGCAGTGAGCTGATAACCAGCTCCGTAAAATTTCCAGACACTCCTCTTCCAGTAAAGAACCAGTGAATGGGCTCCTTAATTCACCAATCGCACTCCATGAAAGTTAAAAGTACATACCTCCACCGAGAATAGAGACCATTGCAAATCCTACCGGAATCTTCATTTAAATCTGATGAAAACCACCGGAGGTAGGTCGAACTCGGTGTCAAGGAGGTCGCGAAAATGTAGAAAGTTTCGGCGTGGGTGTGGGTGGAGTTTCCCAATCGTCGCCAAATGTAGAATGGAAGAAAGCGAGGAAACAGGATACACTTTGAAGAGTACGTTTATTCCAAGATGATTACTCCACCCAGTCATGAAGCATCCTCTCCGCAGGAAACCCAACGGTGACTACCAGTCATCGCTGGAATCCCTCAGGACGAACCCTCCATGCATGAGCCAACACAATACATTCAAATGAATACATAACATGAATTGCGCGTGATGCGCAAGACGGTAAAAAGGATATACATCGCGCGACCTGCGCGCGATGTATACAATACATGCCTGCTACACTACTTTGTGCTAAACTATCAGAGGGTAAGCACCGGATATCTTTTATTGTGTATCTAGCTTACCCTGACTAGAGTGATAGTTCATGCCTAGTCTGGGTGCATACCTCAACAAACCAGGAATCCCATTTTTAACACTATCTTATACCAAGGTTTGCCACTATTATACCAAGATCATCATACTATCATGGGTAAGTAACCATCCTGGCATGCATGCCGAAAATATCCCTCAGAATTAACACCATTTTGCAAAGACCAGCATTTGACTAGGGAAGGGCAACATCATGGTATGTATGACCACAACATTCCAAGAATTATATCCACTGTACCATAGCCAGCATTATATCTGAGGAGTCAGCAGACTGTGTATGTCCACAATATGCCAGGAAATATCACCAATATGTCAGGGCCACCATTATACCAGAGGTGAGTGCCATCATAAATGCTTAAAACATTTCAATAATACTCTGTTATGATAGGACAGATTCACACTAGAGATGGGCATCATAATGCCACGGATGCTCACAATATTCCAATAATTACAACACTTATGCCAGGATCAGCCTTACACCAGGGCTGGTAATGATCATGCTACATATACCCACAGTACACCAAAAATTACCTCTAATGAGTCAGCTCTCTTTAGGTTAGGGGCGGGGACTATCCTACGATGGTTGCACAAAATAGGTCAATAATTAGATTGCGCCAGTGTCTTGTTATACGGGGGTGGCCAGGCATCCCATCACAAATACACCCGCATAGGTGTGCACTTTCACACACTTGAACTTACACACATACCCTGGTACACTTATACACTCAATCAGACAAGACTGTTTTTTTATATGCTTAGCTAGCCCTGATTCATTACTCTGACATTCCAGCTACTGAGCCTTTCCAGTTTGTCCTCCACCTTCGAGTACTGGCAGCATGGCAGTCCTGCCCACACACATACATTGAAACATGATTGATAGGAGAATTGCTTGTAACACAGGCAGTCACCATGACCTGAGACGAATGCTGATTGGTTCCATTATGAGCCCTGCACTTCCAGACTCGATGTAAGTTGAACAGTGCTCTGGTGGACAGCTGTGGGCTGCAATGTCTGACCTTAACTCTCCAACACAAGCTGGCCCATTAGGCATGCACAGTTTTTTCCTCCTTACTTGACAGTTCGGAAATGTGCAGTGCTGCTGCTATGATGTGGGTCTGCGCAACTTCAGACCCTTGATGCAATGGATGGGGGAAAAGCAAACCAGACACCATTGGACGAGTGCCCGCTTAAACTTACCATAGTCCATTCATACTCAGATTTGCATCTTGTCAATAAGGGTAGTTGATATTGATCCAAATATGCTTTAGAACCATAATCATATCAAATGAGATTTTGAATTTTAGTTTGCAGAATCAAGGCTGTTGGATATCAGTGTGCCTCAATTGATCTCATCCAATCTTTTTACTTCAGCTCACGATTTTGATCTGTGTAGCATTTACAAAACCCATGTGATTTTACACTAAAAACAAATCTCTCGCTACAGTACAGCACAGACTTCACTGATACCTTGAATGACAACATGTGGAATGGTCTGCACAAGAAGTTTTGTGATATAAACAATATAGATTCGAATACATGCACACCGCCAAGTGTGATTCTAAGTTTCCAACTATGCCTTGCCGTGCTACATTTAGCTTGGTGACAGATGAACATCTCTGTATAAAATTACTAAACCTATATTAATTTTCCACATTTGTAAAGAGCAGTGTTGTTGAACATCACAACTATGAGTCAATAAACCTAAAGGGCATGAGTCACAAAACAATGTAAATCTTTGTAGATTTACTCATATGAGAAGTTGGAATGTGTATCTTCTACCTGATACACAGAAGTGATAGGCCTAAGCTTGAGAAGACTACAATTACCAAATCTGGCTCTGCATATATCTGTCTCCCCGTATGCTACAAGGGAAGATTCTACACACTGCACCAACTCTGCATACATAAGGTTAGATGAGGAACGGTTTCACATGTGAAGATTTACTTTCTCTCACACACTGTTGGAAATGGAGGTGCTCTATGGGACTAGTGCATTGATGCATAAGATTAGAGTTACTGATAGGTTCTTATAAGCATTAAAAAGGCTTTACAAATGTGTGTGACAACCAACAAACATACAATTCTGTATTTGTTTACATATCAATGGTTTTGTTGGTTATTATGTACCTTCTGTTCCAGCAGTGTCGGGTCCAGCCAGCGGAGGTCTAGTTATTTTTATATCAGTCCGGCTGACAGATACCTTAGTCAAAGTTTTGTGTAATCTCAATACTATCAACTGCTTTTAATTACCATAAGCAAGTTACTTGATCTGCTTTGAATTAACTACTACTACAATGTTTTTGACCAAACTGTGACAAGTATTATAGATGATTTAGATGATGCTATAACCCAAGCCCAGAATAATGATATTAAGGATCTGCAAATAATCTGGGCAGGGGATTTTAATATAGGAACCTGTGATCCACTGATACAGGAATCTTTGGTATCCATGATGAGAGAGATCAATCCCTGAAGCATTTTAAACACACAAAGTATGGTGTCTCACTAAATAGAGTAGCTTTTGCCAAGAACCTGAAATTTGTACACGATCTGAAAGTGGCAAGCATCCCCCAGATTCCAACGTATGTGGGCCCGATACTTTCCTCGACTATTAACCACATCTTAATCAGTGAAGAGCTATCACAAATTTGTAAGGGTTGTATAGTTAAGGCAAGTTGTGTGAGTGACCATAATCTTATTGTTTTAACTCTAAATCTATCTGGGAGTACAAAAAGGGATAAGAAAATAAAGCCCAGCGTAGCATATAATAGAAATAAGGGGATTAATATCAAATGGGAAATGGTTGGCAACATGTTCTTTCTCACAGACCTCATGAAAAATAATAAGGCTGACATTGAGACAGTGCTATATAACAAAAAGGAGGAGTACCACCATAAATAAGGCTAGAGAGCGATATCGGTGGGATGGAATTGTAATGAGAAAAAAGAAGAAGTCCTTCTTTGTTTTTAATAAACCCCTCACTCACCGACATGGTCGGTGACATGCTTCATCATCGGGGCCACCTTGACAGCCGAGTGCCATCAAGGTGTGCTGCAACACCTGGGATACAGTGGAGCGGGTATGTCAGTGATGAATGTAGAAAAAAGAAATCAGTGAGTTAAAAATTGTCCTGGTATGGCTTATACAATATTTTATTCTAAGACTACTGGACAATAATAAAAACAGTGCGTGTTGATACAGTGATGGTTTTATTCTGACCAAATGTATCTGTGAAATATGTGTAAGGTCTACATGTTTCAAACCGTTGGGAAATTACCGGTTTTTCATCAGGACCAAAATAAAGGTGTTGGGTGGTCAGGGTACACTAACACCCTGCCATGCCTGCAACCCTTTGTTCCCAAATAACAAAGTTTGTTATAGGGCAAAGAAAAAAGCAACCCAAAAGTGGTTGCATTAAAAGCAGAAAAAACCTGTGGAGAAAAAGAAATTTTATTTTAAGTCAACGAAACTAGTTACATGCCTGCAACGTAGTGAAGTGACGAATCAGCTCTTTCTGTGAATCATCCCACATCCATTTAAAATGAACTACTCAGGTGCGGTGGTTGAGTGTTGTTTAACAGTGAAGTTTAGGGTTGGTTGTAGACACACCTATCAATATAAGTGTGAAAGATAACGAGCTAAGTCTATTCACTGCAAGTTCGTTTCGGCTAACTAGTGCGTGCCTAGGTATTACTCATATTTTAATGGTGCCAGGGAATACCGACGTGCTAAGAGTACAACTTGATCCAAAATAGACACTACAAGACAGACACAACACATAACACTTATTGTAAATAAAACGTGCTCACTCCTCTTTTGGGGTTTAGAATGCTGCACGGGATTAGAGGGAAGGGAGGCCACAATACAGGAAACGTATTCTGCAAATGGAAAATTTTAGGAGATCAGCAAAGGGCTGGGTGTAATGCTAGTCGGCACCACATTGCTGCTTGGGTAGGGTAACAAGAAACGGACGTGTTTCTTTTTAGTGCAGCCGGAATCTACTTACAGTTTCAGGGGTCTGTTTACAGCCGTATACCTATTTCGCCCCTCCATACGCCCGTTAAGAGCCAAATGCGGAGTTGTATTTAAAGGTAGCCGCCATTGGAGTCGGAGTGGGCGTGGTTACCGTGACGTAAAGACGTCTTGCGGTGACAGGGGAATCTATGGAGGCCCATCAGGTCAGAGGTTGCCATAGAAACGGAACACAGATTTACAAAAGAGCTCCGATGGGAGGAGCGTTCAGACTCAAGGGAGTTAGTCATGGGAACGTGATCTCATACACGAAAATGAAACAAGGGAGGAGATAGCCATTCAGCATGGTATAATGGGATGTATACCAATACGGGGTCTGACAAAGGTATTCAGGAGAGTACATTCGCCCAGGGTATATTATCGTTCAGGCCGTTCACGTGTGTGGATAATCTGTATACCCATCTTTGTTCTTTTTCATACAAACGTTTTTGTATGTTTGGTCCAGGGGTCACTTGCTCAATGGGATGTACCATGTTACAACGCATACCATTACAACTACCTACCATTACAACGCTACCATTACAACGCATACCATTACAACGCATAGCGCTTAGAGGTGCTGGATAGTGGTAAGTATAATTTACTATTCCAACTCCAGTCCCCGTGGACACTAGGGAAGGTGTTGGATAGTAAATTATACTTATTCCCTATCCTAGAGCGCCCCCCAGCGCAATGCGTTGTAATGGTATGCGTTGTAAAAGTTGCGTTGTAACAGTAGGTAGTTGTAAAAGTTGCGTTGTAACAGGTGTATACCGCTCAATGATGGTCCAAAACATATCGTTTGGTGTGTGGCCTTTCTCAATGAAATGATCAGTAAGTCGGGTCGCATTTTTCTTGCAGCGTATGGTGCTGCGATGTCCGCATATCCTTTGTTTGACTTTGCGGGTGGTCATTCCTATGTACCGCTTCTTGCAAGTGCATTCGATTAAGTATACCACATTACTACTGTTGCAATTGGTGTGTGAAATCTGCCTCCAGATTTTGCCAGGCTCCAGATCTAGTGTTTTGGTATTCCTGGTCAAATGACATACACTGCAATCTCCACAGCGGTAGTGACCGGTTACATCTGGTAAACCCCAGGCCCTGGTTATAGATGGTGTAGTTGGCGCTGTCCTTACTTTAGGTCTAGTGTTGACAAGAGTGTCTTTAAGACTTTGTGATTTCTTGAAAGAGAACAGAGGCTTCTCCCAGTGTAGATTTCCAGTGTTCACGATAGCCCAGTGTTTATTTATGCTTCTGGTCACTTGATTTGATATTGGGTTGAATGTGGTCACACTTGTCAAGGGTATTTCCTCATTTCTCTCAGTTTTCTCTTCGAGCAGGGCGTCTCTAGGCTGATTTCTGGCCCTCTTTTGGCATTTGTTCACTATTTTATTCGGGTATCCACGGTTACCTAATTTTTCAGACAGGTCCTTTGCTTGTTTTTTGTACTCAGATAATTGGCTGCAGTTTCTACGCAGTCTTAAAAACTGTCCGTAGGGTAGGTTCTCCGTTAATGGGCGTGGGTGAAAACTCTCGAATCTTAATAGGTTATTTTTTGAGGTAGGTTTGTAGTGAGTTCTTGTCTCTAGATGATTCCCTTCTTTGCTAATGACCACATCAAGAAACACAATGTCCTGCTTATCATAGCAGTTGGTGAATTTGAGGTTGTTGTCACACGTGTTTATCCAGGAAATGAATTGATCAAGCTGTTTGACAGATCCTTGCCAAATCGCCAGGACATCATCAAAGTAACGTCTCCAAAAAGTCACATTTGCGCGAAAAGGATTTCTTTCATTCAGAATAAATTTGTTTTCGAAGTCGTAAACGTACAGACCAGCTATACTGGGGGCAAAAACGCTTCCCATTGACGTGCCCCCAGTTTGCAGGAACAAGGTGCCCTCGAATTCAAAGTAGTTACGTTTTAGAGCCAATTTAGCACATTCCAGGATGAAGGCTTTTGATGTATGAAAAGGCCAGTCCGCATTGTCCAGAGTGTTACCCAGGACTCGGATGGTGTCGTCCTGGGGTATGCTCGTGTACAGACTCTCTATATCAAAACTGAGCAAGACTGTGTTCACTTTGTGCTATTTTCTATTTGTAATATATATTTTGTGCTGTTTTGCTTCGTTTTGAATTTCCATGACGTTTGGGGATTCTGCTGTTTCAAGTTTTACAGTGTTTTCCTTTCGCGCAGCGATTTGAAAAAAATACTGTTTGAATCCTACCTGTGACGTTCTGCTTGTTATCTTTCATCTTCTGCTGCATTCCACACCTCACGCATCACCATTCTCTTTATCCTGAGCGTCCTACATTGTTCTTGTCTGACGTTGTCATCCTCGCTGTGATTGGTCATCTCCACGACGTTGTCTTTATCACGTTCAACGCTATTGGCTGTCATACGGGAGTGTCATCACTTTCTCTGCATACTGGTTGGCTGTTATGCAACAGTGTCATCGGCTCCTGTTTCCCTAACATCCATATCGTCATTTTCTGGTTGTAGCAACCTTTCACAGCTCGAATTCTGTTCTGAGGCTCTACGGATTATCCTGCTGACACTCACAGCCATTCTTCAAGCCAAAGCGCTGATACACGCAGCTTACTCGGTGTGTGTCAGTGGTTATTTTGCCCTCATTATTATGCTTATTTACGCTGATGCACACAGCTCAACTTCAAAGGCACTGTAAGTTTGCACATCCCATCTTCTTCTAAGGCACAGCTCGCACAGTTTTTCTTTCTTCATTCCATACGCTGATACACACAGCTCATTTGTGTATTTAGCTACTTTGGTTGATGCAAAAAAAAATTCTGTATATCATACGCTGATATACACAGCTCACTTGTGTGTTTAGTTCCTTGGTCATTTTTATTGTTTAGTCACACTGATGTACACAGCTCCATTCTTGTTGTTAAGAAGCAGTTAAATCAACATACTTTGTATTAAGTAGTTTTTTATTTTACTTTTTTTTCTCTCATTATTATACATTCTTATTTTTTTATCATACCTTTGGGCTCAAACTATGTGTGCCTTACAATCTGTAAATCCTCCTCCTTCCTTTCTCGATACCCCTGGTGAACCTACAATAAGGTGGGAAGTATGGCATGATGCCTTTGAGACTTACCTAGGAGCTATTGGTGCATCTCGATTTGCTGCTGATAGGAAGAAATATCTGTTACTACACTCTCTGGGTTTTGAAGGGAGATCAGTTTTTAAACATCTTCCTGAACTTCCAGTGGGTGATCCTGCTTTAAACTATGTTTATTTTGAGACTGTTCAAAAGCTCAAATTACGCTTTGACAAGCAACCCAGCCACATTGTACTTCGGCATAAGTTTTTCAAAAGAAAGCAATCTTCCAATGAGGATGTTGACTCTTATATTTCTGCTCTAAGACAGTTAGCTGGTGACTGCAGGTTTGATGAGTTCACCGACCAACTCATTAGAGACCAATTTGCGTGCCATTGTAAGGATAAAAATATAAGACAAAAATTGCTCTCTATGGGGGATCCTTCTCTTGATGAAACCACTAAGTTAGCCAAGAGCATCGAGATATCTATGGTTTCCCTAAAAGAGTTGGAAGAGAACATTTTTGAACCTGTTAGCGCCATTAATCTTGATTCTTCTGTCAAGACGTCTAAGAAACCTTTCAAGTCTAACAATGTCAACTCTTCTAAGTCATTTAAATCTAAGTTCAACGTTACTGACTCAAATATTTGTGGGAATTTATCTCATTCCAAAGTTTCCCGTTGTCCTGCCTCCAATGTCATATGTAATTATTGTAAAAAGGTTGGGCATTTCGCCAAAGTTTGTCTCAAATTGAAGGGACAAAGGAATTTCAAAAAGCCTTCAGTATGTATGATTGACTCTGATTCCTCTTCTGACAGTGAAATAGTGTCTGTAGACACTGATCTTATGCATGATGATGTTGTTGAAGGTGATCCTAAAGACTGTGTGGATCCTATAGTAGATATTTAAGTTTGGTCTAAATGTGTCAAACTTCTTTTGGATTTGGGTGCTAAAATAACTATGATTACGCAAAAGCTTTTTGCTGAAACATGGGAAGGTACTCAACCTCTTCTTCCTCCTGACCACACACCAGTATCTTATGAGGGTCGAAGGATTGACCTTCTTTGCTATTTTGAGGAAAAAAATGTGTTTCAAAGGGAGGAAATCAGAGGTAAAATCTATGTTGCCATTAAAGGTCTCAACATCCTAGGGTGGTTCCACCAGGGTTTTTTCAAGATGATTCTGAGTCCAGGAACTAAAGATCAGGTTCTTGTTGTCGGTTGTCTTAATGAAGTTCAGTCACTTCAAAAGGAGTTGCCGTCTGTCTTTACCGCGAAATTGGGCAAAATAAAGGGATTTAAACACAAAATCATTGTTAAGGAAGGGTCGTTGCCGGTAAAACGTAAATTGAGGGGTGTACCTTATAGTGTGAGACAAGATTTAGACAATGAGTTAAAACAACTATGTGAAAAGGGTGTTATCGAACCAGCGGAATCATCGTTATGGCTTTCACCCTTGGTCGTGGAGAGGAAGAGATGTGTACAACTTCGTGTTTGTGTTGATTTAAGGTCAGTAAATAAAGACATTTGGGTTGATTTGCATCCCTTTCCTAAAATCCACGATCTGTTCGCTTCTACCAAGGGTGCTAAGTTTTTCACAAAACTCGATCTGGCTAGCGCCTACCACCAGGTCAAACTTCATCTGGAGTCACATCACCTTACAGCTTTCGTCTCTCCTCTGGGGACGTTTCAATATCGACGTATGCCGTTTTGGCTTAGCTTCCGCTGCGTCGGTGTTTCAACGTGTAATGAGTAACATCCTCAGAGTTGGAGTGTTGGTGTTCCAAGATGACCTGCTCATTTTTGCAAAAGATTCTCATTCACATGGCTTAATTTTACGTAAAGTGCTAGGTCTTTTTCAAGAGCATGGTGTTGTTCCTAAATTGGGAAAGTGTACGTTTTTTTGCACAGCAGAGGTGGAATACTTGGGACATATCCTCACACAAGATGGAATTAAGCCCAGACCTGGACTCCTAGAGGCCATTTCTAACGCTGCCACTCCCACAGACAAAACTGGTGTGAAGTCTCTTTTGGGACTCAGTGAGTATTACTCTAAGTTCATACCTCATGATGCCACTATTGTTCGTCCCATTAGCAATTTATTGAAAAAGGGAAGCAAGGTTGCGTGGAGTGAGGAGTGTGAGTCGGTTTTCCAAGATGTTAAAAACAGTTTGAGTGGGAGTTCTTTACTGAAACCTTTTGACCCAAGTTTACCTTGTTGTTTGACTGTTGATGCCAGTCATGTGGGTTTGGGGGCAACGTTGACTCAAATAGAAGATGGTGTTGAAAGGACTATAGGGTTTGCTTCTAGGGTTTTCAGGAAGACAAAGGTTCTTGTGGCTAATAAATAAACAATTATGATAATCTATGCATAATGACAAGGAATTTTGTAAAGGCCTTGTTAACATTGTGATCGGACAAAAAATCCAAACAGATTTTTTGTCCGATCACAATTGCGGTCACTGCCACAAATCATAGTTTGCAACAGAAATAGTGTGCACTACATTATTGCCGTCACAGCCACATACCTTGGTTTAAAATGGAACTAATATGCACTGTATTATAGCGCCCCAGGCAGCAAATGGGTAATGAAGCAACGAGTGACGCGCATGCCGCACATTGGCAGGCGCAGCACCGGTGCCATGACGACCGGATACTGATCGGCAGATCAATCGGCTCCTCAGTGCTCCTCCTGCTTCCCTAACACGGAAACATGGGAAGCAGTCAACAGATTACAAAAGGAAGCCGCATATGAGCATTCGGGGTCATTGCACCGCGTATCACCACTGAGAGGCAGCTGATTACTCGCCAGCCTCCGAGAGAAGTCGGAGATTGTTCCGCTTCAAAAAGGACAAAGTAAGTACATAACTGGACTGCTGTGCAGCGTGTACTTTTAGACTGCCATCAGATATCCTTGTAATTGGCTCCCTCCCTCTCCCCTATCTACGCAGCATTCGAAATCTTCTGAATTTAATAACCAAGGAATATTACGCTGCGGGTGCAGCAGGGCATCTCTTGAGCCCTTTTTTTTTAAATCGGAAAAGAGCCAGCTTTATCGCTTTTCCTCATCGTGAGGTAAGATATTACAGAATACCAACTGCTAATAGCATTATCCTACCTATGAATAGTCAAGTAACAGTGTACCCTTCCTTTCCTGACCACTACATGAAGAACCCGGCTGGGTCCTCACGTGAGTCTCTCTACTATTTTTTCACCACTTGGGTCGCACCACTCACCTTAAGCTGTGCCAAATGACATCAGGTAAATTGCCTTTAATCATAGCCCTTCTCTAGTCTTTCACAGATGTGCCAGTAACCTGGGCCTAAAGCTATACTTATCCCTTCTAGATGTCCCCTAAAACACAGTCCTGAAGAGACCCCCCATACTAAGTGGGTCGAACGTCGTCGACACCCTCACAGAACAGACCAGCATAAAGCCAGTGTCACCATACACCAGGCTTTTGAGAAATTTTACTAAATGAATGGTCGATTCTTGTTTATGGAAACCTGTTTGTAAATTGCACACTGTATATAAGTCACATTTGTTTTTTGGTTCCATGCTTCACTTGGGGACACAAACGCACAAACAGTAGCGCTTTTTGAATTTAAGAAAGTGTTCTATACTACTATATTGTTTATGAATTAAACATTAAGAATCTAACTGTGCATATTGTCCATTCTGCCCTCCGATATTAACAAGGCTTTTACAAAATTCATTGCCATTGTGCATAGATTATCATAATTGTTTTTTTATTAGCCACAAGAACCTTTGTCTTCCTGAATAAACCTAATACCCTGGTTCCTAGTGAGTAGGGTTCCCCTGTCCCAAGCTGTGTCTAGGGTTTTAAGAGCTCCAGAATTACAGTATTCTGTTATAGAAAAGGAACTTCTGGCTTGCGCATGGGCTATTGATAAATTTCGTTCTTATGTTGCACTCCCAGAATTATGCGAATGGTTAGTAGGTTATTGCAATATCATTTTAACATTAGACACAATTCTGGAGGGAAGAATGGGAGAGCTGATTTTCTTTCCAGGTTTCCATCTGTGAGTTCCCATGTTGATGATGTTTCCTTTGCTGACCTTATCGACGAAGATTGCGAAGATTGTCTTGTTGCAGGTGTAGACAATCCGGAGTTGAAGTTCTGCTCTGAAGATGAGTGGAGGTTAGCGTTTCCCAATGATAGCATTCTTCAAGAGGTTTGCAAATGTATTAGTTCTGGGTGGCCCAGGGAAAAGGTTCTTTCCCCTTCTCTCCAACCATTTTCAAAGGTTGAAGATGAAATGTCTGTGGAGGATGATATTTTTCTACGTAATGATAACTTGTTCCACCTCACATATTGAGGAAAGAAATTTTAATTAGAGTTCACGAAGGACATTTTGGATCTTCCTTTACTAAACGTTGTATCTGTGATACATTTTGGTGGCCGGGTATGGACACTGATGTTGATGAGTTGGTCAGGGATTGTTGTATCTGCAGATCAGCTGATAAGTCTATCAAAACTTTCATCCCTCCATTAATTCCTGTTGAGTGTCCAGATCATCCTTGGCAAAAGGTTGGTGTAGATGTGATGGGACCTTATTTGACTCTCAGTGGTGGTTCTAGATTTATATTAGTTATGGTTAATTATGCCTCAAATGGCCTGAATTCAAATTGGTGAAGGAGGCTGATTCTAGGGCTATTATAGGATTTTTTAGCGAAGTATGGAGTAGAGATGGGTTTCCTGAAACTCTTGTTTCGGATAATGGGAAACAATTCATTTCAAAAGAGTTTAAAGATTTTTTGTCCATCTCTGGTGTGAAGCATAGTAGAAGTTCTCTATATCACCATCAGGGAAATGGACTTGTTGAGAGAATGAATAGGGTGGTTGGTGATAGTGTGAAATGGGCTAAGGCCCATAATTGTGATATTGTAAAATCACTTATTAGCATGATATGGTTCTATAGAACTACTCCACATTCAACCGCGAAGGTTACTCCCTTTGAATTAATGAGGGGAAGAAAGCCGAATGCCTCTTTCCGTCCAGGATGGTTGTCCAAGTGGGTTAAGAATGAATCTGATGTGGAAAAGTTGATGTGCTTGGTTAAAGAAGGTCTTTCTATTACCCAAGGGAAACAAGAGGAGAGTTTTGACACAAGAAGGGGTTCAAAATTGACCACGTTGAAGGTTGGGGACATTGTTAAAATAAGGAAATCTACTCATGTCAACAAAGGGGAGAGTAAGTTTGGGGGTCCTGTCAGAGTTGTGAAAATTGTTGGAAACCCTATTCAAATTGAAGGGGGTTTTTGGCGGAACTTGAGCAAAGTTGCTAAGGTTAATTGTTCTAATCAGAAGCTTTTACCTAAAATCAACCATGAGTATCTTTGTAATAAGAAACATGTTCCTGATTCTATCAGGAAGAGTTCACGTTCTATTGTTAAACCTATGCGGTTCAGAGATTCATTTTTCTAGTTTTGTTGTTAATGTTTCATATTTAGTTTATAGGATTATTGTTATTTTTTCTTTTTCATTTTTTTTAAACCAATAGGGTTTGTCTATTTTTGCTGTTTTTTTTCTTTAAGGAGGGAAGGTAATGTAGTAAGCTGTGAGGATGACTTTCTTTAAGAGCATTCTAGTGGTGCTTAGTTACTGTAGAATGTGTTAGGATCACTCTTGAGCTGAAGACTGTTGAAGCCAGTTGGCATTATTCTGGCTCCTCATCCATGTAACCTTAAATAAATACTTGAAGACTTCTAACTGCCTCCTGGCAATTTACCACAGATTATAAGAGGGTTACTGGGACAAGGAAACAGTTTTTGAAGGATAAGGCCTGGGAAAACTTAAAAATTGCCTCAAGCCTGAGAGACTCACATGCGTTCTCGGAGGTGGTAAACACATCCACTATGAGTGGTGACGAAACGACTAATTTAGGCACTGTAGTGCCAGCTGAAGCTTGGGTTAATCACTTCTTGAACATTTTCTCAGCAAAGCAAGGATTATCAAAGGGTCCATCTGCGCAAAAAAATTGCCTATGACAGGAGATCTGCTAAGGCTCCAAGTTACTCAATAGAGGTGGGTGATGTCAAGTTGGCCATAGAGAACAGCTACCCAGAGAAAGCCCCTGGCCTGGACAGAATTCCAGTGTATATAAGTATCTACCAGATTTTTGGGCCCCGTTGATAACAAACGTCCTTAAGGCATAAATAGTGGGTCCATTAGTTAAGACCTGGCAAGAAGCTATCATAGTTCCAATTTTTAAAAAGGGGGATGAATCCCAGCCTCTTTGTTTCCATCCAATTCCCCTTCAGTTAAAGTCTTGTGCAGGGTAATCTTGGCTAAATTGGAACTATGGGCCCTTGAACACCAGGCAATCTCGAAATACCAGTTAGGATTTCGGCCCGGGCTGGGTACTGTGGAACAAACAATAAATCTTGCATTAACTGTTCAAAAATACACTAAAGCCCAAAGGGGCAGTATTCATTTAGCTTTTATGAACCTAACCTGTGCATTTGACACAGTAAACCGCTGCAAATTATGGTCCATACTGTCATAAATGGGGTTCAATGGAGCAATTATCCCTTTGTTTAGAACTCTTCATGAACGCACCTCAGCCACAGTACGCTACAGTAGCGGAGGAGACTCAACAGAAGGATTCCCCTCTGATATAGGGGTAAGTCAGGGGAGTGCTCTGGCCCCTTTCCTCTTTTTATTATATATAAATGGACTGGGAGACTGACTTTGTGAGGTAGGGTAGAACATCCCGAGATTAAACATGTGTCAATCCCCATGTTACTATACGCTGACAATGCTGTCCTGGCTATCAGGACAGCATTGTCAGCGTATATTAGCCTACAAATACTGCTTGACTCTATTAATGCTTTTATGAATGACCTGGGGTTAAAAGGTAATCACACAAAATCTTTTATAATGAAATGTGGACCAAACATTTTTTAAAACCAGGAAATAATTATTGGGTGGGTGAAGAAAGTAAAAGAGTTCTGTACTTTACTTATCTGGGGGTACCAGTCAATGCTGATTTTAATTGGAAACATGCTTTAAGCATTAGAACGATGCAATTCCAGAAATAAAATTATGCCATTTTTGTATTTGCAAAAAGACTGGGTCACAAACCAGTCAATGAGATTTTATGTATCTATAAGAGTAAAAGTCTTACAGTGGTAACCATTGGGGCCAGAGTCTGGGGACACATAAATTGTAAATCACTACAAATAACGCAAAATAAGTTTGTAAAAAGTACTGAGCAGATTTACACCAAACTGGCAAAAGCACACTCTGTACTTTAATGCAATGATGCAATACGTGAAGTCATAAGCAGTTTGTGGTGGAGGTGCATGTCATAATTAGCTCAGTAAAGAATACCTGGTGAATTCCAGTGTTACTTTTGTTTGTTAAATGTTAGTTTTTAATTTATTTCAACACCTAACTGTAACATCACTTTTGGTGAATTACTGTGGTATTCTGATCATATTCAGCCAACTGCCCCTTTGACTGTGCACAATAAGTGCTTGGCTGCAGTGCCTGGCCTTTGCTTGGCAAGCAATGCTAAACTAAAGTGTGAACAACAACAATCACAATGTGTAGACTTTCCCACAACCCTCCACCCCCACCCAGCTTCTACCAACCCATAGGTGGCCAAACCCCCAGCAATTTAACCCGCCCAGGAATCATAGGGATCGTTGGGCAAACAGTCAAGTTTCAATAAGTGGGCCCCAGGATAAGATGAATCAACGAAGTGGATACACCAGAGGGGGTGGCAGCTCGGAATCGAGCTGGTCCAGTGCTGTATCTGTAAAGAAAGGTCAAAATATACAATGTGATTTCCCATTTGCTTCAACTGCGGATCGCACAAGATCATTCAAAAACCTTCACCCAGCACCAGTGTTCAAGGATAAGTCCGCACTAGCGTCCGAGCCGCTGTGAGGTGGAGAAGGGAGTGCACCCTGCGTTGAGTTCTGCGAGCTCCGTGTCTTGTGTGTGCGGCAAAATCCTAGGCCTCTGTTGGGGTATCAAATATACGAGATATGCCACCCACATCTACCTTAAGTGTTGCCGGGTACAGCATGCCGTATTTGAGTCCAAGATTGCGTAACGTGGCCTTAACCCCTAGGAATTTGCGGCGAGCTTCCTGGACCATTGGAGTAAAATCTGGATAAAATTACAATTTGGACCCCTGCCACTCAACCGTGCCGCGTTCTCTTGCCAGACGGAGCATGGTGTCTTGGTCCCTAAAGTTCAGGAGGCGTGCAATGATGGGTCAAGGGAGGAGGCCTGGGTTGGGTCTGGGGCCCAGCGATTTGTGGGCTTTCTCCACCACAAAGCCAGGTGTAAAAGTTTTGCTGCCAAACAGATCCGTGAGTAACTTCTTGTTAGAAATGGGTATTTCTGGTTGGCTGAGGCTGGCGCCAAAGCCAGGCAGAAACCACCATTCTAAGTCAGGGCAAGGAAGTCACCCGCCACGACAACCCCAGCTCACCCTCTTGGTAGCTTGGCACGAGCAGTCAGGCTTATCTCAGAGGTGATGTGTAAAGCATTTGTGCACACCCATCAGCAACAACATCCCAGGACCCCGACAAAAGAAACTCCATACAAGGTTATATATAAAAATAGCCGTTGTATTATACCAAACACATTAGATAAGAACCACACACTTTACAATGTGCCATAGGCACGGGCATAATTTACAGGGGATTATGTACATGGGACAGGGCCTCATGGACCACTGTCAGGAATAAGCACTTTTAGAACATAGCAATTGTAGCACCAAATAGCAAATGTAGCACACCACCAGTAACCACTGGTAAAAGGTAAGTACCACCTACGCAACCCTAACCACCTTAGGAAAATATCACGCAGGGAACCATGAACTCACTAGCATAACTATACTAGGAAAAACAACGACCTAAGCATAAAAATACATTTAGGGGTATAGGCCAGAAGCTTTACATATGATGCCTGAAGACACATTCAGCGGTGTAGGAAAGACACATGACGCATAAAAAAACATTCAGTGGTGTAGGTAAATCACATGATGCATAAGAACACATTCAGCGGTGTAGGTAAAACACATGATGCATAAGAACACATTCAGCGGTGTAGGAAAGACACATGAAGCATAAAAAGACATTCAGCGGGGTAGGTAAAACACATGATGCATAAGAACACATCCAGCGGTGTAGGAAAGACACATGATGCATAAAAATACATTCAGCGTTGTAGGTAAAACACATGATGCATAAGAACACATTCAGCAGTGTAGGTAAAACACATGATGCATAAAAAGACATTCAGCGGTGTAGGTAAGACACATGACGCATAAAAACACATTCAGCGGTGTAGGTAAAACACCTGATGCATAAGAACACATTCAGCAGTGTAGGTAAGACACAGGGTGCGCAAAACATACTACACACAGTACATTTCCTAACACCCAAAGCATTAGCGCACGAACCATAATAGCACATAAATCACATTTAGCACTTAACTCACATCAAAGTCCAGGTTGTGCCACTGCGCCAGAACCTAAACGTAGCAGCTGCCCACTACTTGCTGAGCAGCTGAGGGACAAGAGCAGGGCCTACAAAGCTGCAGCTGGCACTAAGTGCTGTGGAGCTGTGGGAAGGCCAGAGTAGGGGCGAAGGAGTGCGACTCACTCCTGAGTCCAAAGTACACGTCCCTAGGAAACAAAACCTAAACGGTGCAGCTGCCCACTACTTGCTGGGCAGCTGAGGACAAACTGTGGCATGGGCTCTCACTGGCCCTTAGAACAAAACTGCACCACCTGGAGCCTTCTAGGCTCTGGAAGAATGCTGCGGCACAGGCTGGAGCCCTCTAGGCTCTGGACACAGCGGTGCCCCAAATCACGCTAGAGCCTCGTGGGCTTTAGAGGAAAAAATGCTGCCATCCTGGGGGGAGCAGCCTGCTGCCGGCCGGGGCCGCTCTACGACCCGAAATGCCCCTTCAGCTCTGGGGCCTCGTAATAAACAACTGTAGGCATGGGAGCACTCTGACTCCTGAAAGAAACAAATGCCCCCATGGTGGTAGAGCCACCTGGGCTTGAGATACAAAAATGCCCCCAGGAGCCTTCTAGGCTCTAGCAACAGCCAATGTCCATACTGGAGCCACGCACGGGCTTTAAAGATAATTACTGCCCCCATCGGTAGGGCGCTATGGCTCTGGGTGACACTGGCCCCCGGGCCCCCCACGGAGCCCTGGAAAGAACAGAAGAGCCATTGGTGGAGGCCGCTGGAAAGAAGGGACACCACTCGGGTAACTGGGGTGCATGTGGGCCCCCCCGCCACAGCCGTCTTCACTTATCGGCTCTCGGCGGGAGAGAGGCTACTCTCTTGTGATCGCGGCGGGGGCAGGCACCGGTCCTGGCCTCGCGCCCCGCCCGCAGGACATAGTCTACGGCGCACTCCCTCCTCATGGGAGCCCCGCTCCGGGACTTCCTTTTCAGCTGTGTCACTTCCTGGTTGCTGCGTCACTTCCATCTGGTGGCCTCGCCCACAGTCAGGCGGGCCGCGGACAGCGGCGGCATCCTTTGGGGCAGAATTTGAGGGGTAGGCTCCCTCGTAGCACAGAACAAAAGTAGAAACCGGGTGGGCACCCGTAATTAAACAAATAAAGCATCGGAGTGACGCAGGGTGGGCACCTGCAATTGCACAACGCAGGGGGAATCCCCTCCCCGGGGAATCCCTCAAGACCGGGATTGCCGCTCCGGCGGCGCAAAAGCGCTATTTAGCACGGGGAAGCCTTTAGGAAGCAGGGGGGGACAATGTAGGGCCCAGGGGCCAGCAAACAGGGCACTCCAGCCAGGAGACAGCCCCCCCATGGCAGTCCCTCCTGGGCCCCACCATCAGCACGGCCCCCTCTGTTTAGGAATCAAAAAGAAGAAGGGTCCCCAAGAAGTCCCTCAGCAATCCAGGGGCTCGGCAGGGCCCAGGGAGGCAAGCCTTCCCCTGGGCCCCTGCAGCAGCATGCCCCTGGTAGATTCTAGTCAGGAAACAAGAACATTGAACATGAGTTCACAGCCTCTTTTTATGCACAAAATCCCTTTATCTCTAGGGTGCAGGGTGGGGAAAAACCAGACACAGCTGGTGCTGGAGCACTTTGTTTTGCTCAGCCCCTCTTCCTATTCACAGGCTAGGCTAGGATCATCAGTCGCACCACAGGGGGCGGAGACAGCATTGTGTGGGGAAAGCCCAGCCCTATTCAGGTCCCAGGTGTCTACTCCACAGCCATCAACATGCAGATCTCCCATTCACCACCGGGGCAGACCCATCCTGACTCCTGGAGCCTGGCACACCAGCCAGCTCCAGCCAATCACAAGCCAGCCAGTCATTTTAACTTTATCACACAGACAGGCCAACTTCTAGAAGTGGCACTTCCACACTAGTCACATTCACTCCGCACACATCATCGCGCAGCATTTCATCTCACGAGTCCGCACATACCAAACTTGTACCTGCACTCCCCACGCATCAGGAATTACCATGGACACACATTTCCCCCATGCATTCCTATGGGAGGGCAGGCCAATCTCACACACACACTCAGAGAGCGCACGCACTTTACACTGCGCCACAGTGCTAAAGTGCGCAAAGATCAAAAATCATTATAATCATGTAACACTAAAAGGCAAAAAGTTCAGGGGTGAGCCTGCCAGAAGGGCCAAGTCCAACACTTCTCTACGAAGAGGTCCATACGGCCTGTAGATGTTGTCTCCGGGACCCCCATAATGCGGACGTTGTTGCGGCATTTGCGCGCTTCCAAGTCATCGTTTTTAATGGCTACTTCCTTGAGCAGGCGTTCCACCCATTCCAGCCGCTTCAGAGACTGAGCTGTCCTGTCCTCCAGGTCCGAGACACGAGCTTCTGCCACGCCAAGGCGCCTATCGTGGCCCAGTACCTTGGTGCCCAAGGATGCGATGGTCTGGTCAAGGGCGTCGAAGGGAGAGTTCAGCGCCTTGAACCTGGCCTTTATTTCCAGCAACAGGGAGGTAGCAGAGGCACCGAAGGGCTCAGGTGGCTCCGCAGTCGGTTCCTTTTCAGTCATGACTGTGGTATGCAATGTTGTTCCCTCAGCAACTTTCTCAAAAGGCAAAGTTCTTTGCCTGGGGTCCTTGCGTCCCATTATGCGAAAGCAGGGCAGAAGACAAGGGGGAGGGCCAGGCAGGAATGTATTACGCACTTTCAGAGGGTCTGTGTCAGCCTATACAGGCTCCAGACTCAGAAGGCACTCCGGGTTACAGGCTGATGCAACGCGTGTGTAAAGCAAGGACTGTGACCTGTTGGCAAGGGAAATAAAATGGTGGCTTCTCCCGAATTTCACTCAAGGTGTACTGTGGCAGACTCCTGGGCCCCAGTGCAGGCGAGTTGTTCACGACCTGTGCACAGTCATAGAATGGCCAAGCGGCACTGTGAAATTGCGTTTGATTATGCAGCAGAGTTAGTAAAGAGGCACCATGTTGTTACAGGTAGAATGGCTCTGGAGAACGTGCGTTGTCACAAATGGGTCCCGATCTTCTCAGGGAACTTCCACGGGTTAGCAGCACTACACGTGGAGGCCAGGCACCAATTGATCCTGCACCCACCCCCACAACCACCGCCACAGCGCCAGGCGAGCGCCCAAATCCCCAATGGCTGCAGTCAGTGGGCCCTGTCCCTTACGTGTGCCTAGTCAAGTGCGGATGGACAGCAGGGCAGAGCAGCCACAGCGGGTCTGCGTGGCAAGGGAGGGGGGATGCTACCCACACTGGCCCGACTCACCCGGTCCACAGCTGGATGTTGTAGGTGGTGCTGTTGTTTTTCCGCTAGGCGCATGCTTTCATTGTGTCTCCGGGACGCCGGACGCAACTTCGCCGGCATACCCCCCGCCTCCTTCGGCTCGACGAAACTTCAGAACAGAGGGGAGTTGGAGCCCGGCACCTCGATCATTATGTGCCGCTCTGCCTCCTCCTTACTCGATGCCAATTTCAGCACCAGTGTGCATTGTCACTGGGAAATCGACGATGTGACGGGAGCTTCACTAGCAAGTGACCATCTTCGCCGCCGGCTCGGCCACGCCCCACTTTTCTTTATTAAAGTTCACCCACGGATTTGCAGGGGTTAAAAACCAACGCAAAACATTCCTAATTCTCCAACTCTTTCTCAAGGCAGAAACTATTATCTCTCCCTTAACAATTAAAAAGAGGAATAAGTTACTGAATGACTGTATCCACATGATCAATGCCATATTGCGCCCTGCTTTTTGTGGTGCTCCAATTACCATTTTGATTTGAAAAAAAGAAAAACAGACAACATGACTAGCCAATCAGATAATACAGCTAAACACATCTAGTGATAAAGGAAAATATTCTGTCACCTTTTGCACAACAAAGGTCTACCTGTATCATTGTAATTATCATTGAATCATGGGTAAATTTGCAAAGGAGAAAATTCAAAGAAAGAAATTCTTTTTCAAAACGTAGCTTTATATAATCTTTTGCTTGTAAATCTTGTTCATTTCAACATATTCATTTTGAAATCAATACACAATCTGAAAATTAACAAGTAAATGTCATCACATTATAAATTTGTTGTAATAACTCTGATGTTGAAAAACTTTTTGATGAAGGTGAAGACATAGTTGAGAAATAGGCCCAATGCATTTCAGGGGGTTCCCTTCTTCAGGGGCACTGTAAGAATGAGACAACGTATCAATAATCCATGTTAACATTTCATTTGTTTACAAAGAACTTCAACTAACATCTCATTAAATAATTTGCGAAGGCAGTTCATGAAAAACACTGAAGCTAGATATATGTATTCTGGCATCTAATTTGAACAGTTGATTACATGAGTGATATAAACATCGGACAATTGATCCAGGTCAAAAAATAGAAAGAGAAAAGAGGTAAAAACTGAACTGGAGAAAACTTCTCTACCGCTATCAATGTGTCTTGCGTTACAGTGTTAATTTACAAAATTCAGGGCGCAACAAGGGATAAACTCGATGTTGATGGTAAGTGTGCCACCATACTGCGTATGTTGTAGGGGCAAAAATAGTAACAAAGGTACTCACATCTCAACTCCTCAATGTCATTTATCAGAATTCAAGTGCTCCAACATGTAAAGTTGATAAATCTCAATCTCTCAGCTGAGAACGAAAACGACAAGATATATATGTATCACAACCTAGACATCAATTTGTTCAGAAGCCTGATGGGGAATCTATTCCTCTAAGTGTTCACTTACTTGATACTAAGTAGCTGTGACTGAAAGAAATAAGTCTAAGTGGAAAGACAATAATCACTCGTGCGTGAGCACCGAAGCCATCTGTGCTCGAGCACGTACCGGCACCTGCGGGGAATGCTTCTTGATATTTCACTATCTAAGATGTAAAAAAGCAAGGGTATATTAGAAAATTCCTGTCTTGCCAGCAAAATTGATATTCTCAAAAAATTCATGAATCAGTAAAGGACTGGAAAATTACTACACCACACGTATCAACAACAGCGTTCTTGAATACTGTTTGAACTTAACCAATACAATAACACATCTTAATTGCATGCATTAACACTAGCCACTGCCCAAAATAAACTGAGCCACCTTCTTATGCTACTAAGAGAATCTGATCTCCACATATCTCGGTGACCAATGGAACTGCTCTTCCCTCTTTGCACACTAAATCTGTCAAACTTAAACACTGGCACTGTATCGAGTGCTGTAACCCCCTTTATGTATATAAGCTCACCAAAGTTGCGTTATCCTCTCCATTAAGAATCTGGGCTTCTTAGTTACTATCTGCAAAGAAAGCAAGTCTACTAGTAAAATTCTAAGATTACACACGCTCTATGCCTATACTAGCTCAACTAGACATAGACTCACCTCTAACTGTTCAAAATGACGCAGTTGTGCTTCCAAACTCTACCACGAATTTTCTCTTCGAGTGATAACATTGAAATATTATAGGTTATCAATTGTTCACATTGGTTATACTTTAAACATATAGCAGTGCGCTTGGTAAACTAGTGGAATTTTCCACCAGAGGTTGATTGTTACTTTGGGCTGGCTGCCTTACAACCAAGCAGCACACAAACAGTGTACAAATATTATATGAACAGTATATTAGTATTACATTAGGGAGTGCGCAGATAAGAAAAACATTTATTCTAAATTTGCAAAGGACCATAGAGAGAGTCTGTCATTCTTCCCTCCTCATTACACGCATATGAAGCACTCTACTATCTGTCAAAGTCCAAGAGTTCAGTTTTTCGTTTTTGACGTGCTCTATATCTGCAAAAAGATACCCTAGTGGGCTAACGTCAGCTAAGGATCATGAGATGCTAACTCATAGAACTATAACAATTTTTATTGCTGCACATTCACAAGGATTTTCACTCTAATTCAGGTAAACACAAAGGGGGATATGTTCAAGCCTCTATCGCCACCACAACGTCACTTTTACCAACATTGTGGTTGCGATAGGGTCTGCGCCTTACGTACAAGGCTGCCTTAAGCACGTGGCTTAACGCTGCCTTGTACATAAGGCCCCGTTTCACACTATGGTTAGCGTGAAAGGGGTGGGCAGTGGGTGTTAAGGTGGATTTTCTAGGAGACCAGGGAACATTTACATGGGTTATCAACACGTGCATTTGGAGTGTTGTAGTTTTCCGAGTTATAATTCGACACAGTCAAATCCATTGCGGTATGCCATTTCTCGCGAAGAAATAAGCCGTTCTCCCGCATTTAGAAGCGGACAGTTTTGGATCGTATTTTAGAGTTTCAACACTTTAATTTCAACGCACTAGATAATTTATGACACAGCCTTACTTAACTATTGCATACTTGGTGTTATGTAGAAGTGGATTGAAATACTACACCGTGGACTAGTCATTTATAAAGCAGAATAGATCTATAGGTTTTATGCATAGTCTCAATGTCAGCAGAAATATAGTATTTTGTGAATAATCATGTGTTCACTATTTAGAGTAACACATGGTTACAATATTTTTAATAATCATGTTAGACTATTGTGTTAAACTTGTCGCCAGAACCCCCCTATCTGTGTTTATAGTTTACTTTTTTTGCTTTATATCTGTATCATAAATGATGTATATACATAGATGTATTAGTGATCAATGCTTTTCTTTTTAGGATTTTACCCCTGAAGAAGGGTACCTTTGGTCCCGAAATGCATTGGGCGCTGCTTCAGTGAAAGAATAATGTTGAAGATATACTCATTAAATGATGTTGTTTTGATACAAATGTGCCAAAATAAGATGTATAATGACAGTGTTTAGGTCATAATGTATCATGTATTAGCATGAATGTTTAATAAATTTTTTCGTTATATACTACAGAAAGTTGTACTCATACACCAGTAGGAATCTATTGATTGTTGACATACTTATATGATATGATTGAATTATGCAAAATATAAGTATTGACTATAAAACTCACCTATAAATTGATAAAGTGTTGAGTTAACTTTTGTGTTATTGTTATCATTGTTTGGAAAACAGGTTTGTTTCCGTTAGGAACAGTGCTCACTACAAGTAGTCTCCTAACTACAGTCCTTTAGCTTAACGCTGCTTGTACATAAGGCCCCGTTTCACACAAAGGTTAGCGTGAAAGGGGTGGGCAGTGGGTATTAAGGTGGATTTCCACTGCAACACTCATTCATTTTGACGCTGCCCCCTATGTACAAGGGTGGCATACATAGGAGGCTGCACACAAATTAAAACCAGGGAAAACCTTGTCTTAAGTTGGCGATACAAGGAGAAATGCATAATTTCTCCTCGTTTTTGCTTTTTCCATTTGTGCTGCCTTGTGCAACACACATGGAAAAAGCAAAAAACCTTTTATTGTTTATTTACAGGAAGGTCCTCCTTCCTGAACATTAAAAAACCTTTAAAAATAGCATTTTGTTACTCTCATGAGTGCTGTATGAAGCAGCACACATGAAAGTGACAGAATAAAATTTTAGGATTGGTTATGTGTTGGAAGGGACACCTTCATACACATAAACAATCCTTTCCTGTACGCAGACACCCTAGGACTATGGTGCAAAGGCGCCTGCCTTGACGCATAAGGGCAAATTTACAATAACTGGCGCATCCCTGTGACGGTTGAAGCCCCTTGCACCACCATGGATGCGCCACATTTACAATGCGGTCTACCTTTGCGCAACGATAGAGAGATGCGTGATGCATCTGACAGCGTTAAGGTGACGCAGTGCTGGAGTTGTGTTGCAAGCGCGACACAACTCCAGCACTGCTCAGGGTGCCCTGTATTTGCTGTGCTGCGTCACTCCTTACACCTGCTACAAGGTTTTGACGCAGCGGGGACGTAAAAGTGACTCCGTGAAATCTTGTAGATTTCACTGCATCACTTTTACAGGGCTTCCTTGCAATGGAAATCCAACCCTGCATACATTATACCTGATGCAGGTACAATGTAGCCCAGGGCTTTACAGCGTGACGTATCTCACTAGATGCGTCACGTTGTAAATATGTCGCATATTGGCGCATTGTTTACGCCGCTGCTGCGTCACAAAAGTGACGCAACGGCAGCGCAAAAGTGTTGCAAGGGGCTTGTAAATCTGCCCCAAAGTTGCTAAACTTAGCGCCATAGTAGGGGGAAACGCAAGGCTGCACCACATTCTTGCAAATATGGTGCAGCCTTGAGTTTCTCGAGTGGTGGAGAGAGGCGTTAAGCCAGGAAGGCTAGCGCCTCGTTCCGCCACTTCATTGTACTTATGGCCCAAAGTTCTCTAAGTACAACCCTATGGGGTCCATGCTTTGCAGTTCAATCAAATATCTCATCTCCAGTTTGTGTAGAAAATGTTTTCCTCCTTTTGGGGTACTTATTTATTTTATCAAAACCAAAACATGTAATAGGTTTGCACTCCCTTATATACATCCAAAAATTGTCCAGAAGCTGAAAATCATATATAATTAGGTTTTGTAATGGATAGTAACTGTTTTAAGAACATTTTACATTGTTTTCAGCCTGCATTGCCCACATAGTTTTTGCTAGATCAACATTCCAAGACATACATCTTGTGTGCATCCTCTCACAATATTCTCTGCACTATAATTCTAATTTTTGTAAAGCCAGGTTTTGAATACTCCTTTTCGTCCATTCCTTGTTTACACACTTTGCAATTGGTATATTCACAAATCTGTTTCTTTCTGCCCTTAACCATGTACCTTTATTTTTATAATTTTCCACTGGTAAGTATACACGATTTAGGATACCATTTAGGTTTTTCCCACTTCTGTTTGTCACTTTTAGGTATAACCCAATTTAATTTCTAAACTCTGTATCACATGACAAATGTGTACCTTTGTCTATTGAAAACCTTTTTGTTGCTGATGCTTCAGTATTGCAATTATTTATTGACAAGTTTTGTCTGCCATCCCCCTCTGAATAAAACATCTTCAACTACTGGCATACTGTGTACTGCAGACTTGTTTCTATCAGGAACTCGAGGGTTAGTCCTTTAAATATGTCACGAATAAAAGGGGGTGGTTACGAGTGCTAGTCACTGTAGAAGGAATAGGAAGACCAGTATCTCAAAGTAATTGTATTTTAATTTGGTAAGCTTCCCTAAATCAGCACATTCTTTAGGTATTTTTCAAACGAATAATTTACTCATACCTTATTCTGGATGCATCTGACATGACATTATGCCCTCATTCTGAGACAGAACACGTTGTGTTATCCTTATCCAATGTGACAGATTTATTCTCATGATATTGCCAAAGAAGTGAATGGGATTTGAATTTGGCGTACATTTTCAAGGGTATATAGAGAAGCCTGTATGACAAACAAACTGTTCCAGTTGATTTGGTTTCACTTAGTCTCCCTGTTGGTACTTTTTTTAAACCAAATACTTTTTCGAACCTTTGGCTGTACGCACTGAAAATCCTGTAGGATTGATGAAACAGTATATCCAAGTCTGAATTTATAAACTTTTTATACAGGAGCTGAGACTGACATGTTTGTTAGTCTGCTTTTAATTTCAATCTCATGGGTGGTAGCATAGCATACCCACATCACACTTACCTGGACTGAATTGTAGGATATTGTGAAGCAACAGTTTGCAATGAACATTTACCGAAAATATAGTCTCTAAGCTCTGAACATCTCAAAATCCAATACAATATTCTTTTTAGGTCTCGCCTATGGCTCGCTCATGCGCTACATAGGAGGAGACCTTTAGCCATCGGTCCCCTTTTTCATCCACAACCGTGCACACGTTCCATTGCCTTCTATGGCAACGCGTGCACGTGAGGTGATTCACTTGCGAGAGCGAGCGCCACCATATGGTAGCAATTATCGCTCCCACAAGTAAATCACGCAGGCCTCCCTCCTCCACCCTGCTGCCGTGCGGGGTCCGTGCGCGCTTCCCCCTGCTGCCGCGCAAGCTTGTTATTGTAGCTACTGAGCGGAGTAAAAGAGTGCATCTGCAGGCTGTTTTCTCTTCTCCCCAGCGCTCGTCCCACATCATTCCAGCTGTTCTTGCTATATATAACAGAAGCTTGTTGGCGCTATATAGCAGAAGCTTGTTGTCGCTGCTCTGTCACTCCCCTTGTTGTTGTCCTCCCCTGCCCACCTGTATTCTGTTTGTTTCACCCTCCAGCCCCACCCTCTTCTCGCTGTCCATTAGGCCACACTCCCCCACAACCCCCACCTCCCCGCCAGTTCCCATGCATGAGCTGTGGAGGCCAGCTACACCTGCACACAAGATCTTTTGCTTGGTTTCACCACAAACTGATGCAGCAGGTATGATTTTGCTGCTCGCATCATTGTGTGTACTGCCCACACTCTTCTGCAAGAAAACAATGCACATTTTAAGCTATTGTGCTCCTTTCTTGGAGGGAGCAGAACCCTGTGCTGTACAGAGGTAGGGTCTGTTGTGGAGAAAATGCCATCCCCTTTTTCTCGTTCGGAAATTATGAGTGTTCTCACGGTAGCCGCTATAGATCGGCTGAGTCAACAAAGCACTATATAGACACGTATCAGCAACAATAGTAATTTACATACAGATTGATAGACTCTGCAGCAGGAATGTTAACCCGCTGAGCTATCCTACGTAAGTGATCTGACTATATCCGTGGAAGACAGAATCTACCATAGCATTTCACAGATGTGAAGTGTTTACTTTCTGGACTTACTCGTCAAGAATGCATGATTGCACATTCGCTCTTACACAGTTGTGGTGATACCTGCTTGAATTGTGTACAAAATACAGAGGGTGATTTACTGATATGACCATTAGTGGCCCTCACTCCTCTACCCCATATAACACAACATGGTCAATGTAACTCTTAACTAGTTGGTGAGAACAGAATAGGTAATTTAAAATATTGGTTTTATGTGTGCCCTTCCACTTGGCGAGTGGGGGGGTTCATGGCACAGGACTGACAGCCGTAACACGCAGCGGTGCAGTGAGACAAACCTGCATGGCGGCGCACGGGCTGTAAGGATGCTGCTTGCCTTTGTACTTGCTCTCTAGGACCGGAGCTCCCATGCAGCCCTTTTGTTTCATTTTAGTTTGCTCCGCTGTTCATGGATTTTGTTACGCTCTCCCACTGCATTGAGAATGGATTGCACCGAGTTGTTTTGCGTGATTTTTCATCCTGATTAATGTTTGCCTTTCTATGATCATGTGGGTTTGTGCTGCCGAGTGGCTGCCGGCACAGCTTTTGCTAGATTATGAGATGAACATCAGTCCCAGTCAGTACCGGCCCATTTAAAGCAGTGGCTTTCTGGAATATCAGTGGCTCGTCAGATAATCCTCAGACTTCCTTTTCTTGCAGCACGCCATGATAAGTTTCCAAAGTGTTTGGAGCCTTAAACCGCGTGGGCTTTCTGTACTCAAGATTCCCAGGCCACCCGATCTGCCTTGTGAAATAGCATTAGTCTATTTTTGAGATTAGCATTACGCAGATTGGGTAGGTGAGCTGATTCGAGAGTTCTAGAGAACTGCAAGGCTCCTTTTCAATGGTGGTTAAGTGCTTTAGATCTTGGCTATTGACTTTGTTAATGAGTTTTTAAAGCTGTGGCACAGCAGCGCAAGCTTCTCTCCAACATGCCTTAAAAAAATAGAAAGAAAACACTATGAACCAATCAACGCGGCGCTATGGATCTTTTTCTTTTATTTCCTTTAAGTCATGTTGCACAGCAGCCTGCAACATCTTTAAAACATTAACAAGTGCAAATAGCTGTGCACAAGCTATTTGGCTGTGTAGCATTTTTTGATAATGTTGCACACCACTTGAATAAATAAAATAAAAGTGTTATGATGTTGATGTTGTCTACACTGAAAGTAGTGTCTGCACTGGCAGTAGTATAGTGCTTTGTTTTTATTTACTCTGCTGAGCAACAGCTTAAAAAAACCTTAACAAAGCCAACAGATCTTAAAGGGCGAAAATTATTTGCTTTGCCAATGCTTGTTTAATAATAATTATAGCGACTTAGATCTTTTTCAGAAAAGCTGCTCAGTTAAAATCATTTTCAAACTTTAAGACCATTTTCTTAATCGACTTGTTTCTATGCACGGATTTCCCATTAGTCTGTAATAGGGGTCCGTCCTTTGTTACAGAGAATTGAAGTTCGCCACAGAGTTTATGGTTGTTCACAAGGGCTGTCTTTTACTTTTTTGGTCTTGCCTAGAGACTGCTTTGGCTGGCGAGTAAATGTGTAATTGAAAACCTTGATATGTTCGTGCATCTAGGTATAAATATGTGTATAGGTACATAGGGGGGCTTCATATCATCCCCGTTCACCCATTAGACTGTTCACCTGTCAATCACATTTTGCTTCCCCGCATAAGTGCATACATTGCTTACGTTGCTTCCAACATTGCCTCTCGTGCACTGACAGCTTTTCGGCCGCTCACATGTTCACATCTACCTAAGAAGTGCACATCAGTGCCAGCACCTGTGAGACATTATTTTACTTTGCCAAGGTTTCGTCTTTCCTATCTTTACCCTTTATTTTTTTACTTATTCTTGTGTGATTAAACTATGATATCTGATTACACTAACTGAAATCCAATAGTATATTTTCTCTGTGCCAATAACAACCATATTTTCCTGAGATTTGTCTTGAAAATAAAAAGGGTTTCTATACCTGTTCAAAGTATACATACCTGCTGTTTATTTAAGTTAGGTACAATGGTTAATTATTTTTTAAAATAGGTTTTTAATGTTAGCATATTGCCACCTCGTTTTTACCTGGCAGCATGGTTAATTGTGTCTTCCTTTTTTTGTCTCATATGCTTGCAGTAAAAAAAACTGTTGCACTAGAATGCCAAGGTCTGATCTTCTGGCTTTGCCAATGCTTATTTGACTTTTATGATATAGAACAGAGTGGTAAAACCATGGATACTTTCCAATAGTAAGTAGGCTTGTTAGCTGAAAACAAATTTTAATGGTGTTCATTTTAATTTTAGTTGCCCCTTGGGATTTAATTAGGTCACTAGACGACTGATTAAATTGTGCAAAATTCAGTTGTGTTACCCTTTTTCAACAACTCTACCTAGCTGAGTCAAGGTTTGTTACCAAATGAATGGAGCTTAGTGGAGCAGTGCATCAGCGCATCAGCTCTGGAGAACTTTGTACAGCCTGCAAGTCAACATTTTTAATTCGGTGGGGCTAGCTCATCTCTTTAATCCACCAGCGATCGATGAGTAACACTTAATTGGATGAGAGTATGATAAACATCTACACAGCATGGGGTATCGAATCCAATCAGTAAATATATGTAAAAAATAATGCAAAACACTTTTTTCCTTTAAGTATACAAAATGGAAAAACAAGCATTGGCATAGCCAATAGGTCTCGCCTTTGGGACCTTATAAGTGTTTAGCCATGCAATAGTTGATGTTGTTGCACCAAGGATATTGTGCTGCATAACTAAATACTTATAAGGTCGCAGAAGCGAGACCTATTGGTTATGCCAAAGCTTGTTTGTATAAGTATTTGATTTATGTGCACACATTTAGTATTTTTAATTTTTTTTTAAAAATTTAATTTTATAGCTTCACAGCACCAAGATAGCACAAGACAATTTACAATATACAATAAATGTCAGTGAAGAAAAGAATAGAAAAAATAGACAAATGAATAAATAAATCAACCCTCAAAGTAATCACGAAAGGCACCCCAGATACTTGTACCAGTCTGACATTTTTTGGGCCCTTTAACAGAAAATAAACCCCATTCTAGCTTGTGTAAATTTATTATACATTTTTGCCTGCCAGATTTCAAATGACAGGGGATCTTTCTGCAGCCACTCACCAGCGATACAGAGACGGGGACAGTCATAGAGTAAAAAATCAATAGTCGGTGTTGATATGTTATTGTAGTGTAGTTCCTATTTTCCCTATAGGCCCTGCGCATTGGAATAACATAAACAGCAGTGTAGACGTAGAAGTGCGGTCTTCTAGGTCTCTACTGACTATGTTAGACTTAATTGGGTTTGTACCAGCTAGCTCAGAGGTCACTGGAAACTTTCTTGACTGAATAGGAAGTGATCAGCTTCCCTGGCTCAGACAAGAAGGGATTCAGTTTTCCAACAACCGCATTAACATGACAACTTTGCTCCTCAGAATAAGAGTCAATCTCTAGAGTCGTGTGAAACAATAGACAGCTATTTCACTCAGTCAGTTTGTGCAGAATTACTTTCACCTGGATGCAGAGAATAGAGAGACGGGCGTTTTCAATTAAAAGGTATTATTTATTGAACAGTCTTTCTTCTCATGCAAGAGAAATGAATTGCCACAATTGCAAGACTTGTTTTTATAAAAAGTGCGTACAGTAAAAGAAGTATTGTGAAATAATACTGTAAAAGCATTGATATGGTTTCTTAGCCATACTATGGGTAAAATGAATAAAATATATACATTCATATATACATTCGGCTAACGTCCTCAACTGGTGCTTCTAACTACGCCTACCTCAGTGTACCTGACCTAAGCCTAATACTTGGGAGGGAGTAAGTAAGTCGCAGTTTAAGTTAAGTTGGTTTTGCCAAGGGTTTGCTTCAAGAATTCTCTCTAAGGGTCTAGTCAGCACCGTACCTCTGGAATAGAATGTTGGAGGTCTGGTATCTCCTCTCAGGGCTCGATATTCCAGTTACCCGCAAGGGTAGGCTGGAAACGCCGGAGCTGGATTTTCTCGGCAGGAGAAAAGGACTCTAGTTATGCGGCCCCGGTAGCGTACTGCTAGGATTGTTTCTTCCATCCTTGCCGGAGTCATGTCTGTGTTTTGGCTTGCCATATCGGAGCATGAGGGTCAAAAATAAAATGCCTGCTACAAGTCCCAAAATCAGGGGTATGCCGCCAAAGACTGAATGGACAAAATTGGGAATAATGCCCAGAATAGCTTTGAATGGTGTTTACAGTCCCGAAAAAATCGTCTTAAATACGTTTGAGATACCAATGGCATCCGACATATTTAGGATTTGGCTGAGCATTTCTGTGAAATGCATGGGGCAATTTGTTGATAAAAGTTCATGTATCTCCGATGCTGTCCTTGCAACTTGGAGATCATACGTCTCTTTTGATGACGTGATGGGCACTGTTGTCTGTAAAAGCACAGACTTCATTCTGCTTAAAGTATCAATTCGTATAGAAGAGACATTCAAAGGAGGCCAAATCGGCGTCTCGGAATCTCCAGGGCCGTTTGGAAACAATGCTTGCATACAGCAAGTGACCATGGAAGTTACGCTTACGAGATATGCTTTCCCTGGCACCAAGCCACAACAGCTGTGATCCGTTATTAGAATGTTGGAAAGTTGCTTAAAGAAAGGCTCTATCTGCATTGCAGGTATGACGTGCTGGTGGCATGAAAGGTTGTTTGAAGTCCCTTCACAGGCCCCATTTAAATTAATACCCTGGCACAAAAGTATACCGTTTAGTGAATGTTTGCAATTTTCACCACTAAGAAATACATTTTTGTTGTTTTCACTGTAGCATGTGTGTGTCTATGGTAATTTCCATGACGACTTAATGTACTCTTTACCCAACTTTTCATACTGGCCTGCCGGTATATACTCAAGGCAATTTTTAAATTGGAAAGTTGTTATCGGAATTGTGATAATCCCGTGTATTATCCATTCAATGACAGGTCTTTCTGACATTGTCAATGGTAATCTCTCAAGTTTTTCGATGCTCAGGATTGTATAGTCTGCTCCTTTCTGTGCCAAACTGATTTGTTTATCAGTAAGGTTAAAGGTGTAAAACAATGACGTTGTGTTGATTAAACGCCATGGCACATAGCCTGAACGAAGATTTTGCAGCGTCCAGCCTAGCTTTACAATAGAACGTAATTGCGACTGGTCATGTTGTAACATTAGCAAGTCTTTATCTATTATATCGATGGCAGATGATACAATACTGTCCAGAGAATATATTCTGGAGGACAGAGTCATTAACCCATTGTCCACAACAGAAAGTGATTTTTCCAAATTAATACGATCAATTTCTCGTATTTTTTCTGCTGTTTCAATTTGTGTTACTTTGCATGCCTCGTTGTATGCCGCATATACACTTGCCGCTATGAAATGTTTCTGACGCTGCTTGCGTGGTCCCATAATGAAATCGCGCGAATCAGCACCATCTTTAAGTAAAGATAAGTGTTGCTCTGCCAGTGTGGATGATTCTAGCCATTCAAGGCACAGTTTCCCTACACTGTATGTTGTTACTATCCCTGGATGTTGTCTCTGGGAGTATCTAGGGTCTGGTCTGGTCATTTTTAACCCCTGTGTTTTGTTCAGGAATCTATCTTGACAGTTATTCGTGTCAGTAGGCCAGATTAACCACTTTTTCCAATCAGGATGTGTTCTGTTTAGATGTAAAATTTTTGATACGTCTATTTCAATATCTGTGGTTGCATTATCGGGTATTGGCTTTGGAATAGACGGTTTATTTAAATCCTTAATCTTAGCTAAGCCAAGACAGGTTGTTTGGTGAATTGTGTCATTTAAGAACATTATTTGTTCTGGGATCATGCAGGCTCGCAATAATGCTTCTAGGCCTTGTACCTGCCAATCTTTTGTACCCCAGATTGTTTTTGTTTCAATGTTGTTTTTCCAGTAATCAAAACCAAATGTCATAATTTTTTCATAAAATGCTTCTGAATATATCAATTTAGTATTTGTCAGCATTGTTTTCGTCCCTGTTTTATCCAACAGTTTATAATAAAATGTTTCCGCATTATTTGTGTTAAACCCTGAGAAGTATTGGAATTTCTCAAAAAACGTTTTTGAACTACTTTTAGGTGGAGTAGCACAATGTTCCCATTGGTTATATTTAAAAACATTTCTAGGTTGAGCAGATTTATGTAAGTAATGATCTGCGTAATGTGAGAAACAGTACATTTGTTCATAATTAGATGAACCTTGCAAATAATCATGGGGCATATTACCAAGCAATAGCGATAATTATCGCTATTGCTTGGTTGGAGACAAAAATTTACCGCAGCGTTGCGGCGATTTTTACCGCAAAGAAACCTTGGTATTACGAAGGTTCAACGCAAATGCCGTAAAAATCGCCGCAAAGCATGAATATCGCTGAAAAGTCAGCGATATTCATGCATTAGCGAGCTAATGCTCTTAGCCATGTTATCCACCTCCCATTGGATAACATGGCTAAGAACTGCTCAGGGCAGGTGTTAGCTTTTGGAGATATTCCCGCTTAGCGCGAATATCTCCAAACGTTGGTAATAGGAGATAGCGATATTAGCGACTGTTTCCAGTCTCTAACATCTTGGCACGCCCACTTTGCATCTCATTAGTGATAAATATCACTGACATGCAAAGTGGGGCCCAAGATGGTCGCTATCTCCTACTAGCTGTCGCTAACTGGTGTTAGCGGCAGCTAGGTAATAGGGAGATAATTTTATCTCCGCTTTCTTGGCTTTTAAAGCCAAAAAAGCAGAGATAAACCCCCTTGATAATATGCCCCATGTTCTGTAAATTTTGCTGACAGCACTAAATCCGACATCATATTATTTATACTTTCAAAATCCCAATCATTAGAGAATGTACTTGGTTTTACAAAGTCACTTAATGAAACCTTGAACTGGTGAGGATATTTAAAGATCTCGACCGGGCCATATACTTCATAGTCAGTCTAGTCCCACGCTACCCCGCCGGGTATTGGAATGGCTGTGACATTTACTGATGATAGTCCTCTTTTCTTGACGTGAGTTGATTTGTGAGGTTTTAGAACTAAGTTGATGTTCTGACTTGCTGTGTCCATTGAACTGTAATAAATGTTCCTAAAATTAAAACTAGAATTAGGCATAGTAGGAGTATAAGTACCCCTGATATAATCCAATGCTCAATCAACGGTGCAGTTAGATATACTTCTTTGATTTGATGAAAGAGTTCTGTTGCTTTTTCTTTAAAAGTCTTTGTTTCTGGCGTTACTTCAGGGTCGCTTTGATCTTCAGAAAAATTATCGAAATTGATGAAGTAGTCAGATGCAGTTCTGTCAATTGTTGGAATTGTTTTCTCCATTTGCTTTTCATTAGCACATTCTGATGCCACATCATTGTAGACTGGTGTTGCATGACGAACTGTTTCAATCTGTGTTTCAAGAGGCCCGAGTTCCATGGCATTATTGCATAGTCCTTCTCTGTGCACTGCAGGTTTATCAAATGTGATTAGTCTTTTAGTTTAAACCTCTTGGATTGTTGCAAATTTGGGTATTCTGTTATTTCTTGGGAGTCCACTTGGCCTACTGTTGATTATAGGCCACATGTTTGTGGTTTTACCAGGTCGATGGATACAACTCGGTTCTCCTTTTTACCAGCATTGGGCGGTAGTACTACTGATCTTGTTCCGTTGATACTTAAGACAGGTACTGCTTTTCTGTAAGAAGGCTCAAATTCCTTCTTTACCGCTATTTTTTCTCTGACCAGATCCCCAATCTTTGGAATCCAGACAGGTCTTGCTGGGACAGGTGGTGTGTCTTCAGTGGTAGCTGGCTGTTGTTTTAACTTTATGTTGCTTAAGGATTTTCTTGTTTCATTCAAGTCCTGTAAAACAGCCAAACGATCTTTGATGTCAAAGTCTTTATTTTTATCTTTTACCACTGAAGCCTGACTATCAAGATCCTGAACATGCATTCTAGTTCCGAACAATAGTTCGTACGGGCTGAAACCTTTTAGAGAATTTCTTGGCAAATTATTAAGGCTACGTTGGACACTTATTAAATGTTTGACCCACCCATCACCCGAACCTAATACCCTCGCTGTTATAGATTGCTTTATGTCTCGGTTTTTTCTTTCCACTACACTGTTTCCCTCAGGGTGAAATGGACAAGAGAATCGCAACCCAATGCCCATACTGGCCATGGCCTCCTTATAAGCTCGAGAGCTGAAAGCAGGACCCTGGTCAGAATGAAACATGGCAATTGTGTATGTGCCGATAAGGACTCGCAGATCTTTTATAACAGTTTTGGCGTCAACTGAGCACTGGGGCCACATTTTTAAAGTGAATGTAGTCTTAAACAATTAATAGGATGCTGGATTGCATATAGACAGCATTACGCTACCTACATACCAGGCCATGGCATTACTCCGCTTGACTCGCTGCTGCTATCTCTGTCGCAGTCGGGACAGTTCTTTACATATTTATAGTGGTGCAGGCTCATCTCCGGCCACCAGTATACTGATTGTAATTCGGTCAGAGATTCCTTCATCTGTTTGTGCCTTGGACCTTCACCCATGTGTGCGTCTGCTATTAGTAACTTTCTCCGGTTCATGTTTGGAATTACCCTATCCCCCACTCCAGGGATTCGAGCAAAAGGAACGGAGTTTGCATCAATTACGTATGCATAATTGAGTGGATAGTTCACGGGTAGTGCTGCACAGTCGCCTTTTAAGGACGTTTTCACCAGCATGGTTTCCCCGTCTATATATTTTCCTGAACGCTTTTTTGTGGCTACGGAAGCCGGTTTAGTTGCTTCCGCTATGGCGGTTTTAGCCAATGAATTCCCTGCAACGTGAACGCCATCACGTTGATGACTCAGAGTGTGTATCATGTGAGTCTTTTGTAGTTCTTTCTGTAAAAGAACTACTTGCTTTATGCTTGATTGTGGAACCTGTGTCATCTTTGTAATCATTTTGAATCCAGCTCTGCAAATCATTATTGTAGGAGTTGACGGAAAAATGCGAATCGCACACGATTAGTGTCGGGAATTCACGTTCCGCATTTTCAAGCGCCATCTTTAAAGATCTGATTTCAGCTCGCTGAGCCGAACATTTTCTCAGTGATTCAGTTTTTGTTATTTTCGGTCTGAATTTACCGCAGAGCCAGCGACCTTTAACAATGGCACAGGCTGCATCGTAGGATTTATTTTCTACGTTGTAATGCTGTACAAATCTGTCTGTAAAGATTATACAGGAGTATTGTTGTAGAGGAAGAATTTTGATTGGCAGAGGATATTTTTTTTCATAATTTAAATCATTTAGTTTTTTCATGTGCGGGGCGAAATAGTATTTCACGTCTTCTGCTGCAAGAGAATTTTCCCACTGTATCCATTTCGGATCCAGTGACACTGTAGGCAGGTTTACTGGGCTGAATAGTGCCTCGAAGGCAGATTCTACTGTGAGAACAGTGATCCTTTTGCCTTGTGCTAGTTCTCGTCCTTTAGCTATAGCAGTTTGTACTGCCTTCACAGTATTTTCTGTGAGACTGAATGTTTTTTCTGCTTGTGTGTACAAATGAGATTTGTAAGCTATTGGTACCGTTTCTCCCTCATTAGAGGTCAGGTACTTGAATCCGCATCTTCCTGGGATGACTCGGATAACAAGGTTGATTGTTTTGTCACGTGTGTCTAATTTTGTTTTTGCTAACATGTCTGTTTGCAGTGATCTCAAAATTTCTGTGTGTTTTTGAGTCCAGTTGATTGGTTTAAAATCAGGTTTAATTAATTCGTAGAGAGGTTTAACCCTCTCCGCATAATTTAGAATGTAAGTTCTTCCGAAATTCAGGAAGCCTAGAATCGATTGTAAGTTCTTCAGCGTTTTTGGTGCTTGGAGTACAGCGCACTTCTCTAAGAAGTTGTCTGCTAGGCGTTTTCCTTCACTTGATAATTCGTATCCTAAAAATAATACTGTCAGATGGGCAATTCTTTACTTTTTAAAGTTGAATTTGTAACTCTCTGCTGCGAACCCAAGTATTATGGTGTTCACCCTTTTCAAGTGAGTCTCCAAGTCGTCGTCTGTGAGATAGATGTCATCGACATAAGATAATGCCTCATCATAATATATTTGTAGTAACTCTGTTACTCTGGCTAAAAATAATCCCGGGCTGTTCTTCAATCCCTGTGGGAGCCTACAGAAATTTTTCTGTGACCCCATTATTGGGAAAGCGGTCAAGTACCTTCTTTCTGGTGCAATATTTTGACAAAAGAACCCATTAGATATGTCTAATGTTGTTTTGTATTTTTTCCGAATTATGTTATTCATCAGTGCCGCACTGTGCGAGTTCTGTACCGCAAAGGTTTTGCAACACGAGTTAAGGTGTCTGTAGTCCAAGACTAGACGATTTGAATCGTCTGGATTGGAGACAGGAAACAAAGGATTGTTCATTTGAGAGGTGCATGTTTCAATCACCCCCTGGTATTCAAGTTGATCTAAAATCTCCCTGACTTGTTTTTTCTGCCTTTGTGCAGTCGGTTGACATTTTAACTGGATTTTGTGAGGGTGAGAGTCCTCATCCCATCCTACATGATTTTTATATAATGCTGGTGCCTGGGCTACTGCCCATTTCCTTGCATATATATATTTAGTGTGAATCGGAATGTGATTTGAGAAGGCAGGCATAATCATTTCTTCGCCACGAGGGCACTCCCTGACAAACTCTGGGGGCCAATCTTTCTCAGCTAACAGGATGTCATAGCCTTTTGACAGGTTATCCCAAAATAGACCCCTTATTTTTCTAGTCTTATCCCCCTCTATACGCAGTGTTATTTCGTATATCTTATGAGGTTCACTAACTCTGGTGCCTGCAGTTTCTACCTGAATGTATTCATTCGTGTCCACTGTCTCCAGATGACTCATCAGGATCTTGCGAGCTATAGTGATTTCTGCTGCACTGTCTAGCATTGTCTGTGCCCACTCTCCGTTTTTCAGCTGTGTCCTCAGTATTCTCGGCATGTTCTATTACTCTAATACTGGCTACCTTCTTTGTTGGAAATTGTAATTTTTTGCTTTGAGCAGGTTCCTTGTCTTTGGACTTGGTGTGCTCTCCTGGGTCTGACCGTCCTCTTCTTTCCGATCTGCGAAAAAGATCGAGAGGGACGTGTATCAATACTTTGATATCTATCAGGTTTTTTCAAGTTATCCCTATTTCTAAGGTTATATCTTTTCTCAGAGGGCTCCCTCTGGGGAGACTGGCGTTCTCGAGTCGGAGTTCTTTCCCTCCGTCGAGGAGACCTTCCTCTGGACTGGAAAACTTTTTCCTTGGGAGTGGACTGTTTATTTCCATCCCAATTCTTCTTTGGAGTATTTTGATTATTTTTAATAAATAATTATTCAGGATTTTCGAGTAGTTGGGGTTTTACTGGTTTCCCACCCAAGCTGTCTCTACCTAGTTCCTCATAGCATTTTTCTATGATTCTGGCGAGCTCAATTGGTTGATCTGTTATATCTGTTTCTTTCAATTTCTGGCAGATCGCCACAGATGCTGCTTCTCCTTTTATGTTGGCTAGTAATATAGCCGAGACCCGCTTGAAGTCTTTCAGTAATTTCATACCAAGAGTTAAAGCAGGTTCTGGACCGTATTCGTTCTGAATTTGTTTTAGCACATCTGGTATTACCGCCTTGGACGGAACACCATGTGTTTTCGTGTAAATGGAAGCAAAGACTGTACCCCAAGTGTCACAGTCTTCCACGTGTGGTGCGACCCCCATTGGAAGGCAGATGGTCAGAATTCTGTGTTTCTCAATAGGGGTAGTATTCGGAAATACTGCCTCTATTTGAGTAATTTTCTGCGCTAACCAGAAAGGAATTTGTTCTCGTTTTATGGGTGTTTTACCAAGACATGATTGTATGTTCTGTGGTGTAATTTTATTTGTGTTCCCCTGATGAGGGGTCAGCTGTGGAACATTAACAGCTGTTTGGACTGTTGCAGTCCGCATTACATATTGGACTAACTGTCTATGTATTTTAATTAATGTTTTTAGCTGTGCTAACAGCTCTTCGAAAGACATTTTTTCAATGTCCGGATGTGGTGTGTAGCTGGCTAGAACCGGCCACGTTGCTCCTGGTCTACCTAGTGGACCGAACCAGGTAATATGACCATTGTGTTTTAGGGCGCCTTTAAACCAGAGCAGGTGCTCTTGGTATTTTAATGGGATTTCAATCTCCTCGAAAGGAGCGTACTCATCCGGTGGATCCTCTATTTTGTAATAGTGGAACTCGTGTGTTGTAGCGTTTGCCGCTGGAAATTTTATCCAAGAATAGAATACCTCTGTCTGCCGATATTCATGTGCCTCTATCACGAAGACGACTGTGCCACCTTGTGTGGTCAGTCCGTTTTCAATAAGTTTTAACGTTATAGTTTTTCTTATGTTGACCGGGATGATTATTGCACCCGGTTCACCCTGCTGAGTCGCATTTACTGCGGCTTCAGCGGTTCCGTTGTCTTCTACTAACATTGTATAAATGAAAGTTTTGCAGAGTAGGTCTCCAAGGAGAAAAATATTAGATGCACAATATTTTGGAACACTGTATCCTTCAACGTTGAATAAACCAGAAACTTTACATAGGAATCTTTTCCTACTAAGTTCGGGCGGATTTTAACCTTTCACCCACTCCAGACGTCTATTGGAGTATTTACGGGAGAAAGGGTCTGTGTGAAAAAGCACGACTGAGTTACTCTAACGTCTTGCGTTAATTTTATCGCCTTACTTACGTTGGGCGCCATGTAGTGTAGTTCCTATTTTCCCCATAGGCCCTGCGCATTGGAATAACATAAACAGCAGTGTAGACGTAGAAGTGCGGTCTTCTAGGTCTCTACTGACTATGTTAGACTTAATTGGGTTTGTACCAGCTAGCTCAGAGGTCACTGGAAACTTTCTTGACTGAATAGGAAGTGATCAGCTTCCCTGGCTCAGACAAGAAGGGATTCAGTTTTCCAACAACCGCATTAACATGACAACTTTGCTCCTCAGAATAAGAGTCAATCTCTAGAGTCGTGTGAAACAATAGACAGCTATTTCACTCAGTCAGTTTGTGCAGAATTACTTTCACCTGGATGCAGAGAATAGAGAGACGGGCGTTTTCAATAAAAAGGTATTATTTATTGAACAGTCTTTCTTCTCATGCAAGAGAAATGAATTGCCACAATTGCAAGACTTGTTATTATAAAAAGTGCGTACAGTAAAAGGAGTATTGCGAAATAATACTGTAAAAGCATTGATATGGTTTCTTAGCCATACGATGTATAAAATGAATAAAATATATACATTCATATATACATTTGGCTAACGTACTCAACTGGTGATTCTAACTACGCCTACCTCAGTGTACCTGACCTAAGCCTAATACTTGGGAGGGAGTAAGTAAGTAGCAGTTTAAGTTAAGTTGGTTTTGCCAAGGGTTTGCTTCAAGAATTCTCTCTAAGGGTATAGTCAGCACCGTACCTCTGGAATAGAATGTTGGAGGTCTGGTATCTCCTCTCAGGACTCGATATTCCAGTTACCCGCAAGGGTAGGCTGGAAACGCCGGAGCTGGATTTTCTCGGCAGGAGAAAAGACAGCGCCTTTCTCAGCGCGTCAAGGAGGAGGAGGGGCAGCATCCGTGGGCTTCTCGCATCTGCTGGGCTCTGCAAGGGACAGCTGTTCTGCTCCTGTATTCACCACCACCATCATGTGTGCTTAAGGCAACGTTGGTATTATTTATACCTGAAAGGTGCCTTGTTTGACGTACGTTTTTGGACATAAGACGTCAATAAAGATGTCACTAAGAACTGGTCGTTCTTACAGTGCTCGTTAGAGTTCTATTACTAATCAAAACAAAGCAAGCGGGGCTTGCCCAGGTTGCTGGGGGTTTTATCTGTTGAAAGAACTCGGTGTGGTATCTAGGACTCTAAGGAAGTGGCTTCTGCTGTGTCATGTGCTGTAATGAGCTGCAGAGACGAGTTACTGAAATATGGCTCTGATCGATTATGCCATTATAGGGATACCTATTGATTATAGCCGTATTGGGGCATGAGGTCACAATATTGATCGTGGTCCTAGATAGAACACAACATTATATTAAGGAGACTACTTACAGGCAACTTTCCTAGTAACATCATATCAGGAGTAATAGTCAGTCGATAGTTCATAACCAAAGACAAAAACTTTTCTATATCAGTAATAAATCTAAACAGTTTGTCACAACCCAAAACAATATGTACACTATCAGCGTTATCATCCCCACATGGAAAACACTTTCCCTCAAACCCAGCCTCCCATTTAGCCATCCGTGCAGGGGTATAATATAAATCAAATAAAGTCTTAAAAAACTGAACTTTGAAATTCACTGACATTAACGTCTCCCTAGACATTGCAATGAGTTTCTCAACCATGATATCGGGTTCTCCCAGCTCTCTAGACCATTTAATATTATATTTATCCAAATCATCTGGTCTATCTGATAAAAGTAACTTATATAAGACTCCAATTTTTGGCTGTCGTCTAACCGTCTCGATAAGGGAATGGGGTACCATATTGGCATTAGTCCAAAATAAAAAATATCTAATCTGCAAAAATTTGAAAAACTGAACTTTGGGCAAGCCATATTGTAAGGCTAACTCACCAAAAGATTTGCACACCCCATCGGAAGAGTAAAAATCCCCTAAATTCCTAATGCCTTTCTTTCTCCAGTCTTGAGCAATTTTATTCCCAAATATAGAAGGTAGAATCTTTACTGCATTCAAGGGCGCATAGTATGACATTTTCCCCATTAAGTTCAGCAAAAGTAACCATTTCCACACTTTAAAAGCCCTGTTCAAGACTTTAAATCGAGTTAAATTGTACAAAATTCATTTGTGTTACCCTCTTTCAACAACTCTACCTAGCTGAGTCAAGGTTTGTTACCAAATGAATGGAGCTTAGTGGAGCAGTGCATCAGCGCATCAGTTCTGGAGAACTTTGTACAGCCTGCAAGTCAACATTTTTAATTCGGTGGGGCTATCTCATCTCTTTAATCCACCAGCGATCGATGAGTAACACTTAATTGGATGATAGTATGATAAACATCTACACACTGTGGGGTATCGAATCCAATCAGTAAATATGTGTAAAAAATAATGCAAAATGCTTTTTTCCTTTACGTATACAAAATGGAAAAACAAGCATTGGCATAGCCAATAGGTCTCGCCTTTGGGACCTTATAAGTGTTTAGCCATGCAATAGTTGATGTTGTTGCACCAAGGATATTGTGCTGCATAACTAAATACTTATAAGGTCCCAGAAGCGAGACCTATTGGCTATGCCAATGCTTGTTTGTATAAGTATTTGATTTATGTGCACACATATAGTATTTTTTAAATTTTGTAATTTTTTTTATAGCTTCACAGCAGCAAGATAGCACAAGACAATTTACAATCTACAATAAATGTCAGTGAAGAAAAAAATTGAAAAAATAGACATATGAATAAATAAATAAACCCTCAAAGTAATCACGAAAGGCACCCCAGATACTTGTACCAGTCTGACGTTTTTTGGGCCCTTTAACAGAAAATAAACCCCATTCTAGCTTGTGTAAATATATTATACATTTTTGCCCGTCAGATTTCAAATGAGGGGGGATCTTTCTGCAGCCACTCACCAGCGATACAGCGACAGTCATAGAGAAAAAAATCAATAGTCGGTGTTGATATGTTATATTAAGGAGACTACTTACAGGCAACTTTCCTAGTAACATCATAGCAGGAGTAATAGTCAGACGATAGTTCATAACCAAACACAAAAACGTTTCTATATCAGTAATAAATCTAAACAGTTTGTCATAACCCAAAAAATTATGTACACTATCAGCGTTATCATCCCCACATGGAAAACACTTTCCCTCAAACACAGCCTCCCATTTAGCCATCCGTGTGGGGGTGTAATGTAAATCAAATAAAGTCCTAAAAAACTGAACTTTGAAATTCGCTGACATTAACGTCTCCCTAGACATTGCAATGAGTTTCTCAACCATGATATCCGGTTCTCCCAACTCTCTAGACCATTTAATATTATATTTATCCAAATCATCTGGTCTATCTGATAAAAATAACTGATATAAGACTCCAGTTTTTGGCTGTCGTCTAACCGTCTCGATAAGGGAATGGGTACCATATTGGCATTAGTCCGAAATAAAAAATCCCTAATCTGCAAAAATGTGAAAAACTGAACTTTGGGCAAGCCATATTGTAAGGCTAACTCATCAAAAGATTTGCACACCCCATCCGAAGAGTAAAAATCCCCTAAATTCCAAATGCCTTTCTTTCTCCAGTCTTGAGCAATTTTATTCCCAAATATAGAAGGTAGAATCTTTACTGCATTCAAGGGCGTATAGTATGACATTTTCCCCCTTAAGTTCAGCAAAAGTAACCATTTCCACACTTTAAAAGCACTGTTCAAGACTTTAAATCGAGTTTGTTTGTAATAGCTTCCATCCACTTCTGTAAATAAACATTGTCTAGCGATTGGACCCATAAGAATTAAAAAAATTGTGGGTGCAGTAGCACTATTCAAAGCCCCTTCCCCAGTAATTAAAACGTGCATATTTAACAAAAAACATGTGAAAAAGTATAATGCAAAATTGGGTACAGCCAAAACCCCTCTCTCAAGAGGTAACGTCATAAAACGCATCACGCGTCTAGGCCTACCAGGACTCCAAATGAATTTCCCACAAATCGATTGAAGATGTTGTAATCTGATATTTGTGACTTCCAGAGGAAGTGAGCGAAATAGATAAAGAGCTCTGGCTACGATATTCATTTTAATAATATTACAGCACCCTATTAGAGTGAAATGTAGGCGCCCCCACCTGTCAAAAGAGTCTTTGACATTACGAATCAATAAGTTCCAATTAACATCCATCAACTCAGATATAGAAGATCGTATTTGAATACCCAGATATGTCACCTCTTTAACTACCCACTCTTCACTCCAGGCAATATTATCAGAACACAAGATTGGTGTTTTTGACACATTGAGTTTATACCCATAAATTAATCCAAAGTCTGTGGTTAACCGCTCAATCTCCTCAATCGCAAGAGAAGGATCTACAGTAGCCACGGTTATGTCATCTGCATAAACGAAAATGGAAAATTGATAATCATGACACATAAATGGAGGGATACGGACATTATAGGATAATTGATCTACAAAGTGATTAATGTAAAGAGCAAATAAAAGAGGAGAACAGTGGCAATCTTGCCGGGTGCCCCGAGTTATAGACACTGCATCCGATAAAAAACCCATTGCAGAGATTTTAGCAGTAGGGACATTATACAAGGCTTGCAAAGCGACAATAAATGTATTACCAAAACCACTTCGATCCAACAATTGCCACATATAGTCCCATTCCACACGATCGAAAGCTTTCTCCGCGTCCAGTAAAATCAGAGCTAAATCCCTCTTTTCTGAACCAGCAATATCAAATAATGTAACAACTTTATTAACGTGTAAAACGGTTCCGCGTTGAGGAATGAAGCTGTGTTGATTTAAAGAAACCAAAGAAGTAATGACTTTAGATGGTTGGTTGGCCAAAATTTCATTATTGCAATTTAATAAAGAAATTGGGCGATAGGATCCCACCAACTCCGGTGGTTTGCCCTTTTTTCAAAACACAGCAATTGTAGCTTCCGACCAAGATTTAGGTGGTTGTCCAAATTGTCTCTAACAAAAGAGAGGGACCCGAACGGACCAAGGGGGGAGGGTACCAGAAGACAAGTTGTCAGAAAAGATTCCCATTCGGGTGAATTTTTAAACTAACCGCAGTTTAGAAACACACATAAACAATGAGTACCAATAACATAACTAAGGAGCAGCAAAATTATGTAACCGATACAATCAAACAAGAAAATAAATGTACATTTTATTTTGATATATTAAAAACAAGTTTAAAAAACAGATTTAAAAACCACAATATATAACGGGACAGTACATAAGGAAAACAATTCCTAATTCATAAGAGGGAAATACACTAGTCCAAAATGTTATATAGGATCACACTCCAAAATATATAGTTGGTCACTTTGAAAGGAGTTCTTTGTCCAATGACTTAGTGCATTTTCACCCAGCAAAGCATGATGCTTTGCTGGGTGAAAATGCACTAAGTCAAAAACAAGCCTTGAAAGTGTCTCAAATAGTAGTAATAGATGCTGACAAATTATTATTTTAAAAAAGTCCTTAATCCAATGGTTCATATGTATCTTAAATTCTTCATTTAAACAAAGTTTCTGGTCAAATGAGAAAGACCTCCTCCTAGATAAAGCTAGTTCTAACACAATTGGGGCGTGGTCCGATGAATACCTGGATAGATGCATCCATTAACAATGAAATAGGTGCAAAAAAATAGTCCAATCTGACTAGTTTTTTATGTGGCTGAGAATAAAACGTAAAACCCATATCATGTTCCTTTAATTTTCCCCAAACATCCACCAAGCCATGATCACAAATTAAATTATATAGTGCTTTAAAAACTTTTGTTTTTCGTCCATTATATTTCTGGGGGCCCTCCTGTAAGGCCTGATTAGTTAAATTAATATTAATATCGCCACAAATTACAAATGGGTCTTCCCATGTAGTTAATTCCGTATTTAATTCAACTAGAATTCCAGGATCATCAAGATTAGAGCCATATACAGTGCAGAGCGTAATCTAATATCCCTCAAGCCCACATTCAGCTATGGCCCAGCGGCCATATTTATCTGTCAAAATCCATCCAGTAGTAACCAAATCCCGTCTGGCTAAAATGGCTACACCACGAATCATACCTGATTGTCCAGAGGCAGATATTAGTGAAAATCCCAAATCTGTCATTATATCTCGCTTAACCCAGGGTATATGGGTATCCTGTATACAGACTAAGGGGCTCATTATGATGGCGGACGGAAGTACGACCGCAGCCCTGGAGTAAGCGGAAAATGCCGTTTCCATGTCCGCTTGCCGCAGTCACTCCGTCCGCCATATCAGGATAGGAAAGAGTGTCAAAATTCTGTCCGCGACGGAAGAGCACGCACCGCCACATAACTACACCCGACCCTGCGGCGGACGTAACCAATCCAGAGACACCGCCGTACGGACTGACGTCAACGACCGTCCACCAAATCAAGATGGCGGAAAACACACATAAAACCGCTGCGGAAAAACAACCTGCCTGAACACTGCGGATTCCCCACAGCGAAGATACCATAAATAGCAGAGATACCCACCACAAGCTGCTCGCCGTCATGGACCCAGCCCTACACGCTTTTCCGATACTCTTCGCGATCCACCACCTGCAAGTCATAGCCCACTATCTTTGACTACGTAGGTACGCAACACACCATTCGCTGTCTGAAGGGGAGTACCTGCCAGGGTCGTGACGTTGGGAGGGGGAGTGTCATGTTTGATAAACCACATCTCTTCGCAAATACAAATCCACAACTGGAGTACACAAGCAGGAATGACAACAACAAACCACGACACATGATTGACTTGCTTTATGACACATAATAGGGGTATAATCACAGAGTATGCAAGAGCATGGGCATTGTGGGCACCAGAGCAGGTACATCAGAGGCAGCACATGAGAGGGGCTAAGTGCATCAGCAGTCCATGGCATCAAACAGGTACATTAGAGGCAGCACATGAGAGGGCAGACTGCAGTATCAGAACACCAACAGGGCAGTGTGGCCAACACAGCAGGTACAGCAGAGGCAGCACATGAGAGGGGCTAAGTGCATCAACAGTCCATGGCATCTAAAAGGTACATCAGAGGCAGCACATGAGAGGGGCTAAGTGCATCAACAGTCCATGGCATCGAACAGGTACATCAGAGGCAGCACATGAGAGGGGCCAAGTGCATCAACAGTCCATGGCATCGAACAGGTACATTAGAGGCAGCACATGAGAGGGCAGACTGCAGTATCAGAACACCAACAGGGCAATGTGGCCAAAAGAGCAGGTACATCAGAGGCAGCACATCAGAGGGCAGGCTGCAGTATCAGAACACCAACAGGGCAATGTGGCCAACAGAGAAGTACATCAGAGGCAGCACATGAGAGGGGCAAAGTGCACCAACAGTCCATGGCATCGAACAGGTACATCAGAGGCAGCACATGAGAGGGGCTAAGTGCATCAACAGTCCATGGCATCGAACAGGTATAGCAGATGCAGCACATGAGAGGGGCTAAGTGCATCAACAGTCCATGGCATTGAACAGGTACATCAGAGGCAGCACATGAGAGGGGCCAAGTGCATCAACAGTCCATGGCATCGAACAGGTACATTAGAGGCAGCACATGAGAGGGCAGACTGCAGTATCAGAACACCAACAGGGCATTGTGGCCAACAGAGCTAGTACATTAGAGGCAGCACATGAGAGGACAGACTGCAGTATCAGAACACCAACAGGGCAATGTGGCCAACAGAGCAGGTACATCAGAGGCAGCACATGAGAGGGGCTAAGTGCATCAACAGTCCATGGCATCGAACAGGTACATTGAGGCAGCAATGAGAGGGCAGACTGCAGTATCAGAACACCAACAGGGCATTGTGGTCAACACAGCAGGTACAGCAGAGGCAGCACATGAGAGGGCCTAAGTGCATCAACAGTCCATGGCATCGAACAAGTACATCAGAGGCAGCAGAAGTACGTGGTGCAAGGTACCCATCCCAAGAACAAGAACAATGCAAATGTGGTTTCCATGGACAATATACACACCAACTCGAAATAGATGTGAGTGACGGTAAACACACCGCACATCACGGAGCAGGTGGACTGCCTGAAGTACCTGCCCCTGACACACTGGTAGCACCAGAAACTGGAGTGTGAGACACAGCCACAGCCCTAGTGACTGACACATGGGCCATAGACCCAGACACACTGCCAGCACCAGACATAGGAGTGTGAGACACAGCCACAGCCCTAGTGACTGACACATGAGCCATAGACCCAGACACACTGCCAGCACCAGAACCAGGAGTGTGACACACAGCCACAGATGTAGTGACTGACACATGAGCCATAGACCCAGACACACTGCCAGCACCAGACATAGGAGTGTGAGACACAGCCACAGCTCTAGTGACTGACACATGAGCCATCGAGTCAGACACACTGCTAGCACCAGACATAGGAGTGTGAGACACAGCCACAGCTCTAGTGACTGACACATGAGCCATCGAGCCAGACACACTGCCAGCACCAAACATAGGAGTGTGAGGCACAGCCACAGCTCTAGTGACTGACACATGAGCCAACGACCCAGACACACTGCCAGCACCAGACATAGGAGTGTGAGACACAGCCACAGCTCTAGTGACTGACACATGAGCCATCGACCCAGACACACTGCCAGCACCAGAAACAGGAGAGGGCACAACTGAGACAGTGCCACTACATGATGCATGACAGCAAACAACAGACACAGTGCCACTATCTGACAACTGAGAGTGAACCTCTGATGCGCCACTGAGAACACCGGATTGATGAGCCACAGGACTGTATGGGCCAGGTGGCAGGGTGGCTCTGGGAGCTGGGGATAGCTGTACTGGAGCTACATCAGTGTGGTCAGGTGTCAATGGTGTGTATCTACGTTTCTTAGGGATATGTGAGGGCACCCTGAACATGACAGGACTGGCAAGTGGTGCGGACTCCAATGAAACATCACCCACCAAAGGTGGAGCATCTGATGCTGGGGCTCTGCTCTCTAGGGACGTGCTGGACCCTGCATGTCGTTTGCTATGTGCCTGCCGTCTGGACTCAGCATCATGTGTAATGGGGGATGCAACAACAGGGGACTCCTTCCTCAGCTTCTGACGGGCCAGGATGGGAGTGGAGGTATGGGGTACTACGCCGCAGAGACATCTGTTTTCCGTTCCTTCAACAACATCAGGCTCAGTGCAGCCAGGGGTGATGTATGCCTGTCCTTGATGGAGCTAGTGTCTATGGGAGAAGCCTTGTCCCTTGGATGTGCCTTGGCCATAGGAGGAGTGTTGTCTCTCGACTTTCCCTGTTCCCTGGACGGCGCCCTGTTCCTGGCAGCAGACTTGTCCTTTGTGGTGTACCTGTCTCTAGAAGACACCTTGTCCCTGGGTGTGTCCCTGCCCTTGGGAGATGGCCCTTCCTCTGTTGTGTGCCTGTCCCTGGGAGTGTCCCTGCTCTTGGGAGTGGCCCCTTCCTTAGTAGTGTCCCTGTCCTTGGGAGGATCCCTGCTCTTTTGAGGTGCCTTTGCCTCAGTACTGTCCTTGTCCCTGCTCTTGGGAGTGGCCCCTTCCTTAGTAGTGTCCATGTCCTTGGGAGTGTCCCTGCTCATTTGAGGTGCCTTTGTCTTTGGACTGTCCTTGTCCCTGCCCTTGGGAGTGCCCCCTTCCTTAGTAGTGTCCCTGTCCTTGGGAGTGTCCCTGCTCTTTTGAGGTGCCTTTGTCTTTGGACTGTCCTTGTCCCTGCCCTTGGGAGTGGCTCCTTCCTTAGTTAAGCATGGGCGAATTTTGCGAATATCGCATTCGCGAATTTTGCGGATTTGCGAACTCGCAATCCGCAAAATCCGCGAATTCTCGCGAATTTGCGGATTTTTTTTTTTTGTGTTCGCGCGGGTTTCTGCCAGTTCGCGAGGGTTTTGTACAATTTCGCAAACGCGAACTTACCTGTCGGGTCGCAAGTTTTGCGAACTTGTTGTTTCTACGTGTCCAGCCTGTTTGGGACACTCTTCTTCATCACTGCCACTCTCTGTCACCACTGCCACTCTCTGACTACTCATGCCACCCTCTGGCCCACCCATGCCACCCTCTGTTTCATCACAGCACCCTCTGGTTGTCCAGTGTACAATATTGTGGCAAAGCAAAGCACACCTTCCCTGCCTCAAGTGACCTGAATTAATTTGGGGCTGATTAATGTGTCACAGAATATTTTTTTAGCTGGCACCTGCTTCCTTAGTGCTTCCTGATTAGTGATCTTTTGCACTTGCTAAGTGCTTTCATTGTTGCAAAATTAGTTACAACACCTGCCCTGCCCCAACTGACAATAATGAATTAGGGGCTGATTAATGTGTCACTGGATTTGAACTTCCAGCCTGGCTCCTGCTTGTCTGCCTTAGCTGTAATTCAGGACCTTTGTGTAACTATTCTGAGGGTCAAAACAGGGTCACATAATAGTTGCAAGTAGGCAACTGAACTCTGGAGGGGCCCCTCAGGAAGCACTACAGGAAATGGCTACTAATGATGAGCTTGAACTTTTGAACCTGGTAAGTAGTTTCAGTTTTGCTAAGATCGTATTTCTGCAATTTAGCGCTTATTCGCGGGGCGCGAAGTTGAACTGGGAAGCCGCGAACTCACGCGAACAGTGCGAGCAAGCCATAAAATCCGCTGTTCGCGGATTTGCGGATTTTGCGGGAAATTCGCGAATCTTGCGGATTGCGGATTTACCGAAAATTTGCAAAATCCGCGAGCGGAACGGATTTTCCGCCCATGCTTATCCTTAGTAGTGTCCCTGTCCTTGGGAGTGGCCCTGCTCTTTTGAGGTGCCTTTGTCTTTGGACTGTCCTTGTCCCTGCCCTTGGGAGTGGCCCCTTCCTTAGTAGTGTCCCTGTCCCTGGGAAAGATATGGCTATGTAGTTCGGACTGGACTGTTCCCATGGGGCACAGGGTCAGAGCTGATTTGCATAAAGCCATTATCTAACCCAGGGTGGTGTGGAGTGCAAAAAACTATGGATTTAGGCCCAGATCATTGTACTGGGGTGAATGTAAGACATTGATCTACATTCTGTCCATCAAATTGTTTTTTGTAATTTTCTCCCTCAGTGTACTGGGGTAGCCCAGCCGTGGGTCCCAGGCACTCCACACCACTGGAGTCAAGCTAGCCGGGCTGATGAGAGGTGTTACTTCGAAACCGGTCCGGTCCTCGGATGCTTGATTCCGTTCTGGGAAGGACATGGCTTTTGTAGTTCGGACTGGACTGTTCCCATGAGGCTCAGGGTCAGAGCTGATTTGCATATCGCCATTGTCTAACCCAGGGTGGTGTGGAGTGCAAAATAACGATGGATTTAGGCCCAGATCTTTGGACTGGGGTGAGTGTGTGACATTGATCCACATTCTGTCCATCACTTGTTGTGTTTGCAATTTCCGCCCTAAGTGCGCTGGGGATGCCCAGACGTGGGTCCCAGGCACTCCACACCACTGGAGTCAAGCTAGCCGGGCTGATGAGAGGTGTTACCTCGAAACCGGTCCGGTCCTCGGATGCTTGATTCCGTTCTGGGAAGGACATGGCTTTTGTAGTTCGGACTGGACTGTTCCCATGAGGCTCAGGGTCAGAGCTGATTTGCATATCGCCATTGTCTAACCCAGGGTGGTGTGGAGTGCAAAATAACGATGGATTTAGGCCCAGATCTTTGGACTGGGGTGAGTGTGTGACATTGATCCACATTCTGTCCATCACTTGTTGTGTTTGTTGATCCACACTCAGCCGGTCGGACAGGTCAGGATGCGTCACAGCAATGATACGGTGCATAAGATGGGTCATGGAGCGTCGGGCCAGACGTGGCGTTCTTGGAATCATCCCTAGTGTCATCTCCGCTACATTCTTGCTCAGCCTGGATATGTTGTCCCAGCGTTTGTGGCAGTGTGTGTGTCGTCTTTTGCACACCCCCACTGCCCGTACATCACCTGCTATGCTCCTCCACACGGCCTTGCGAAGGTGCAGCTTTACCTACCATGATGGGAGACAAGAGGATAACATAAGTGGACAGTATGACATGCACATACTACGTAGAATGACGTATCTACATCCAACCAATGCTCTGCACAACACATGTGAAGGTCCCACAGCACACCGGCAGGCCTACAGAAGACAGGAGCCACTTACCACCTCAGGGCCAACAACATGTACACCACTGCACTTACCACCTGTCCGGGTGCACCATACAGCTGTTTGTAGTGGCTAAGCACAGCGCCCACAAGAACATCTAGTTCCGCTGCAGTGAAGGGACAAGACCAGATCTCTCGCACTCTCTGCATGGCAAGGTCCTGGACTGTGGCACTACAGCAGCAGTCGGTGGTCAGCTCAGCAGCAGCAGGTCGAGGTGATGGTCACATGCAGCAGTCGGTGGTCAGCTCAGCAGCAGCAGGTCGAGGTGATGGTCCCTGGCAGCAGTCGGTGGTCAGCTCAGCAGCAGCAGGTTGAGGTGATAGTCACAGGCACCAGTCGGTGGTCAGCTCAGCAGCAGCAGGTCGAGGTGATGGTCACAGGCAGCAGTCGGTGGTCAGCTCAGCATTAGGAGGTCGAGGTGACGAGGTGACGGTCGCAGGCAGCACTGGTTCACAGCAGTGAATGAGTGCTTTTGGAAATCACACATATATAGGGCTCTGAGCCCATGTCAATGGCACACGTCCCCTGGATGCCTCTTCGTAAAAGGGCCAATGACTGGCCCTGGTGTTGTGGTGCACTGCTTCTGCTATTTTCGATTGGGTATACGCGGCCTGCGTACCCTCTTCCCATTGGCTGCATGTGCACGGACTGTCACGGTCACACATCGGCAACCGCATGTGCAAGCTTCCAGGACGGATGCTTCTTTTGCAACAATGTTCAATCACTGGCGCCACCATGGCGGGGCACGCATTCCGCGTGGGAGGTGCAGGCCAACACATCCTTCTGATGATGTCAATGGACATGGCAGTTCATGACCCCCCTTACAGTCACATTGCATCATCCACCGTACACCGGCCGGCCCAGCCTGGTACACAACCGCCGTGCCGGGCCCGGTCCAGAACCGCTGTGCCAGGCCTGGTCCAGAACCGCCGTGCCAGGCATGTCACCCACGGCCGGCCCAGCCCCGTTCAAAACCGCCGTGCCAGGCCCGGTCCAGAACCGCCATGCCAGGCATGTCACCCACCGCCGTGCCAGGCCCGGTCCAGAACCGCCGTGTCAGGCATGTCACCCACCTCCGTGCCAGGCGAGTGAACACCCGTCGGTGGGTGACATTGATTGTATATTTTCAAACGCTGCACCGTGGTGTATAGTCCGCACTTGCGTTATGAGGGTTGTGACCGTGATGGCGAAACTGCATATGCCATGCACTATATCATGTGTGTTCATACTATGCCCATTGATGTGCACACAATGTGCTACACATGTGCATGTCGACGTGTTGACGTCTTGTATTTCCCTACACAGGTTTCAACTTCTTCACATCTACACAGTACATCACGGCTGTCTCGCCACATTCTGAATCTGTTGTCAGTGTGTGATTAATGTGTGCTAATAACAATGGTGGGGGTACTCATGCATTCTATGTATGCGTATGTGTGTTGCCTGTTGTGTGACCATGCATGTAATGTGCGGATGCTCACCATTGTCGGTGTTGTCATTGGTGCATGATGACATGGAGTGTGTGTAGCATTATCGTTTTGTGTTTGCACGTGCATCTGTGTCTGTGATGAGGCTTGTATACATTTGGGTCCTTACACATGTCTTGTTGGCAGTAATGTTGACATGAGACTAAGTTGCATTGTACATGTTGACACACATCATGTTACTAGTGGCTGCACATTGTTCATACGGCACTCCGTATTGTAGTAACTTTCAGAGATGTCAGACATATGACAATTGTCCACAACATTTATCTTCTTGCTAGTGTTGGCTTACATGTGATGGAGTTGCACAGCCATGCGTTGTTTGAAAATTGACTTCTACTACATCTACTCCCACACAGGAGGGCTCCAAATGTCCATCGCCCATACACTGTGGTGGAGGATATGGTTGACGAGGAGGTGATCAGGAAATTCCGGCTAGATCGATGTAGATTGATGGAGCTTGTAGACCAATTGTCTCCTCTGCAGCCACGAAGAACGTATCCTGGTTCCATTACACCCACAGCAAAGGTGATGGCGGCACTACACTTTTTTGCAACTGGCACCTTTCAGTATACAGTTGGACATGCCGGGGGAATGTCACAGTCCATGTTCAGCATGGTACTTCGGGATGTTCTAAAAGCCATGATGCTGTACAAGGATGACTACATCCATTTCCCACGGCCGGCAGATTTGGCAGCAGTCAAAGCAGACTTCTATGCACTGGGCCAGATAAAACACGTAGTGGGTTCCATTGATGGCACACATATCGGTCTCATTCCACCACGGGCAAGTGAGCCGGTATAAAGGAATCGGAAGCACTTCCATTCACTCAACGTGCAGGTGGTGTGCCTGGCCGACAACATCATATCCCATGTGTGTGCAAGATTTCCAGGCTCCGCACATGACTCCCACCTCATGCGGAGCAGCATTGTCCCCCAACTGATGGAAAATCTGCGTCCAGAACGTGCGTGGCTTGTTGGTGAGTATGCTGTGGGGACAGTTGTGTTTTCTGTGTGGCATGGGGTACCCACCAATTCTGGTTGTGATATTTGTGCCTGTCATCCCCCTACATAGGCGACTCGGCGTACCCAAACCGGCCTTGGCTGCTGAGTCCCATACGTAATCCAACTACAGCGGGTGAAATGCGATACAATGATGCCCATGGAAGGACACGTAGAGTGGTGGAACGTACTTTTGGACTGCTAAAAAATAGGTTTCGGTGCCTGGATAAGACCGGAGGGGCCCTGCCTTACTCATCAGGCAAAGTATGAAGGATCGTGATCGCCTGCTGCATGCTCCACAACCTCGCCTTGCGCAATAACATTGAACTGATCTTGGACCCTGAAGACCAACAAGTTCCTCGGCCTCCCATCTAGGCATGGGCGGAAAATCCGTTCCGCTCGCGGATTTTGCGGATTTTCGGGAAATCCGCAATCCGCGAGATTTGCGAATTTCCTGAAAAATCCGCAAATCCGCGAGCAGCGGATTTTGCTCGCACTGCTCGCACTGTTCGCGTGAGTTCGCGCCCCGCGAATAAGTGCGAAATTGCAGAAATACGATTTTAGCAAAACTGAAAGTAACTACTTACCAGGTTCAAAAGTTCAGGCTCATCATTAGTAGCCATTTCCTGTAGTGCTTCCTGAGGGGCCCCTCCAGAGTTCAGTTGCCAGTTGCAACTATTATGTGACCCTGCTCTGAACCTCAGAATAGTTACACATATGCCACAAAGGTCCTGAATTACAGCTAAGGGAGACAAGCAGGAGCCAGGCTGGAAGTTAAAATCCATTAATCAGCCCCTAATTCATTATTGTCAGTTGGGGCAGGGCAGGTGTTGTAACTAATTTTGCAACAATGAAAGCACTTAGCAAGTGCAAAAGATCACTAATCAGGGCGCACTAAGGAAGCAGGTGCCAGCTAAAAAAATATTCTGTGACACATTAATCAGCCCCAAATTAATTCAGGTCACTTGAGGCAGGGAAGGTGTGCTTTGCTTTGCCAAAAATAATGTACACTGGACAACCAGAGGGTGTGGTGATGAAACAGAGGGTGGCATGGGTGGGCCAGAGGGTGGCATGAGTAGTCAGAGAGTGGCAGTGGTGACAGAGAGTGGCAGTGATGAAGAAGAGTGTCCCAAACAGGTTGGACACGTAGAAACAACAAGTTCGCAAAACTTGCGACCCGACAGGTAAGTTCGCAAATTGCGAAATTGTAAAAACCCTCGCGAACTGGCAGAAACATGGGCGAACACAAAAAAAAAAAAATCCGCAAATTCGCGGGAATTCGCGGATTTTGCGGATTGCGAGTTTGCAAATCCGCAAATTCGCGGATTGCCAATCCGCAAAATCCGCTCATGCTTACTCCCATCCCACCCATGTCAACTGATGAGGATAGTGGTGAGGAGGAAGGTGTGGACCAGAGGCGTCAGCTCATTGATCGCTATTTCCCTTGAATGTGAGTGACTACCTCTTGTGCTGGTTGACAATGCGTTATGTATGTTTGCTGGTGGTGTGGGGATGTGGTGTTCATCAGCTGGCTGTTCTGGTATGTAATGTTTGCATGTGTGTGTTTATTTCTTTGGACATGCAAGTCTCCATGATGTGTGTCCTCTCATCCACTGATTTTGTGATGAGTGTGGTTTGTGGAATGTTGCACTGCAGTGTGTTCTGATGGGTGTGATTCAGTTTCCTGACGTGTGTTTGCTGTCTCTGATTTTCCCTAGGTCACTCCCACAGCGGCATGATTCTGTGCGACATGGATCCCTGCACCTGGTAACGTCTGTTTCTGAGACAATCATGTGAATAAAACATGGAGGCAACACATCATTGAGTGTGTAAGTGAAATTTATTTACAGGTTGTGCATTGGTGCTGGTGGATATTTACAAGTAAGTGTTGGGTGGGGGAGTGTGAGTTGAAGGTCATAGTAGATGAAATGTCCGTGCTGACACCACATTGGGTGATGTCCGGCTAGTCCAGCAGACCTGTGCCAATACTTGGCGTAGTGGGACAGGATAGTTTGCGGGTGGATGGCAGCCTCTGGCAGTGTTAGAGTCATTGTCGGCCCCTCTTTTAGCATGTAGATGGAGCATCCCCACTGCCCTCACCTCATTCCACCCTCGGACGGCCCCTCCGTCTTGGAGCCGGAACGTAGTCAGCTTGGGGGGCAGGTTGCTCAGGGGCCACATTCGTGTCCAGAGGCACAGGTGGCGGTGGCGGTGGTGTTGCTGACCGTGGCGGCAGGACACTTGGTTGAGGGGGGGTTGTGTTGCGGCCTAACCATTCCCTCCACAGTGATGTCTGCTGGCCCATGAGGTCCACTATTTGGCCAATGCAGCTGTCAATGGTGTGGTACTGTAATTCCGGACCCTGTTGTTCCACCAGTACCGAGGTCCAAACACTCGTATCACAAAATATCGTCGTACCATGACGACTTTGGTATCAACGGACCGGTAATGATTAGGACATTATCCCTATGTATTTGCGTCATGATTGAGTGATGCTAGCACCCTTAAATCGTGGTTTCCGTTCCGAACCCTCAGACTCCATTTTGTAAACGGCATCCATCTTATGACTTGCCCTCATATAGTCAATCGATTAAGGCCGAGTTTGATCCGAAAGGACACGTCCACCGTAGCTGACTTCCCCATGACCTGGCCGAGCTGACTCCACTGCCTCCAGCCAAACCTGTTTTGGCAGCTCCTAGCCCAGTGGCCGAGTAAGATATCATCAAGGGTCAACATGCCATAAACCATTCACTACATACAGACCATGTTTTCCATACACATACACCTGTCCATGATTCTTGTTTATGACCAGTTTTACGATGGGAGGGTGCCCGACCTTATTGGTGTTTCATCGATATCTGATGGGAATTCTGGGTCTGGCAGGGTAATCCATCACGATCCGGACATCTAAAATATGTGCTGACCAGCATGACTTTGCTCTTTGTATTATTGTAGAAATATGTGTATAACCATATCATAAACTCAAGAATTCTTGCCCGCAGCTGTTATTTCTGTATATAAGGAGAAGGCTGGTTCTGTAAAAACGAACAGTCTCCTGAGAACTTACAGCCCGTGCTGTTGTAATTCTAGGACACATGTTACTTGGTTGCAACCAATAAACCTCGATCACTGACTTCAACTAGAAGACTCTGTGTTTCTGTAGTCCAGAACAGGGAGAACCCAGAGGTCTTCGGGTGTGATCCCCTGGCACCACCGGGTCTCTAAAAACCCGGCACCTCAGTTGGCGCCCAACTCGAGGCGGTATCAAGCGGTGACGGTCCAAGCCAGATGTTCGTGAGGAGCTTCGTGTGAAAATTCCGGAGGACGGCCAGCCACTTCAGCGACCCCTGCATGTCGACGTGGTTCCGAAGGTCTTTGCTGCGAGGTTCCCCGCGTCCCGACGGCTACGAAGGACTGCTGCCCTGACTATCGCCCTGTTTTGGACCCAGTGATCCTTGGTAGAGCGAAACGATAGACGAGTCTTCTAGTGACGTCACCGATCTTCAATATTCAGTTAAGTATAAGTGAAGCGTCTCCCAGTTCTTAGTTTGGTTCTTAGTTTTAGTATCCCAGAGATACGGTTTGTATTGGTTCTTGCAAGCACCAAAACCGAGGGATTCGTGTATTCACAACATTATCATAATTAGATAATCCCTTGAAGTTTGAAGCTAGACTAGTGAGCGAAGATGCCTGGTCTTAGCAGACTTGGAAACTTGTTTTGTCTTGGCTGTAGTAGGGACTCCCGATTAGAGGATTCGTGTCCGGTTCCTCCGATTGGAACTCCAACATATGAGTTATATATAAAGCACGGAGTAGGTCCTATCACGTACAATGAAGTGTGGGTAAAATACACCCGCAAGGATGGTGTTTTAAAATGGCCCCAATATGGTAGTTTTGACTCAGAAGTATTAGACAACCTCGAGGTCAAACTGTTTAAGAAGAAAGCCCGGCCGGCGATGTTTGACTCTTTTCGCTTATGGCGCAAAGAAGCCAAACAGAAAGAAATAAAATTAGCTAAAAAGAATAAAAGAGGTATGTCAATGGTGCAAGCCGCCGTTGCATACAGGGATAATGAGGAAGAACAAGAAAGTGAACGAATGCTTAGGAGCAAGAAACTAGCAGTAGATAAATGCTACCCGATGTTACCACATGAGGGACAAGATTCAAAGGGAACATCCGAGAAAGATCCATTAATGTCCCATTTATTGAATTCACCACCCCCATATACATCGAGTATTGTTGGACCCCCGAGGCGTATTGTTATACCGCGCCCCGGCGCACGAAAAGCAGCTCTTGCACAAACACCAGCTCCTCTTCAGCTGGTTCCTACTTCTCTGGCGCAGCCTTCTCAAGGGCCGCCGCCTTTGCTACATACTCCATCTACTTCTACAACTTTGCCTACCGCTCCACCTGTTTATCCTGATACTACTTCTGCTACTTCTTCCACTTCCTCTGCTATTGCCTCGACTTCCTCTTTACATCAGCCTGTCTTTTCTGGCGCATCTGCCTCGCCGCAAGCTTCTCCTTCTGTCAGACAGAGAGTGGCAAGTACTGTCACTGGTCTGTTCTCACCCTTCTTTGGGTCGCCTAAAACGACCCCTAAAACGGGACGTAGACAGTTGCGTAGTCAACTGCCCGACTACGAGGAAAGAGAAGTGCTAAATGAGTTAGCACGCAAATGGGTTACTGACACTGCTAAATATGATGTTCAGTCCGTTATGGAAGTTTTCCGTCAGTGGGATGCGCCCACTCAGAGATACGTATTTGAAGAGATGTGTGTATATCTTTGTGAGGATTTGGAGACAAACGATCCCAAGCGCAAAATGCAGGAATTATTCCGCATGCGTTTTAAGTTCTATGAAGGTATGATTGTAGGTGCCGATGTTGAAAAAGCAATAGATTTATTGTTATCCTATAGGAGTAAGGGAAATGTCTCTAGATCATTGTATGGAGATGACGTGTCAGATAGGAAAAAGGCACGACAGTACCCCATGAGAGAGGTTCCTCCAGTATGGAGGGAAGGTGATGCGAATGTAAATCCACCAATTCTGCCGCATTTTCAGCGTGTATGGGTACATGTCCCCTGGAAAAGATCTGAAGTTTTAGCACTCAAACAGACACTACCTGATCCACGTAAAAACCCAGCTGGGTACTACAAGGAATTATCACAGACTGCCAGCTCATGTATAATGAATTTAGCAGATGTAGACATGCTGTTTGGGAATGTTGTTCCGCAACCTTTATGGAGTAAAATTCGTCATACAGATCATGATCAAGAACTAGGTGATTCATGGGCTAACATTACTGCTACCGATACTAGACAAGTCGGCGGTTCTAAACCCGAGCCTTTAATAGCAGAACTTCCCGGTAGGATTATCGCGTACATGAAAACGTTAATGCCTGAATTACGTGTAAATTGGGACAAGCTATCTGCATGCAAGCAGAAGAAAGATGAAAATGTGTCTGACTTTTTCACGAGATTTGAGGAGACCTTCGTCGACCATAGTGGTCAGGATATGGCTACCGAGGGTGGCCAAAGATTGTTTATAGACAAATTTGTACATAATCTGCTTCCTGAACTGTGCAATAAATTGAAAGATTCAGAGAGTGCTTGGGCTGTTTCCATGTCAGCGCAGATTTTAGCCACAGCCCAGTACTATGAAAATAGACGCAAAGACGAGCTAGATAAGGCAGACAAAAAGACTAAAGAGTTGAAAACTAAAGTTCTTCTCCAGCAAGCCTATCCGCCTTGCACTCCTAGTCAGCCCAATTATCAGCAACCACAGCAGTATTCGAGAAACGCGCAAGGAAACGAGTTTTCCCATCAGCGTTCTCCGTATGGCCCGAATCAATGTGCCTATTGTACAGAAGAGGGTCATTTCAAAAGTAATTGTCCAGCTCTTGCGTGACGTTTAAACGGTGTTTCCGGCGCAAGAGGTAGAGGTGCTGAACAGGCTCCTAGAGGTAGGGGCCGTGGAAATTTCTCCCAGAATACCACTTCTTTTCCGCCTCAAAAATCCATGAATAGCTTTGACCAACAGAATAATGCGTCTTCCAGGTCAGCTCAGTTCTATGCAGATGACTATTACGCAGAAAACGAGAATGAGGGTAATAATTGCTAGGACAGCCATGGACAAAGAGAGGGAGTTGTTTCAGTTCCAGTAGATCAGAATGGACCTTACGTCGAGGTGATTACATCTGGAGTGTCGGAACCATTTCTGCTGGATACTGGTGCTACAAAAAGTTCTATTATGCACTCAAAACTTCCTGGCGCACCTTTGTCTGGCGAAATGAATGTTTCAGTAGGTTTTTCTGGCGCCCATGTTAGAAACCCGATCTCCAGTCCCATGCCCCTTTCTGTTGGCCCATGCGAATTAGAAGCACCCCTCATTCTTACAACAGGTTGTGGCGAAAACTTGTTAGGTTTGGACTTGTTAAAGAGATTATATGCAACTTTGTACTGCTCCCCTTCGGGAGTACAGCTTACTGTAGGAAGAAAAGTTATTTCTCCAATGTATTTGGCAAAGGAGAATATTCCAACCGAATTGTCATCTCTTCCGGATGAACTTTGGGCGAATGGCACTAATGATGTAGGTCGTTTGGAGATAGCCCCGTACGTCATAACATTGAAAGCTAATGTCAGGTTACCACGCATTCCCCAATATAGAATATCAAACAAATGTGAAAAGGCTTTGTAAGCGATCATTTACGATCTGATCGAGAAAGATGTAATCGAAGAGACAACAGGCAACATTTGTAACAGTCCTGTTTTGCCTGTCTTAAAGCGTACCGATCCTTCACAGCCCCCTGTGTACCGTTTTGTGATTGATCTCAGGGAAGTGAATAAGATCGTTGTACCACAGTTTCCAGTCATCCCCGACATTACTGCCTTATTGACAATGGTCCCAGCTTCAGCCAATTGGTTTTCAGTGATCGACCTGAAGAACGCTTTCTTCAGCATCCTGATTGCCGAGGAGAGCAGAAATATTTTCGGCTTCAATTTAGGAGGACGAAGCTTCCATTTCAAACACGCTCCTCAGGGCTATTGTGAGAGTCCATCGATATTCAGTCGGGCTCTGAAAACACAACTTGACACGATTGTTCTACCTGATGGTGCGACTCTGATTCAGTATGTAGACGATCTGCTGATCGCTGCAGATACTGAAGAGATTTGCAAGCAAGCCACATTGTCGTTGTTGCGTCATTTATGTGACATGAAGCACAAAGTCTCTCTTTCAAAACTGCAATTTTGTCGACAAGAAGTGACCTACTTAGGTCACATCTTATCGAAGGAGGGAAGGAGACTGACCCCAGAAAGAATACAGGCAATTGCAGAACTAAGTGTCCCAAGGACACAAAGAGAAGTGCGTGCCTTCTTGGGCATTACATCGTACTGTAGACAATGGATACCGAATTTCTCACTATTGGCCAAACCTTTGCTGGCATTAATGCGTAAAGACACACCCAATCCTTTGCCTTGGTCTGAAGATTGTCAGGCGAGTTTCCATGAGTTACGTAAGGCATTATGTTCGGCTCCTGTGTTGGGCAACCCCGACTACAGTAAGCCTTTTACATTGTATGTCCACGAAAAGGAAGGTTGCGCATTATCAGTCTTGACGCAACACTTTGGGAACAAACAACGCCCATGTGCGTATTTCTCTGCGACTCTAGATCCTGTAGCTAAGGCATTACCAAGTTGCTTGAGGGCCACTGCTGCAGCAGCTCTCTGTATCCGACAGTCTGCTGGGTTAGTCATGAATAATACTCTGATCGTTATGGTCCCACATGCAGTAGATATCCTATTAAACAGGACGAAAACACAACATCTAACTAGTGCTCGACTATCCAGCTATGAATTGACACTGTTAGCAAGTCACATTCACATAAAGAGGTGTGATACACTCAACCCTGCTACGTTATTACCCATTCCAGCAGAGACAAATGAGGTTGAAAAACATGATTGCTGCTTTAGGACAGAGGAAGAGACAAAAGGGAGAGTAGACTTGCAGGACACTCCCCTCCCTGAATGTAATGATGCGTTATGGGTTGATGGTTCATGTTTCAAGTTGCCAAATGGTGATACGACTGCAGCATATGCCGTGACAACATTACACACGATTGTAGAGACAGCTCGCATCCCCCACAATTCCGCGCAAGCAGCAGAGTTAGTCGCACTCACAAGAGCGTGTGTGTTGGCGAAAGGAAAACGAGTGAATGTGTATACTGATAGCCAGTACGCCTTTGGCGTAGCCCACAGTTTTGGAAGATTGTGGCGTGAACGTGGGTTCCTGACGTCACATGGTGCAAAAATTCAACACGGCCAGCTAGTACACGACCTTCTCGAGTCACTGACCTTGCCCCTACAAGTTGCGATTGTGAAATGCAGTGCACACAGAAAGATTCAAGATGATGTTGGTCGAGGGAATGCATTTGTCGATGAGGTCGCGAAAGAGACTGCAAGGAACACAATGAGTCGGATGTATGTTGTAGGTCCTGCTAGATGGACCCCTGATGTGGGTATGTGTGAGGATACCATCGAAAGCGTGAAATCTATACAAGCTGACGCTACTGAGAAAGAGGTGAATGAATGGAGAGAAAGCAAGGGTAGATTAGATGCGAATGGTTGTTGGGTCAAACTGTCAGAACATCAGAGATGGATGTTACCTAACGCCTATGTGCTCCCAGTGGTGACGATGGCCCATGGAATGGCGCACATCAGTGTGAAAGGAATATGTAAGCTGTTGGCCCCAGTATGGCAGAATAGTGGTATCCCAAAATGTGCAGAGAATCTGGTCAGAAATTGTATGGTGTGTTTGAAGCACAATCCCGGTAGGGGAACCCCAACCCCAGTTGGTCATTTTGCGCCTCCAACGTACCCGTTCGAGGTCTTGCAACTCGATTTCATTCACATGGAGAGGTGCAATAACCTGAAATATGTCCTTGTTGTCGTTTGCGCTTTCTCCAGGTGGGTAGAAGCGTACCCCCTTAAGGACAACACTGCATTGTCAACTGCCAAAGCCCTTGTCAAGGAATTCTTCCCTAGATTTGGCATGCCTAGAATTGTCTGGAGTGATAACGGAAGTGAATTTGTGGGACGAGTGATGAAGAGAGTGTGTGAGTGTCTAGGCATCCACCAGAAATTCCACGCTGCAAATCACCCCCAATCGGCAGGATTGGTAGAGTGCTATAATGGCACGTTAAAATTGAAATTGGCCAAGATCCAAGCCAGCACAGGTCTCAAGTGGCCAGACGCCCTGCCTTTAGCACTCCTGTCTACCAGGATGATTGTCCATTCCAGATTAGGACTTAGCCCACACGAGATCGTGTTCGGGCGCCCAGCAAATATATGGGGAGTACCGAGGCCCAGAAAGCTCAGTGAGATAGAGTACCCTGCACTGTTTGACTATTTGCACGAATTGACAACTAAACTGCATGCTTTACATCAACAGGTCCACAGCTCCTCTCCACCGACGTCTGACGATCCAGGCCACGCCATCGAACCTGGCTCCTGGATCCTAGTTCGGAACTTCAGGCGAACGAAGAACGAGGAGCCTCGCTGGACCGGACCTTTCCAGGCCTTGCTATCTACCCGCTCTGCAGTACGTGTCCACGGAAAGATACACTGGGTGCACGGCGCCCATTGCAAAAGGGTCCCGCTGCCCCTTCCATATGACCGGTGGGTCCAGCAAGGAGTCGCTGACTCCGAGACAGAGTTCATACCTCGCTTTGTCCCCTTCAGCGATGCGCGATTAAAAGGAACTGGTACCGACAAAGAGAGCGATTGTATTTTGCAAGGATCTGTGCCACCGTCAATGCAGTTGGACACTACAGAACCTGAAACATTGTTTGAAGATCACACCATACCTGGGAAAGAACGATATAATCTGAGGTCAAGACCAAGGAACTGACATAATCAAATTAGTGCGATTTTCCCTTTTTCCCATGAACTATTTTTGATTTCACAGCTCTCTCGCCCAGGGAACTAGCTCATTTTTGATTTTCGAACCGCCATCCGGTTCTGCTGCTAGGGCCGCGGTTGAAGTCTGAGGAGTGCAGCCGGGGACGCCTAGGTCAGCGGTTCTGGTCGGTCTGAGGGAATTACCCCGGACTGGACAGAGCGCACATCTTGGCAGAAGCAACCTCCCACCGCGGGCAGCAACCAGAGGATGGAGTTTCCGAGGGTAGAGAGACCTGCTAGACACATGAACTTTAACAAGAAAATATGCACTGTAATGGCTAGAGGGAAATGCTTGATAATATGTATTTTGATGATATGTAGCATAACAATGTTCTCGATTGGTTATACTTTATCCACGTTTCAAGTCACCTTTGTAAACAACACTCAGCCAACACCTCCTCCAACTGTTTCTTTACACTCCTTTCACCCTCTTCCTGAACACAAGTCTGCCAGAAGACTAGAATTTGTAAATAACTCCTTCATCCAGCTCCTACACCAGCACCAGTCTATAATGAACACATCGAATTGCTGGATCTGTGGACTCATGCCGCACACGACAGATAAGGGTATTCCTACTTCGTCCTGCCATTCAGCTATTACGGTTCTTTGTGGGCTTTCCAGACCATGTTCCTGTTCTCACTTGAACCATACGTTCGAGGGGAAAACTCAAATAACAAGGCACTAGTGGCAGGAATCAAAAATATGAGTAGAGATATTGACACGGTCAGAGCAACTCCCAAGTATGAGTTTACCCCATACAGTAGGTGGAACATCACCAAGTATGGGATTTCCTTAAGTGAGGGCCAGAAATCGAAGAAATCCTCCTCAGTCTGGATAGTGCCCCACCGAGGTCACTTATGTCTGCAAGGTATTGGCAGGGATCCCAAAGCACAGTTGGGGAAGAGCGTATGCACGGAAACATATGTGTTTGCCTCCCGAACTTCCCCTCCATTCTTGGCGGCTAAAGGCACCTATTTCGTCTGCCATGACAAAGCCTATACATGGTTGCCCCCTGACTTCTCGGGCACATGCTTTATCTCATTTCTGCTGCCACCTACCTACACGGCAGATTACCATCGGACAAGGACAGTTAGGGGTGTCGTGAGTCAAGACGACACTGCGGGTCAAGAGTTTGGAGACTTCGCAAAGGGTTTTCTGCCATTTTTTGGGGCCTATGGTGAACAGCAGGAACATTCGACAATTGACGAGGATAGTTGAGTCCGCCGTGACTGAAACGGCCGGTGCCCTTAGCAACTTGACAGCTGAGCTTCAGTCGGATCGACTTATGACCCTTCAGAACAGGGTTGCCCTAGATGTCATACTTGCAGACCGTGGTGGTGTATGTAGAGTGATCCAATCTAGTTGCTGCATTTTCATCCCTGACAATGCTCCGACAGTGTACCAGGCCATCTCCAAATTACACAAAATCTCTGATTCCCTTCACGTGGAGAAAGGGGACTGGTCCCTGCTAGGGTGGCTGTGGGAACTTATCTCTGCCTGGGGATGGAAAACTCTGATCTTCATCGGGATGATCTTAGCCGTTCTTTTTTATGTTCTGCCTGTTTGTACAGTGCGCTCCTGCAATATGTGGCCTCTGCGCTACTCCATGTGTAAGGAAGCCTGTATCAAGGGACGAATTGAGCAACAGAATGATGCTACAGCAGCATCTCCATGAATTCATCAATACAGATTTGGACTCAGATTAACATGAGTTATTGCCTAATATGAGGGCAAAAGGAGGGTCTGTGGTACTGTAATTCCGGACCCTGTTGTTCCACCAGTACCGAGGTCCAAACACTCGTATCACAAAATATCGTCGTACCATGACGACTTTGGTATCAACGGACCGGTAATGATTAGGACATTATCCCTATGTATTTGCGTCATGATTGAGTGATGCTAGCACCCTTAAATCGTGGTTTCCGTTCCGAACCCTCAGACTCCATTTTGTAAACGCCATCCATCTTATGACTTGCCGTCATATAGTCAATCGATTAAGGCCGAGTTTGATCCGAAAGGACACGTCCACCGTAGCTGACTTCCCCATGACCTGGCCGAGCTGACTCCACTGCCTCCAGCCAAACCTGTTTTGGCAGCTCCTAGCCCAGTGGCCGAGTAAGATATCATCAAGGGTCAACATGCCATAAACCATTCACTACATACAGACCATGTTTTCCATACACATACACCTGTCCATGATTCTTGTTTATGACCAGTTTTACGATGGGAGGGTGCCCGACCTTATTGGTGTTTCATCGATATCTGATGGGAATTCTGGGTCTGGCAGGGTAATCCATCACGATCCGGACATCTAAAATATGCGCTGACCAGCATGACTTTGCTCTTTGTATTATTGTAGAAATATGTGTATAACCATATCATAAACTCAAGAATTCTTCCCCGCAGCTGTTATTTCTGTATATAAGGAGAAGGCTGGTTCTGTAAAAACGAACAGTCTCCTGAGAACTTACAGCCCGTGCTGTTGTAATTCTAGGACACATGTTACTTGGTTGCAACCAATAAACCTCGATCTCTGACTTCAACTAGAAGACTCTGTGTTTCTGTAGTCCAGAACAGGGAGAACCCAGAGGTCTTCGGGTGTGATCCCCTGGCACCACCGGGTCTCTAAAAACCCGGCACCTCAATGGACTGCAACAGATTGGTGTTTTCAACCGAGTCCTGGTGGGCACGATCAGTCTGTTCCTGCCCACGCTCATAGGAAGCCTGGACTCTGGCTAGGGCTTCCAGTGAATCAGCGCCAGGATGGGGTGGGTATTACAAAACAACACACTAGCCAGTGCTGAGGAATTAATTTACACAAACTCTTGAACTAGTGTACACAACATTGGCATGGACACTTGCTTTACTAATTGCAACTTTTTAATTATTCTTTTTTATATATTGTATCTATTCAGTTATGCATCTTTTTGCATTGGAATACAAAGCATTTTATGTACATATATTTACACACAACCGTGAAATGAAATGAAGAAATAATAATACGGTATACACAATGGGTTTACAACTTACATGCAACACATTCGTGGCCGTCCATTCATACAAAACACACAAACATACACATTGGTCCCAGTGTCAAAATAAACTTTTAGTTCAATAAATGAATTCTCCGTTTTTCGCTTTTTATAACATTAGATGGTTCAAATTGTGAAACAAGCAAAACAGTCTTTGTGCTAATTCATCATAATTATTTCAATTCAATCAAGAGAATGACCCGGGACCTGGTCGGTCGACGCGTTTCGAACCCTGTCGCTGGTAGGGTTCTCTTCAGGACCAATTTATAACTACAAGAAAGGAAGGGGACAGTCGTCACTACGAACATCTTGAGAGCTCAACACCCCCTATGCACCCTAACCACTATCAGCCTACCTTCAACGTTGGGTCATGGCTCCAAACTGTGATGGTATTCCCAACAGTGTGAAGAGTGATTTAGAAAAGGTGAAACTGAAATAAGTAGGAAGAAACAAACAATAAATGTGCCGCCTTTGCAAACAAACATGCTTTTTTTGCTCTGTTTCACTCGTTCTCTGTGCGTGCGCTTACCTGCGCTGGTAGAAAATGTAGAAATTCCGAGGGTTCATGCGATACTATTCTATTTCTGTAAGAGTGATTAAAAAGGCGTCCGTTAACACTGCCTGTCCGTCACTATTTAACATCTTAGAGTGTATTCAGAAGCGGACGGTGTGCTCCTTACCGTTAAGTGGAGCTCCACATCCGTAATCTTATTTCAACCGTGTCTTTGCTGGCGGGACGGCGTCCTCCGTGTGCGCGGTTCTAACTCCCAATGCGTGTGTCTGCTGGTACACGAAAGGGAAAGCGTGTGTCAGCGTTTGCTACTCAGCGTTTCGATCTGAGACTGAGGCCCGCATTAAACCCGTTCTTACCTCTAGTCGTACTCCGTATTGATCATCAGAGAGGACAGCTTCTGGCACTGCTCGCTCCAGCCCTTTCGATCTGTTGAGGCTAGGAGTGCAGGCTCTCTCTTCCTGTTTGTGGGAGTGGTTGCAAGTGGGAGGATTGTGGGAAATGTAGTCCTTGTTGCAATACATAGACAAACTTATGTGATAGGTTTGTAAATTTCTGACATTTCATTAAGTCCAGATGTTGCGGTGTTGAATTTCATTATAAGCATGGCTTCCCTTTGGTTTAGCCTTGCCTCAATATTACCTCCTCGCGGGTCATTCTCAATTTTGGACAACACCAGCTCTGTTTTTTCATGTTTCTTGACTAGCCAATGGTTGACTAGTGGTGCATTTTCCACTTCTCTCCGGAGTCTAGATTTGTGTTGGGTAATTCGTTGCCTGACTTCTTGGGTAGTTCTTCCTATGTATAACATAGGGCATGGGCATATTACGCCAAGCTTCTTATACTTGGACTTTTCTCTATGGGCAAAGCGGCTGGAAGGGGTGGGTGTCCTTCCCCAGCTCGCCGGTGAGAGGTACTCCTGCTTGGGTGATGTGGCCTCGGCTCTCTCCTTTCCCGTCCACTCTCCCTGCTTGGCTGGGATGTCGATGGCCCTGCGTCGTGCGGTGGGTCAGGCAGGGTGGCACAGGCAGGAGTGGTGGTACTGGTGGGGGTGGAGGTGGTGTTGGTGGCTCTACAGCTCACTGTGGCAGGTGTTGCAGGAGTGACACAGGCCACGGTTGTTGAGGCAGGGATTTCCAGTGAGCCAGATGGCCCTGGCAGTGTGCTTGGGCCCGCTCCCTCCTCCGCACCGGAGCTGGCTGTGGCATCGTCCCCAGAGAGTCCTGGATGTGAGTGAGGCGAGTGTTGAGGCCGGTTGCTGGTTTCACCACTCAAATTGCGATCACCTGAGGGACAAGATTTTGATGATCAATACTGTGGACATTTATTTATTTATTTATTTATTGACATTTGTAGAGCGCGGCGAATACCCGTGGGCGTCTCGGCGCTAGTTAAGGGATGGATCAGCAACTGGGGTAAAGAAGATATACAAGGCTATTGGTCAAATGACATGACATGTTTTATTTTCCATACATTACATTTCAGTGTCCTCTCGCACACACCCCACCCACCTCTCGTCACACACCACCACCACCCTCCCTGTGGACATGGGGGCCTGTTGGGAGTTGTAGTGCTGGTCTCTCACACACCCCACCCACCACCACCACCCTCCTTGTGGACATGGGGGCCTGTTGGGAGTTGTAGTGCTGGTCTCTCACCCACCCCACCCACCACCACCACCCTCCCTGTGTACATGGGGGCCTGTTGGGAGTTGTTTACATTTTGGTGAGTATGTGGCCCACATGCATGGGTTGGGATCTGGGAGATGTGTCTTCTCAATTGTGTGAGGCAGACCATGTCGGTGTGATCGTGGTGCTTGGTTTGTACTTACCAGCCTCTTCTCCTTCCTCAATTCTTTCCAGGCTCTCTGGGTGCAGTATGCCCAGCACCTTTTCCTCCCAATCAGTATAGGGTATGGGCTCCGGGGGTGTGCCGCCGCCAGTGCTGTGCTCGCAGATGGCTTTTAGCACGGATGCCTTTGACCCTGGTTTTTAGGTCATGCCACCGCCTCTGGATCTCGTGCTTTGTCCTTGCCACGGTCCCTGACGCATTCATCCGACTTACTATCCTGTCCCACAGTGGTCTGCTGGACTAGTGTCCCGAATATGTTGGGTTCAACACGGATGATTTCATCCACCCTGACCTTCAACTCTGTCTCCGTGAATTTAGGGTTTTTCTTGGGTGCCATGGTGTGTGGTTCTCAAGGTGTGGGTTGAGTGGGTTGGGAGGTGCAGGTGTGTGGTGTGTAGGAATGGTGTGGTGGGTGTTTGTGTGGTGGGTGTGTTTGGGTGGTGGTTGTATGTGTGCAATTTGTGTCTGCTGTCCGTCGTCTTGGGCCTCTTGCTAGCAGCTATGCTGTGATGCAAAGGATTGTGGTAGTGGGTGGGAGTCATTTTATAGTCTGTGTCGTGGTTGTGTCCCAATGGTTGTTGGCAGTCAGGTGCTAGGTGGGTGTGTTGACTAGTGTGGATTAGTAGGTGCTTGGGGGTGTCATTGTGGCTTGTGATTGGTGTAGGTGTTTCAGGTGGGTGGTAGTCCTGTTTCGTGTGTTTTCTATTAACTTCCGTCAGACATTTTGTCATTGGTTTGACGGTAGGGATGTTGTTCGTGTTGGCCTTCCGCTGGGATGCACCGTTTCTCGTTGCATTGTTTCCGCGGCGGCCGTGGATTGAGGTGAGTTCCGGGGAACAGGTGGCATTATCCTAATCGCGGCCATGGAGCCGCCGCAGGTATTGCGGTGGCTGTGGCTGTTCATGCGGTCGGTGTTTCTTAGGTTCCGTCTGCTTGTGGCGGTCTCAGGTGTACTCCGTTCGCCGCGGACGGAGTTTGATGTGGTCCGTCCGCTGCGGTCAGAGTTTCGTCCCATTTTTATCCTAATTGCTACGGAGGTTTATCCGCGGAGCGGTCCGGAGTATCTTGGCCGCTTCCTTGGCGGACGGAACCCGTTTCCGTCCGCGATCCTAATCGGCTCCTAAATTGGCTGTATGTATTGTAGTTCCGCAGCTACTTTCTGCCGATTTGCCCAATTATTAAGACACATTTAATGAGCAGATTTTTATTCCTTTATGTGGCGTTATTGTGGTGTAGTTATTCTCCTAAAACAATCAATGCTAGCCCTAGAAAAAACTAAACTGCTGTCTACACATTTATGTTGCTTCAAACATGCCTCTGCCTTTAGGCACCAGAATTTTGTCTTTTTAGGTTTCTTGAAATTTAAACATCTACTTGCTGCTGTGAAATGTTTCCCCTTTTTACCCCACCTAAGTTAAACCCTTCCCCCCTTGACCCCCACCCCTACCTAACCAAGTCCATCCCCCCACCCTTGAAACCACCCCCTCTTTAACGAAGCTTTAGGACACATAGTCCTGTAGATGCAAGCTCACCAAAGCCCCTTGCCTTTCCCTGTAAGGTCCTTTTACAACCCTAGTAACATTACATAAACCAGACAAAACAGAGTGAAGTAGAAGAAGAAGAAAAAAATAATAAGAAAAGATAACCAATTAGAATACAGGCTCCCTTTCTTCAATGAAAAGCGGCCAGTCTAATGTATCAACTCTAAATAGAGCTTAAGAATTCTTTGACAGGGGTAATGCTAGTAAAGAAATGAGTACGCTCCTTATACCCAACTTTCAACTTAGCTGGAAACATTAAGTAAACTACCGCCCCTTTAGATTGTAATTCAGGAATCATTTGGCGAAATTGCCAGCGAAGCTCAACTGAACGTTGACACAAATCTGGACGCACAAAGAACTCTACCTTACCCCCTTTTCGTTTCTTATCAGGTCTTGCAAGTGTGAAAACTTCTTCATGTGCCAAAAAACTATTAAATGATACCAAAAGAGCCCTGGGTTTAGGGTCATGACCAGGTCTCAACTGAATGTTAAAAGGAAACCTATGCACACGTTCTATTTCACGGTCCCAATCCCACCGGGTCAGTTCGGGAAAGCCTTTTTAAACAAATCAACAATAAACCCCCTTGGATCTTGCCCCTCCTTCCCCTCAGGAATCTGAAGGACCCTCAAATTATTACGGCGGGCCCAATTCTCAATGTCAGTTAATTTTCAAATAGTATCTTCCTTAGAAGCCAACCTTAATTCCGTAGCCGCCTTATGTTGAGCCAACTCATCTTCTAATGTGATTATACGGGCCTCTCCCTCATTAAATCTGGACAGAAAGTCTGGGTGTGATTTAACCAGTCATCTCACTGAATTCTGTAATTTACGACATGAGTTCTGAACTCTTTGACTTTCTTCTCTCATTTCATCCCTATGGGACATAATAGAGCGATACATCATTGATAGAGAAACATCCTCCCCCTCCGCCCCACCTTGTTCCCCTTGGAGCAAAGGTTTAATCAGAACATCTTTCTTGGCGTACAGGTCAAGCTTCCTGACAGTTTTAAGTTGCCCATCCTCTACCTCTTCAGTCTTTTCCAACATTTAGTATTAATGTTGATCTTACATGTTACTTATATTTTCTAGCTGTCATAGGCATATTATTACACACAGAATACTATTATTGAAGATGAGCCAGTTAATGAAAAGGCACAACTGTGAATATTTAATATTCAAGAAGATTTCTGTAGCGAAATCTGCGATTTTAAATATCATTATAATACAGGATTATAGGTAGTGTGCGCAAAACCTCTGGCGAAATGCTCATTTTTGTCTCAAGCACTGTTATCTCAGCTGTTCTGCCAGCTGGTGTTTCTCTTCCCCCATTCCCCTATCTCCCTAAGCTCTCATAAGACAGATATGCTAAAGGTCGGGTGGGGAGAGGTGGAGACGTTTCTGACTCCTGACAGTCCTGCCGACCCGGTGAGCCACAGTGTCCTGCTTTAGATTAAAAAATGTAATTTGTAAAACTATTTCTTCGAGTCAGTTTAACTTCGCTATATGTAATGTTTTATTTAAACAATGGCAGATGTCAACTGTTTCCATGTAACACATTTGACAATATGAATTCGCCGAAAATCTACCCCCTTCTATAGGTACTTTCACATATAAATATTTGTTCTCAGTTTAACTCATCTCCCTCATGATCATGAATGATGCATACAGGTTATTCTGAGTCGAACTTTCTCCCAAAACATTAAACATTTATTTGCTCACATTCCAAATGAGAAATAGTTTATCAATGTGTGTTAGCGCCTCTCTGCTCAAGGCATTTGTTCTACAGTGCCTGCCATGAAACTTGAAACATAATGCTGTGTGCAAAGCTTTGTCCTCTCAAATATCAGGTACATTTGGCATAAGAGCCTCATGGATCTTGCTTTCAAAATATGATTCTATGACACAAGCTATCTTGATGTTGTATTGTAGTAATATGATGCTTGGAAATAAAGCCCCCCCTCTCCCACTGACCAGCTGGCCGAGCTGTATGGGTGACTTCCCCAGCTTGAAAGAGGAGATTAAGAGCTTGGGGGTCTGGATGGAACAAGATCTCTCGTTCAGGACCCAAGCAAAAAAAACGGCAGGAGTTTGTTTTGCCCTGCTACGTTCAGCACGTAAAATCTTCCCCCTCCTTCCATTTCCATCTAGGAAGTTGCTGATTCAGGGGCTGATAACATCACGACTCGATTACAGCAATGCCCTCTTTTTGGGTGCCCCTGAATCCACTTTTAACAAACTACAGCAGATACAAAATGCAGCGGCCAGACTGCTTATGGGTACGCCTAGAACTGAGTCAGCCAGACCCGCCTTAAAGGCACTGCACTGGCTTCCAGTGCGGGAAAGAGTAAAATTTAAGGCACTTTGTACAGCACACAAAATTCTTCAGGGAACAGGACCCCCTATTTTGAAAAATCTAGCTGTGCCTTACAAAGCGAACAGAACGTTGCGTTCCGACCATAAACATCTCCTCCTAGTCCCCAGAGTAAAGAGGGCACGCACCGGCGGGAGAAGATTCTCGGTTAACATAGCGACGCTTTGGAACTCTCTACCTTTAAAACTGCGCGCTGAGACCTGTACTTTGCGTTTTCGCAAATGTCTGAAAACACATCTGTTTCCTGTGTAAGTGTGCCTGACAGACTGTTTTATCTGTTGGTGTCTAGATAAGCGCTGGGATGCTCCAGGGTAACTGCGCGCTATATAAAATTTTAATAATAATAATAATAATAATAATAGTAATACAATGAATCCAAGTGAAGTGTGACCATTCATGATGCCCTATTATTTACCGGTAATCTTCATTACTCCTGGACCGTAGTCCTCGTCCCATTCATGACAAAGTGGAGATAACCATCTCCCGAAAGAAACAACGAACAGAACAGAGGAATGCTGGGACCCTCACCCAAACCCCTCCCACTGGGAGTACATCAGCATTCTGCCTGAACTACCACCCCCAGCAGGAGGGCCTGCCGTCCAGGAGGGAGTAATAAATGGACGTGGACAGCTGGACCAGGAGTAATGAAGATTACTGGTAAGTAATAGGGCATCAGCTCCAGGTCCCTCCTGTCCACGTCACATTCATGACAAAGTGGAGAATACAAAAGCCAGAAACCCGGCATTCTAAAACCTCCAAGCACACCCAGGAAACCACACCAAAAGCAATAACCCAAGGAAAGAAAAAAGAAGAACAGCAGGAACAGGCAGAGCACACAGCCCGTAAAATACCCCACCAAAAGGCAGGGTTGCACCCTCAAACAAAACATGCAGGAAATGACCAAGATGAAAAAAAACAGCCACCATACAGTGAAGACATAGCAGGAACCTCCGACCCACCAAGGAAGGATGAGAAACCACTAATTAACTACCAAAGGCTGCCAACAAACAGAAGGACAGCGAGGAGGCCACACAATAAAGAAGACCCAAGAGGCAAAAATCATCCCAGCAAGCCAGGAATAGGCCAACAGGGACACAACCAAGGCCTGGAAACTGGGAAACCCGGAAAGCCGAAGGCGGCAGCGACACCAAGGAGGCAGCCAACCATAGAAAGGAAAAGCAGAACACCCAGGCCCCACGAAAGGCAAACCCGAAAACCGCAAAGTGGAAGGGAGAAAGCCACAAAGGCGACAAGTCAAAGAAAACACCCCCTTAGAGACCTCTAAGGGCAGAGCCCCAGAAGAGAAACAAGGCCAAATCATCCAGCACCACTGGCAACGAGAGGACCGAAAAAAAGAAAGCCACAACAGGACACAAAAAATACAAGAGCGCCATTGGACAAAATGCAGGCAAGCCCAGAACCACCAGGCAGCCACCCCGAATAGGGAGTAGTACAGACACAGAGTGAGCCCAAGCCAGAAGTCCCCGAAAGCCAAATAGACACCCAAGCAACCCCAAAGGAAGACAAGGGGAAGAAAGGAGAGACCCCGCACCCCCGACCAACCAGGCACGAAGGGAAAAAAGGGCCAACCACAGGACAAATCCCCCAACTAAAAAGAAAAAGGAAAAGGGCCCACCAACAGGGCAAGGCACCAACCCAAGGAACCAATCAATGGCAGGGTCACCCAGACCAAACCAGAAAGGAGGGAAGCACTAACCAAAGACTAGCCCCCCACCCAGACGAATCAGCCCCCCAGATGGCCCAGGGGACACAACTACCGAAACCCCCTGAGGAGGACCAACCCCAGGACAGGAACGTCCAGTACCAAACAGGAGTATGACACATAACAACCCACCAAGCACCCAGCACAGGAGAAGGAGACAGGCAAAGAGACAAAAGCAAAGGCACAGACCAGAAGGCCGGGAAACTCAGATAACCTTCGGAACGCAGCCCAACACTGTTGGCCCCTAGAGCCAGAAGGGAGCAGGCAAAACAAAAGAAAACCATCTGACAAAAGACCAACCAGAAGGACCAGGGAAACAGTCCCCTGCCCCAACTCAACCAGAAGGATCGGGGAGCAGCCAAAGACCAGAACTACGGGAAGCCCCAACACCCAACCTGGATGAAGGGCAGCAACAGAGCCCAACTAAAGGAAAGGCAACTGGGCGGAAACCACCAGACCCTAGACCCAATCCGAGCATGGCCAGACATGAAAGGACAAAACAGAAGGGGAGGGCGAGGCAAACCACCAAGGCCGCCAAGACCAGGACAACCCAAACAAAAAAGATGCGCAACAGGGAAATCCCTGGCCCAAACAAAACACCACCAGGAGAACACCCCAACCGGAAACACGGGGGTCGACAGCAGCTACAAGAAATGCCCTCACAGGGACCGAGCAGCCAGCCAAGCAAACCACGGACTGGCCAGCCAAGACAGGTGGTCACCAACACTGAACTCACACAGGCCCGGAAGGGGCGGGACAGGGCCAACAGCCACAGCCTCAAAACCAGTCAAGGCACAGAGGCAACAAAAATCTAGGGTGGAAGCCAAGCAGACTTCACAGGCACACCAAAGTCAAGGCCCAGCATGCACCAGAGGAGGGCTGGAGCAAGAGAAAAACTACGCCAGGGCCAGCCACCAACAAGGCCACCAAGACATGGAAGCCAGGGCCCAAGCCAAGCAACCCACCCAGGTAGGAGGACACGAGGACCAAACCCACACCAGGGGAAGGACCACGCAAAGCAAAGGCAAAGCCAAGGGCAGGGAGGCCAGCAGAGACCCCCCAAAGTACCACCAGAACCCCAGGACTGAAGCCTAAACAAGGCAACAGCCCACAGGCCCGGACTAACGAGGGCCGAGCACAGAAGAGCAATGCCCCAAAAGAAAACAGAGGCAACAGCTAAAACCCCATAACCATACCAGTAGCCACGCGCACACGGAGGACAACAACCCCAACTACCCAACGAGGAAGCAGAGACCATAAGAGGGACAGAACCAAAATCATAACCCAAAGCACAGCAACAGTCCCAAGCAGGCCAACCAGCAAAAGACACAACAAGACGGAGGAGAGCAGATGGCCAAGAGGACCCCAAAACAGGGAAACATGGACCCAGAAAACAGAGCCACTGGCAGAGGTACACCAGCCCAGGAACAGGAGGTAGCCTAGAAGCCACAGGCACAAAACCCTGCCCGAATCATAGCAACAGGCACCGGGAAAACCAGCAGCAAAGCAAGCAGGCACCCAAAGCTGCAAGATACACCCCACGCGACCACACCCCCAGGAGGGGAGGGGAATGAGAGACATGGCGGTGGCAGCAGGAATACCCACCGACTGACTACAGGAGTGGGCCCAATGGGGGCCAGCATGTAAATTTGTAAATGTAAATGTAAATTGATACTTGTATAGCGCACTACTCACCCGCAAGGGTCTCAAGGCGCTTGTACGAATACCACTGTGGAACCCATCCTGGCTTTCCCTGTGAGGCATCCACTCCTGGGCACCTCCAAGGTGGAGGCCAGGCATCCTTAGTGTTGTGGGGGCCGTTGTGGAGATTAAGCAAGCTATTGCCCAGAGTTACAGAGTGAGACTCCATGATTGGAATAGGCACCGAGACGAGATTTATCAGGTCCGTGGAATTTTGAGCCCAAGACCCGCCGAGGCGGGGAATTGAACCCAGGTCCCGGGCTAGACCTCTGCATCAGGGTCTGCCGCTCTAATCATTGAGCTACACTTCTCCACAGCATGGAAGACAGGAGTGGTTGCCCAGGCAAAGAACCGCAGGCCGAGGCCACAAACTGCAGGACCACTCCACCCCCGCAAAGACCGTGACCCAACCGCTGAGGGACCAGCCCCCCACGAGGCCAAGACCAATCAAGAGGGAGGGGAAAGAAAAACGCCAGGAGGAACGCACCCCAGAGTTGGCCCAACAACACAGCCAGCTCCAAGCACCTGGGCAACCCCCAGCAGACAGCCCCCAGGCGGACACGAAACCAAGAAGAAACCACGCCCAAACTTGCAGAACCACAGAGAATAGAAGAGAGCAGGAGGACACAAGGAGTCATGGCCGCAGGCCAAGCCGACCCACTGGCCAGACAGCCCACCAGAGGTAAAACAAAAGCCTAAAGCATGGGCCAGACCCCGACAGACCCCAAACCAGAGACTAACCAGGTCTGACCCAACCGAACCCCTGGTCGGCAGGTAAGTAAGGCCAACAAAAGGCCAAAGCAAGAATAACACCATACAAAGGTGCCACCGCAGCGAGAACAAACCCAACAGAACAGAGGAAACCCAGGAGGATACCCATAAACCCAGGGAGGGACAGACATAGACCCAATAATGAACCAGGCCCAATCAAGCACAACCCCTGACAGCAGATCAGAGCAGGAGTGACCAGGGAGGAATGGCCGGAGACCATGGCTTAGAAGACAACAAAGCGCCGTACAGGAGCACCACTGGCATGACAGGTATAGGCAATGTGAGGCACGGAGAGAGGAAGAGAACAGCCCAGAAACACAGTAAACTCTGAGCTCCCGCCAGGAGCCACAAAACAAAGCCAGCCACAGCAGCCGGCAAGCCACAGCTTCACCCCAAAGGAAGGGCAACCAACCCCAAAGGACCGGCATGCTGGCAGCAACCGAGAGTGAAACAACGGCACATTCAAGGACTCCCAGCCCAATGGCACCCACAGGGTGTTAGACCACAGTCGCCAAAAAAGGGCCAGAGAAGAAGGAACGCCAGAGCAATGGGGGAAAACAATGTGCCCTAATAAATGACTCGTCTTACAGCTAGAAATAACGCAAAAAAGAGCACAAGTCCCAACACACAAGGACTTGTACAACGTTTGAACCACAGAATGGTGAGCAGATGCCAGGCTCAAACATGCGTATTAATGCACGAAAGGCGGTAGCTCAAACGTATGCTTGTTGTAAAAGATAACAAGCTGACACTCAGGTGCCAGTGGAGGGACTCAAACCCCTGCATTGAGATGAAATGCAGTATTTAATAAAGCGCACAGCTACTCATGCTAGAGTGTCCTGGCGCATAGACAGCGGAGAGAAACAGAGTGGAAGAAGCACAATTATTGGTTAAAAAGCCATGTTTTCAAATTCTTTCTAAAGAAAGTAGATTTGTGTCAAGCCTCAGGAACTCTGGCGATTGGCATTGGAGTGGCCCGTGGCACTAAAGGCACATGACGCTGCCACTGGGCTACAGCTTCTGGATCGGCACAACCGAAACATAGGAGAATAAATCAGGAAAACCACTATGCTGTACTTACCAGGGAGGGGTTCTCCGCAGGTTCTGAACACAAGCAGCCCAAGGCGAACCTTCACCAACCATGCCAGGGCATCAGGAACCGGAGTAGCCGTCCAGAGAGCGTGGCACTTCAACCACCCAGCCAGGCCACAGGAAGACGCACCCTCCAATCCGGAAACAACCTGGAAGCCGGCGCAGCAGCCACAAAGGGCCGGCGGGCACTCATTCAAGAGCCAGCCAGAAAACCAACCCTCCCTGGAAGCCAGGCAGGTCCGGAGGCTGAACAGTACACACCCTGTCCAGAACGCCAGGCAGCTAGATAAGGGGTCGAAAAAACTGCCACTCTAGCACAGCAAGAGCAGCACCAGCACCTCGTCCCATTCCTGTTGACAGACAGAAAAAAAAAACAGGCGGAATGCTCGGTAAGTACTGCTTATGTACTCCCAGTGGGAGGGGTTGCAGTTAAGGTCCCAGCATTCCTCTGTTCTTTTTTTCTGTTGCGCGAGGGTTATTTGAACTTTGTCATGAATGGGACGAGGAGAGGAGGGACCTGGGGGTAATGTCTCTGCCATGTCATATATTTTATTTTTTGTTAGAACAGCATTGTATCTTGGTTCAAAATGAGAGCAAATCATATTCACAAATTGGGATGCATTTAAAAAAAAACAAAGAATATTTCCGACTCTGTTTGGACCATTCAGAGTCACAGACATGATGCACTTGCCCACTATGTCTCAATGGAAAAATAGTTTTTAGAGTGTAGTGTAATTACATAACTGATACAGACATAAATGGTGCACAAGTCATTTTTGTCTTGATATATTTAATAGGTTTTTGTGCTTTCTTCAAGTATCATTCCCGAGGGCCTTTCAACCTCTTTTCCTTTTTCATAAAAAATTGGTAAATCAGGTAATGCATGAGAAAGCTACAGCTGAGAGTTTAGATTCAACACAGTTGTCTCCCAGTGATAATGCTACAAAGCAAGGAAGAAAATGAATGTAAACGAAATAGCAGTCAGATGCAGTTGCGACCGGCATGACTCGCGGGTGACGGGATGTCGCACGGAAAGGGGTCCCTCGGGGAGGGGATGTGGGGGTTAATTTAATAAAATTTCACCCCAAAAAAACTTACCTTCACCTCCGGTCCTGGACTCCAGCCAATCACAATGCTGTAATGGCAGGGTTGTGTTTGGCTAGGACGCCATCCTTACAGGCGTCTATGAGGAGGCCGTTTTCTCCATGCAGGCTGCGCAGCAGCCTACACAGAGAAAACGGAGAGTGTCAACCCTGGGGCAGATCAAACAGTCAGCGCCCATAACATTTGGCTAGCCACTCCTCCCAGACCTGCCCGCCCGTCCCCAACCAGGCATACCCTTCTTCTGCTTTCTCGCAGTGCGAGAAGCAGAAATGTCAAATGGTTTTTATACCATTTTACATTTCTGCTTCTCGCACTGCGAGAAAGTAGTGGGGCTCCACTCCGATGCCCACGTGGGGGAGCTGGTCTTGGTCAGAGGTAGATTTTCATGCAGTGCTAGGATTTACGGGTTCTATTTTGGAGAGTAATGTCTGGCTCTTGCTGGTTCACTTTCTGACATGCTTTTCTTTCAAACATTTGGAAAAAAACAATGACCTTCATAATAAGAATATTGACATCTAATATTGCTCATTTAATTAAATGGCCTATGGGCACTAGAGGTAAAATACATTTTCAAAGTTGCTTTCTGTTATTAATCTTTCATTTTCAAATTAATACCATACCTTTTATCATCCATTCTCGTTCCAATTCCCACAAATGCAGTTATTTTATGCCAAATTAAATAGCACTATATACAATTTGTTTACTAAGAAATATGGGGAGGAGGTCGTTCATAAATGAAATATGGACTGCATGTTTCTGGGTGAAAGTGCATATCAGTGAACCCTTCTCACGTTCACAGTGCATACACAGCATATACAGCCCTCAAACTGTGGCCTTAGGATACATATGTCTTGTGACCTCCCTTGTGTTTCATAAATATACACTATTTACCACTATTGACTTTCATATTTTGTATGATGTAGTACAGAACCTGCTATATTGACTTGTCCACCATGAGTAATAAAGTTAATACCTTGTTAGGTCCAGTCAAAGGTGTCAGTGATTTAAACCTGAGCGCAACCCCTGGTATATATTGAAGAGTGCAGACAGGCTTAACTTTGAGAAAATGTGTAAGCATTAAGAAGTACCAAAAAAGTAAAAAATCTAAAACAAAACACAATGAAAAATCCTACTCCAATTTATGAGAATAGAGAGTAAATTAATTAACAATACGACATTAAAAAATTACAACAATCAAATAAGGGACTAGCGAAATTAATTTAACCAAAAATAGGGACAAAAAATGAAAACAGCAATGGTAGGTAATGATCAGGTGAAGGCCAAGACCTACGTGAAATTTGAGGCTGAGCGTGATGGAGCCCAGATCATATACACCAACCAAGTTAGGACAAGTTGAAGGCTTTACCTTGGGACTTAGGGACTGATTTAGATCTTGATGGTATTACTGTCAATTCGCTGTGGCAGCGGTCCCAAGTACTCCATCAAAATGATGGTGTTCAGAACGCCACATTTAGATCTATGGCTGTACAGCTGCCGTCCACATTGATAGAGTGCACTCCGTTGCTCTGGCTGTACCCCGCAGCCAACGCGGCGGGCTCCAATGATGACAATGAGTACTTTGCCACCATTGGGATGGCGACATTGCACTGACCATATTTAGATAACACAGTCGAGCTGGCGGCATACAAGCGGCAGTCCCATAATGGCGGGAGTCCATCACTGGACTCTTTCAGCATTGGACTAAGGCTGCAGCTATTGGAGAGATGTTAGCAGCCCACACCTGATGTATATTGGACAATTGTGAGCACTTGCAAGACACACTATAAAACACAATCCATGTCAGACCATAATCCTTTGCCATTCCACTGCTGACCACCATTCCGAGGACAACCTTTCCACTGAACCTCCAGGGTATTTTTTATTTTCCTGTTCTCCCTCTGTTTTTCTAGTTTTTTTTCTTCCATTGTTAAAAATCACTATAGGGACACTAGCATATAATTTGCTTTAGCACAATTGCAAGGAGAAGGAAGCCACGTCTTACAAAGGTGGGAATTGTCTGTCATGGTGGATGAAATTATAAGAACAGAGCTACAATTGTTTGGAGTACAAGTACAAAATCCTACCATATTCCAGAAAAGGCAAATGTGGGACAGAATAGTCAACAGTGAATGCTGTCACTAACAATCTCTGCACAGGAGTAAATTAGGAGAGGTGTAATGACCTGCAGGGGAGAGTCTGTTCCCTGGCCTCCAATCATCACCTGGAGGTCCAGAGGACTTGTAGTGGTTCTTCTAGGCCCCCATTACAACTATTTCCCTGAGAGGAGAAGGTCTTGCTGATCCTACATCCTGACGGCTTGACAGGAATCCCTAGTGGAGTGTAGACTGTTACGTTACACCTATTTATGTCTCAGTAATCACAAATGGAGTCCTTGCCCTTAAATCAGCTGTTCAGAATGTTTCTAGACACCTATATATGTAAACATCAGTTTCCAAAATACTTTTTTTTATCCAAATCTGTGGCCTCATGCTTGTTACAATCTATTTACCAATAACCAATATGTATTGTCAGACTGTGTGTTGTCCTCCGTGGATCACCCCTTGCATTTGCCTAGTCTTTGCTGTATCTCAATGCATGATTTCTTACTTCAAAAACAGGTTCCAAACGTCATCCGTAAGTACATGAAGGTGTAGTGCTTCTAAGTTGTATTATAACCTATGTACATTATACGCATATGTGTACATATCATGAGTGTGAGGTTCATTTTCACTGTAGTAATTTAAACAGGCATGTTATACTCACTTTTTCACAAGTATTGGCACTAGTGTCCACAAATGAATACAACTACCATGATGCCCTGCATTGTCTCTGCACAACAATAGTGCAATGTGATGCTAACCAACCTTCCTTTCCTTCCACATATGCATAAAAGACAAAGCTTTACGTAGTTATCATTCACCATTTCATGTATGTCTTAAAATGTCATCTGCATTGTTGATCCAGTATGTTGTCACCTTCTTGTAACTCCATTGAATAGATCTACTTGCGTGCAGAAATCATAATGTGTATATTCAAAGGTTTCTAATCATGTTCTGTGGCATGTTGATTAGATTTATTATTGATACACAATTTACTTTGCAGGGTACATATGATGACCAACACCATATAATCCAATATGCTGTACCATGGTTTGTTTTAGTGGCTGCTAGGCCTTGAAAAAGATCAGCCCTCAAAGCTCCTCTCTTCTGTGTTGAGTTGCATGTCTGGTACATGGAATGTACAGTTCCTAATTAAGAATTTACATTTCAGGACATCTCTCCATCATTGTTACTGAAATGTGCCTCTGTGTACATAAACCTGCATGAGTAAAAAGTGAAAATCACACAAAGGCCTCAACATCCTATTAATCATTATTTTTTCATTATTTTTTCTTTTCTTTAGGTTGCGTCATCTGTAGCTGAAGACAAATTAGTGCTACAATACAGACCTTTAATGTTTCAATATTTTGTAATTCATATCAGCACGTACACCCAGGGCCAGTGGACAACCATATGCAACCAAAGACACCTCCATATCATGCCAAGATCAAGTTTTCAGTGAGGACACCACTCCTCCAAGTCCGGATGATGAGCAGATGCCTGGCCCATCCGGTCTGTCTGGGCAGACAGCTCCATTGAGTCACACTCGGCCCACACCTACATCATCCACCCCAGCTGCTAAAACAACTATGCATATGGATACATCCACTCCCTGTGTCCAGAGGAACACAACTCTCAATTTGTGGCCCCCTCAGTCCTGGCTACTGTTAAGCAACCATTGTATCTTGGTTCTAAATGAGAGAAAATCATATTCACAAATTGGGATGCATTTAAAAAAAAATAAAGGATATTTCCGACTATGTTTGGACCATTCAGAGTCACAGACATGATGCACTTGCCCACTATGTCTCAATGGAAAAATAGTTTTTAGAGTGTAGTATAATTACATAACTGATACAGACATAAATGGTGCACAAGTCATTTTCTTCTTGATTTATTTAATAGGTTTTTGTGATTTCTTCAAGTATCATTCCCGAGGGCCCTTCAACCTCTTTTCCTTTTTTATAAAAAATTGGTAAAACAGATAATGCATGAGAAAGCTACAGCTGAGAGCTTAGATTCGACACAGTTGTCTCCCAGTGCTAATGCTACAAAGCAAGGAAGAACATGAATGTAAACGAAATAGCAGTCAGATGCAGTTGCGACCGGCATGACTCGCGGGTGGGGTGACGGGGGTCGCACGGAAAGGGGGTCACTCGGGGAGGGGATGTGGGGGTTAATTTAATAAAATTTCACCCCCAAAAAAGTCCCTTCACCTCCGGTCCTCGACTCCCGCATCGCATATCCTGCTCTCTCTCTGCTCACAAGAAGCAGAGGCAGGCAGCCTCCCTCTCCTCCCCTAAGCCAATCACAATGCTGGAATGGCAGTGTTGTGTTTAGCTAGGACGCCATCCTTACAGTAGTCTATGAGGAGGCCGTTTTCTCCATGCAGACTGAGCAGAGAAAACGGAGAGTGTCGACCCTGGGGCAGATCAAACAGTCAGGGCCCATAACATTGGGCTAGCCACTCCTCCCAGACCTGCCCGCCCGTCCCCAACCAGGCATACCCTTTTTCTGCTTTCTCACAGTGCGAGAAGCAGAAATGTAAAATGGTATTTATACCATTTTACATTTCTGCTTCTCGCACTGCGAGAAAGTAGTGGGGCTCCACTCCGATGCCCACGTGGGGGAGCTGGTCCTTGTCAGAGGTAGATTTTCATGCAGTGCTAGGATTTACTGGTTCTATTTTGGAGAGTAATGTCTGGCTCTTGCTGGTTCACTTTCTAACATGCTCTACTTTCAAACATTTGGAAAAAAAACAATGTCCTTCATAATAAGAATATTGACATGTAATATTGCTCATTTAATTAAATGGCCCATGAGCACTAGAGGTAAATACATTTCCAAAGTTGCTTTTCCTCAGAGTTGCTTTTCCTCGGAGTAGCCGTGCGCTATAGAAGCACCCCTTTTAACATAACATAACATTAACATTATTAATCTTTCGTTTTCAAATTAATACCATACCTTTTATCATTTATTCTCGTTCCAATTCCCACAAATGCAGTTATTTTATGGCAAATTCTATAGCACTATATACACTTTGTTTACTAAGAAATATGGGGAGGAGGTCGTTCATAAATGAAATATGGACTGCATATTTCTGGGTGAAAGTGCATATCAGTGAACCCTTCTCACGTTCACAGTGCATACACAGCACATACAGCCCTCAAACTGTGGCCTTAGGATACATATGCATTGTGACCTCCCTTGTGTTTCATACATATACACTATTTACCACTATTGACTTTCATATTTTGTATGATGTAGTACAGAACCTGCAATATTGGCTTGTCCACCATGAGTAATAAAGTTAATAACTTGTTAGGTCCAGTCAAAGGTTTCAGTGATTTAAACCTGAGCGCAACCCCTGGTAGATATTGAAGAGAGCAGACATGCTTAACTTTGAGAAAATGCGTAAGCATTAAGAAGTACCAAAAAAGTAAAAAGTCAAAAACAAAACACAATGACAAATCCTACTCCAATTTATGAGAATAGAGAGTAAATTAATTAACAATACGACATTAAAAAATTACAACAATCTAATAAGGGACTAGAGAAATTCATTTTTAAAGATTTAAGCAAAAATAGGGACAAAAAATAAAAGCAGCAATGGTAGTTAATGATCAGGTGAAGGCCAAGACCTACGTGAAATTGAGGCTGAGCGTGATGGAGCCCAGATCATATACACCAACCAAGTTAGGACCAGTGAAGGCTTTACCTTGGGACTTAGGGCCTGATTTAGATCTTGATGGTATTACTGCCAATTCGCTGTGGCCGCGGTCCCAAGTACTCCATCAAAATGATGGTGTTCAGACCGCCGCATTTAGATCTATGACTGTACAGCTGCCGTCCGCATTGATAGAGTGCACTCTGTTGCTCTGGCTGTACCCCACAGCCAACGCGGCGGACTCCAATGCTGACAATGAGTACTTTGCCACCATTGGGATGGCGACAATGCGCTGACCATATTTAGATAACACAGTCGAGCTGGCGGCGTACAAGCGGCAGTCCCATAATGGTGGCAGTCCGTCCCTGGACTCTTTCAGCATTGGACTAAGGCTGCAGCTATTGGAGAGATGTTAACAGCCCACACCTGATGTATATTGGACAATTGTGAGCACTTGCAAAACACACTATAAAACACAATCCATGTCAGAACATAATCCTTTGGCTGTAGGTAGCAAGGACCCCCTGATGAGGATAGATATCCTGGGACAGGGTAAACAATATGTGAGGAATAACAATCCCAGGCATACACTGAGGAAAATACACAATAGATTGAACAAACAAACTAGTTCAGTTAGAAAAAATATTCATATTTTAATTTGATAAAAAGGGGTGATAAAAATTAAGTACATTAATCACAATTGATAAAAATAATGATACATATGTATTCACAAAACAGATTAAAAAGAGGTCAAATGGCATCCAGTCAACGTGTTTCGACATATACAATATGCCTTCATCAGGACTTTAACCATCAACAAGCTCTGTAAAACATAATTATAACATAGTATTACTGTTATTGTAATGCTAACGTCACATAATTACAACTGAACTAGTTTAGAGTTTGTTACTACATTCTATTGGTAAAAGTACAATCTTCATTCCAAGTTAATGATATACCGCTTTAATAAGACAACTAAACAGTTGGACTACCTATGCATATACGTTGGTCTCTGAAACAACACATGACTTAATTGGCAAATACTCCATAGTTTGTAGGAACAGGACACGATATAAATTGTGTTCACAGAAGTGGCAAACAAAAGTAATCCATAATGATAAAGAACAGTAATCACTTAATTCCATTTGGGACGACTGCCAAAGATAGAGGGATGTGCATGCTGGCTATCCTATTTATTAAATATTACACATGGAAAAAATTATTTTTTACTGATAGTCATTGATACATGTTTTGCTATCATATCACTTTGGGTCTTGTCACAGATATGGAAACCTTTTTTATCTATATATACATATACAAAATACAGGTTGCAGAAAGCATATTCACACAGATAAATGCACATGTCTGTTCCTAAACTTTGAGAAAGACCAATGCAGTAATATTTATTAAGACAGTAAACAGTAAAGGTAAAAGAAAAGATGAAACAAAGCAAAGAAGATAGGTAGTCAGGAATTACTGAGTTAATAGGAAGAAGGGTATTTATTATTTTACTGGGAGTTATTGGATTCGTTGACCTAAACTAAATAAGGTGCTATTTTATGTAAACAGAGGAATAGGTCTATCCTCCTTTTAAATTGGTAGCCTGATATCCATTCACAAAATTAGTATGCTCTTACCTAATATTTTTATGCTTGGGCAGCGTGCGAGGGCGTGCTACAATTCTCTTCTCTTTTTAGTAAATGATATAAAAACAAGGCAGAGAAAACCTAAGGGTTAATGGTATGATCACATTAGTGCGCATCTTATTATTGAAGTTGGTATAACAAGAAAAGGTTTTTCCTTTTGCGTTCTTACCCTGGGAATAGATTTTATGAATTCAAAGGGTGGGTTCCGGTCGTTCAGTCGGAAGATACCATACTATATTAAAATGTGGTATTGGATACCTATCGAGGGAGAAAAAAGATGCACGATGTGGAATAGGATCGAGTAAACTGTGATTAATATTAGAGTTCACATGTGAACGGCTTACCTAATGGTAAAGTTAAAGTCGCTTATGGATAGGAACAACCATTACTTATAACAGCTGAAATGGATTGACGAGAACTTTAGTACAGCTTCATAGGGGGCGAGGTGGCTCCTAATGGAGAAAGTAATTACTCTTATTAAATGTAAAAATCTGTTTATTGCGTTATCAGAGCTTTAGCTAGACAGGAATAGATGGCCAAGATATACCTTTAAAAAGATGGTTTGGACGCTTTAAAGTCTCGCTCGTCCAAAGTGCATGGATTGTAAAATATGGTTGTCGAGCCGACTTGCTGCGAAGAGGGATAAAATTCAAAACGCACGTAAGCCCTTCAATGCGCATACAGTCCCTGTTGGATGAAGGGGGGAACAATTTAGTATAATGGACAAAACTTAAGGGAGCTATCGATATTTCTGACTAAGTCCCGCAGACGCTTACCGTGAGCGCCGAAGGAAACCGGCTGCATCCGGGTAAAGTTGAAATAGAATAAAAATGCACGTGAGCCCTTCTATGCGCATTCAGTTCCTGTTAGATAAAGGGGAACGCTTTAATATCATGAGAGCCAAAACATTAAGGTATTATGGACTATCCTAACTTAGGTCTACGATAGCTTACCGAGAGCGCTGAAGGAAACCAGCTGCATCCGGGTGTCTGCCAACGGGTCAGGTTGCGAAAAAAGAACGACTCTAATTGGAGGTTTAGGGCGTACTTTTATACGGAAGTTTTCAATTGGGTGGACTCTCACCTGCGTGTCTTAAAGGGGCAATACTCTTGAATAATACGGTCTATGTTTGTATAAGCGTGGTACTGGCAGCGTAATTATAATGGAATAGAGAAAACAGCGTTCTAATTAGAGAAATAAGCAGATGCTCATACCGGGTAGAGTATTTTTGTCTGGACTGCATAATATGCACTTAAATAGTAAAGGCTACGGTATAAATATAAGTAGCAAGAAATTACATTGAGACATAAAATTGTACCTAATGGAAATGGAAATACATTATATATAAAGGCTAATACGTGGACTCTCTGTGTATGAATGCTCGTCTATGCTAAGTGGGAGCCGTAAACAGTTTCTAATCACTGGGGTCATACAGAATAAGGTATTTATAAAATAGCATTCTCCCAGGGCAATTCATTATTGAGGCCCTGGGTGAAGGTCTTAAGGGAGAAGATCCAAAAGACTTCTCGTTTCTTTCGTATCTTTTCTCCTCCCTTACTATTGGGAATATTGATCTTCTCTAATATGCGCCATCGCAGATCTGATGGAGCATGTTTGAAGTCATTGAAATGTGCAACTAGGGGTGCAGATAATTTTTTGGTCTTAATAGCTGACCGATGTTCTGTCAGCCGAATTTTTATGGGTCTGGAAGTTTCGCCCACATATCCCAAATTACAAGGACATAGGAGCAAATAGATAACATTGCTGGTGTTACACGTCCATAAATCATTGGCTTTGATGTTGTAACCATTTAGCTGAAATGATTCTCCTACTATAATGTCATTGCAGGATTGGCAGGAACCACATCGCGAGGTGCCTTTCACAGGATTAGCCCCTTGTATAGATTTTTGTATGAAGGGGGGCTTTTCAGAGGTACCTATGTGTCTAGATCTTACTATAAAATCCTTGAGGTTCTTATTTCTACGGTGGGCAAACATAGGTTTCTTCAGTTTGGGTTTTGAGGGCTCTATATTTAGCAAATGCCAATTTGCATTTACTATCTGCCTAATAGTGGCATTCATGGTAGAATGTCGTGTGACACACACCAATTTAGTCTCCTGGGTCTCATTTTTGGGTTTCAAAAGTGCATCCCGGTCATAATATCGGGCTCTCTTGTAAGCTTGTCAGACTAATCGATGGGGATATCCCCTGTCAATAAATTTTTTCTTCATTTTTTCTGATTGGGTATCGTAGTCCTTGATGTTCGTACAGTTTCGTCTTACTCTGAGAAACTGTGAGAAGGGTATTCCATCCTTTTGGCTCCTAGGATGGTAGCTCGAAAAATGGAGCAAGGTATTTCTTGAGGTGGGTTTGGTGTATAGATCCACTTCTAATTTTTTATTTTCATTCCTGATGTATATATCCAGGAATTCCACTTTAGTGGCATTGAACTTAGCAGTGAAGTGCAGATTTTCATCTGCAAGATTTATCCACTCCAAGAATTCCACAAGAGTCTGTTCCCCACTGGTCCAGATGAAAAAAATGTCATCAATGTACCTGTGCCAGTGGGAAACAGACTCGTAGAAAGGGGCCATCTCATTGTAAATATTGTGTGCTTCAAAGAGAGCCATATATATATTCGCTATAGAAGGGGCCATGGCCGCCCCCATGCTCACGCCCTTGATCTGCTGATACATACGGTTTCCAAATTGGAAAACGTTCTCCTGTAGTGCTATGGACAAGCACTCGTAAACGAATTGCTTGTTGCACGGTATCTGGTGCAGATTTATAAACCACATGGTCGCATCAAGAGCTCCCTTCTGTGGGATGTTGCTGTATAACGCTTCGACATCAAGCGTTACAAGGTCTTTATTTTCATTGAATGTTAAGTTTTCTACCTTAGCTATTATCTCTCCAGTATCTTTGATGTAGGATGGAGATAATGATATATAAGGTCTTAAAATATTGTCTACATATCTGGAGATCGCTTCTGTAGGGGTACCAATTGTAGAAACTATTGGTCGATAAGGGGGGTCCTGCTGATTCTTGTGCATCTTGGGCAAACCATAGATGCATGCTAATTTTCCTTGAGAGGTGTTTAAAAATTCGTATTCTTTTTTGGTTATTATTTTTCTATCTAATGCTCTTTTTGTTGTTTCACGAATCTTTCTCACTACCCTATCAGTTGGATCATTCATAACTTCCTTATAAAAAAGGTTGTCGTTAAGCATATTAAGCATGTTAGTTTCATATGTTTGACAGTCTATGAGGACGATGCCACCTCCCTTGTCACTACTTTTTATTATTAAGGATTTGTCATTTTTCAGATCACTCAACGAATCATGTTCTTCTTTTGTAATATTGTATTTTGATTTAGGGACAAACCTTAAGGCATGATCTAGTTTTGCAAGGACAACTTTCTCAAACATAGCCATTTCAGGACCCAATTGGTCCAAAGATGGTGTAAATGTTGAGGGTAAGGCTACGATGTTATTTGCAGTGTCTTCCTGTTCCATTTCTATTCTATCTAGAAAGAATTTTTGTAGTCTTATTTTTCTAAAAAATGCATGTACATCTTGGTATAATTCAAATAAATTGACATTTGCATGAGGTACAAAGGTCAAACCTTTTGAAAGTAAGGAAATATCTGAGGTTTTGAGGTTATGTTTCGAAAGATTGAAAATAGGGATCACATCCATTGTCTCTGGTACTGCCTGCTGCGAGTCTCCAGATAGTGTTGGGGCTGGGGTTCCATTGGATGTTGATAAGACTGATGTTGACCCCGGGTTGACGGTTGGAAGCGTACTCTCTGTCGTCCCCGTTTCCCTCCTCGGTACCCTAAAAAAGGCTGGCGTGTATTTCTACGGCCATTTTGGGGGTTATAGTGACCATCATCCTGATAGTTTTGCTCATTGTCGGATTCAGGATCCGAGGAGTCAGAGAAGTTATTTATTCTCTGATGATTATAGTTTCCTTCACCCTGTTGGTTGTCAGGTTTGTAAAAGCCTTCACCTAGATTGGAAAGGGGCGACCATTCGGTCCCCCCGAACGTATGGCGGAGTACCACGATCCCCCCGGGAAGCCATCTTGGGCGGGAGGCAAATCTCGGCTGGTATGCCCGAAGCGGCGTAGCCGGGGCGCGCTTTTTCCCGCCCTGGAGTGGGCTGGCCTAGACACTGACGCGGCCGGCCACGCCCTTTGGGGCAGGCAGGGGCGGGTTTACGCCCACCCTGAAGACGGATAAAAGGAGCAACAAGCCAAGAAAGCATCCTCTTGTTCCTGTGCTCTGAAGCTGCACCTCCTCGCTGCACGTGAGCTCGAGACGGAACGAAGAGCCAATTTTGAACGTGGTAATCTTTCTTTTTGTCTTACAGATACTCTGTCTGAGAATGCCTAAGAAAGTTGGAAAGCGAGTTACTACCGACCAGATGCTCCGTATGCTCATGAAGGAGGTAACCGATCTAAAGAAGGAGGTGGCGGCTAGAGACGGGGAAGGGGGACCGAAACGACCATTGGCAGGAGCCGCTCCAGGAGGGAAGGGCAAGAGGCCCAGACGGGGGGCAGCGGGGGGAGACACCCCGGTTCCCGATACCCCACTCGAAGGGCCAACTCCGGTGCCGACAGAGGGGAACCCGATTCCCGTGGTGGTCACCCCCGTGTCCGGGGAGGATATGCCACCCGAGTTGGCAGCACAATTGGCAGCGTGGTTGGGGAAAAATGGCGAGGGCGCCACGGCTGACGACGCACGGGTGTTGATGAAGCAACTGCGTGAAAATAGGGAGGCGGTGAAGGCACCATCGCCAGTTATCACGCCGTCTCCGGCGGGTGAAAAATCGACAGGAGCAGGTCCAGCGGCAGACGCAGCTTCCGGTTCAGGTAAGCGGCCATTGCCGATTGCGAGGGACGAGTCTGCACCCTCACGAAGGGAAAAATTGGGTCAGCATGTACCTCTGGCTATTAAGGAAAAGATGTGGGCAGATGAGTATGTAAACATTTTCTCGTTGCTTACAGATCATTATGAGATGGAGCATGTTAAGAGCCAAAAGGAGCTCATGCATCCGAGTGTTTGGCGCGCAAAGATGGCCGCCTTTAAGGTTGACGAAAACATTGGCAATTGGGGCAGGGCATGGGGAATTTTTACCGCCATCATGGGTGAACGTAGGCCCGAGTTGCTGTCCGAATTGCCTATTTATCAGTCACGGATCATGGAATATTCTGTATCATATGGGGGCAATCAGTGGTTCTGTTACGATAATATTTTTAGAAAAGCGAAAGAACACAACAAGAACTTGACTTGGGATTGTTACGATTCTGTTTCGTGGTCGAAAATGGAGAGTACTGGTATGTTGAAGTTACCATTGGTAGGGAGTAGCGGGGGTGAATCCTCCCGCCAATATGCTGGGACACCCTTTCGATCGAGTACAGTTAATGACTACCACTCGAAGCCGAACGGCAACGCAGGTAAAAGGGGGATTTGTTGGAACTTTAACAGGGGTAAATGTACGAGGCCCCAGGGGTCATGCAAGTTTAGACATGAGTGTGGAGGGTGTGGGCAGCCATCCCATCCTGAGTCCATGTGCAGAGCCAAAACGGGTGATAACGGTGGTAGGGGAGGCGCCAAACAGGTCTGAAATAGTCCGAGGGGCGCCTTTACCTACTCCGATTGATACCATGGCAATGATTCCTTGGCTCAGCGAGTACCCGGATCATGTTTCCGCTGGGGTGTTGCGGAACGGGTTTTCATATGGTTTCCGCATCCCAGTGGGGGATTTTCAGGGTGTAGCAAAATGTAAAAACCAACTGTCGGTCTTGCAACATACGACCGTGGTACAGGAGAAGATTGGGAAGGAGGTTACTCGAGGTCGAGTCGCCGGTCCATTTGATGAGCCACCATGTGCTAACTTTGTTTGTTCCCCTTTAGGGGTGGTCCCTAAGAAGGACCCGGGTGAGTTCCGACTGATACATAATTTATCAGCCCCACGTGGTCTTTCCGTGAATGATGCGATAGACCCGGAAGTGTGTTCGGTGCGGTACGCATCTTTCGATGAGGCCGTCGCCATGTTGAATCGCCTAGGGCCCGGTGCGCTGATGGCAAAATCAGATATTGAGTCAGCGTTCCGGTTGCTCCCGGTACACCCAGACGATCAGCGTCTCCTTGGTTTCATGTTTCAGGGTCACTATTACATGGATAGATGTATGCCGATGGGATGCTCTATATCTTGTGCCTATTTTGAAAAGTTCAGTTGTTTTCTGCAATGGGTCTTCACAAAGAGGACGGGTTTTCAACATGTCATGCATTATCTCGATGACTTTTTGTTTCTGGGGGCGGCCGGGGATCCAGAATGTGGACAGGCTTTGAATGAATTTTGTGTCTTAATGAAGCATTTTGGTGTGCCACTGGCACCAGGTAAGACTGTGGGTCCCTCGACTTGCCTCGAGTTCCTGGGGATCGAGCTCGATTCAGAGGAAGGTTGTTTTCGATTACCAAGAGAAAAGGTGTTAAGATTCAGGGCTTCCCTGGAAAAGTGTATTGGTGAGTCTAAAGTCAGACTGCATCAATTACAACAATTGGTGGGCCAGCTGAATTTTGCCCTGAGAGTAATGCCGATGGCCCGCCCCTTTTCCCGCTCGATCGCTCAGGCCATGGTCGGCCTGAAGGAGGGTCATCATCGCACAAGACTATCGGCAGAGGTTCGCCAGGACATGCACATTTGGTTGGCATTTCTGGCGGAGTTCAATGGTCGAATTGTCTGGAATAAACCGGCGGTGTCCTCCGAAGAGCTGGGGCTGTGGACAGATTCGGCTGGGAGCGTTGGTTTTGGTGCCATATTCGGCACACAATGGTCGGCTCAAAAATGGCCGTTATGGTGGCATGAGGGTGGGCTGACAAGTAACATTGCCTTTCTTGAACTTTTTCCCATTCTGGTGGCCCTGAAAACTTGGCCTGAGGGATTCAGAGATCACTCTGTGGTATTTTGGTCTGATAACATGACCGTGGTTGAGTGTATCAATAGCCAGGCAGCACGATGCAAATGGATTCTGAGATTGCTCAAAGAAATTGTGTTATTGTGTATGCAATTGAACGTGCTATTTAGGGCAAGACATGTGCCGGGGGTAATGAATCAAGCGGCTGATGCGCTTTCTCGTTTTCGTATGCAGGCCTTCTGGGGTTTTCTGCCCACAGCGGACTCGGTGGCGGCACCCTTTCCCGAAGCTCTCTGGTCTCTCGGTGCCCCGAACTACAGAACCTCGTGGGAGAGAGTTTAGCACCCAGGACGAGGAAGGCATATGAAGGGGCGTTCCGATCCTATTGGGCCTTTTTGGGGACTGCTAGGGGAGAGTTTTGGGGTCAGGAAGAGCTAGTGGTAAAATTTCTGCTGTCCTTACATCAGGCAGGCAAATCAGTGGCTACGGCCCAGAGGCATCGGGCCGCCATCTCCTTTGTGGCAAGGGCTCATGGGATCCAAGATCCGACTGCATCTTTCGTGGTGCAAAAAGCGCTACGTGGGTGGCAACGCCTTGAGGGTCGCAGAGTAGATGAAAGGCGCCCGATAGGTTTGGATAGGTTGGCTCTGTTGTTATCGGTACTTCCTGCAACGTGTTCATCCCAGTATGAATCAGTGTTATTCCGAGCCGCTTTTGTGCTAGCATTCCATGGGGCTATGCGGGTAAGCGAACTAGTGGCAAAGAACAAGCAGGATGCCATGGGGGGACTGTGCCGAGAGCACGTTCAGATCAGGGGGGAGACAATGACTGTCTCGTTTGTCAGGTCCAAGACCGATCAAAGTGCGATCGGGGACAGCATAATCATACAAAGAATTCCCGGGTCTTCCATGTGCCCTGTGGTGTGCGTGGAGGAATATTTAACGCATAGGGTGGCATCATGGGGGGGGACCTTGTTGAGACACGCTGACGCCACCCCACTGACGAGGTTTCAGTTTCAGCGGGTGCTTGCGATGTCAATTTCGGCCGCGGGCCTGAACCCCGGCGAGTTTGGGACCCATTCCTTTCGGATAGGGGCTGCTACAGAGGCTACAGCCAGGGGTCTGAATGTTGAACAAGTAAAACGTGTGGGGCGTTGGTCCTCAAACTGTTATAAGAGATATGTGCGGTTGCACATGTTGTGAAGCTGTAATGTTGTACTCACGCTTCTTGTTTTTGTTTGGTTTTCAGTTGCGCAAGCCTACGAGGCGGGGTGGACTGTGCAGTCGACCCGACACCGGGGGGCCAGCGGTCAGACATCACCGGCTGTGAAAAAGGAGGTGTGGGTCGTGGGCCACTCATACGTGAGGCGTGCCGCGGACGTATTCAAAGCAGGTGACATGATTCACGTGGCTGGGGAATACGGGTACAGTGTGTCCTTCTACGGAAAGGGCGGGCTCTGTATTGACCAGTTTCAATCATTTTTCGAGGGTTTGTTAGGGCGGACGAGGTCACCGCCGTCTGTAGTCATAGTACATCTTGGAGGCAACGATTTGGTGACCACTGGTAGACGACTTCTTCTTGAGGGGATGCTTTCCACTGTAAGTTGGTTAGCGAGAAGAGTTCCAGGGTGCACAATTGCATGGTCCCATATGATTCCACGGAAAGTGTGGCGGGGGGCTATTTCGGTTTCTGCTCTGAATCATTCAGTAAGAAAAATTAATAATAAAATGAGTAGATTGTTCCGTTCAAGTACACTGCATTCTATTCCGCATGGTTGTATTAAAGGGGATAGTATGTATTTGGGGGATGGTGTTCATTTGTCCCGGATGGGGAACGAGTTACTCATAGGAGACCTGATAGCTTGGCTAAAGACTTTGTGACATGACCTTTAGGCAGGAGTGTTGTGGGGGGTCCGGATAGCCGGTCAACTATCTGGCCTGTGGCGGTAAGGTCATGATCGGTGAGCAGTAATTGGAAGATCCCTAGGGGTGGGCGTCACCCATTACGGATGGGAGCGCTCGAGGGAGGTGGCCATTGGCCCCTCAACGGGGAGGCGGTCCCTTCTAAGGATGGGCCGCCGAAAGGAAAGGAAAGGCGGTCAAGGCCCCTTCCTGGGTAGGAGGGGTTACAGCCCCCTCCTGGGGAATTTCCCGGGGCCGGGACATCTGCGACGGCAGATGTGGTAAGTTGTGTGGGGTTTGGGAGGGGGTCTACGCTAACTTCTAGATACCTCACACGAGTCCTCGGACGACCTTTAAATGGCGTCGAGTTTATTGGGGCCCCCGTCAAGTCAAGGGAAATTGGTAAATGCACTTGAGGTACGCCTCTGTGCGGTCGCCCCTCACAAGTGAGGGTGATATGTCTGGTTTAGGGATCTTGACACCGGTTACGACCTTGCCGTTGGCCCTTAAACGTTAGGATGTACAATTTCAAGTTAAACGTTTTGTAGGATGTTAGTTCGGCTAGGAGAACCTTTGTATTAGAGAATATGTTAAGGTTAGCCAAACATCGCAATGTGGAAATGAAATTGTACATTAATATGAAACTGTTATTTTAATGTTTTAATTTTTGTTTCATATTTTAATAAATACGGCCGGGAGGGTCACTCCCTCCCGTCTTCCAAAAGTTCAGAACCGTTTCCGGTTTCCCATTCTTGGGGAGTGTGTTGAGAGGGGGTGGCGGGTATCTCAGCCATATGGAAAGGGGCGACCATTCGGTCCCCCCGAACGTATGGCGGAGTACCACGATCCCCCCGGGAAGCCATCTTGGGCGGGAGGCGAGTCTCGGCTGGTATGCCCGAAGCGGCGTAGCCGGGGCGCGCTTTTTCCCGCCCTGGAGTGGGCTGGCCTAGACACTGACGCGGCCGGCCACGCCCTTTGGGGCAGGCAGGGGCGGGTTTACGCCTGCCCTGAAGACGGATAAAAGGAGCAACAAGCCAAGAAAGCATCCTCTTGTTCCTGTGCTCTGAAGCTGCACCTCCTCGCTGCACGTGAGCTCGAGACGGAACGAAGAGCCAATTTTGAACGTGGTAATCTTTCTTTTTGTCTTACAGATACTCTGTCTGAGAATGCCTAAGAAAGTTGGAAAGCGAGTTACTACCGACCAGATGCTCCGTATGCTCATGAAGGAGGTAACCGATCTAAAGAAGGAGGTGGCGGCTAGAGACGGGGAAGGGGGACCGAAACGACCATTGGCAGGAGCCGCTCCAGGAGGGAAGGGCAAGAGGCCCAGACGGGGGGCAGCGGGGGGAGACACCCCGGTTCCCGATACCCCACTCGAAGGGCCAACTCCGGTGCCGACAGAGGGGAACCCGATTCCCGTGGTGGTCACCCCCGTGTCCGGGGAGGATATGCCACCCGAGTTGGCAGCACAATTGGCAGCGTGGTTGGGGGAAAATGGCGAGGGCGCCACGGCTGACGACGCACGGGTGTTGATGAAGCAACTGCGTGAAAATAGGGAGGCGGTGAAGGCACCATCGCCAGTTATCACGCCGTCTCCGGCGGGTGAAAAATCGACAGGAGCAGGTCCAGCGGCAGACGCAGCTTCCGGTTCAGGTAAGCGGCCATTGCCGATTGCGAGGGACGAGTCTGCACCCTCACGAAGGGAAAAATTGGGTCAGCATGTACCTCTGGCTATTAAGGAAAAGATGTGGGCAGATGAGTATGTAAACATTTTCTCGTTGCTTACAGATCATTATGAGATGGAGCATGTTAAGAGCCAAAAGGAGCTCATGCATCCGAGTGTTTGGCGCGCAAAGATGGCCGCCTTTAAGGTTGACGAAAACATTGGCAATTGGGGCAGGGCATGGGGAATTTTTACCGCCATCATGGGTGAACGTAGGCCCGAGTTGCTGTCCGAATTGCCTATTTATCAGTCACGGATCATGGAATATTCTGTATCATATGGGGGCAATCAGTGGTTCTGTTACGATAATATTTTTAGAAAAGCGAAAGAACACGACAAGAACTTGACTTGGGATTGTTACGATTCTGTTTCGTGGTCGAAAATGGAGAGTACTGGTATGTTGAAGTTACCATTGGTAGGGAGTAGCGGGGGTGAATCCTCCCGCCAATATGCTGGGACACCCTTTCGATCGAGTACAGTTAATGACTACCACTCGAAGCCGAACGGCAACGCAGGTAAAAGGGGGATTTGTTGGAACTTTAACAGGGGTAAATGTACGAGGCCCCAGGGGTCATGCAAGTTTAGACATGAGTGTGGAGGGTGTGGGCAGCCATCCCATCCTGAGTTCATGTGCAGAGCCAAAACGGGTGATAACGGTGGTAGGGGAGGCACCAAACAGGTCTGAAATAGTCCGAGGGGCGCCTTTACCTACTCCGATTGATACCATGGCAATGATTCCTTGGCTCAGCGAGTACCCGGATCATGTTTCCGCTGGGGTGTTGCGGAACGGGTTTTCATATGGTTTCCGCATCCCAGTGGGGGATTTTCAGGGTGTAGCAAAATGTAAAAACCAACTGTCGGTCTTGCAACATACGACCGTGGTACAGGAGAAGATTGGGAAGGAGGTTACTCGAGGTCGAGTCGCCGGTCCATTTGATGAGCCACCATGTGCTAACTTTGTTTGTTCCCCTTTAGGGGTGGTCCCTAAGAAGGACCCGGGTGAGTTCCGACTGATACATAATTTATCAGCCCCACGTGGTCTTTCCGTGAATGATGCGATAGACCCGGAAGTGTGTTCGGTGCGGTACGCATCTTTCGATGAGGCCGTCGCCATGTTGAATCGCCTAGGGCCCGGTGCGCTGATGGCAAAATCAGATATTGAGTCAGCGTTCCGGTTGCTCCCGGTACACCCAGACGATCAGCGTCTCCTTGGTTTCATGTTTCAGGGTCACTATTACATGGATAGATGTATGCCGATGGGATGCTCTATATCTTGTGCCTATTTTGAAAAGTTCAGTTGTTTTCTGCAATGGGTCTTCACAAAGAGGACGGGTTTTCAACATGTCATGCATTATCTCGATGACTTTTTGTTTCTGGGGGCGGCCGGGGATCCAGAATGTGGACAGGCTTTGAATGAATTTTGTGTCTTAATGAAGCATTTTGGTGTGCCACTGGCACCAGGTAAGACTGTGGGTCCCTCGACTTGCCTCGAGTTCCTGGGGATCGAGCTCGATTCAGAGGAAGGTTGTTTTCGATTACCAAGAGAAAAGGTGTTAAGATTCAGGGCTTCCCTGGAAAAGTGTATTGGTGAGTCTAAAGTCAGACTGCATCAATTACAACAATTGGTGGGCCAGCTGAATTTTGCCCTGAGAGTAATGCCGATGGCCCGCCCCTTTTCCCGCTCGATCGCTCAGGCCATGGTCGGCCTGAAGGAGGGTCATCATCGCACAAGACTATCGGCAGAGGTTCGCCAGGACATGCACATTTGGTTGGCATTTCTGGCGGAGTTCAATGGTCGAATTGTCTGGAATAAACCGGCGGTGTCCTCCGAAGAGCTGGGGCTGTGGACAGATTCGGCTGGGAGCGTTGGTTTTGGTGCCATATTCGGCACACAATGGTCGGCTCAAAAATGGCCGTTATGGTGGCATGAGGGTGGGCTGACAAGTAACATTGCCTTTCTTGAACTTTTTCCCATTCTGGTGGCCCTGAAAACTTGGCCTGAGGGATTCAGAGATCACTCTGTGGTATTTTGGTCTGATAACATGACCGTGGTTGAGTGTATCAATAGCCAGGCAGCACGATGCAAATGGATTCTGAGATTGCTCAAAGAAATTGTGTTATTGTGTATGCAATTGAACGTGCTATTTAGGGCAAGACATGTGCCGGGGGTAATGAATCAAGCGGCTGATGCGCTTTCTCGTTTTCGTATGCAGGCCTTCTGGGGTTTTCTGCCCACAGCGGACTCGGTGGCGGCACCCTTTCCCGAAGCTCTCTGGTCTCTCGGTGCCCCGAACTACAGAACCTCGTGGGAGAGAGTTTAGCACCCAGGACGAGGAAGGCATATGAAGGGGCGTTCCGATCCTATTGGGCCTTTTTGGGGACTGCTAGGGGAGAGTTTTGGGGTCAGGAAGAGCTAGTGGTAAAATTTCTGCTGTCCTTACATCAGGCAGGCAAATCAGTGGCTACGGCCCAGAGGCATCGGGCCGCCATCTCCTTTGTGGCAAGGGCTCATGGGATCCAAGATCCGACTGCGTCTTTCGTGGTGCAAAAAGCGCTACGTGGGTGGCAACGCCTTGAGGGTCGCAGAGTAGATGAAAGGCGCCCGATAGGTTTGGATAGGTTGGCTCTGTTGTTATCGGTACTTCCTGCAACGTGTTCATCCCAGTATGAATCAGTGTTATTCCGAGCCGCTTTTGTGCTAGCATTCCATGGGGCTATGCGGGTAAGCGAACTAGTGGCAAAGAACAAGCAGGATGCCATGGGGGGACTGTGCCGAGAGCACGTTCAGATCAGGGGGGAGACAATGACTGTCTCGTTTGTCAGGTCCAAGACCGATCAAAGTGCGATCGGGGACAGCATAATCATACAAAGAATTCCCGGGTCTTCCATGTGCCCTGTGGTGTGCGTGGAGGAATATTTAACGCATAGGGTGGCATCATGGGGGGGGACCTTGTTGAGACACGCTGACGCCACCCCACTGACGAGGTTTCAGTTTCAGCGGGTGCTTGCGATGTCAATTTCGGCCGCGGGCCTGAACCCCGGCGAGTTTGGGACCCATTCCTTTCGGATAGGGGCTGCTACAGAGGCTACAGCCAGGGGTCTGAATGTTGAACAAGTAAAACGTGTGGGGCGTTGGTCCTCAAACTGTTATAAGAGATATGTGCGGTTGCACATGTTGTGAAGCTGTAATGTTGTACTCACGCTTCTTGTTTTTGTTTGGTTTTCAGTTGCGCAAGCCTACGAGGCGGGGTGGACTGTGCAGTCGACCCGACACCGGGGGGCCAGCGGTCAGACATCACCGGCTGTGAAAAAGGAGGTGTGGGTCGTGGGCCACTCATACGTGAGGCGTGCCGCGGACGTATTCAAAGCAGGTGACATGATTCACGTGGCTGGGGAATACGGGTACAGTGTGTCCTTCTACGGAAAGGGCGGGCTCTGTATTGACCAGTTTCAATCATTTTTCGAGGGTTTGTTAGGGCGGACGAGGTCACCGCCGTCTGTAGTCATAGTACATCTTGGAGGCAACGATTTGGTGACCACTGGTAGACGACTTCTTCTTGAGGGGATGCTTTCCACTGTAAGTTGGTTAGCGAGAAGAGTTCCAGGGTGCACAATTGCATGGTCCCATATGATTCCACGGAAAGTGTGGCGGGGGGCTATTTCGGTTTCTGCTCTGAATCATTCAGTAAGAAAAATTAATAATAAAATGAGTAGATTGTTCCGTTCAAGTACACTGCATTCTATTCCGCATGGTTGTATTAAAGGGGATAGTATGTATTTGGGGGATGGTGTTCATTTGTCCCGGATGGGGAACGAGTTACTCATAGGAGACCTGATAGCTTGGCTAAAGACTTTGTGACATGACCTTTAGGCAGGAGTGTTGTGGGGGGTCCGGATAGCCGGTCAACTATCTGGCCTGTGGCGGTAAGGTCATGATCGGTGAGCAGTAATTGGAAGATCCCTAGGGGTGGGCGTCACCCATTACGGATGGGAGCGCTCGAGGGAGGTGGCCATTGGCCCCTCAACGGGGAGGCGGTCCCTTCTAAGGATGGGCCGCCGAAAGGAAAGGAAAGGCGGTCAAGGCCCCTTCCTGGGTAGGAGGGGTTACAGCCCCCTCCTGGGGAATTTCCCGGGGCCGGGACATCTGCGACGGCAGATGTGGTAAGTTGTGTGGGGTTTGGGAGGGGGTCTACGCTACCTTCTAGATACCTCACACGAGTCCTCGGACGACCTTTAAATGGCGTCGAGTTTATTGGGGCCCCCGTCAAGTCAAGGGAAATTGGTAAATGCACTTGAGGTACGCCTCTGTGCGGTCGCCCCTCACAAGTGAGGGTGATATGTCTGGTTTAGGGATCTTGACACCGGTTACGACCTTGCCGTTGGCCCTTAAACGTTAGGATGTACAATTTCAAGTTAAACGTTTTGTAGGATGTTAGTTCGGCTAGGAGAACCTTTGTATTAGAGAATATGTTAAGGTTAGCCAAACATCGCAATGTGGAAATGAAATTGTACATTAATATGAAACTGTTATTTTAATGTTTTAATTTTTGTTTCATATTTTAATAAATACGGCCGGGAGGGTCACTCCCTCCCGTCTTCCAAAAGTTCAGAACCGTTTCCGGTTTCCCATTCTTGGGGAGTGTGTTGAGAGGGGGTGGCGGGTATCTCAGCCATATGGAAAGGGGCGACCATTCGGTCCCCCCGAACGTATGGCGGAGTACCACGATCCCCCCGGGAAGCCATCTTGGGCGGGAGGCGAGTCTCGGCTGGTATGCCCGAAGCGGCGTAGCCGGGGCGCGCTTTTTCCCGCCCTGGAGTGGGCTGGCCTAGACACTGACGCGGCCGGCCACGCCCTTTGGGGCAGGCAGGGGCGGGTTTACGCCTGCCCTGAAGACGGATAAAAGGAGCAACAAGCCAAGAAAGCATCCTCTTGTTCCTGTGCTCTGAAGCTGCACCTCCTCGCTGCACGTGAGCTCGAGACGGAACGAAGAGCCAATTTTGAACGTGGTAATCTTTCTTTTTGTCTTACAGATACTCTGTCTGAGAATGCCTAAGAAAGTTGGAAAGCGAGTTACTACCGACCAGATGCTCCGTATGCTCATGAAGGAGGTAACCGATCTAAAGAAGGAGGTGGCGGCTAGAGACGGGGAAGGGGGACCGAAACGACCATTGGCAGGAGCCGCTCCAGGAGGGAAGGGCAAGAGGCCCAGACGGGGGGCAGCGGGGGGAGACACCCCGGTTCCCGATACCCCACTCGAAGGGCCAACTCCGGTGCCGACAGAGGGGAACCCGATTCCCGTGGTGGTCACCCCCGTGTCCGGGGAGGATATGCCACCCGAGTTGGCAGCACAATTGGCAGCGTGGTTGGGGGAAAATGGCGAGGGCGCCACGGCTGACGACGCACGGGTGTTGATGAAGCAACTGCGTGAAAATAGGGAGGCGGTGAAGGCACCATCGCCAGTTATCACGCCGTCTCCGGCGGGTGAAAAATCGACAGGAGCAGGTCCAGCGGCAGACGCAGCTTCCGGTTCAGGTAAGCGGCCATTGCCGATTGCGAGGGACGAGTCTGCACCCTCACGAAGGGAAAAATTGGGTCAGCATGTACCTCTGGCTATTAAGGAAAAGATGTGGGCAGATGAGTATGTAAACATTTTCTCGTTGCTTACAGATCATTATGAGATGGAGCATGTTAAGAGCCAAAAGGAGCTCATGCATCCGAGTGTTTGGCGCGCAAAGATGGCCGCCTTTAAGGTTGACGAAAACATTGGCAATTGGGGCAGGGCATGGGGAATTTTTACCGCCATCATGGGTGAACGTAGGCCCGAGTTGCTGTCCGAATTGCCTATTTATCAGTCACGGATCATGGAATATTCTGTATCATATGGGGGCAATCAGTGGTTCTGTTACGATAATATTTTTAGAAAAGCGAAAGAACACGACAAGAACTTGACTTGGGATTGTTACGATTCTGTTTCGTGGTCGAAAATGGAGAGTACTGGTATGTTGAAGTTACCATTGGTAGGGAGTAGCGGGGGTGAATCCTCCCGCCAATATGCTGGGACACCCTTTCGATCGAGTACAGTTAATGACTACCACTCGAAGCCGAACGGCAACGCAGGTAAAAGGGGGATTTGTTGGAACTTTAACAGGGGTAAATGTACGAGGCCCCAGGGGTCATGCAAGTTTAGACATGAGTGTGGAGGGTGTGGGCAGCCATCCCATCCTGAGTTCATGTGCAGAGCCAAAACGGGTGATAACGGTGGTAGGGGAGGCACCAAACAGGTCTGAAATAGTCCGAGGGGCGCCTTTACCTACTCCGATTGATACCATGGCAATGATTCCTTGGCTCAGCGAGTACCCGGATCATGTTTCCGCTGGGGTGTTGCGGAACGGGTTTTCATATGGTTTCCGCATCCCAGTGGGGGATTTTCAGGGTGTAGCAAAATGTAAAAACCAACTGTCGGTCTTGCAACATACGACCGTGGTACAGGAGAAGATTGGGAAGGAGGTTACTCGAGGTCGAGTCGCCGGTCCATTTGATGAGCCACCATGTGCTAACTTTGTTTGTTCCCCTTTAGGGGTGGTCCCTAAGAAGGACCCGGGTGAGTTCCGACTGATACATAATTTATCAGCCCCACGTGGTCTTTCCGTGAATGATGCGATAGACCCGGAAGTGTGTTCGGTGCGGTACGCATCTTTCGATGAGGCCGTCGCCATGTTGAATCGCCTAGGGCCCGGTGCGCTGATGGCAAAATCAGATATTGAGTCAGCGTTCCGGTTGCTCCCGGTACACCCAGACGATCAGCGTCTCCTTGGTTTCATGTTTCAGGGTCACTATTACATGGATAGATGTATGCCGATGGGATGCTCTATATCTTGTGCCTATTTTGAAAAGTTCAGTTGTTTTCTGCAATGGGTCTTCACAAAGAGGACGGGTTTTCAACATGTCATGCATTATCTCGATGACTTTTTGTTTCTGGGGGCGGCCGGGGATCCAGAATGTGGACAGGCTTTGAATGAATTTTGTGTCTTAATGAAGCATTTTGGTGTGCCACTGGCACCAGGTAAGACTGTGGGTCCCTCGACTTGCCTCGAGTTCCTGGGGATCGAGCTCGATTCAGAGGAAGGTTGTTTTCGATTACCAAGAGAAAAGGTGTTAAGATTCAGGGCTTCCCTGGAAAAGTGTATTGGTGAGTCTAAAGTCAGACTGCATCAATTACAACAATTGGTGGGCCAGCTGAATTTTGCCCTGAGAGTAATGCCGATGGCCCGCCCCTTTTCCCGCTCGATCGCTCAGGCCATGGTCGGCCTGAAGGAGGGTCATCATCGCACAAGACTATCGGCAGAGGTTCGCCAGGACATGCACATTTGGTTGGCATTTCTGGCGGAGTTCAATGGTCGAATTGTCTGGAATAAACCGGCGGTGTCCTCCGAAGAGCTGGGGCTGTGGACAGATTCGGCTGGGAGCGTTGGTTTTGGTGCCATATTCGGCACACAATGGTCGGCTCAAAAATGGCCGTTATGGTGGCATGAGGGTGGGCTGACAAGTAACATTGCCTTTCTTGAACTTTTTCCCATTCTGGTGGCCCTGAAAACTTGGCCTGAGGGATTCAGAGATCACTCTGTGGTATTTTGGTCTGATAACATGACCGTGGTTGAGTGTATCAATAGCCAGGCAGCACGATGCAAATGGATTCTGAGATTGCTCAAAGAAATTGTGTTATTGTGTATGCAATTGAACGTGCTATTTAGGGCAAGACATGTGCCGGGGGTAATGAATCAAGCGGCTGATGCGCTTTCTCGTTTTCGTATGCAGGCCTTCTGGGGTTTTCTGCCCACAGCGGACTCGGTGGCGGCACCCTTTCCCGAAGCTCTCTGGTCTCTCGGTGCCCCGAACTACAGAACCTCGTGGGAGAGAGTTTAGCACCCAGGACGAGGAAGGCATATGAAGGGGCGTTCCGATCCTATTGGGCCTTTTTGGGGACTGCTAGGGGAGAGTTTTGGGGTCAGGAAGAGCTAGTGGTAAAATTTCTGCTGTCCTTACATCAGGCAGGCAAATCAGTGGCTACGGCCCAGAGGCATCGGGCCGCCATCTCCTTTGTGGCAAGGGCTCATGGGATCCAAGATCCGACTGCGTCTTTCGTGGTGCAAAAAGCGCTACGTGGGTGGCAACGCCTTGAGGGTCGCAGAGTAGATGAAAGGCGCCCGATAGGTTTGGATAGGTTGGCTCTGTTGTTATCGGTACTTCCTGCAACGTGTTCATCCCAGTATGAATCAGTGTTATTCCGAGCCGCTTTTGTGCTAGCATTCCATGGGGCTATGCGGGTAAGCGAACTAGTGGCAAAGAACAAGCAGGATGCCATGGGGGGACTGTGCCGAGAGCACGTTCAGATCAGGGGGGAGACAATGACTGTCTCGTTTGTCAGGTCCAAGACCGATCAAAGTGCGATCGGGGACAGCATAATCATACAAAGAATTCCCGGGTCTTCCATGTGCCCTGTGGTGTGCGTGGAGGAATATTTAACGCATAGGGTGGCATCATGGGGGGGGACCTTGTTGAGACACGCTGACGCCACCCCACTGACGAGGTTTCAGTTTCAGCGGGTGCTTGCGATGTCAATTTCGGCCGCGGGCCTGAACCCCGGCGAGTTTGGGACCCATTCCTTTCGGATAGGGGCTGCTACAGAGGCTACAGCCAGGGGTCTGAATGTTGAACAAGTAAAACGTGTGGGGCGTTGGTCCTCAAACTGTTATAAGAGATATGTGCGGTTGCACATGTTGTGAAGCTGTAATGTTGTACTCACGCTTCTTGTTTTTGTTTGGTTTTCAGTTGCGCAAGCCTACGAGGCGGGGTGGACTGTGCAGTCGACCCGACACCGGGGGGCCAGCGGTCAGACATCACCGGCTGTGAAAAAGGAGGTGTGGGTCGTGGGCCACTCATACGTGAGGCGTGCCGCGGACGTATTCAAAGCAGGTGACATGATTCACGTGGCTGGGGAATACGGGTACAGTGTGTCCTTCTACGGAAAGGGCGGGCTCTGTATTGACCAGTTTCAATCATTTTTCGAGGGTTTGTTAGGGCGGACGAGGTCACCGCCGTCTGTAGTCATAGTACATCTTGGAGGCAACGATTTGGTGACCACTGGTAGACGACTTCTTCTTGAGGGGATGCTTTCCACTGTAAGTTGGTTAGCGAGAAGAGTTCCAGGGTGCACAATTGCATGGTCCCATATGATTCCACGGAAAGTGTGGCGGGGGGCTATTTCGGTTTCTGCTCTGAATCATTCAGTAAGAAAAATTAATAATAAAATGAGTAGATTGTTCCGTTCAAGTACACTGCATTCTATTCCGCATGGTTGTATTAAAGGGGATAGTATGTATTTGGGGGATGGTGTTCATTTGTCCCGGATGGGGAACGAGTTACTCATAGGAGACCTGATAGCTTGGCTAAAGACTTTGTGACATGACCTTTAGGCAGGAGTGTTGTGGGGGGTCCGGATAGCCGGTCAACTATCTGGCCTGTGGCGGTAAGGTCATGATCGGTGAGCAGTAATTGGAAGATCCCTAGGGGTGGGCGTCACCCATTACGGATGGGAGCGCTCGAGGGAGGTGGCCATTGGCCCCTCAACGGGGAGGCGGTCCCTTCTAAGGATGGGCCGCCGAAAGGAAAGGAAAGGCGGTCAAGGCCCCTTCCTGGGTAGGAGGGGTTACAGCCCCCTCCTGGGGAATTTCCCGGGGCCGGGACATCTGCGACGGCAGATGTGGTAAGTTGTGTGGGGTTTGGGAGGGGGTCTACGCTACCTTCTAGATACCTCACACGAGTCCTCGGACGACCTTTAAATGGCGTCGAGTTTATTGGGGCCCCCGTCAAGTCAAGGGAAATTGGTAAATGCACTTGAGGTACGCCTCTGTGCGGTCGCCCCTCACAAGTGAGGGTGATATGTCTGGTTTAGGGATCTTGACACCGGTTACGACCTTGCCGTTGGCCCTTAAACGTTAGGATGTACAATTTCAAGTTAAACGTTTTGTAGGATGTTAGTTCGGCTAGGAGAACCTTTGTATTAGAGAATATGTTAAGGTTAGCCAAACATCGCAATGTGGAAATGAAATTGTACATTAATATGAAACTGTTATTTTAATGTTTTAATCTTTGTTTCATATTTTAATAAATACGGCCGGGAGGGTCACTCCCTCCCGTCTTCCAAAAGTTCAGAACCGTTTCCGGTTTCCCATTCTTGGGGAGTGTGTTGAGAGGGGGTGGCGGGTATCTCAGCCATATGGAAAGGGGCGACCATTCGGTCCCCCCGAACGTATGGCGGAGTACCACGATCCCCCCGGGAAGCCATCTTGGGCGGGAGGCGAGTCTCGGCTGGTATGCCCGAAGCGGCGTAGCCGGGGCGCGCTTTTTCCCGCCCTGGAGTGGGCTGGCCTAGACACTGACGCGGCCGGCCACGCCCTTTGGGGCAGGCAGGGGCGGGTTTACGCCCGCCCTGAAGACGGATAAAAGGAGCAACAAGCCAAGAAAGCATCCTCTTGTTCCTGTGCTCTGAAGCTGCACCTCCTCGCTGCACGTGAGCTCGAGACGGAACGAAGAGCCAATTTTGACCCACCCACCAGCCCCTGAGGACAGCATGTGGTTTTGGAATGAAGTTTGATGTGTTAACACTAATTTTTGCAGGTTATGATAACTATCGTGATAATTTTGAATATGCAATAAAGAATGGTCAAATTGTAATATGTTTTGCAAATAAAGTAGTTATGCACTAGTGTTGATCAGTAATCATGCCTCTTAATAAATGGTAATTGTTACTGTCTCTTAGTAATTTAGTCATTTAGTAATTTAGTTAGAATTGTCGTATTTATTTTGGTCGGGCGGTAAGGTCATGATCGGTGAGCAGTAATTGGAAGATCCCTAGGGGTGGGCGTCACCCATTACGGATGGGAGCGCTCGAGGGAGGTGGCCATTGGCCCCTCAACGGGGAGGCGGTCCCTTCTAAGGATGGGCCGCCGAAAGGAAAGGAAAGGCGGTCAAGGCCCCTTCCTGGGTAGGAGGGGTTACAGCCCCCTCCTGGGGAATTTCCTGGGGCCGGGACATCTGCGACGGCAGATGTGGTAAGTTGTGTGGGGTTTGGGAGGGGGTCTACGCTACCTTCTAGATACCTCACACGAGTCCTCGGACGACCTTTAAATGGCGTCGAGTTTATTGGGGCCCCCGTCAAGTCAAGGGAAATTGGTAAATGCACTTGAGGTACGCCTCTGTGCGGTCGCCCCTCACAAGTGAGGGTGATATGTCTGGTTTAGGGATCTTGACACCGGTTACAACCTTGCCGTTGGCCCTTAAACGTTAGGATGTACAATTTCAAGTTAAACGTTTTGTAGGATGTTAGTTCGGCTAGGAGAACCTTTGTATTAGAGAATATGTTAAGGTTAGCCAAACATCGCAATGTGGAAATGAAATTGTACATTAATATGAAACTGTTATTTTAATGTTTTAATTTTTGTTTCATATTTTAATAAATACGGCCGGGAGGGTCACTCCCTCCCGTCTTCCAAAAGTTCAGAACCGTTTCCGGTTTCCCATTCTTGGGGAGTGTGTTGAGAGGGGGTGGCGGGTATCTCAGCCATAAAGGGTATGCTCGTTCTAAGGTGTAAAACCTTTTATCCTTGGCGAATTTTTCTTGCTTTCTCTTAGTGAAATACTCAGCGAAGGACAAAATGTCATTGTTCAGGGATTCAAGTTGTTTATCTGCGTCTGTTAGCACTGTCGACGTTTTGATTTTATTTTCTAGTTCTTCTATTTCTTTTTTGATCTCTGAAGCTAACTCCTTAGAGGTAGATATAATAGGGATCATTAGGTCCCTAGAGCACCTACTGGCTATCATGCTCCATTTATGTATGAATGACTTTATATCTACAAACAACCCGGGGATATTCCTAACACGTAAACCTAAAGGGATGATGGCGGATTTAAGGTAGTTTAACATAAACTCACCATGAGCCTCTATCCTTATTAGTTTCTTTTTCAGGTTTGACAGTTTGACTAGATCACTATTACTCTGTGGTTTAGACATGAAGTTAGCACCTGATGGTACACTAGTGCCAACAAGGGTAGCGAATTCATCGTCGGAGAAACCAAATGTTTCCATGTGAGCCATACTATGTACTATCCGTCAAGGATATAGGAATTGAGTAAAAAAGAGTTGTAAATGAGAAAATAGGTGGGAACAGAGGTGACGATAACAATAAAGACCACTAAAACATAGGTAAAACAAGCGGTAAATTATTAAACAGGAGAACAAACTGGTCCCACACGGAAACCGTGGGTAATAGGCTGTAGGTAGCAAGGACCCCCTGATGAGGATAGATATCCTGGGACAGGGTAAACAATATGTGAGGAATAACAATCCCAGGCATACACTGAGGAAAATACACAATAGATTGAACAAACAAACTAGTTCAGTTAGAAAAAATATTCATATTTTAATTTGATAAAAAGGGGTGATAAAAATTAAGTACATTAATCGCAATTGATAAAAATAATGATACATATGTATTCACAAAACGGATTAAAAAGAGGTCAAATGGCATCCAGTCAACGCGTTTCGACATATACAATATGCCTTCATCAGGACTTTAACCATCAACAAGCTCTGTAAAACATAATTATAACATAGTATTACTGTTATTGTAATGCTAACGTCACATAATTACAACTGAACTAGTTTAGAGTTTGTTACTACATTCTATTGGTAAAAGTACAATCTTCATTCCAAGTTAATGATATACCGCTTTAATAAGACAACTAAACAGTTGGACTACCTATGCATATACGTTGGTCTCTGAAACAACACATGACTTAATTGGCAAATACTCCATAGTTTGTAGGAACAGGACACGATATAAATTGTGTTCACAGAAGTGGCAAACAAAAGTAATCCATAATGATAAAGAACAGTAATCACTTAATTCCATTTGGGACGACTGCCAAAGATAGAGGGATGTGCATGCTGGCTATCCTATTTATTAAATATTACACATGGAAAAAATTATTTTTTACTGATAGTCATTGATACATGTTTTGCTATCATATCACTTTGGGTCTTGTCACAGATATGGAAACCTTTTTTATCTATATATACATATACAAAATACAGGTTGCAGAAAGCATATTCACACAGTCTTCTATAGCGAATATATATATGGCTCTCTTTGAAGCACACAATATTTACAATGAGATGGCCCCTTTCTACGAGTCTGTTTCCCACTGGCACAGGTACATTGATGACATTTTTTTCATCTGGACCAGTGGGGAACAGACTCTTGTGGAATTCTTGGAGTGGATAAATCTTGCAGATGAAAATCTGCACTTCACTGCTAAGTTCAATGCCACTAAAGTGGAATTCCTGGATATATACATCAGGAATGAAAATAAAAAATTAGAAGTGGATCTATACACCAAACCCACCTCAAGAAATACCTTGCTCCATTTTTCGAGCTACCATCCTAGGAGCCAAAAGGATGGAATACCCTTCTCACAGTTTCTCAGAGTAAGACGAAACTGTACGAACATCAAGGACTACGATACCCAATCAGAAAAAATGAAGAAAAAATTTATTGACAGGGGATATCCCCATCGATTAGTCCAACAAGCTTACAAGAGAGCCCGATATTATGACCGGGATGCACTTTTGAAACCCAAAAATGAGACCCAGGAGACTAAATTGGTGTGTGTCACACGACATTCTACCATGAATGCCACTATTAGGCAGATAGTAAATGCAAATTGGCATTTGATAAATATAGAGCCCTCAAAACCCAAACTGAAGAAACCTATGTTTGCCCACCGTAGAAATAAGAACCTCAAGGATTTTATAGTAAGATCTAGACACATAGGTACCTCTGAAAAGCCCCCCTTCATACAAAAATCTATACAAGGGGCTAATCCTGTGAAAGGCACCTCGCGATGTGGTTCCTGCCAATCCTGCAATGACATTATAGTAGGAGAATCATTTCAGCTAAATGGTTACAACATCAAAGCCAATGATTTATGGACGTGTAACACCAGCAATGTTATCTATTTGCTCCTATGTCCTTGTAATTTGGGATATGTGGGCGAAACTTCCAGACCCATAAAAATTCGGCTGACAGAACATCGGTCAGCTATTAAGACCAAAAAATTATCTGCACCCCTAGTTGCACATTTCAATGACTTCAAACATGCTCCATCAGATCTGCGATGGCGCATATTAGAGAAGATCAATATTCCCAATAGTAAGGGAGGAGAAAAGATACGAAAGAAACGAGAAGTCTTTTGGATCTTCTCCCTTAAGACCTTCACCCAGGGCCTCAATAATGAATTGCCCTGGGAGAATGCTATTTTATAAATACCTTATTCTGTATGACCCCAGTGATTAGAAACTGTTTACGGCTCCCACTTAGCATAGACGAGCATTCATACACAGAGAGTCCACGTATTAGCCTTTATATATAATGTATTTCCATTTCCATTAGGTACAATTTTATGTCTCAATGTAATTTCTTGCTACTTATATTTATACCGTAGCCTTTACTATTTAAGTGCATATTATGCAGTCCAGACAAAAATACTCTACCCGGTATGAGCATCTGCTTATTTCTCTAATTAGAACGCTGTTTTCTCTATTCCATTATAATTACGCTGCCAGTACCACGCTTATACAAACATAGACCGTATTATTCAAGAGTATTGCCCCTTTAAGACACGCAGGTGAGAGTCCACACAATTGAAAACGTCCGTATAAAAGTACGCCCTAAACCTCCAATTAGAGTCGTTCTTTTTCCGCAACCTGACCCGTTGGCAGACACCCGGATGCAGCTGGTTTCCTTCAGCGCTCTCGGTAAGCTATCGTAGACCTAAGTTAGGATAGTCCATAATACCTTAATGTTTTGGCTCTCATGATATTAAAGCGTTCCCCTTTATCTAACAGGAACTGAATGCGCATAGAAGGGCTCACGTGCGTTTTTATTCTATTTCAACTTTACCCGGATGCAGCCGGTTTCCTTCGGCGCTCACGGTAAGCGTCTGCGGGACTTAGTCAGAAATATCGATAGCTCCCTTAAGTTTTGCTGTCCATTATACTAAATTGTTCCCCCCTTCATCCAACAGGGACTGTATGCGCATTGAAGGGCTTACGGGCGTTTTGAATTTTATCCCTCTTCGCAGCAAGTCGGCTCGACAACCATATTTTACAATCCATGCACTTTGGACGAGCGAGACTTTAAAGCGTCCAAACCATCTTTTTAAAGGTATATCTTGGCCATCTATTCCTGTCTAGCTAAAGCTCTGATAACGCAATAAACAGATTTTTACATTTAATAAGAGTAATTACTTTCTCCATTAGGAGCCACCTCGCCCCCTATGAAGCTGTACTAAAGTTCTCGTCAATCCATTTCAGCTGTTATAAGTAATGGTTGTTCCTATCCATAAGCGACTTTAACTTTACCATTAGGTAAGCCGTTCACATGTGAACTCTAATATTAATCACAGTTTACTCGATCCTATTCCACATCGTGCATCTTTTTTCTCCCTCGATAGGTATCCAATACCACATTTTAATATAGTATGGTATCTTCCGACTGAACGACCGGAACCCACCCTTTGAATTCATAAAATCTATTCCCAGGGTAAGAACGCAAAAGGAAAAACCTTTTCTTGTTATACCAACTTCAATAATAAGATGCGCACTAATGTGATCATACCATTTACCCTTAGGTTTTCTCTGCCTTGTTTTTATATCATTGACTAAAAAGAGAAGAGAATTGTAGCACGCCCTCGCACGCTGCCCAAGCATAAAAATATTAGGTAAGAGCATGCTAATTTTGTGAATGGATATCAGGCTACCAATTTAAAAGGAGGATAGACCTATTCCTCTGTTTACATAAAATAGCACCTTATTTAGTTTAGGTCAACGAATCCAATAACTCCCAGTAAAATAATAAATACCCTTCTTCCTATTAACTCAGTAATTCCTGACTACCTATCTTCTTTGCTTTGTTTCATCTTTTCTTTTACCTTTACTGTTTACTGTCTTAATAAATATTACTGCATTGGTCTTTCTCAAAGTTTAGGAACAGACATGTGCATTTATCTGTGTGAATATGCTTTCTGCAACCTGTATTTTGTATATGTATATATAGATAAAAAAGGTTTCCATATCTGTGACAAGACCCAAAGTGATATGATAGCAAAACATGTATCAATGACTATCAGTAAAAAATAATTTTTTCCATGTGTAATATTTAATAAATAGGATAGCCAGCATGCACATCCCTCTATCTTTGGCAGTCGTCCCAAATGGAATTAAGTGATTACTGTTCTTTATCATTATGGATTACTTTTGTTTGCCACTTCTGTGAACACAATTTATATTGTGTCCTGTTCCTACAAACTATGGAGTATTTGCCAATTAAGTCATGTGTTGTTTCAGAGACCAACGTATATGCATAGGTAGTCCAACTGTTTAGTTGTCTTATTAAAGCGGTATATCATTAACTTGGAATGAAGATTGTACTTTTACCAATAGAATGTAGTAACAAACTCTAAACTAGTTCAGTTGTAATTATGTGACGTTAGCATTACAATAACAGTAATACTATGTTATAATTATGTTTTACAGAGCTTGTTGATGGTTAAAGTCCTGATGAAGGCATATTGTATATGTCGAAACGCGTTGACTGGATGCCATTTGACCTCTTTTTAATCCGTTTTGTGAATACATATGTATCATTATTTTTATCAATTGTGATTAATGTACTTAATTTTTATCACCCCTTTTTATCAAATTAAAATATGAATATTTTTTCTAACTGAACTAGTTTGTTTGTTCAATCTATTGTGTATTTTCCTCAGTGTATGCCTGGGATTGTTATTCCTCACATATAGAACATAATCCTTTGCCATTCCACTGCTGGCCACCATTCTGAGGACAACCTTTCCACTGAACTTCCAGAGTATTTTTTATTTTCCTGTTCTCCCTCTGTTTTTCTATTTTTTTTCTTCCATTGTTAAAAATCACTATAGGGACACTAGCATATAATTTGTTTTAGCACAATTGCAAGGAGAAGGAAGCCACATCTTACAAAGGTGGGAATTGTCTGTCATGGTGGATGAAATTATAAGAACAGAGCCACAATTGTTTGGAGTACAAGTACAAAATCCTACCATATTTCAGAAAAGGCAAATGTGGGACAGAATAGTCAACAGTGAATGCTGTCACTAACAATCTCTGCACAGGAGTAAATTAGGAAGAGGTGTAATCACCTGTATGGGAGAGTCTGTTCCCTGGCCTCCAATCATCACCGGGAGATACCAACCCCATTTAATCCAATATGCTGTACCATGGTTTGTTTTAGTGGCTGCTAGACCTTGAAAAATAACAGCTCTCAAACCTCCTTTCTTCTGTGTTGAGTTGCATGTCTGATACACGGAATGCACAGTTCCTAATTAAGAATTTACATTTCAGGACATCTCTCCATCATTGTTACTGAAGTGTGCCTCTGTGTACATAAACCTGCATGAGTAAAAAGTGAAAATCACACAAAGGCCTCAACATCCTATTAATCATTATTTTTCATTATTTTTTCTTTTTTTTAGGTTGCGTCATATGTAGCTGAAGACAAATTAGTGCTACAATACAGACCTTTAATGTTTTAATATTTTGTAATTCATATCAGCATGTACACCAAGGGCCAGTGGACCACCATCTGCAACCAATGACACCTCCATATCATGCCAAGGTTTTCAGGGAGGACACCACTCCTCCAAGTCCGGATGATGATCAGATGTCTGGCCCATCCGGTCTGTCAGGGCAGACAGCTCTAGTGAGTCACACTCTGCCCACACCTACATCTCCCACCCCAGCTGCTAAAACAACTATGCATATGGATACATCCACTCCCTGTGTCCAGAGGAACACAACTCTCAATTTGTGCCCCATCAGTCCTGACTACTGTTAAGCAACCACCACCACCTCCAGTTGTGCCTGAGCCAAGTGGGATGTGACACACTGCCTCAAGGGCACAGGGTAGTGGGGGTAGGCATCATGGGAGGGAATCAATGGGCCAGTAAAGAGAGGCCACTGGCATTGTCACCCAGACCACCATTGACTGAGTCTTGGAAGTAATACAATAGTCCCAAGACGTGATGGGCCAGGTCCTAAAAGAGATCAGGGAGCTTAAGCTGGTGGAAAGGGAGCACAATAGTGAACTACAAGATCTGAACCCCAATGTGTGCTCCTTGACTGGGGTGATGTTTGACATTTATCTGCAAATGCACAGGGACTTCCTGTGCCATCTGCCCCTGCCTGTGGTCCTTCTACTTCAATACACAATATACCTTCCACAGCTACAGACAGGGAGGCCCTGCCACAACAGCAAACTGATCCACGTACCCGAGTCCTTGCACCTGCGCCCCCCTGTGGAATTTTAGTTTGCGAGCTAAACATCATCTGCGCCAGCTTGTCACCCACGTACGACGTGCATGGCAGCCATTTTAGGTATCATGGTCTCCCTGTCCACGATCGATCGCCAGCGCGCCCCTCTGACCCAGCAAGCATCCTCCGCGCACCCTGGCTCCCCCTCCCTCCCCCTCATGAGCATAACCCTTCTGCATGACCCTGTCCTTGGGAGTCACGCCTGCGCCTGACCAGCATCTCCTCTCCTCCCATGAATGCCCCTCTGTTGATAAACCTTCCCTCCGCACTCGATTGTCCACGCGGCATGAATACCACTCCTTTGATGACCCCTTCCCCCGTGTCCAGCTGTCCACACAGGTCCGAGGCCATCGCCTAAGCCGGGAGATATCATTTACTGCCCCTTATTGTATGAAGTCGATCTTCTTCAAAGGACCCTCTATTGACCAAGACCTCCCCACCCCCTGGGATATGATCAGGCGCACACATCCTAAGACTCGGCGGAACACTCAGCTGCGTGATGACCCCCTCCTCTTATCAGCAGGTTGAGGACCTCTATTGTGGAGGTATATGGGGGTGGGATTGACACGAGGATTACGGGGATGTCTTTTTCCTTACTTCACAATGTTCTGATTGTAATAAAGAAAGGTCACATGCCATAAACCAGTGTATAAGAGGCCAGGCCTCCGAGAGGCTGTTAGAGCACCTCGAGACGATACCTTGTTGTCTGATCTGATGTGTTCTGCTCCGTCGGAATAAAACTACTGTTTCCTGCCTTCTGGTCTCCGGCGCCTGCCTCATTGCTTGGTAATTTGAATGGTACAAAGGCGGTTAGCGCCGGGCAAATCTTGAAAAAGGTCATAGCCCTACCTTTTTTCACAAGTGGCGTCCCAAAGCGTGGGGCCCATCAGCGACACGTGGATCCAGTGGGAGAGGTCCCGACGACAGAGTGAACGACTGCAACGATCGGGAGAGCTCGTGTCCGATAGACCCTCGTCTGACAGCCGATCATCCGACCTTCACTAGTTCCGAACAGACCTCTCTCGAGTGATCTACGGTCCTGACTGGGAACCATCAGGAGTGCCACGAACATCACGAAGAAGAGAGGACGATCGGGCGCTGGATTCAGAAGACAGGAAACCGTCCATGCGGTCCGGGTAAGGTCGTGTAAACACGACAAACTTAGAAATGATTGTTTGGTTTGGATAATACTAGTATTACGCTTTGTTGATACCTCTGGAGATTCACCGTCTGCAAACGGAGAAAACAACAGGCTCTCTCTTTGCAAGCAGTGAAGGTTAGGTAACGCAGACTTTTGTCCCCATTGTAATCCGTCGTGCCTATCTTCCTCCCCCACTGTTTTCCCGAACTGTCGTTCGTGGATTGTTGTCTGGAGATTCTTTGTCTGCAAACAGGGAAGAACAAGGTCTCTCTTTGCAGGTAGAGAAAGAGTGGGTAACGCAAAACTTTAACACGTCGTACCCACTTATTCTCCCCATTGATTGTTTGACTGACCGTACATTAAGTGTTCGGTATTGGTTCTTTTGAGGTATTCACGGCCTACAAACAACGTAGAATAGAAATATTCTGTCTAGTCTTTGTCCGCCGTGATAAGATAGGTAGTGCAGACCTTTGTCCCCGTTGTAACCCGTCATGCCTATCTTCTCCCCACTGATTGGTAGCCTGTACAGCCCGGACCGCTTATTAGAGATGAACCATCCAGCTCCACTGGAAGGCACCCCTAATAAGGACATGTTCACTAAGCATGGACTAGTCGCTATAGCTTATACTAAGCTATGGCATAAATATACAAAGAAGAACCCTGAAAGTCAGTGGCCACTGATAGGTTCCTTTAATGAAAATAAAATAAAAACGTTGGAAATATCGCTCCAGAAAAATAAGACCACGCCCACTATGCTCGATAGTATAGGCATGTGGCGCAAAGAAACGGAACAACGAAAGAAAAGAGAAGAAGCAAAAATAGGGAAAGAATTACGAAAGGCAGCCCACCTAGCCGCTAAGCAACTAGAAGAAGAAATAAAAGAAAGAAAAGAAGCTGCACAAAACCAAGAATCAGGGTCGACAGGTCAATGTCCTGTTAGTACCCCCTCTGCGCTCTACCCTGAATTGCCCTCCAAACAACGGGCGAATGATGAGTTACTGCTAGGTCCCCCGATCATCTACATGCCCCCTCCATATGCCCCCTGCCAACAAAGCTTGCAAGCCCCGAGTGCGAGCGAAAGTGACCTTAGCGCTAGTGCACCAGCCCTCACGGCCTCCGCACCAGCCACATTAACAACATCGTCAGATGACCCCGAGGCTAGCAAACAACCACCAGCCAGACCAAATAGGTTGAGCAAAGATGAGCGGGGTGGAATCGACAAAATAGCAAAGACATTAGTAGAACGAAGGGAGAGCGAAGAATACACCATGAACATATATAATTCGCATGCCGACAGCCACAGACGGCATTTCATTTTGCGATTCAGCTACCACACCCTGAACGCATATGAGGATAGGTATCAAAGTAAGGGCCCCGCTAAACTAACAACGCTGTATAGGAAGATTGATGTTGGAGACGGGACTGAATGTGAGGCGACGGAGCTCTTCATGCAGATGCTTGAGGTCTTCCGCCACCTCACGGAACAAAAACCAGAAGCCAAGGTTACAGTCCCTGAAACGACCTCAGTAGAAGTAGCCAATACTATGATGCCCATCAGAGAGGCGGCCCCTTACTGGATCCCGCCACGTGGCCAGGGAACAAGCGATGATATTAATCATGCAGATGCAAAAGGGAGGGTTGTGTACAATTGGGTTTACCAACCATGGGACCGACAAGATATCCTAACCTTTAAACAAACTCTGCCCGATTTAAGAAAGAACCCGACAGCATTCTATACCGAATTAGGCACAGCCTTGGGTTCGACGATAATGACTTTAGCGGACATTGACTTGTTCTTCGGGTTATGCCTGCCAGCTGACGTGTGGAAGCAAATCCGGAAGGCTGACCACACGGATCTGTTTGGACATACCTGGGACCAACTCGGTAAACTAGATAGACAGCGAGAGCCTGGAAGGAAACCAGTAAAGGACATACTAGAACTCCCAGACAAATTAGTTCAGAAGTTAAAGACACTGATCCCAGAGAAAAAGGTAGATTGGTCGATAGTCACAGCCTGTCGACAGAAACCCCAGGAAGATGTGTCAGAATACTTCTCCCGATTCGAGACAGTGTTCTCCGACTACAGTGGCCAAGACATGACCACCGCAACCGGACAGCACCTGTTCGTACAAAATTATGTAAAGGGCCTATCACAAGAGGTCTCCCAAAAACTGCAGACGAGTGAGAGTAGTTGGGGGGCCTCCAAACCCGCAGCTATCCTTCAGATGGCTCAGTATTACGAGCACCAAAAGAATGAGAATGATAGGGCGTCCGAGAAAAAGAAGAAAGATTTAAAAGAAAGGGTGATGATAGCCCAGATACAAGGTATAGCGGTAGGACGGGAACACCAAAGGGGGAACTACCAATCGACCACCCCCAGAAATCTACCTCCTAAAGATCACACCCCAACACCCCACACTGGACGTAGAGACATTAGCAATGACCAATGCGCCTTCTGCAAAGAATTCAGCCATTGGAAATCCCAGTGTCCGGTTCTGCTAGAGATGAATAGAAATAGGGACCCCAGGGATGTGGCAGGTGGTCCGAGAAATAGAGTACAAGGACGAGGGCACACCAACAACACCAACAATGACAGATCAGGGAGATTGAACACATTTGACCGCCCCCGACAGAACCAATATCAACTGTCCGATGGTGAGAATGCCCCTGATTTTGCATAGGACTGCCAGGGGCAAGGGAGGGATCCAGTCGAGCTCTGTGTTGACCAGCAAGGTCCTTATGTCACCGCTAAGGTCCTGGGTACAGAGTCTCCATTTTTGGTAGACACTGGGGCGACACGTAGTGTGTTATCGAAACGACTGATTCCAAGGGCACCCTTGTCTGGCTCACACATTACATCGATAGGTTTCGATGGAACGCCCTCCACTAACCCCCTGTCCGTACCTATCACCTTTGACCTAGAAAACAACACCACTGACGCGACATTTCTGCTCTCCTCCAACTCCCCTGACGCCATCATGGGCATTGACTTACTGAAACATTTTCGAGCTACCATTAGGTGTTCCCCAGATGGGATCCAAGTCATCCTGTACGACAACCCAGACATGCCTAAATCTTGCCCTGCACGACACATGTGCTCCATAACCGATGCTGACCTGTCCTTGCTTGATACTCTGCCTCCGTACCTATGGGCCAAAAATGACTCTGATGTGGGATGAATGATGATTGACCCCATTCATATAACCGTAAGACAGGACGCTATGCTCCCGAAACTCCCACAATATCGGATATCTCCTGAAGGCGAAAAGGCACTGGTAGCGATCATTCAATCTCTGGTGGATGCGGGAGTGGTTGAAGAGGTGGTTAGCAACGTCTGCAACAGCCCAATCCTACCTATTGTTAAAAAGCAAGGCGAAGGAGATGAGAAAGCATACCGCTTCATCATCGACCTGCGAGAAATTAACAAAGTGGTTGTACCCCAATACCCTGTAGTCTCCGATATCACCACCATTCTGACCCTCATCCCGTCCACTGCCACCACCTTCACTGTTATCGACCTTAAGAATGCGTTTTTCTCTATCCCCATCCATCCAGACAGCCGTTATCTCTTCGGCTTCACTTTAAAATCCCGCTCGTACCGATTTTGTAGAGCTCCCCAGGGGTACTCTGAAAGTCCCAGCATTTACAGCCAGGCCCTCAAAAGACAGCTGGATGCCTTCCAGCTACCAGATGGAGTGGCGTTGATCCAATATGTCGATGATATCCTTTTGGCGGCCGACACCACCCCACTTGCAATAACAGCCACTGTCCAACTCCTACACTTTCTTGCAGAAAATGGCCATAAAGTTTCCAAAAAGAAATTACAGTTCTGCCAACCACAAGTGACTTACCTAGGCCATCTCCTGTCCAAAGAAGGGAGGAAACTTACACCCGACCGAATCCAAACCATCCTAGACACCCCCATCCCAAAAACACAAAAGCAAGTCCGCTCTTTGGTTGGCCTAACCTCTTTTTGCAGACAGTGGTTACCTAACTTCAGCCTCATTGTAAAACCCCTACTTGCCCTATTAACCAAAGATGCCTCCTTCCCGCTCCCTTGGACCCCTGAGTGTCAAGCATCCTTTTGTGAATTACGAAATGCACTCTGTTCAGCACCCGTCCTAGGAACCCCGTATTACTCCAAACCCTTCTCCCTCTTCACCCACGAAAGGGAGGGGTGTGCATTGTCTGTCCTAACTCAATCAATTGGTCCTAAGCAGCGCCCTTGTGCCTACTTCTCCGCCATTCTTGATCCTGTAGCCAGAGCTTTGCCTGCCTGTCTTCGAGCAGTAGCTGCCGCTGCTGTCTCTATCCGCCAGAGCGAAGGAATAGTACTTTCAAACTCCCTAACCGTGTTAGTACCCCATGCTGTCGACACCCTTCTGAACCAAACCAAGACTCAACATTTGACTAGCGCACGACTGACAGGGTACGAATTGACGCTACTTGCACCCCACATCACACTAAAGCGATGCATGACTTTGAACCCTGCCACATTACTGCCCCTGCCTGAAAATGACCCCGACGTTCCTCCCATACACGACTGTGTGACCCTCACGGACGAACAAACTAGGAGTAGAGTTGACCTCCGAGACACTGCTTTCACTGACCCCGATGGAGAGCTATGGGTAGACGGCTCATGCATCAAGCTCCCAGATGGCACCACTTCAGCTGCCTATGCAGTAACGACAGCCCGAACAGTAGTTGAAACAGCCTGCATCACACAACGATCTGCCCAGGCAGCAGAGCTGATAGCCCTCACACGAGCATGCATCATAGCCACAGGGACCACCGCGAACATATATACAGACAGCCAGTATGCCTTCGGGGTGGTTCACCATTTTGGACTCCTGTGGAGGGAGAGGGGATTCCTGACGTCCCACGGCACCCCTATCCTCCACGGAGATCTAGTCTCCGCCCTGATTGAAGCAGTTCTCCTCCCCAAACGATTAGCGGTGATCAAATGTCAGGCACACAAAAGGGTGACAGACTCAGTCGGACAAGGGAATGCACTGGCCGACATCACTGCACGAACCACAGCTGAGAATAGGACGGTGACACGCATGTATGTGACCAGGTCACAAGCAGAGAAATGGACTGACACAAGGGAAATGATCAGAGACATCCAGTCGGCCAGCACCCCTCACGAACTGATTAAATGGGCAGGGGTGGGTTTGAAGGATGATGAGGGCTGCTGGCGAACGAAGGATGCCAACAGATGGTTGCTGCCTGACTCATATCTGATCCCCATACTGACGATGGCACATTCCCCCGCACACATAGGATCTGCACCCATGATCGAACTCATTTCCAAAGTCTGGCACAACGACAAAATCCCCGATTCAGCCAGACGCCTAGTCCAGCAGTGCCTTATCTGTCTGCAACACAACCCCGGGAAGGGAACTGTGGTACCCCGGGGAGGGTTTGGGACCCCCAATCACCCCTTTGAGGTCCTTCAGATGGACTACATCCAACTAGAGAGATGCCGAAGCTTGAAGTATGTACTAGTCATCGTATGTGCCTTCAGCAAATGGGTAGAGGCCTATCCAACCCGTGACAACACTGCCATGACAACTGCCAAAGTACTACTGAAAGAATTCTTCCCTCGCTATGGCCTTTGTCGAATTTTGTGGAGCGACAATGGCCCCCACTTCATAGCTGAGGTTATCCAACTAATCCTAAAAGGATTGGGGGTGAAACAGAGATTTCACGCAGTCTTCCACCCCCAATCCGCCGGCCTGGTGGAACGCCATAATGCCACACTGAAGTTGAAATTGTCAAAAATAGTGGCAACCACCGGACTTAAATGGCCAGACGCTCTCCCTTTGGCCCTGCTATCGATGCGCTCTACCCCCACCAAACACCATTTGACCCCCTACGAGGTTGTATTCGGGCGACCGATGAACCTCTGGACTGCACCCAAGCCAACCTCCATTCATGACGTCCCGTACGTCCTACTATCTGATTATTTGTGCAAGTTAACTAAAACGTTGTCTGTCATTCATCAACAGGAGCAGCAGGCCATCCCCGATGCTTCCAGGGGCCCCGGCCACGACATCCAACCGGGAGATTTCGTTCTAATACGAAATTTCCAACGGACCAAGAGTCTGGAACCCCGGTGGACGGGCCCCTGGCAAGTGCTGATTACCACACGGACGGCGCTTCGAGTGGAGGGGAAGAGGCACTGGCTGCACGCGCATCACTGCCGGAAGGTCTCTGCAAACCTGGCCACGACAGAAAACGTCACCACCCAAGAAGAGCTCCTGAACAAAGACCGACCGACATTGAACTGTTACCCCGATACTGAGGCACTCGAACTTGCAAAATTCTCTGATCCCACTGTGCCATCCAGAGAAGGGTATTTCCTGCGTCGAAAGGAGGGAGCTTCGGCTAAGTAGGCCACGGACTAAGTTGAATCTCAGAACGGTGACCTAAGCACAACCAAGGGTTGCCGGGAGAGAAGCTAAACGAAGTCTGTGGTTCTGCCCGCTACCGAGCCCCTTGAAGGTGATGGAAGCGCCAGATAAGAAGATGATGGAAGCGCCAGATAAGAAGATGATGGAAGCAACAGGAAATACCCACTATAGAAACCCAAAGACTGACAATTTGCACAAATCAAAGACAATCGCCCTCTTTATTGTCTTCCTCTTCTGCCTCCTCCTCATGACCTCCTTCTGGATTCTGGAGGAAAGCACACCGGCTCATGAGGCATTGCTACCTACTGCACAACCAACACCCCTGAAAGAGCATCACCTAATCTCCCTGTCGCCTCAGCTCCGAGAAAGGCGCAGGGAATTCTGGAACAATTCCTTCGTGCAACTGTTGCACCAACACAACCTTGCTGCAAATGCTACGAACTGCTGGATCTGCGGGTTGCTCCCGCATGCCACTGGACACTCCATCCCCTTCATCCCTTCTCCTTTCTCAGTTCACGGCTCCTGCCTCGCCTGGTTGATCCTCATGCAAGAGAGCCACAAGGACAACGCCACTTCCAGCCAGACAGTGTCGCACTTCTACTCTGGGTTCTGGCTGAACAAAACCGGAAAGACCTCTGCTCCCCTGTGTCCTGCGCTCACAGGCGCCACCTTCCTTAAAGACATTCCAGCCAAAGAACGAGTCGAAGTACAGGTACTCCACAATCCAGCTAGATCCACGTTCTCTCATCTGCAGAAACAAACTACCGCCACTCTGACTGTGGCTCTTTCAGTCATCAATGTCACAGGTCTTGTGTGTCTCGAAGGCCAGGGAACACAGCTGGTGGGTCACAGTTCCTGCCGAATCACCAGAACATTGAACTCAGTTGATTCCCCTTCCTTTGTTGCTTCTCCAAATATGTACTTTGTGTGTGGCACCAAAGCTTACACCTGGCTCCCGAAAGGTTGGAAGGGTATCTGTTACATTGCCTTCGTTCTTCCACCCACATATGTAGCCCCTGCCAACCATCACCGGCAGAGGCGTGCAGATGACATCGGACAAGCCGACTCCACTGGAGCCCAGTTCCTAGATGCAGCAAAGGGACTTGTTCCTCTGTGGGGCCCAATGGCAAACAGCCGCGCTATCCGACACCTGACCCAGGCAGTAGAAACAACGATCAACATCACGGCTGGCATCCTCGCCAACAACACTGCGGAGCTTCAGGCGGTCCGCCTTGTAACCCTTCAAAACCGCCTTGTCCTAGATGTGGTCCTAGCCGACCGAGGAGGAGCATGCCGCATCATCGGATCTAGCTGCTGCACCTACGTGCCAGATAACTCGCCTTCAGTCTACAAAGCCATTGAACACCTCCACAGACTTTCCTCAGAGGTTCACCAAGAGCAGGAAGGATGGTCACTTGGGAGCTGGTTTTGGGACACTTTGAGGAACTGGGGTTGGAGGTTGTTTTCCTTCGTACTGATACCTGTTGTGATATTATGTGGGTGTTGCTTGGGTATTCAATGTCTACCCTCCTTGTGCAGCTTCGTTTCTAACTGTATGTGCCCAAAGACTTTGGACTTTCGAACTGAGCACATGAGTCCCCTCTACGAAGTAGAAATACGTGGCCTTATGGGGATAAATCCAAACTGACAAGTTGGCGAGACATGTTAAAAGGGAGGACTGTGGAATTTTAGTTTGCGAGCTAAACATCATCTGCGCCAGCTTGTCACCCACGTACGACGTGCATGGCAGCCATTTTAGGTATCATGGTCTCCCTGTCCACGATCGATCGCCAGCGCGCCCCTCTGACCCAGCAAGCATCCTCCGCGCACCCTGGCTCCCCCTCCCTCCCCCTCATGAGCATAACCCTTCTGCATGACCCTGTCCTTGGGAGTCACGCCTGCGCCTGACCAGCATCTCCTCTCCTCCCATGAATGCCCCTCTGTTGATAAACCTTCCCTCCGCACTCGATTGTCCACGCGGCATGAATACCACTCCTTTGATGACCCCTTCCCCCGTGTCCAGCTGTCCACACAGGTCCGAGGCCATCGCCTAAGCCGGGAGATATCATTTACTGCCCCTTATTGTATGAAGTCGATCTTCTTCAAAGGACCCTCTATTGACCAAGACCTCCCCACCCCCTGGGATATGATCAGGCGCACACATCCTAAGACTCGGCGGAACACTCAGCTGCGTGATGACCCCCTCCTCTTATCAGCAGGTTGAGGACCTCTATTGTGGAGGTATATGGGGGTGGGATTGACACGAGGATTACGGGGACGTCTTTTTCCTTACTTCACAATGTTCTGATTGTAATAAAGAAAGGTCACATGCCATAAACCAGTGTATAAGAGGCCAGGCCTCCGAGAGGCTGTTAGAGCACCTCGAGACGATACCTTGTTGTCTGATCTGATGTGTTCTGCTCCGTCGGAATAAAACTACTGTTTCCTGCCTTCTGGTCTCCGGCGCCTGCCTCATTGCTTGGTAATTTGAATGGTACAAAGGCGGTTAGCGCCGGGCAAATCTTGAAAAAGGTCATAGCCCTACCTTTTTTCACACCCCCTTCACTCAACTGGAACTGGACTGGACGTAACTGGAAGGGATATTCATCCAGACCACTAGGAGAGGATGGCAAGACCTCCACCAACACCTCCAAGAAAACGCCGAACCTAATTTCCTGAAATGTGTGTCTATGGACTATTTCATGGACACATTTTCTGTTTCTGAGGAGAGATGCATTATGTACAATGGACTGTAAACAATCTGTGCTCAGCAAATATAGTTTCATCCACCATGAAGGATTTGTTTCATCAATGTCCTTTTAAAGCTATTGCACTATTAAAAAAATAAAATGCATATAAAACAAAGTGAAAGACTGGTGTTGCATTTATTGTGGGAATATATTTTCTATGTCTTCTGTACATCTGCTAAACAATATGATACAAAAACAACTGATAGATACCAACTTGGTAATGTGTTTCCCATGTTTAAATAAGATAGAAAAAGAAACAATGAAATCAGAATGTATTGGTGTTATACATATCTAGATAACAAGTTTATGACACAATCAAATATGCATTCCACAAACCATGCCGAAGCCAAACAGTCTGTGCCACTGAGGATCAGACAATCTAAAACCTTGACACCTTGGAAAAAAGGGAATATTACATGGAATCAAATTAAATAGGCCAACTATTACTTTTGCATGACTGCAGCTGAGCCAACACCCTGCCCTCACACTAGGAATCCTACATCAATACCAGCAATGGTCCACATCAGGGCAGTCTACACATTTTAGACCACATTACCATGTCATGACACTGTGACAATATCTGGTGCCATGTCACAACCACCATTCAGTGGCGCGCTACAAAGAAAATATTTTCAACTATGAGGAGACACATCAACAGCTTCCTTCACTGAACATCAATTGAAGATTTAGTTAATGTGAAGGGGGATCAATATGCTATGGCCTGACATGCACATCTGGTTAGCAAGTTACGCACCACAGAAAAGAGGTCTAACCTTCTAATGTATTAGCACCCTTCATGGTGCAGCTCCTCCTGGTAGCTGCTGCTGCCCCCGTTGCTGCTGCTAGCCTTCTGGGTAGGAGTTCAAGGCCCTCCTCCACCCGCAGGCTCCTGCCTGCTCCTCACCACTGGTGGACTAGTGGTAGAGTGTCACTGCTCTGCTGCTGGGCTGTCCCCCTCTTTCTCTTTTCTGCTTTCTGCCTTTATGTCAGCTTTTTTTCCTGATTCTGCTTCTTACCTTTTGCCTTTTCTTCTCTTTTTTCACCACCCTCGCCCCAGTGATCCCCAGCGTCCCCGCCCCCTCCAATGACCCTTCCTGCTCCCGTGTTTCTTACCTCCCTGCAGCAATACTTAATGGCAGCCGCTGCGCGATGGAAGTGCAGTCCACTGTCCTTCTAGTGGACTTGCTCCATTTGTGGCGCAGCTCCGCCTGGTAGCTGCTGCTGCCCTGTTGCTGCTGCTGACCATCTGATCAGGAGTTCAAGGCCTTCCCCCACCCGCAGGCTCCTGCCTGCGCCTCATCCCAGGTGGTCTAGTAGCAAAACATCAGTTCTCTGCTGCTGGACTGCCCCTGTCTCTCTTTTCCGCTTTTTCTGCTTTCTGCCTTCATATCAGCTTTTTGCCCTGATTCTGATTCTTGACTTTATTCAGCTTTTTTCATTTCCCCTTTTCTTCTCTTTTTTTGCCACAACCGTCCCTGCTGCTGCGATACCCCGCTGTCCGGCTCCCTCCAGTGACCCGCCCCGTATTTCCTGCCTGCCAGCTGTCCAACACCCCGCTGTAGGCGTGCCAAAGGCAAGCCGGCTGCACCCATCCACGCTTGGACTGCGCCCAGACCACGGACCCTGGCTCTCGGACCCTCCATCCACACAATGCCTGCACCCTCCTCGCCCTCAACACAGGATACCACACCGACTGCCAACTCGCTGCTCTGAAGGACACCCAAGGACCCTTCTCATGCCAGAACTGCAGCCACACATTCACCCACACCAACATACCCGCTCCTTTCGCTGCTCAGCCAACCAACAGCGCACTCAACCAGAATACTGCATCCCTTCAGAAAATCCTCACCAACATTGCGCAGTGAAGCATCTAGTCATGTTGCCAACACACGCAGCGGAGCACACATTCAACCACATGTTCTCTGCCAGCAGGAACATCACCTAAGACCACGCCACAAACTCCTCTAGATCGGCCACCATTGCGTGCATTTCATCTTCAACTATCCAACCATACTCCACTGCACCCATCGTCCCCCCATCGCAGCTGGAACAAGATCACAGGGGAACATATCACTGCCTTTCTTAGCACCACCACACTGCCGCCCACAGCAGACGCCAACACCCCAGTTTGCAACCTCCACCAATGGATAACCAACTGCACCAATGCCCTGACTCTCCTCAAGAAGGACCCCGGCAAATCTTACACCAAGAAAAGCCAGCTGGTTCACATCTGACCTTTGCGAGTCCAGACACACCTACAGACGACTCGAGAAGAGATGGAGGAAAAACAAGACCCAACAAACCCAGGCAGCCTTCAAAACCACCGCAACCACACACCATCTCCTCCTCAAATCCAGAAAAAAAATGGCCCTCCAAGACAGAATCTACGACAACACACACAACAGTAAAGAACTCTTCGCATTTGTCAAGGAGTTCGCCAGGCCCGGCAGTGAGACCACAGATGTCCCATATTTCACAGAGAAGCCACCTCCATCGCCCCTGAACTCAAGCGCACCATCAACAGCTCCATCAAGACTGCCACCTTCCCCAATGACTGGAAACATGCCGAGATCAACCCCCTGCTGAAAATACTATCTGCCGACCCGACAGACCTCAAAAACTCATGAACATCTCCTTGCTCCCCTTCCCAGCAAAGGTCGCAGAGAAGGCCATCAATGCCCAACTCTCTTTTTTGTGTTTAAAAAGCTTTTTTAGATAATATCAGAAGATACATAAGGCCAGCAAATACAAGAAAGGCATAATAAACAAAAGAATATAAAACACAGCTGGCAGTGAAAACAAAAAAGAAAGCTGTTTGTATTTTATAAAGGCAATAAGGGCATGGAAGTAAAGGAAGGGAAGGGAGGGAAAAAAGGTAATATTCTTACAAATGAGGAACATGCAAATTGCATAACCTTAAATCATTATAAAAAGGAATCTTATTATAATTAGAGACACATTGTGCCAACAAGAGGTCAGAGAAAAAAGAACTGAGAAAATGAAACAATTACGGAGGTTTAAAATTCTCAGAACATAAACGAGGATTTTTTGTTATTACATTCTTATCTGAATATGACGTAAGTGGCAACCAAAAAAGATCTCTGTTAATAGATGGTTTACATAAGAAGGCAAAAGCAATATCTAGTCAATGATAATGGCACAGATTGTTCCACCAGTGTTGAACAGAAAGTTTTGTTAAATGTTTCCTATTAAGTGCTATTTGTTGGAAAGCTAAAGCCAGCATAAGTTCGAATAGACCATGTTTATGAATAGGTAGATCCAAAGATTCTAATAAACTCCCAGTGAAAAGAACGAGATTAGAAAAAGAAAGGTTAATATTAAATATAAGAGAAATATAAGACCACATTTTCCTCCAAAAAGAAATAACAATAAGGCAAAGAAAGAGAAGATGCATGAGGTCAGCAGTGGGGGATCCACATGTCTAGCAGTTCATGTTAGTAGCGTGATAAAAAAGTAGCTATAGAAATGTGGGTGAAATAAAGCCTATGATAGAGAAAGAACATAGATTAAGTGACAGAGGCAGATCTAGATAAGGCGTGTTTATATATTGGAGAAGCCTTAGGAAGGGTAACAAGAATCTTAAAAAGAGAGTTTTCTCCAGGAGGAGGAGGAATTGATGGAAGAGAATAGAATGTGTCAAGAATAGCTGCCATCAAAATAGAGAATTTCAGCCAAAGGTGGATTGGAATTGAGGAAATGAACATGGAGTCGAACCATCAAAGAAGTCATTGTCCCAATCTATTCCCCTTAGTCTCCAGGATTTTCAAAAGATAGTTCTGTTATTGGTGAATGTAAAAAAGATTCCCTCAAAATTATCTTTGGCTGGGACAAAGTTTTCAACAAGGAACATGTGTGCCTGTACAAGGGAAGACAAGTTTGAGGAGTTTTGGCTGAGAAGGCCAGAACTTCCTTTATAGAGAAGGGTAAAAGTAAATAGCATTCATTAGTAAACTATAGCGGTGTAAAGGGGGAAGGATCAGAAAGGAGCCATTTAGAGGTTTGACGGACGCAAAAGCATTTGTGATAAATACGAAAGTCAGGAAAATTAACACCTCCATTGGAGTTTGTCTTCCAAAGAAGTGATAAGGACATTTTTTTTTTCCAAAGAAATTTGGAAAGGCGAGAGTCGATCTTCTACAAATAACAAGAAGGTATATAAATAGGGATCATAGAGAGAATATAAAGTAAAATAGGAGTGATCATCATTTTAATGGAGTCTAGCCGTCCCCAGCATGAAAGTAATTTGTCAATGCAAGATAAGGCCTCTACCATATTTACTTTGACCGAGGAAGATATGGAATTGGAGAACCATATTTCTAAGTACTTAATATTAGATCTCTTCCATAAAAACCCAGTTGAAGAAAAGGAGTTTAAACTTTCGTAAGGGGGAGAATTTCTGTTTTATCCGAATTGATCTTGTAACCATAGACCAGGAAGAATGATGAGATTTTGTGAAGTAAGGAAGGAATAGATACTTCAGGGTTGGAAATTAAAAGTAAAGTTTCATCTGCACATGCAGAAAGTTTTAGATGGTGATCACCATAGGGAAAGTGGTATATAGAGTCATTATTGAGGATGGATGATTAAAAGGGTTCAACCGCTAGAATGAAGAGAATAGGGGAGAGGGGACAACCTTGACGGACTCCATGTTGTAAAGGGAAGTAAGAAGAGGTATAACCATTAAGTAGCACCGAGGCTCTAGGGGCAGAATATAATAAGGAAATAAGAAGGATCATTTTGGGACCGAAGCCATGCCACTTCAGAGATTCAAATGAAAAGGACCAATCCACCCTATCAAATGCTTTTTCAGCATCAACGGATATTGCCACTAAGGAGGTAGAAAGAGAAAGGATTTTGTATGACATTAAGAAATAGACAAGAATTATCGGATGTTAGTCTACCTTTGACAAACCCACACTGTTCCTTACCAACCAAATAAGATATAAGAGGTTCTTGTCTTAGAGCAAGTAATTTAGCAAATATTTTATAATCAACATTGACCAAAGATATGGTGCGATCATTTTTACAAAACATAAGGTCTCAACCTTCTTTATGATTTAAACAAATCGAGGCTTCTTGAAAAGTACTGTTCGTTTTACTGGAAAGAAAAAATGAATGAAAAAGAAAGAAAAGTTTAGGGAACAATTTTTTAGAGAAATGTAAATAGAATTCGACTATAAAGCCACCCGGTCTGGGGATTTTACCTTTCTTTAGAACTGATATGGCATGGGAGATTTCTTCAGAAGGTAGATCTGTTTCAAGTACAGAAAAGTTGAGATGATCATTAGAGGGGGTGGGAAGTTATTGAGATAAGATTGGATAAGGGGAATAGATGGTGGGGATTCTGGAGTGTATAAATCTTTATAAAATAACATAAATTCATTGAGAATGTCCATATCTTTATGGATAAGTTTTACATCTGAGGAGTAAATGGACTTGATTAGAGTACGATCCTTCCGGGATTTAAGGTAATAAGCCAGAAGTTTACCCACTTTATTACGTCCACCATAATAACAAGCATTGCTTCAGAGAAGTATAGAAGATGCGTTATCAGTGGTAGCTTTATTAAAATTTTATTTAGCGCAAACGAGTTCTTTTATGATTGATAGCGTCCTATGGTCAGGTGTAACATTTGTGCTCTAGGGATTTAATATTTGTTAGTGTTGCTTTGTGTTGTTGAAGGAAAGGTTTCTTTTTTTTAGACAGTGATATAACCTAGCCGTAGCCTTAAAAGAATCCAATAATATATGGGGAGTGGTACTATGATCATTTTTCAGTTCAAAATAATTCTTTAGCAAAGGAGGTAAGTGAAGAGGAGAAAAGAGGGTCTAGCAGCAGGGAATTGTTAAAACGCCAGCGGGAAGATCTGGGATGTGGAGGGAGGAAGTCAAAATCAGCAACAATCAGTGCGTGATCAGAAATAACAATAGGTTCAATAGAGGAAGAGATAAGATTTTGAGATAAGGATTGTGAAAGAAGGACATAGTCTAGTCAAGAAAGAGAATTATAAGGTGGAAAGAAAAATGAAAAGTCAATAGTGTCTGGATGAGAAAGGCTCCAAGCATCCACAAGGTGTGATTGGGAAATAGAATTAAGGAATTGTTTATGGGATTTATGAGGAATGAAGCATACTTAGGACTGGCGTTCAATAAAAGGGTCAACAACTTGATTGCAATCAACTCCTAGAATAAAGAGAACATCTCTAAACTGAATACATTTTTGTGTAACAGTAAGCCAAAAAGTATAGTCTGGGTGAGTAGAGCCATAAACATTAAATACAGTCAAAGAGGTATTATTAATGAACAATTTAGCTTACAACCATCTCCCCTCCGTATCTATCTCCTGCGATAAAACCTTGCATTTCAATTTTTTATGACGTAGAATTTTAACAGCATTTTTTTAGAGGAGGTGGAGGAGACCAAAACTATACCAACCCAACCCTTTTTCAATTTTAATGCCTCTGGTTTTGTAAGATAAGTTTCTTGTAGAAAGACCAAATCAGGGTTATAAGAGGCAAGATGGGACAATATTCTCTGTCTTTTGATTGGAATGATAAAACCTTTCACATTCCAAAATATAATATCAACAATATATAAAGAACTATGCGTTTAACAGTAAAGCAATGATTGAAGAGAAGAAAGAAACAAGCCTTTTTGAGCGATTTTTAATATAAAGGACATGGGCTTTGATTTATGTTTTGGTTTTTGAAACATAAATAAAAGCCATTGTCATTTACAATGCCAATAGGTCAAACTTGTGTAAATGCGAGATCTATTGCATTGCAAATGCTTGTTGTTACCGAAAAGCCCTTTCCACAGCACATACTGGCTCTTTTAACGTTGCTCACAAAAACAAACAAGTACAGGAAAATCACAAGATGGCTTTGTGTTACCAAAAAGCACAATGCTCCAGCACTGGATTTATAATCAACATAGTCGCAGAACTTAAATCCCAATGGCAGGAGTCAGGAGGCCTCACAAGGAACATATTAACCTGTAATAATGTGCTCGAATCTGTTGGAGGAATATAGTTAAAGACCAGTGTGCACACTGATGGGAAACATGTGAGTCCAGGACAGTATCTCCTATGAATGAGCAGTGCGGACCCTGAGTAACAGTCTCTTAATCATGCAGGTTTGCCATCTGCACTAGTCCTGTAATTATCAGGACTAGTCTTATTGTTGTCATCGGCGCTAGTCTCGTTGTCATTGGCACTAGTCTTGGTGTCATTGGCACTAGTCTCATTGTTATCATCAGTGCTATTTTCGTTGTCATTAGCACTAGTCTCATTGTTATCATCAGCGCTATTCTCACTGTTCTCGTTAGCACTAGTCCCACTGTTATCATCAGAGCTATAGTCATTGTTATCATCAGTGCTATTCTCATTCTTGCCATGAGCACTAGTCCCATCGTTATCATCAAAGCTATTTTTATTGTTCTCATCACCACTAGTCCCATTGTTATTATCAGGGCTATTCTCATTGTTGGCATCGGCACTAGTCCCATTGTTATCATCAGTGCTATTCTCATTGTTGGTCTTTGCACAAGTTGCATTGTAATCATCAGTGCTATTCTCATTGTTGGCATGGGCACTAGTCCCATTGTTATCATCAGTGCTATTCTAATTGTTGGCATCGGCACTAGACCCATGGTTATCATCAGCGCTATTCTCATTGTTGTCAGGAGCACTAGTCCCATTGGTATCATCAGCACTATTCTTATTGTTGTCATCTGCACTAGTCCCATTGTTATCATCAGTGCTATTCTCATTGTTGGCATCAGCACTTGTCCCATTATTATCATCAGAGCTATTCTCATTGTTGGCTTGGGCACTAGTCCAATTGGTATCATCAGCGCTATTCTCATTGTTGGCATGAACACTAGTCCCATTGGTATCATCAGCACTATTTTAATTGTTGGCATGGGCACTAGTCTCATTGGTATCAACAGCGCTATTCTCGTTGTTGGCATCAGCACTAGTCATCTTCGTCCCATTGGTTTAATCAGTGCTATTCTCATTGTTGGCATGGGCACTAGTCCCATTGGTATCCTCAGCGCTATTCTCATTGTTGTCATGGGCACTAGTACCACGGTTATCAGTGCTATTCTCATTGTTGGCATCAGCACTAGTCCCATTGTTATCATCAGTACTTTTCTCATTGTTGGCAACAGCACTAGTCCCATTGTTATCATCAGCGCTATTCTCATTGTTGACATCGGCACTAGTCCCATTGTTATCATCAGTGCTATTCTCATTGTTGGCATCAGCACTTGTCCCATTGTTATCATCAGAGCTATTCTCATTGTTGGCTTGGGCACTAGTCCAATTGGTATCATCAGCGCTATTCTCATTGTTGGCATGAACACTAGTCCCATTGGTATCATCAGCACTATTTTAATTGTTGGCATGGGCACTAGTCTCATTGGTATCAACAGCGCTATTCTTGTTGTTGGCATCAGCACTAGTCATATTGGTCCCATTGGTTTCATCAGTGCTATTCTCATTGTTGGCATGGGCACTAGTCCCATTGGTATCCTCAGCGCTATTCTCATTGTTGTCATGGGCACTAGTCCCACGGTTATCAGTGCTATTCTCATTGTTGGCATCAGCACTAGTCCCATTGTTATCATCAGTACTTTTCTCATTGCTGGCAACAGCACTAGTCCCATTGGTATCATCAGCGCTATTCTCATTGTTGACATCGGCACTAGTCCAGTTGTTATCATCAGTGCTATTCTCATTGTTGTCAGGAGCACTAGTCCCTGTAACAGTCAACCGAGTATAAGGTCCATGGACAGCTGCATATCTGATGGTCACTGATTTACATTTATTTATTTATTTATTTATTTATTTTTATTTTATATTCTTCTATAGCGCAAGAATAGACCCTCGAAGGGGTATCTCCGCGCTTTGCCAGTAAGTAAATCCTCAGATGTTAAATGAAGAGGAGAATGGAGCATTTAGAGAGAGAGATTATTTCAGTTAAATGGGAAATAGATGTGTTTTCAAGACCTTGCGAAAGGTCAGATGATTGGTCAGTGTCCTTATCTCAAAAGGCAGAGAGTTCCAGAGCTTTGGTCCAAGGTGGGCTAGGGCTCGCCCCCCTTGTCTGGCCTTCTTTATTCTGGGCACCTGCAGAAGTTGTTGGTTCACAGAGCGCAGGGTTCGCCCAGGGGCATAAGGCAGGAAGATGTTGGCCAGATATTTAGGGCCTTTGCCTATCACACTTTTGTGAATTGTGCATAGGGTCTTAAATTGCACTAGTTTCCTCACTGGTAACCAATGAAGTTTGGTCAGCAGGGGAAGGGAGGGAGTCCTGGGGGGGCATTGAGGACTATCCTAGCTGCCGTATTTTGGATTACTTGCAGTTTTTTGATCTGCCCTTCATTTGCTCCCAAAAGAAGGCCGTTGCAGTAATCCACTCTGCTGATGATTAATGCCTGCACTAGTGTTTTTCTATGGCAGTCTGGCAGGTAGGGAAACACTCTCCTTAGCATACCGATGGCTCGGAAACAGGTGCTTGCCATCTGGTTTACGTGGTCCTTGTAGGTAAGTGTTTGATCTATTAACACTCCTAGATTTCTCACTGTGTTTTTAGGGCTAGGGACGGGGCCTAATTCCAGGGGCCACCAGTCCGGTGTCCAGTGTGTTGTTGCTTGCCCAAACAACATGACCTCAGTTTTTCCTATATTGCATTGGAGGCAGTTTGCTGACATCCAAGCAGATATTGCTCTCATTCCCTCTGCGAAGGATTTTTTTATCGCAGGTGTCAGATCTTTAAAGGGAAAGAGGAGTTGGGTGTCGTCAGCGTACGACACTGGTGTAAACCCAAATGATCTTGCTAGGTTGGCTAGGGGAGCCACATACACATTGAAAAGTGTAGAGCTTAAGCAGGAGCCCTGTGGCACTCCCTTATTGAGCTCCCTGTGGATGGATTTGTGGGAGCCCAGCCTAACCTCTTGAGAGCGTCCTGACAGAAAGCTTTCCATCCATGCCAATGCCGTGCCCTCCAAACCTACGTCTTTTAGTCGCTCAAGAAGACTTTGTGAGACACCGTATCGAAAGCGGCGGAGAGATCCAACAGCACCAGAATCATAGAATTGCCCCCATCCAGTGCCATTCTGATGTTATTGGTCACTGTTTGGAGGGCAGATTCGGTGCTGTGGTTTGGCCTGAACCCAGATTGGGAATAGTCCAGGCCCTCCGTCGCTTCAAGATGTTGTGACAGATAGGTGTTCACATGCTTCTCAGCTATCTTACTGATGTATGGTAAGAGTGAAATAGGACGCAGGTTGGAAGGTCGGTCCGTGGGGAAGCAGCTTTCTTGCGTATTGGGTTTACTACCGCCCTCTTCCAGTCTGCTGGGACTTGTCCTTTCGTAAGAGATGTATTGATGACATTCTGTATGAAGGGGCCCAGGAGAGGGAGCAGAGGAGGAACCATCTTAGCAGGGAGAAGGTCGTTTGGAGACCTTGATTTAATGTAGGTAATAAGGTGAGGGAGATCTGCACTATCAATAAGGGGAAAGTGTGATATGGGACATCCACTGTCTTTGGGCAGGTTTGGGGGTATAATCCTGCTAGCACCCTTTGTACTGTTATTGGCAGCCACTATTTTCTCATATATAGTGTCAATTTTACTTTCAAAAAAGGACGATATCTCGTCACATAAAGTCTGTGAGAACTCCTCTGCGCTTTCACATGCGGCAGGATTAACAAAGTTTTGGAGGATTTTGAAAAGCTCCTTTGGACAGTTAGTGGCTTCTTCTAGTTGTTGCAGGAGGCGATTTTTCCTAGCCTGTTTGATGTTTTTGTAGTACTGAGATTGAGCATGATGAAAGATCGCTCTAGTATCCTTGGTCTTATATTTTCTCCATTTTTTTTCGGCTTGCCTACATTTTTGTTTTTCCTCCCTTAACTCCTTAGTGTACCAGCTTTCTTGTTTGGAGGCAGGATGTTCTTTGTATAGCTTTAAAGGGGCCAACGTGTCAATGGCTTGTTTGATTGAGCCTGTAAGTTTATCCAATGCTACATCCACTGTATCTTCTGCTGATATAGTGGGTTGTACCCATGTTTCCTGTAGATTGCTTAGGGAGATTTTGTGCCATTGACGGCGCCAAGAAGGAAGGGAGGGTCCTTTATTTATCGGTCTTTTGGGAGTAAGGAGTGTGAATTCTAGAAGAAAGTGGTCTGTCCATAAAATTTCTCTGGCTGGAAGACAGATGACCTTGGGACCATTGGAAGAAACAAGGTCTAGCGTGTGGCCACCATTATGCGTGGGTCCAGTATTTTTTATCTCTAGACCTACATTTAGCAAGTCAGTGATTAGGGCACTAGAATCAGATAAAGTTGGTAAGTCTACATGAATGTTGAAGTCCCCTAGAAGAATGAAGTCTTCATTGGATTTAAGTTGGGGAGCTAGTAGTTCTTGGAGAAGGAGAGAAAAATCGGGGTTTGGTCCTGGTGGGCGGTACACAAGGGCTCCTTTCGAGAAGGTGTGGTTAGTAAGGGCAATTTTAAAAAACATAATTTCTAATTGCAGACTTTGATATTGTGAAAATATGGTGACCTTTAGATCATACTTATGTATGATTGCTAGTCCACCGCCTGTCTTCCCTTCTCTGTCTAGATGTTTCAATTTGTATCCGATTGGGATCCCTAATGTTACGGCTGTGATGGTGTGGGGTTTCATCCAAGTTTCAGTGAGGAAACATATGTCTGGTTGGATGGAGTTTACCAGGTCCCATACCTCATGCTGGTGTTTAGGCAGGGATCGTACATTTAGGAGGAAAGCCTTCAGCCCAGTAACAGGGGCTCCTGCGTTGGGCGGTGCGTTGTTACCACGTAGTCGGTGGTAACATTGGAAACATGAAAATGCTCCTTCTACAGTGTGCCATGGTATTTTAGAACCACATGCTGTCTATGGTTTTAAGTCTAATAGAGCATACGATGTGGACACATACCTAAACGTGGCAAGATGGAGGGAGCAGTGTCCCTGGCCCCTGTGTCCCGTCCTGTCGCGGACGGGCGCAGACGGGCAGCTCTTTGGCGGGTCTTCGGCGGGGCTGCGCGCGATCGCTGCGCGCTCGGGAAGGCGCGAGGGCTATATAGCGCTGTGAGTAACCACTAGAGCGCTAACCGCTCCCAGTGGACCAGGAAGTACACAAGAAGTTAGTCAAAGAGCCTACCACCCCCTTGTGAGCGAGGGAGGCGGCAGCCTAGCGTTTCCCCAAGCGAGGAGGGCTGGAAGCAGAGCTGCTTTCAATGGATGCGTGGGTGCAGGTAATGCGCTCCAATTTTAAAAAACACACATGTATAATACAGTGTATTACAATTTCAGTAAAATGTTGCTCCAATTCAAATTAAAATCGCTACCTTAACATAAGCGTTTCTCCTGGGTGAGGAAACCGGCAGCAGGTTAGAGACACTGCCACTGTCTCCTTCCCACAGCGAGCACCCCAGGCGCTCTGCCTATATAGCGCTGTGAGTAACCACTAGAGCGCTAACCGCTCCCAGTGGACCAGGAAGTACACAGGAAGTTAGTCAAAGAGCCTACCACCCCCTTGTGAGCGAGGGAGGCGGCAGCCTAGCGTTTCCCCAAGCGAGGAGGGCTGGAAGCAGAGCTGCTTTCAATGGATGCGTGGGTGCAGGTAATGCGCTCCAATTTTAAAAAACACACATGTATAATACAGTGTATTACAATTTCAGTAAAATGTTGCTCCAATTCAAATTAAAATCGCTACCTTAACATAAGCGTTTCTCCTGGGTGAGGAAACCGGCAGCAGGCTAGAGACACTGCCACTGTCTCCTTCCCACAGCGAGCACCCCAGGCGCTCTGCCTATATAGCGCTGTGAGTAACCACTAGACCGCTAACCGCTCCCAGTGGACCAGGAAGTACACAGGAAGTTAGTCAAAGAGCCTACCACCCCCTTGTGAGCGAGGGAGGCGGCAGCCTAGCGTTTCCCCAAGCGAGGAGGGCTGGAAGCAGAGCTGCTTTCAATGGATGCGTGGGTGCAGGTAATGCGCTCCAATTTTAAAAAACACACATGTATAATACAGTGTATTACAATTTCAGTAAAATGTTGCTCCAATTCAAATTAAAATCGCTACCTTAACATAAGCGTTTCTCCTGGGTGAGGAAACCGGCAGCAGGTTAGAGACACTGCCACTGTCTCCTTCCCACAGCGAGCACCCCAGGCGCTCTGCCTATATAGCGCTGTGAGTAACCACTAGAGCGCTAACCGCTCCCAGTGGACCAGGAAGTACACAGGAAGTTAGTCAAAGAGCCTACCACCCCCTTGTGAGCGAGGGAGGCGGCAGCCTAGCGTTTCCCCAAGCGAGGAGGGCTGGAAGCAGAGCTGCTTTCAATGGATGCGTGGGTGCAGGTAATGCGCTCCAATTTTAAAAAACACACATGTATAATACAGTGTATTACAATTTCAGTAAAATGTTGCTCCAATTCAAATTAAAATCGCTACCTTAACATAAGCGTTTCTCCTGGGTGAGGAAACCGGCAGCAGGTTAGAGACAATGCCACTGTCTCCTTCCCACAGCGAGCACCCCAGGCGCTCTGCCTATATAGCGCTGTGAGTAACCACTAGAGCGCTAACCGCTCCCAGTGGACCAGGAAGTACACAGGAAGTTAGTCAAAGAGCCTACCACCCCCTTGTGAGCGAGGGAGGCGGCAGCCTAGCGTTTCCCCAAGCGAGGAGGGCTGGAAGCAGAGCTGCTTTCAATGGATGCGTGGGTGCAGGTAATGCGCTCCAATTTTAAAAAGCACACATGTATAATACAGTGTATTACAATTTCAGTAAAATGTTGCTCCAATTCAAATTAAAATCGCTACCTTAACATAAGCGTTTCTCCTGGGTGAGGAAACCGGCAGCAGGTTAGAGACACTGCCACTGTCTCCTTCCCACATTAGTAAAAGGCTTCTGCTCCGGTCCACCCTGCCTGTAGCACAGCGCCTCACTGTGAGGTTAAGAATCAGAGAACAGAAAGCGCACCAGTAAGAAATTAGATGAGGCATATTCGGGCTAATGAAGTGTCCGAGACCAATGGAATAGGAGGCAAAGAAACGCTGAAGGCAATGCATCTCCAAAAAGATCAAACAATAGGAACCGGTGCATCGCACATTTCCAGCTGCATTCACTGTTTTAATTGCATTTACATAACACTTGCTACCTGTGGCAAGGCATCGAGTCATGCATGACATACTAAATAGCCCACATTCCCTCTCAGAAGTCACCCCACTTACATTTACTGTCACTACCTTCAAACTTGTGCAGAGCTCTACAGTCTTAATATGGCTTGCGCTACTGCATCACGCTTCCCTGTGAAATGGATCCCCAAAAAAAGAAGCCCGCGAGTGGTGCGCACACGCCACTGCGAGCCTTGTGGTTTCAATTATCTTGCCCGTGTCTGGGCACGATTACTGAAACCACATGACGGCCGGTGCGCATAATTGACACCAATAGGCCATGGGTGGAGCAATGCGCCGCCTTTGGCCTATTGCGTGCTGACTTTGTAAAACACACGCACGCAAAAGCCAATACCGTCCCCTAAAAGGAAAAGCACACGCTCGTGCATGTGCCATTCCTAGGTCAGCTAATGAAACCCCATTTTTACCTACTAAGGGGCTGATTCCGATTCGGTAAAATCCCTATAAAAAATAGCCGTACGGAGCATATTTCCCATACAAATCGTACCCGTAAACGTCCTATACGTACGATGAAGTAGATTCGGATCCAAAGCAGATCTCCGTATGAATCGTACTAAACACCGAATGACAAAAAATACGTGCAATTTGTATCCAGAACACGTATTACGCAACATCCGTACGTAAATAAGCAGCAGTTTCCGACTCAGCAAGTACGATTCGTCTCTGTGACACTCCGTACGACCCTTTTTCTATGGGAGCTCAAACCGTCCGTAAAAGCAGAGTCCAACGCGAACCGCATCCCCAGTACGCGACATACACGCCAGGAACCCCATCGCCCGCGTCATCCCAGTCCTGTACGCCTATGACCTGGTGCACAGAAACCAACGACGGCACATACGGCGAGAACAACGTACCGCAACAACGGAAGTGTACTTGTACGGTGGGTCTTACACACTCGCGTATAGCATCATTGCAATAGTAATGCGAGGCACACACACGCCATGAATGTAGCGGTATGGTACGTTTCACACTCTTGCGTATGGCAACATCACAATAGTGATACGATGCGCACACACACCTGGAATGTAGGGGTACGGTGCATTTCACACGCTCGCGTATGGAAACATCACAATAGTGATACGATGAGCACACATGCCCGGGAAGTAGGGGTACAGTGCGTCTCACGCACTCGCGTATGGCAACATCACAATAGTGATACGATGTGCACACACGTCAGGAATGTAGGGGTACGGTGCGTTTTACACGCTTGAGTATGGCACCATTGCAATAGTGATACGATGCGCACACATGCCAGGAATGTAGGGGTACCGTGCGCTCGCCTATGGCACCATGAAAATAGTGATACGAGGCAACACACACACCATTAACCCCATCGTCCGTGTCACCCCAGTCCTGTACGCCTAGGACCTGGTGCGAGAACAACAACTGGGGCTGGGGGGGGGGGGTGAGGGGCAGGAAACATCACCCATACCAAAGTCCCACCCCATAATCTGTATGCCATACATCACCACCAATGTCCGGTGACCTGAGGGGTTGTGTCCAGCAACCCCTGCATACCGCACAAACGGAAGGGTACGCGTCAATCTGGCCCTGCATATTACGTTCACATTGGTATGTGCAGGTCTGGAGCAGTGTCCAGCTCCAAGGGGGGGTGGGTGTACATCACTACCAGGAGTGGCCAGTCATATGGGGGCGGGTGAAGAGGACTCCCAGCAGTGGCCAGCCAAATGAGGGGTGTGTGGATATGACTACCAGCAGTGGCCAACAGAATGGGGGTGCGTGCAGAGGACTCCCAACAGTGGCCCGCCATATGAGGGGTGGGTGGATATAACTACCACCAGTGACCAATAGTATGGGAGTGGGTGTGGAGGACTCCTAGCATTGGCCAGCCATATGAGGGATGGGTGGATATGACCAACAGCAGTGGCCAACAGTATAGGGGTGGGTGCAGAGGACTCCCAGCAGTGGCCAGCCATATGAGGGGTGGGTGGATATGACTACCAGCAGTGGCCAACAGTATGGGGGTGGGTGTATATGACTCCCAGTAGTGGCCAGCCATATGATGGGTGAGTGGATATGACTACCAGTAGTGGCCAACAGTATGGGGGTGGGTGTATATGACTCCCAGCAGTGGCCAGCCAAATGAGGGGTGGTGGATATGACTACCAGCAGTGGCCAGTCATATGGGGGTGGGTAGAGAGGACTCCCAGCAGTGGGTAGCCATATGAGGGGTGGGTGGATATGACTACCAGCAGTGGCCAACAGTATGGGGGTGGGTGTATATGACTCCCAGCAGTGGCCATCCATGAGGGGTGGTTGGATATGACTACTAGCAGTGGCCAACAGTATGGGGTGGGTGCAGAGGGCTCTCAACAGTGGCCAGCCATATGAGGGGTGGGTGGATATGACTACCAGCAGTGGCCAGTCATATGGGGTGGGTGCAGAGGACTCCCAGCAGTGGGTAGCCATATGAGGGGTGGGTGGATATGACTACCAGCAGTGGCCAACAGTATGAGGGTGGGTGCAGAGGACTCCCAGCAGTGGACATCCATATGAGGGGTGGGTGGATATGACTACCAGCAGTGGCCAACAGTATCGGTGGGTGTATATGACTCCCAGCAGTGGCCAGCCATATGAGGGATGGGTGGATATGACTACCAGCAGTGGCCAGTCATATAGGGGTGGGTGCAGAGGACACCCAGCAGTGGCCAGCCATATGAGGGGTGGGTGGATATGACTACCAGCAGTGGCCAGTCATATGGGGTGGGTGCAGAGGACTCCCAGCAGTGGGTAGCCATATGAGGGGTGGGTGGATATGACTACCAGCAGTGGCCAACAGTATGAGGGTGGGTGCAGAGGACTCCCAGCAGTGGACATCCATATGAGGGGTGGGTGGATATGACTACCAGCAGTGGCCAACAGTATCGGTGGGTGTATATGACTCCCAGCAGTGGCCAGCCATATGAGGGATGGGTGGATATGACTACCAGCAGTGGCCAGTCATATAGGGGTGGGTGCAGAGGACACCCAGCAGTGGGCAGCTATATGAGGGGTGGGTGTATATGACTACCAGCAGTGGCCAACAGTATGGGGGTGGGTGCAGAGGACTCCCAACAGTGGCCAGCCATTTGAGGGGTGGGTGGATATGACTACCAGCAGTGCTCAGATATAGGGGGTGTACATCATCATCAGCATACCACAACAACATGGGGGTATGTGCACATCCCTAACTTGTGACTATAATGATAGTGCCATAGCAACACACCACTTACAGCAGTGTCCCACTCCCTGGAGGATGGATTTCTTTCACCCACTGCATCGCACACCACATGTGGAGAAGCGTGGCTCAATGGTTAGAGAGCCAGACCCTGATGCAGAGGTCTGGCCAGGGACCAGGGTTCAATTCCCGATGCAGCAGGGTATTGGGTCAAAATGTCTGCGGGCTCGATAATTCTCGCCTCGGTGCCTACTCTAACCATGGGTTCCACTCTGCAACTCTGGGCAATAGCTTGCTTAATCCCCTTAAGCGCCTGGGATGCCTGGCTTCACCATGGGGGTGCCCAGGAGGGACCATCTCACAGGGAAAGCCAGGAAGGTTTCCCCAGCGGTATACAGCGCCAGGACACTCCGAGATGGAGTCACAGTGTGCTTTACAAGTATACACATTCATGTGGGTGTGATGTCAAATTCCACATGCATACCCCCATGGCGGCTACAGGCTAAATACACACCCTACCATCATGACACAATAGTGTATAGTGATGTAACTGCCTACCAAACAAAGAGAGTGAAAGGGAACACACACTGTCATGCACATCCCAGGACTGATATAAATGCCCAGGTGGTGGTCAGACCACCAAGGTGTAGTCTCTCATGGAAGGAATAGGGTTGAATCCCCTTAGATACAATGCACAAAATTGTGAGTCATGTGCCCAAATACCCTGCATAACAATTCCCATCATAGAGGTAGGCTGTGATTACACACACATGCATAGTGGTGAAAAGGGTGAATGTGTCCCTGAAGGCATTTGTACACAGTCAAAACACAAGTACAGTGAGTAGCAAGGATGGCACAGATGAATGAGCAGTAGACATCTGTGAGCAGGCATGGCCATTGTTGAAGTGAACCGTCACTAAAAAAGGAAATGTGCACACTTGTCAGCACAACAATTGTGCAACTGTTTGCAGTGAAGATGTCAGGTGCCACAGAGGAAGGAACAGTCCTTGGATAATGTCTGAAACCAAAATGAACACACACAACAAATGAGGAATTGCAGAGACACTGTTATGGCACACAGATACCAGGGCACACATCAGGACCATCAACAACAAACATCATTCATTACCCACACATAATACCATGACACCAACTCCAGGGCCCTCATCTGCAACATCAAGTACCTGCAATGCAAAAGTGTTTAAAGTAAAAAAAAGGCTTTATTCAGCACAGAAATCATAAGTGGGTGAAAAAGAGTCCATGCTCAAATTAGGCCAATGTCCAGTCATTCTCAGATGTCCATGAGGGGGACGTTGGTAGCCCGCCCTTGCCTGCACATGGAGTACCTCATGGAACGTTGACCTTTGGGGGGGAACCATCGGGGGCAGGACCAGGCACCGCAGGGACAGGAGTGGGAAGGGTAGGTGTGGTGGGTGCAGGGGTGGAAGTATCCACCTCAAAGTATATGTCCACCTTCGGCAGCGCCAAAGGTGGACATATACTCAGCGCTGCACTCTGCAGCCAGTTCGTCCAGCCCAACCCCTGCACCTGAGGACACTATTGTAGTGGAGGGAGAGGGCTGTGAGGAGTGCAGACTGCGAATCTGGCTGCGTATATGAGGTCTAGCCCCAGCCCCTGTAAGTGTGCCTGCAGCCCCCTGAATGTGCGTGCCAGGAGGTGTGCGGTTCACTATAGATGGGGGGGGTGCTTCCTGTGTCTGTTGGGGTGCGTGACCGTGTCTTCCTGCGTGTGCGTGGGACAGGTGTGGGAGAGGGGAGTGTGGATGAGTCCGAAGGAGGTGGGGGGATAAACTGCTGCAGGAGGGAAACTGCTGCCGTCAGTGATGAGTCCATGGACTGCATAATCCGACATTGGTCAGACATCGTTGATGACATGCCCTCCATGAAAGACAACAACTATGTCAGGATTTGAGTGTGGATATGGAGGACATTCAGCATTGATGTCTGACCAACCTGTAACTGGCGGAGTAAGTCCACAGACTTTGCACTGAGGGCAGCAGGGGTGACAGGGGCAGGGGCTTCAGTGCCGGGGCTGAAGGAGACATGGGGGGCGGCACGGGAGCAACTGGGAGGGTGGAAATGGGGCTGGAGGAGGCGGGGACAGACTCAGTACTGCTGATAGGTGTTGCTGCAAATTCACCCTCCTCATGGGAGTCAGAATCGGATCCATCGGCGTGGGAAGAAGCGTCGCCTCCCAACAGGTCCGCAGACTGACTCCCCTCACCATCCGTGCCACTGGCTCCCTCCGACTCCTCCACGCTGGTGGCACTGTGGCTGGGTCCCTCCTCCTGGTCCATGCAGCTGTCGCCTCCAGTTTCAGGTGATGATGCTGTGGGCAAGGAGAAGAAACAGAAATGCATCAGTCACCTGTATACATCGGACACATGAGCACAAAATCAATAGGTCACACTGCAAATCATGCCATGCATCATGAGTAACAGCCAGATAACTCCGCACATATTTGAGCCTTGTACTTCCCAGTTGGTATAGACACAATGTTACTTGGACACAAGGATTCAAAGAACACACCAGGCCACAACTTGATTGAGAAATACACAGAGAAGCTAGTGTTTGTGTACAGGAGAGCAGATCAATACAATGGAGTGATGCCACCTCTTGTTCACCAAGAAAGAAACGGTAGTGGTGCCCCTCAGGGCAAACTAACCCACCGCACTCCCCAAGGTGTCACCACACTCAGAGCCTTGTATGTACATTTGGCAAAAAAAAAAAAAGAAAATGTTGGTACCTTGGGACTCACGATACTTTACACAATCAACTTATATTGAATGTGGTAAATTGCCATTTGGTGAAATAAACACTTATGTGCCTGCATGAAAGAAGTCTCACAAGGAAGTTCACACTAAAAAACATTCCCACCTTCATTGAAAAAGCTGGCACCGTTCCAAATAAAACACTGTTAGAAACAAATGGCGTTGCAGAATGTCCATATACCTGGGCCAACGGAGATCTTGATGTCTTGACACTCCTTAGTTTGCGTGGCAAGAACCGTTCCTTATGGTTTGGGAACGACCCTCTGGGCACTGCTATATCGGATCGACGCTGTGATCTGTGTACTGTTTTAAATCATATATGACCAATGAATAATGAGTTCGTTATTTTATATCATCTTTTGATTTATTACTTCATTTTTCAAATGTTGAAATTCACATCTTGAAGCATGTCATGATCATACATCCTTAAATCCATAAATCCATGTGGATATATACCCGCACAACTGTCAAAATCTTAAGCCTGTGCCCAACCGCCCCCCCTTTTTTCAATACTCCTTAGTTTGTATCATTGACAACAAAGGACTTTCAAGGCCACAACCACTGTGGGAACATGTATATGGAGATCCAGCCACACCATTATTCGTTAACACTGGCTTCTTTGAAAAGGTGCCAGCGTCTTCCATGAAAGTGGAACTGCCGTTTTGTGTGCACTTCCTTGTGAGACATCTATCATGCAGGCACATAAGTGTTATTTACACAATTCGTCAAATTAACACATTCTAAACACGAAGAACTTTTAACAAGTGTTGTGAGTGCCAAGGTACAATCATTTATGTGTCACAACTTGAAATATGTCAGTCCTCACATGGGCATCCATTCCCTGATGACACAGTGGCCTGCACATAAACCCTACTGGCTGTCATGTGGAGTGGCACACATGTCCCAACTCAGGACAATGCTTAAGCTAATGGGCCTGCAATTGTGATGGACAAAATCATTGCTGCATTAAGGACACACACCTAATCCCCAGGCAAAATGTCGACACAGATGTCTGCACACAAAGACAAAAAAGCGATGCATCTGAACTACATACATGTGGCAAAAATGTATGCGCCTAAATCATGTATGGAACAAAATGACATAGGCTGCAAAGCCCAAATAGTAATCACTGGCCACCATCACGGGGGCAGTGCATGGTGAATCATTGTCCAGCCAATTCTCACCCATAGGTCAGACCTGGCAAGGCTAAATCAGGCGTGCCCATGTAGACTTCTCCCGCACAACACCCCCATACCTCAGTCAATGTGATTGATACAGCCCAAGAAGTGAGACCTCTGAATCAGGGTAACAGAAACTGTGCAGCAACAATTGCAAAAGTAACCCAACCTCGCCTTGTGGGGCTGGCAATACATATTTGTGACAAACAACCATCAACAGATTGTTGTGAATAAGCACACAGGCACTGCCCAGTGTGAGTAAGCAGTAGCCAAATGTTGTATCCCTGTCCAGTGGACACATGTAGCTTGCACAGGAAAAATACAAACTATGCCAGGGACCAATGCCACAGAGGCAGACCTATGCTGAACCCACATAGAATGGCCACAGTGTTAGATGACACACATGATTAGGAGGCCAGGGTGTCTCAGAGGACCATAGTGGGCACACTGCTACGTGGGCCTGGAATGAGCTGACTGAAGCATGAGCAACCGTCATGGCACTATGCATATCTCATACTCTTGTACATCGTGTCTGAGCCCACAACATTGGTCATGCATGCCGCATGGGTGTGCAGTTGAAACCTCACACTTCTATGTTGAGACTCATCATCAGTGCCAACAAATATGGAGCCCCAACACAGTGCACATGTCATGGCAGATGCAAGGTACCAACACATGTCACAGACCACCCTCCCACATGATGGTTAAATCAATGTGCAGTCTGATTTTCTTGCACCCTAGATGAACATGTGCAAATGTGATTACACACAGACCAGGGGACACATGTTAAGGAGTGGAAGGGATGAAAATGAGCACCAGGTGACTATGGGGAACCGAAAAGGCACTGCACATATAACCTGTCTGATCAGACACCCCAACTTTGGTAGTGTAGCCAGGCTTCCGAGCACTTCAAAAAGCAGGTGACACACAACACTACAAACAGCCATGTACCTAACCCCTCCTTGCTGCTGTCTCTCCTGCAACTGCCCATCGAGGTCTGGGAACACCACCGCCAGGACACGGAGCATGTGTGGGGTCAGGCGACGGCGTCCACCATGCCGGCGTGGAGGTGACAACTTCAGCTGGACCAGGGCGATACGCCGGGTCCCGTACTGGATGTACTGCCACCTCTTTTGCACGTTTCTTAGGCGTCGGCGAGGGCCCCCCGCAGATCTGATGGCCCATACAGTGTCACACCAGATTTCCCGCTTCTCGTAGGGTGTTACCTGTCAGGATGACACAGTGAGACAACATCACTACACCTGCTCAATGTCCCAGAGACACACACTTGCACATTTTTGATAATGTGAAGAGGGCATAGGATGCTGACAGGAATTGCATGATTGTCCCTGTGAATTTGGCCTGTGTGCAAGCCCCAATACACTACATGGCATTGAAAGCCAACAGATGGTGTAACGGGTGCAACACACTCACTGATCATGGCACACACTGGGCAGCACATGCAACTGCAGGGTGTCGGAGAGCACGTGCCAAGCAGTCACGTATCCCACTCCACTGACGAACCCTCAGCAGAACAGACAGACACACCCTGGCACATATCACTTGCCTGTCACTGACAACAGCGGATACAACCCTCACTCTGCACATGAACCACTTGCCTGTGGGGTGTCACAGGTGCTGTGCTATCTTTGCAAGTCAGGCACACAGCACTGCTTACTTGTCACATCAGATGGGGAGAGCTGCTGCATACGCCAAGCAGCTGTGGTGCATCACATCACATAGACACTCACCCACATGACAAGGCACATTCACACACATCAATGTCCATGAGGTTGTACACATCATTTGGACAATCTCACCACAGGTCCCCTCAAGTCATAAACATCTCTGAGTACAGTCACCTGTCACTCCGGGGGGACCACTGTTCTACCTCAGGACATTCGGAAATAAAGCCACCAAGGTTTGGCCCGGCTGAATGTGTCATTCACTATGCAGTCAATGTCACAGTAAGCACAATGCAAGTGAGGAGTGAACCCACATGAACTACATCATGCTCTGCATGAGAGACATCAGCATGTACACCCCCTGGGACTCACTCCACACCACATTGCATGTCTGTCCCACCTGGACACAATGCCTGTTGTGACACTCACACAACAGGTGCACAGTCAAAGGTAGTGGAGTCAGCACACACCTGCTCCTCTGGTCTCCCATACAGCTTCGGGTACTGTGGGAAGAGGCTGTCCAGAAGGGCCTGGTTCTCATCCTCTGTGAATGCCTGGGCCCTCACCACAGTACGAGCCATGATAGCCAGAGGATGCAGAGACAGCAGCGGTGTCAACCACTCCAATGTTGTGCAGGCAAGTGCCCTCTCAAGGGTTCATGCTGCCTTAAATCAGTGCTGCTATGGGGCATTCAGTTCGAGGAGTACAGAGTGATAGGTCACATTTGTTTGCATCGTACATTTCCTCCAATCCCTTTAAACATACGACTCTGACACGCATTTGCATCATTTAAAATGTGAGCTTCAGCTCAACAATCACTTTGCAACATTATATTTTTTGGGCCAACTGACCTTTGCAGGACACCTGTTGGACACATAGCAACTCAAAACTCAGTATCCATGACACCCAGGATGCATTCAGGGCCTACTACTCGTCCCCTATGTGTCCCCTAAGTAATTTTGAGAGCCACACACGTGTACGGTATGTTTCACGCGCTCGCGTATGGCATCATTACAATAGTGATACGATGCGCACACACGATCGGAAAGTAGGGGTACGGTGCATTTCACGTGCTCGCGTATGGCACCATTGCAATAGTGATACGAGGCACACACACGCCCGGAATGTAGGGGTACGGTGCGCTCACGTATGGCACCATTACAATAGTGATTCGATGCGCACACACCTCCGGAAAGTAGGGGTACGGTGCGTTTCACGCGCTCGTGTATGGTGACATCACAATAGTGATACGAGGTGCACACACGCCCGGAATGTAGGGGTACGGTGCGTTACACGCGCTCGCGTATGGCACCATTGTAATAGTGATACGAGGCACACACACGCCCGGAATGTAGGGGTACGGTGCGCTCACGTATGGCACCATTACAATAGTGATACAATGCGCACACACGCCCGGAAAGTAGGGGTACGGTGCGTTTCACACGCTCGCCTATGGCAACATCACAATAGTGATACGAGGCACACACACGCCCCGAAAGTAGGGGTACGGTGCGTTTCTCGCGCTCGTGTACGGTGACATCACAATAGCGATACGAGGTGCACACACGCCCGGAATGTAGGGGTACAGTGCGTTTCACACGCTCGCGTACGGCACCATTGCAATAGTGATACGAGGCACACACACGCCAGGAATGTAGGGGTACGGTGCGCTCACGTATGGCACCATTACAATAGTGATACAATGCACAAACACGCCCGGAAAGTAGGGGTACGGTGCGTTTCACACGCTCGCCTATGGCAGCATCACAATAGTGCTACGAGGCATACACACACCCGGAAAGTAGGGGTACGGTGTGTTTCTCGTGCTCGTGTACGGTGACATCACAATAGTGATACGAGGTGCACACACGCCCGGAATGTAGGGGTACTGTGCGCTCGCGAATGGCACCATTACAATAGTGATATGATGCGCACACACGCCTGGAATGTAGGGGTACTGTGCGCTCGCGAATGGCACCATTACAATAGTGATATGATGCACACACACACCCGGAAAGTAGGGGTACGGTGCGTTTCACGCGCTCGCTTATGGCAACATCACAATAGTGATATGAGGCAAACACATACCCGGAATGAAGGGGTACGGTGCGTTTCACGCGCTCGCGTATGGAACCATTGCAATAGTGACACGCCGCATACACGTGCCCGGACTGTAGGGGTACAGTGCGCTCGCGTATGGCCCCATTACAATAGTGATACGAGGCACACACATGCCCAGAATGTAGGGGTACGGTTCGCACAAGGATGTCTATCAAGTACTTGTCATGACATAATTTCATGTGCAGGTCCTAGGTGTGGTAGCCAGTGATATGGCACAGGGCATTTAATTTTGTTGCACAATTGATGTGTGATGACCTTTGGACACATGTCATGTGTGATGGGGCACTATGTGGCACACATCAGCTTGACAATTGTCACATGTGTATCAGTAGTCCGATTTTGTCATGCACAGCAACACTGGGATGGCACAGTCATCACTACCGGCACCTGTCTCCTGATGCCAGGGACAGGGACACTTTGTCAACTGACATGTCCCACTCAGCATGGCCCTATGTGACTATGTCAGGTGTGTGTCATGTGTTATATTGAGCTTGCTATTTGTGTTCCGTAAACTGCATCTGCTGTTGGTGCATCTAACATGGGTCTGTGTTGAGATGGGAATGGTTTCACATCTACGCACACCATGCCACATGTGGATTTCCATGGCTGTTGGGTCTGTGTGCATCACACATCATATTTCCCCAGGCATACATGTTGGCGTCGTGTCAATGGCTGTGTTGTTTTGTTGTCACATGTACCCCTTAATCGCAATGTGTTTGCTATGTACATTTTACATTCCATGTGACCTATGCCTGTGCCTTGCAGACATCTGTCTGGATGGGATGACATCCTCCCACTGCAGGTATAGTGACGTGTGTCACTCCAGTGATATCTCTGTCTGTTCACTCAGACCGGCCCACCAGCTCATTTCACGGCATGTCATGTTTATTTGTCAATCAACAGGTGTATCTGGCTTTTCATAGGAGTGCCAGCAAGCTGGCATATGTGTCCTGGATGTATTGCACATGCCAGACTCCATAGTGACCTGATGTCTAGTAGCAGTTTTGCATGTGCTATGTTCATTGCCATTGATGTTGGCTGACTGTCAATCTTCATTATTCCAAAATATGTCCTGCAGGGCACCGCCTGTACGAAGGCCATTCTTGGACTTGGCTACCATAAGGGAAGGTGCCTGCATACGACGTTACAGATTCACTCAACAGTTGATTGAGGACTTGACGAACAAGCTGGCACCACATCTCCAACCGCAACACAGGTATCCTACTGCGCTGACCCCCAAGATAAAGTTGATGGCAGCCCTACATTTTTTTGCTACAGGTACGTTTCAATTAACCGTACCTGATGGTGGTGGGATGTCAAAGACGATATTCAGCCGTGTCCTGTGTGATGTTTTGGCAGCCATGTTGGAGCACATTGATGAATTCATCAAATTTCTTACTCCTGAAGAGTTGACAGATGTCAAGGGGGATTTCTATGCCCTGGGAGGGATGCCGCATGTCATTGGGTCCATTGATAGAACACATGTGGCTTTGGTGCCACCACAGGCACAGGAGGAGGCTTACTGCAACCATAAACATTAACTTTCAATAAATGCCCTTGTGGTGTGTCTTGCTAACATGCTGATTTACCACGTGTGTGCACGTTTTCCAGGTTTGGAACACGATGCATTCATCATGAGGCGTAGCAGGGTGCCACAAATGATGCTGGGACTGGGTAACGAGTGGGCATGTCTTGTAGGTGGGTAAACTCTGTTTGTCCCTTGTGTTTCAGTGTCTTTTGCCCTTACGGCATCGCCTGACCCACTTATTTACATGATGTTCTCATGTAGGGGACTCAGGATATCCCGCCATGGCTAATGACATCTCTCCGCAACCCAAGAACAGCTGCAGATCAGCGGTACAATAATGCACACGGGCAGACAAGGTGAGTGATTGAGAGGACGTTTGGCCTCCTGAAGAGCCCATTCTGGTGCCTCGATAAGACCGGCGGATCCCTCCCATATGCACCCGACAAGGAGGAGGATGATATCCAGAGTCAGCTCATACGCAACTTCTTCTCATAATTGTTATTCACTGGGTATGAGTGAGCAAGCTTGTAGCATTGAGAGGCATGTGTTGCAATGTGTGTGTCCAGCTGACTGAATGCAAAGTCACTTTGATGTGTGTTCTGATGTGTCACTCGAGTGCTGATGTCATTCCACACAGTAATGCGCAATGACTTTCTTTGAAATTTGCAAGTGTCCTACATTGCTCATGTTTCGTAACTGCCCAGGTCTGCTGCAAAACGTTTTTCCAGTGACCTCTTGTGTGTCTGTCGTCCCCAGGTTGCTGTGCCTGTTGTCTGCTCGTGTCATCTTTGTCCTCCTGCCATTCCTCATGATGATTGCAACTTGGGCAGAATCAGAAATCCATGCACGGATATGTGTAAATATCAGTTCGGGTAAGGTATCCAAACAGGTTTTTTGGTGTTGGTACGGTTGTGGAATGTGTGGGAACTGTTAGTGTATATGTTGTAGTACCATGCATACATGTCTCCTCACCATGGATCAAATACCATGTAGCATCACTCCCATGACATGACAGTCACACTTCTTGACAGTCATCTGAAGTGGAGTGTGGAGGCTGGCATGAATGTGTGTAAACCTTGGCCCTGACACATTGCGGATGCCACGGGTTCACATTGTGTGGGACATCATAACAACAGGCTCTATGGTGAATTGCAGCAAGATGTGTTTGGCTCATCCCCTTAATCTTGTGTGCCAGTTCATTTGGATTTACAATATCTATGTTGTGAAGGTGGGGGCCAGCGTATGTCCCACAGGTTCTGTCAACTGTCCTGTGAGTCTGTTCGTATGAATACATTTCCCTTTGTGCCACTATGTCATGTCACTGTCACGTCGCTTCCTCAGGGCCGGAAGAGAACACTGCGGTGCAAGCCTTCTCGGTAAGTGGACGAGAAATTACATTTCGCAAGCAGCCAAGAACGTGACGCTGATGACGTCAAGACGTTGCGCGAAAGCAAATGTAAACGCTTCCGTGGCACCAGTCGGGTACTGTTTAATCCAGGATTGTCTTGTGGCGTTCTACATATACTGGTCACGGTAGGGGTGCTTTTGCACCATCGCTCCTCGTTACTCTCTGTTGAATTCCGGCCCAACAGCTTGTTCTGTTGGGCATTTCGAAGCTAAGTTGGACGAGCCAATGACTGGCTCTTGCAGTGCTTCCTTGTGTTTACCTAATTCCCTCCCTCCTTGGGCGAGCTTCTTAAGGCTCTTGTGGGGGCTGGGTAACTTCTGTTCTTGACCCTCACTGATTCCCTGGGGGAACTACGGTTTGTCCGCTTTGTGTGAGACGTGCAGCAGCGCATTGGAATTACTGTTTATTTGACTTTATTTATACACTGTGAAATTCTGGATTACAGCAAGGCTTTAATTGCGTTGAGGCACCCTGCCGAGCGTTATACCCCCATTCATATCGCTGCAATACTCTGCTGCCTTTTATGTTTCTTCTGTGATCCCTGTGCTAGTTGCACATTCCTTGGAACAGGATCAGAACGTTTACCTTTTTTTTTTTTTAGCACCTCGTACTACATTATCTTTGGTGTGTTATGGTGGTTGATCACCTTTCCATGTGCTATGAATTCATGTGGATTGTTCATCTCTGTTTTCACAGCAGGGGCTTGTAGAGCTTGTCCTGAAGAAAGGTCCAATTCCCCTGTTACGTGGCTCTTATACATTTTTTGTGTATGTTGCTAACTGCTGGATAAATACATGGAAACATATAGAACAGCCTTCTTTCCAAGTGTGTAGTAATGTCCTTGTTCTATCCTTAGATCCAGTAGCAGTTTTATTACTGTGATCCAAACTAGGAAACAGTGGCTGTTGTTTTCATTTACAGGTATTACTGTTACAGTATAGGTCCTGAGGTATTTTATGATTCAGTGAGAAGAAGTGTTGAATACTTATGCTTGTTTACCTTTGTTTCAAATTTCCCTCCCTGCTGTTCCCTTCCTTTCCTTCCCTCGCCTGATCACCCTTTTGAGTCTGTTATTTCTACTCAGACCAAGGGTCTATCGGGAGGTGGACCCCTTTGATAATCGTATGTTTCCGAGGATTCAAGGCCCTGACAGTCACAGGCAGTCATGTGCACATTGGATCACCAGCAGTACAGGTAGACTCATTACATGACTGTTATTTTCCACGGAGCAATGGCACTGGCCATGGACATTTGCTCATGCAACATAGCCTCAACACATACTTGATCCGTTTGTGTAGTAAATGTGTTCACCACAATACAATGTGCCTCATCTCTGCCACCGCAGATCTCTTGCCACTTTGCATGCATCATCTATGGCATAATTGTATTAGATTGTGCATAGGAGTGTATGTGTACTTTGGCAACATGCATGCAGTTCTTCATGGCTAATGATCCCTATTGTGCATGATGTACTTTTGTGTATTTATTTGTGAAGGTTGCTACCCACAATGGGCAGACAACGCCTGCTGACTCTGTGTGTCCTGGGCGCAGCTTGGCCTTTTGGAGCTTGATCCTGTGCCTGTCATTTTTGGTGATTGTTATTCGATTTTCTTTGAGTGACCCATGAGTAACCTGACACTCCTTCCTTTCCATGCACCTGTTACACTTTTGCTTTCTAACCTCCTTGTCTTTGTATGCTAGTTTTTGCCTAGTTTCTCACCCCTGCTGCCATCAGGTGTTCACGCATTCCTGATGCTGTCTCCCCTGCGGCACCGCCCCACCGAGGGTCCTGATTCTGCAACCCACACGCCTCCCAGATGCTCCTCGCTCCCTTCACCAATTCTTAATGCAGGCAGCAGCTTGTCTGTGCCACTGTTGCACCAACACCGTGTCAAAGGCAGAACTGTCAGCGCCCGTCAGCGCCTGCAACGTGCACAGTGCAAGAGCCTCTGGTGCTTGCATGACCCACGTAACACAACAGACTTATGCTCCAGCCACCCTCCAAGCAATAACACCAGACAATCAACCACCTGCTGTCAGGCAACCCCTAAGCGCACACACGACAGCTTTGCATGCTTGGTGTGCAACTCCAACTGCCACACTGCACTGCCCCGCCTACCACACCATATCAGAACAACCAGGGCATGTGCCTCCTACTCCACACCCGCTTCGTCCACCATCACGCCATTGGACTCTGTTATCTCCTCAACACAACAGCCCCACACATCGCCTTCATTACAGTAACCTGGTTGAACGCTTCCTCAGCACACAACTTCAACATTGCCATCACAGACGGATACAAGGTCACCCGCAGGGACCGCACCAATAATCCAGGATGAATTTCAATTAATTCACAAGTACACCCTCAGAGTCACAAACAACACCAAGGACACACTCAGCATTGTCAAGCACCTGCACTTCAGGTTTCACACCAACCCCCTGACAAGCCTCAGACTAACACTCATCTACAGATCTCCAGGCCTACATCCACAATTCAGCAAAGCCATCAACAACTACATCAGCACGCACACCGTCACCTCCACAGACTACATGTGGCTGGGGGACAACAACTTCTGGCTCGAGGACAACCACACCACCATCCTTCATTGGTACATCAACATTTGCATCCACTTCTCCAACAAGCAACACACTGCCCCACACCCCACTACAGATCCCCTAAAGATGCTTGATCTGAGTCACCACAGACGAGCTGTGTGGCACCCTCGGCCAGGACACTCCAATCAACACCACCGCCACACCCTGCAACCTCACAGGCTGGATCAGGGACTGATCCGACAATCTTGCCACATTGATGGACTTTCCTGTGATGCACGCCAACAGTTAAGGCACCTGGGAGAAGGCAGACCTACCGGAAACATATAGATGTAGCTGGACTCTTGTGCAAACCTTGTGACACAAACAACCATCAGTTACCTTTCAGCCCTGTAAACCTCCACACACAGACATCACCATATCATCAGCACAGACAAGAGGACTTCCTTTAGCTAAGGCCTAGGCACCAACACACACAACATCAAAGAGCTAATCGGCATCGTGAGTGAACTATCTAACACCAGCTCTCCATCCAAAAGACATCCCACCCTTGCACGGCCAAGCGAATCCCTCGCAACATTATACCACGGCAAGCTCATTGACATACAGGTCAGCCTCGGCACACAGAGGCAGACCACGCTATTATCCGCAGGACACACCCCCTCCTCAGGTTCTGGACTCCCGTCAGCAGCAAATACACCACCCAGCTCATGCACACCATCCACTCCGGTTCTCCATCAGGGCCCTTCCCACACAACTTCTCAATCACAGCATACCCCATCCTTGAAGACCACCTCCGGCACGTCATGAATGTCTCCTTTGAGTACGCCACATTCCATGTGAGCTTGAGGTGAGACCCAGGCCCTTCTTATACAACGGAAGGCAGTACCGTCAGATCTCCTGGAATATGTCATCAAGAAGACAGTCAACAAACAACTGACCCACTTCCTCCAAGCAAACACCTCCAGGCAACCCGCCCTAGTCCATCTTCCACAGAGATCACACCACTGCAACTGCCCTCATTGCCATCACCACCAACATCTTGGACCCTAATCAACAATAGTGATACCACCACCCTCACCCCCCTCGACCTCTCAACGGCATTGTACACCATGTGCTACCACACTGTCAGATCACACATCTCCAACACTGGGATCCAGAGGAGGGCCCAGGATTAAATCCCCAAGTACCTCACCAGCAAGGGACAGGGAGTCCGCCTCCCCCCTTCGGCACATAGTACACTGGGGTCATCTGGCCATTCCCCAGGGCTCATGTCTCAGCGTGACGCTCTTCAATGTCTCCATGACCCCCGTTCACCTTCACATGCGCACACAACCCCATCATCTTCTCCTATTCCATTGACACCCAGCTGCTCCTCACCCTCACCAAAGACCCAGACACTGCCAGATCCAACCTTGAAGAAGGCATGAGGTCCATTGACGAATGGATGAACATCAACCACCTGGGCCTGGACTTGGAGAAGACTGAGGTCATCATCTGAGGATTGTCCCCTTACAACTGGGACAACTCCTTGTGTGCCACCGGCCTGGGCACCACACCAGCACCCAGTGGCCACGCACGCAAGCTGGGGTTCATCGTAGACTCCTCGATCAAAATAACCATGCAACTCAACACCATCTCTACCTCATGCTGCAAAACCTTCCGCATGCTAAAAATGGATCCTCAGCCAACACAGACAGTCATGTTGAAGATGAGGTGTGCAAATGCACCCTGGATATGTACAAATCCTCCTGGAGTTTGGCTTTTGTTCCTGCATAGAGGGCGTTGCTGTAGTTGACCCGGCTGGTTTTGTGGACCTGGGTGACTGTCTGCAGGGATGCGCCAGTTATTGTGCACCACAGTTTGGCCAGCATGGATGCAACGCATTTACAATGCGGAGCACCATGGGGGAAAACGGCACTGCTGCGTCACGCATCTGTGCCGTAGAAGTGGCGCATTGCTGGAGTTGCATCGCCAGCGCAACGCAGCTCCAGCAATGCTTTGTGGGGCCCTATCTGCACAATGCTGTGTCAATCCAGGGTTTTGATGCAGCATGGACTTAAAAGTGACTGATTAAAATCTTGTAGATTTCACTCAGCCACTTTTGGGAGGCGTACCCACCCCCGCGACAGAACACCTACTTCTGGTGCAGGGGTTTACAATGTGACACATCTCCCAGATGCACTTAATCTGGTTAAGTATCAATGGGGTGACCCAGTATCCCTATGAACCTGGGCAGTACAGCTACATTTATACACAATTGGTTCATTCGGGTGCACTACATTTCTTCATATATCTCTTATTTCTTCATATATCTCATATTTTGTACAATTATTTCATTCATTGTTCACTGCCTTATAAAGTTGACAGCCTGTATAAAGAAAGTACTTATAAATTAATACAATTTATAAAGTATCTGGCATAACTACAGTCAATCATAAACTGTATTCGACAATTAAGTCATAAAAGTATACATAAAATACACAATTATTAGTTTAAAAAAACAGTTAAAATTTATAAAATAAATATTAAAAAAGTATTAAACTACAGTAGACTATTGCCGAATATTATCTTACAATGTTTCAAGGATCATAAAATTAATCTCATCAATATACATTTGGTCCAGAGGAGTATTGCACGAAAGCTCATAAAACAGCTTAATCTTCACATGTATGCCGCTATTTGTTTTATGCGGATTACCCAAGCCCATTTCAAGAACTTAGCCACAGCAACAGCAATTATGGGCGTCGGGACTGTACATAGAATTCTTAGATCCTCTCCATGTCTGTGTATCCCAAGCAGATTACATATAGGCTTGATCCACATCGATCTAAGGGCAGTATATAGGGGACAGAAGAAGAGGAAATGACTTAATGACTCTTGTTCCTCCCCACACTTAGGACATCTGTTGTTACCATTTTCGCCTGCCCATTTGGCTGTAAAAGACCTTACTGGAAGGGCGCCTACTCTAAGTTGAAAATAGAGCTTGCGATCCTGCTGTTTCCCAATGGTATCCCAATATAATTCCAGTTTCAGTTGGGCCTTAATTTCCATGAAACGACCTGTTAAGTGCAAGGAGAGACCCTTTGTCCTCTCTTCTGTGATCACCATCTCCCAATAACTTTTCTTTTTAAAAAAATTTGGAGGGGAATACAGCATTTTACGGGTCTTCCCATAGTTCCCTCATTCCCAATTTGAAAAGTAGAGCCCGTATGACCTTCAGCCAATGTATTTTTGGCAAGAATCCTTAGCCATTAGCTCCTTCAGACCCTGAGCATAGTGCTGTAATTCTTCTGTGGTCCATAAGCGGCGCCAGTACAGTAATGGCCGAAAAAAGGCAAGAACCTGAACTGCCTTTTTTCCAAGGTCCCACATTAGTGGTATTAACGGTCATCGCGACATCCTCCTTGAAAAGAAAGGTTATTTCGCAAAGAGGATTGAGACTGCCGCCAACTCGTGTAAAGAGATTTTTACTATTGTGAGGGAATTTACGGCCCCACGCATGAATTCGACCCAGGCAGCTCCTTCGGAGCCGTGGGTAAGTGCACTAGCTAATTTTTTTACCACCAAGATAAAATTGATCCAGGACTCTTTTCCCCTGAGCGCGGCTGTAATATCTCCCAGCACTGAAGGTGGGTCAGATCTAATAGCTAGATCGGATCCGGTTTTGGTAGAATTTCCGCAATTTTCAGTCTCCACGTCCTTGGAACTTCTGGCCACAAAAGGGGCTGATTGGGGAGAGGGATCAATGTAGGGTAAGGGAGCCTCGCTGTTAGCCAGGCCTAGACTGGCCGTTGCGGGCTGTTAGCCCTTGGTAAAGCAGGCAAATTTTGCTGTCTAGCATCCAACTTAGTACCATCTCCTTGATTTCTCCTTTTGCTCACTGGTGTCGCTCCAGCCCCTGTTTGATTGAGTGCCGTGGGTGCAGGTGTCAGAGTCAAGGTGGTTTGAGGCGCCCGGCTAGCCTGAGATATATTTCCCACCCCTGTCGAAGCAGGGGGTTGATAATTAGCAATGTGCACCTTATCAGCAGCCAAGATTGGCCTAACGCCCTGCCCTGTCCCGGGACCACAACTAGGACCAATTGAACCATGGACTACAGGTGTTTTCGCCCTTGCAATGTGAGCACTGTGCCTTGATCCTGACTGTTTCTGAGATGTTGCCAGCGAAAGTTCAAGACACACCAATCTATTTTCGATAGAGTCCAACCGGTCTTGTAATGGATGACATATCTTCTTAAGAGTGCCCTCCAGTCTTTTCCAGAAAGAAGGACCCAAGTCCAGGTATGGTTCCTTCCCCCTAATATCCAGGTGACTTCCCTGCCCGTTTTTGTCGGCCAAACCAAGTTGTGTGGGGCTAATAGGTGGCATCACTTTTGGATCATCTGCAGGAACGATATTTTTACAAGACTTTGCTTTTTTCCCTCCAGCATGAAATTGGGGCCCAGGGCGCTTCCTTTTTATTTGCACCCCCTTCCCCCCACCTTTGGCTGGACCAAAACTGGTTTTACTTGGCCAGCCGATCGGGTTTTAATATTAGGGGATGGGGCCCTACCTGCATCACTGGCAGGAACTCCATCTCTTAAAGAGTTATCACTAATATTCAAGATGGTTACTGTCTGAGGCGACAGAGTAATTGCCTCCACTCCCGACGGAGGAAGCGTGCCTTGTAAGTCAGTTTGTAAATGTATCGGTGATCTGGCTTCTGCCAGGGGGCCCAGGGAAGATCTTTTATCAAAAGTTGTATCCAAGGATAGTCTTTTCTCAGTAAGTTCTATATCCTTTGCAAGTGCAGATGATACCCTGATAAGAAAGTTATCTAAAGTACCCAACAGTTCTGCTGGCAAATAATAAATATCACATCCAATATCTTACCATGCGACACTGACCTTTGTGGTACTGCAACAGATGTCAGAGGGGTGGCCCGTCCCATCCTTGTCCGGTCTTGAACGGGCTTAAATGGGCCCGCCCTTGGCCTGGGCTTCGCCTGGCGTGTCCCGCGAAGCGGGGCTCTGCGCCGGCTTCAAGCACCTCCTGGTGCGGGCACGTCATCAGCGGTGCGCGCCGCCGCCGTGCCTCAAGGGAGTTGTGGTGATGTGGCTGACTCTTGGCCGGTGGCGGCGTGGGTTATGGCCCTGTTGACACTTGGTGGTGGCAGCGTCCTGTGGTAAGGCTTAATTGTCAGGTACGTGGCTGTTTCCCCCCTCCGCCGAGCTCTGCGCTGGCTTTAAGCACCTCCTGGTGCGGGCGCGTCATCAGCGGTGCACGCCGGCGCTGTGCCTACCGGGAGTTGTGGTCCCGGGGCGGCAGCGTGGAGAATGATGTGGCTGACTCTTGGCCGGTGGCGGCGTGGGTTATGGCCCTGTTGACTCTTGGCGGTGGTGGCGTCCTTTGGCAAGGCTTAATATTCAGGTACATGGCTGTTTCCCCCCTCCGCCGGGCTCTGCTCCGGCTTTAAGTACCTCCTGGTGTGGGCGCGTCGTCAGCGGTGCGCACCGCTGCTGTGCCTACCGGGAGTTGTGGTCCCGGGGCGGCGACGCGAGAATGATGTGGCTGACTCTTGGCCGGTGGCGGCGTGGGTTATGGCCCTGTTGCCTGTAGCGGCGTCCTGTGGCAAGGCTTAATAGTCAGGTACGTCGCAGGTTTTTTTTTTCAGTTTGGACAGTTTGGATTCCTTGTTTTCTCTTTTGTAATTTTGCATTTGATTTACTCCTCTTGCAATGAATGAAATAACTGTATAAAATATGAGATATATGAAGAAATATGAGATATATGAAGAAATATAGTGCACCCGAATGAACCAAGTGTGTATAAATTTTGCATCTCCCAGATGCTTCACCTTGTAAATACCCAGCACCATGGTGCCACTTTTGTGCCGCCGCTGCGTCACAAATGTTATGCAACGGAGGCGTAAAAGAGGCGCAAGGGGCTTGCAAATCTGCACCGTGCATTTTTTGTCATGGATGCTTCAGGAGATCTGTATTGGTTGTGTTGTGTTATATGGCCATTGTGACAGTGGGGCACTCCATTGCCTGTCCCAGGAGGGTATGTTTGTGTAAGGGGTGTGTGTGACAGGTTGTGCTTGTAGTTGGAGTCTGAGTTGGCACTGGGCCTCCCTCGTGATGTAGCTGTCCCCCCATGGAGCATGCTGCCATGGCAGTGGTTGTGAGTTGGTGTCCAAGATATCTGACCTTGTTGTCCTGGTGTTTGTGTTTGCACTGGTCACAGGAGGGTCTTGTGCTGCCTACACCAGGGCCCAGTGTCAGCTATCTTGTCAGTACTTACCCACTCCCTGTGCATTGAGCATGGTGCATGGGTGTGTACCAAGGCCATATGGGAGAGGGCAACTGGGTCTGATTTGGACTCCCATAATGCGTTTTGTGACACCCACCCTTCCAGCATACCGGACGTCCATTTTTGGGTCTGTACTTCCTGTAGCATGGGACATAGCATGGCCTTGCTTAGCAATGGGGCATACACATGTTAATGGCATTAGCGTTGTTTTTGGCTGTAGTTCTGGGCGGTGGGCGCTTGGGGGTTGGTGCGGGCATTTTTTGTACTTGGGGTGTGGATACCATTACCCCCATGTTACATGAGTTGTTTGTGTACTCACCAGGCTCTACTACTCCTCCAATTCCATGTACTCCCACCAGTGGAAGCAGGGCCATCACCTTCTCCTCCCAGGGCTGGTACTGCACTGGTCTGCGGGGACCGCCACCTCCATTGTGCTGGCTCTGTGCCTAGTCTTCATCCATTTTGCGCTTGATCATCCTCCGCCGATCGTACCACCTGGCCTGGCATTCCTTCCTTGTGTGTATTATGGGTGCAGCAGCATTCACCCTATTGACTATCCTCTCCCACAGAACAGGTTTTCTCAGCTATGCTTGTCCGTCTCATCAAAGTGCCAAACAGCTGTGGCTCAACTCTGATGACTTCGTTGACAAGGGTCTCCATCTCCTCCTTTGTGAACTTTGGATTCTTCTGTGTGGACATGGTGTGGGGTGACAGTGTGTATGGATGTGGGTATGTGGGTCTGAATGTGAATGGGGGGTATGTGTGAAGGTGGATGTGTGCAGTTGGTGGTGTGTTGGCAGTGTCTGTTGCAAATTGAGTCTGTTGCAATGGATCATGGTTTCTGTGTGTGGGCCCTTTTTATTGGTCCACTTGTGGGAGGGGCTTAGTTTAATTTTTTGGTGGGTGTGTTATAAGGGGTGGTTCTGAGCTAGGCCCTCTGTTTGCCTGTTTGGATCTGCCCAGGACATTCATTTCCATGGGTTTTACACTGTAGATGTGTTTTGTGGTGTTGTGCGAGTTGTTTTCACCCTCCTTGTGCTGTTTTACAGTGTCCGCGTAGTTCAGTACGACTGGCTTAGTTGTATTTGCTTCTGTTTATTTGTGTATTAGGCGACGCAATGTTCTCCACGGTACAAGTCGTTTTCACCCTCCTTCTGCTGTTTTACGGGGTTCGCAAGCACGTTCTTCAATGCGGGTTCGTCTCATATTTGATTGTGTGGCTCGCTCAAAAGCATGTTTTCAGTACGGATCGCATTCAGATTCCACGGTCTCGCTCATACGCACGTTTTCCGTATGGATCGCATTCTGATTACCTGGTCTCGTTCATACACACATTTTCCGTACAGATCGCATTCTGGTTCCCCGGTCTGGATCGTACTTTTCGGGTCGTACAACATGTTTACGAATCGTACCGTTCACTTTGAGGGTCCGTTTCGTATGGATTTTCCCTTGCTATTCGTACGGTTCGCAAGCATTCGGCCGTATATTTTTCATGCGAATCGTACTAATAGATTCGAACGTATTGGACAAGTCGTAGGTAAAGGGCTACGGATTCGATTCGGTCGTACGGATTACTTTACCGTATCGGATTCGGACCCTAAATGTCTCGTGCTGCGGGAATAGTGCTGCACACTGCAACGCTAGGCGCAAGACCTAAAAAGGGAGAGGGAGAAATAGAAACTGCAGTGATGTCAAGGAGAAGAAAGGGAAGAAAGAGATGAGAGAAATCAAGAAAACCTGTAATGGGAAAAGCATAGATGAAAAAGAATGCAATCACGCCAAGAGAATGAAAGGGAAAAAGACATCAAAGAAGAAAGAGGAAAAGGGAGAGAAAAATAGGAGTAAAAGGGGACAGTACATGTTAAATGACGACTGTAATACGTACCTTTACAGGGGAACAAAAGGAAGAATGAGAAACAGTGACGGATAAACAAAACCAGCATACCCAACAAAGGGCAACGCATCATACCAGGACGTCAATTAAACATAGATAGAAGCGGGAACTTGAGGTAGAAACAAAATGGGTTCCAAAGGACCTGTAATAGAAATCAGAAGGTCATGTAAACAAGAAGACAATGGGACAGATAACGCACTTCAATGAAAGCAGAATCAACTATATGAACACTACAGAAGAAACATTAAAGTAAAGTGTTAGGACGAGGGCCAGCAATTTCCTTTGAGGAAGTAGAATGAGACAGAATGAATTTTCTGAGATCCGCAGGATCCTCAAATGTTGAAGTTTTGTTTAAGAAGGTGACCTTAAATAGGCACGGGTGGAAAATTCCATACCGCGCACCCAAAGAGCGGGGAGCAGGACGAAGATCCAGGAATTCTTTTTGGCGATTAGCGATGACCGTTGAAACATCCTGGGAAATAAATAGTTTTGTGCCAAGCCAAAAAAGCTGTTTCTTGGATTTAGCTGCATTTATAACTTGTAGGAGGTCCGTGAACTGTAGGAATAGGATAATTACTCCACGAGGTTTAGATGGAGCAGACGAGGAAGACTAGAGTGGACACAGTCTATGTGCTCATTGAATATTTAATTTAGTTGAAGCAGGGAGACCCAAGAGCTGTGGAAGGAAAGTAGTAAAGTGCTTAACAGAGTCAGCACCCTCAAGGCCTTCAGGAAGGCCATATAACTGCAGGTTATTGCGACAATTCTATTTTCAAGATCTTCAGTTGTCCTTCTTAATTGTAGAACCTCTTTCTCCAAAAATGAAATTCTGGAAGATGATTCCTGTATCTCGCTAAAATGTTGTTCCACCACAGTAAGGCGGAATTCCATAGATGACCATTTGTTATCCAGAGTCTGTAGATGAGAGTTTGTTTCCTCAAAAAAATATCCAAAGAGATAGGAGAAACAGATTTGGGAGGAGAGGGAGGATCTTGTTTAACTTGTTTAACGGAAGGTGAAGGTAACTGTGCTTTAGATGCCATGGTCAGTAAAGCTGTAGGGCTAGAGAACACCATTTGTGCCAATTCCTCAGAGGGCTGTGAGGAATTATTGGGAGAAGTACAGTGGGTAGAGCAAGACACTGGTTCATTGGACTTCTGTCTTTGGTGAAGTGCAATAAGTGTTTGCTCCTACCCATGAAACAACACAGCCAAAGACCAAGAAAAGGCTTGTCTAATAACCCACAAAAAGTTGAGGTAAATTTAGGTCACAAATTTGAAACATTTCCCTTGAATAACTAGACCTCTCAATACATAATGCTGCTCAAGCGAAGAAGAGGTGAAAAAGCAGTATAAAGATTGAAAAATTGCATTGCAGAGGGCAAAATGTTGAAATTTTGAGGAGAAGAAATGTAAAGTGAAATACAAAATGGCTGCCACAAAGTAGCTAAAGAGGAACCTAGTGAAAACTTCTATTAATTCATGAGCATGATTGACGGCAGCAATCTCCTTCAGTAGAGAAAGTATTCTGAGGCAAGGAAGTGTTCACATAATGGTGAAGTGAGTGCCGAAACCGCCAAAAATACGCCTGCGCGATCCGGCGAGGCACAGACCCTGTAAATAGGCAGCCATCTTGGGTTGCATAGGGGACGTCTCCCCAATGCCCAACTTTCTGAATTTATCGAAGTGAACCACAACCTGGACATCTCCCAATGCGGCTTCCAAAGCAATCACAGCACCAGATCGCACTCTACCAACAATGTTCGCTGTCTCCTCGACTGGGTTGAAATGGCAGCCCTGATCCTGCTGTACCTCCCAGCCGCCTTCAATATAGTCTCACACCACACCCTAATCACTAGACACTCCACGATGATGGCATCCACGGCAAGGCCCTGGACCGGATCCACTCTTTCCGCTCAGTCAAACTCAACGAGTCAGACTACCCATGTTCCACTCCAACGCTACACAGGTCAGCTGTAGAGTACCCCAGTGCTCCTCCGTGAACCCCATCCTCTTCAACATCTACATGGCTCCCCTCACCGTCATTGTAAGAAACCATGGACTAAACATTGTCTGCTACGCCGACGAAACACAGCTGATCCTGTCCCTCTCCAATGGACCCTCAGCCCTTGCACAACCCCGAAACTCCTAAGGAAACTACAGAATGTTCACAGCACCACATCACTGAATACCTTTGTGAACTTCACTGGTTCCCAGTCAACAAAAGAATCTCCTTCAAGCTCCTCACTCACCCGACACATCCCTCCACTACCCTGGACCAGCATATCTGAACCACCGCCTTGCATTTCATGTTCCAGTCAGACACCTACACTCCTCCCAGCTGACCCTTGCCTTCATCCCTCTGACCCACAAAACAAAAACCGGAGGAAAATCCTTCTCCTACTTCAACTCCAAGACCTAGAACACCCTGCCCCTCCACCTTAGCTAATCCCTGTCACTGACCCAATTCAGGAAGGCTCTCAAGACCTGGCTCTTCGACTGAACCCAGATGGATCAGCAGACCCCCCAAGCGCCTTGATACACTCACAGGTGAGTAGCAGTGCAATACAAACCCCTGATTGATTGATTGACGCAATCTCAAGAAATTCCAATCAATCGCAGTGCAAGTTGTTGCTGTACAAGATCCGTCCATCCCCAGTGGACTTCTGCTACAGGATCAGCCCATATTCCCTGTGTACTTTCCAACAGCAACACATCACTGCAACTGCACATCTTTGAAATGTCCAATTGAAGACGACAAGTTGAAGGACCCTTAAAAAGAAGAACAAGGAAAAATTAATGATTTCAAATCTAAAATCTGACTCAAATTACAAGTTAGGAGGACACATATACTTAGCTCAAGCTACGTTAATCTATATCAGTAGACATAGTAGTTAATGTAGGGAAACTCTGATCCACAAACATCTTTGCCTTGGGCTTTCTTGGACTGACCATTCCTTCAAAATTCCCATCACATACTGATATGTTCCCTATGTCACAAGTTGTTCTGAAATTGGAGGTCACAATATGTAAGGGTACACTTACACTTAGGTCAAGAAGTGGTCAATGATATCTTGATGTAGGTCAATTTCTTCCTCCTCACCAGGGAAATCTTCATAGGTCATTTCAACATCTTCACTCGGTGGCTCTTCATTGTCTCTATCCTCTGCGATGATTGGGCTGGTCCATTGCAGGGCAATATTGTGCAGCATGCAGCAGGCAACTGTTATTTGAGACACCTTATCGGGTGAGTAGAGAAGGGCTGCACCGGTCTTGTCCAGACTCCTAAATCTGGCCTTCAGGAGCGCACAAGCCCTTTTCCACTGGCTTCCATGTTTTTCCATTGGCCTCATTAAAGCGGACTTCCCCTGGCATTGTCATATTCCTCTGTGTTGCCAACAACCATGGTCGGTTAGGATACGTTGAGTCTCCTATATAGAAGCAATACATTGATAGATTATTATTATATCAAACCATTGTGCATTCATAATCTAGGATTAAAACAACTGATCATAGAGTCATATTGTACCTACCACAAACCAGGCCCTCACAGGTCAAAGATGTGACATTTGCAGGGGTATGGTGCAGTTTCTTAGTACAAAGGAATCATGTGTTGACCCAGGAAAGAAGGTACACACACTTGAGATGTATAAATCCAGTAAACAGACAACTTGCACATCGATGGAATGGAAGTTCTTCCGATTGCAGTAGACTTATTCCCTGGTGTGTGCTGACATATGTATACCATCAATTGCTCCAAACACATGTGGGGGAAGCCAATCATATCATTGAAATCTCCCTTCACATTGCCAAAATTGTGAGCTCTTGGAAACTGTATGAAGCTGTTGATGTGTCTCATCATTGAAGCACGTACTTCTTGTAGCACACCATTGATGGTTGATTGTGACATGCCTTCAGAGGTAAACTACCATTACTTCGGTCCAAATACTTCGCAATGCTTTTTCTACACAATTTATATTTCGCATTGACCATTACTACGCATGCAAATACTTAGCATTCTTTTACATTGCAATTGTTTTTAGTTCGCAGTTGAGTACTAGATTTATAAATGTAATAAATTAATTATTAATATTTCCGTCAAATTATAATGCCTAGGAAACTATATGTATAGACTTTAATAATATTCCAACGCTTTACAATTGTTTGCAATGGGAAAAAAAGTTATTTTTTGACTTTGTTGAAAAATGAAATCAATGACATAGATCAAGTGCAACGTAATGCGTCATACAGAGCAACGAAGGAGAGAGGAGAAGAAGCACGCAAGAACGTAGCTCAGGTAAGAACATTTTAAAGTTAATACTATTTAGTTAAAGATGTGAAAAAGAGATTATTTTGTATAATATTTGCGTTAAAATAGGATTAAAAAAGTTACGGATAGTAAATGTGTAATATTTTTAAATGTATTTACGAACGTTAAAAGGAAGTGCAGCAGAAATTGAATTTTAGGTATTGGAGAGTTTAAAATGGTGTTACAGGTCATGGAAAGGAATGTCTAGGTTTGTAATGAGCAATAATTAAAAAAAAGCATTTAAAGAAGAAATGGGTTAATAAGAAGGATTTGGAACGCATGCATTTAAGAACATTATTTACAATCGTTTTAAGGAAGTGCAGCGGACATTGTATATTAGGATATGGAAGATTTTTCGATGGTGTGACAGGACACGGAAAGGAATGTGTAGGTTTGGAATGTGAATTAATTAAAAAAATATTTAATGTAGATATGGGATAAAAAGAAGGATTTTCTAACCATTCATTGATGACCCTTATTTGAACGATTTTAAAACCACGTACTTTCATGGTCGGAACAACACCTTTGTACAGTGAAATATCATTAGCATCACATAATCTCCTGGTCTTCTTAATTTTTCACATTTTCCATATGCATATTGATTGATTTACTTAAGAAGTTCATTTGCCACCTTTTTAGGATAACCAGTTATAAGCTAAACACAGTCGGAGAAAGGTTGGTAAACTAGAAAGATGTGTACATTCAAAATGTAATAGAATGTAAGATTTAGAAGAGTACTAATATTGAAAAAATTGTTGAAAAAAAGGAAAGGTAGGAAGGTAATTTGACACCAGGGTACACTACGGTGATATGGCAGTTTGTAGAATAACACAATTGTGGAAAGCTTGTTCATGAGAAAAATGCACTTTGAACCTGTTTCATCATTGTTATTTAAAGTGAGTGACAAAATGCAGGAGGTTCTGTGGATATTTTTTAAAAGGGCATGGCTGATTAATTTTTAGTGTTACCATATAGGGCAGTGCATGTTTTTGTTTTAAAAAAGCATTTTAATAAATAATAAACATTTTACTTTTGGGTTTGACTTGATAACGGAAAACATTGATGATGGATGGTATGGAGAGATAGATTGACTAAATGCTGCTCTTAAAAAAAATAATAGAAGGAGAAAAGAGTAGTAAATACAAAAGAACCGAAATAGAAGGAAAAAAAACTAGAGGAACAACCGCAATTTAATGGCAAACAAAGGTTTATTATGGATTTCAAAGATGAACATTACAAAAAATATGACAGAGAAATTGGTGATTTATTGATTTTATTAACATGAATTTAAAATAGATTATTTTAGAAATATTATTTACAATTAGCATATAAACATGGGTTATTGAAAAAAATATGCAGATACATTTTAAGGATAACATTCATCTTTATGCAAGTGGAAGAATGTATGCTTTGAAGAATCAGAGGAAGGAAAAGTTAACTGTAAGGAGAGACAGAGATTTACAAAGTTTGAAAGGATTAACAACGACAATTCTTGCACAAGTAGCATCAAAATTGGTAAGGTTGGGTGCTGTTTTTTAAAAAATTTTTGAAAGATATATGTATTATATATAACAATAGAATGTCTATCTAAACTAATTAGTATGAAGAATTACTGAATGTAGTATGACGTGACAGAAGAATTGAATGAATCATTTTAATGAAAAGGACACATTTCGTAAAAAAATAAATTGGAATTATTTTTAGAAAAATAGAGTATTTTTAAAAAAAAACGAAAAATTTAAAAATATGGATGGTATTTCTTGTAGAATCGCTTAAAGACTGGATTGCATCGCTGGATTATTTGTTGCGAATTTTCAACAAAACAATTTTTCGGGATATTTTTTGGAGAGGTTTCTTTTTTGAAGGATACGTTTCAAAAATTAAAAATTGCAACCAATTAAAAACAAAATGGATTGAATTTTTTGAAGAATCACTTTTAAACTGGAGTGCATCGCTGAAATATTTGTTGCGAGTTTTCACAAAATGAATTTTTCTGGATTGTTTTTAGGTTGCGTTTTTTTAGGGAATATTTTGAAAATTAAGAATTGCAACCTTTAAAAAAAGGGTTTTGCAAATTTAGAATCCAACAAAAATGTGTCCTTTTAGACATGAAATATAAGTGGGAAATGAAAAAAAGAATAAAATGAAAATGGAATATGAACAAAAGTGGAAAAGAAGAGATCAAAAGGTAAGTAAGCGGAAAATATCAATATTATTAAAATGTTATTTTGAAAATTCAAAATAAAGAAAATAATATTTAGGAATGAAGGAAAAAGAAAGAGAAGTAATATATTATTTAATTTAGTTAAAATTAATAGCTGGAGGATGTAGGCAAGATTAGCAAGTAGTCTGAAGCCACCATCAACGAAAACTGTTGAAGAGTTCCCAATAGTCTCTCAGACATTTCCCTTGTTCTATTAGAAATACGTGGGTTCAGGCTACCTGTTAATGCTTGTGAAATTCTCATTTCCTGGAAACTCTGTTCCTTCCTCAGAAATTCCAAAAAAAGAAAGAAATTAGGATGTGGTCATCCAATTGATTTGTTGAAGGAGTTATGCCAACCCTCAATGGCATTATTTGTTTTAGCTCCTCCCTCTAATCAGGTCGTGTAGCAGTTCCACCACTCCACATTGAAACGTGACTTCCTCCTGCGACCAGACCTGCTAAGATGGCCAATCCATGTGTCTTCGAAATAATTTAAAAGGGGTTCCAATTTGTCTTCATTTTCAGTTAGTTTCTTAAGTTCAAATTGCAGTTTACTGTCAGAAAATTAATCTTCAACTAAGGACGTTTTTTAAATCTTACACCATAACGCCTGTGAAAAGTGAAAAAAACATCCTTGAATTTGGGCATCCGTGTACATTTTTGTAATTATATTAACCATCGGTAATTCAAAATCAAGTATCAGTTTTATAGGACTTGAGTTCATAGTTTTGGATTTAATCACCGATAAAAATTGAGTGTATGTTGAAGTTTGTTTATCTGGCAGTAAACTGTACACTAGGGGTACTACAGTATTATTAATGTATGCATTAATAGTCTATATTTGAGTGAATGAATGGGGCGTAGATTTAACCGCATGCGCGCTATCGGGTTTTCTCGCTGTGCGCTGAAATTTGAAAATCGCGGGTAACGTGACAAAGCCAGCTCGTCATCCGCGTAGCGCAGGTAACTCCCATGACGAGCTGGCTTTGTCATCCGCGTCGAAGGGGTTAAATGTCCCATCCATTAACCAAATATCACTATTCTCTCATTTATTAAGATTACGTTCTTTGCTAAAGATAAGGATCCATCTAAGAGGATTTTGGTTATCAGTGGAGAAGTGTGGCTCACTGGTTAGAGCAGGCAGACCCTGAAGCAGAGGTCAGACCCGGGACCAGGGTTCAATTCCCGACGCAGCAGGGTCTTGAGCTCAAATGTCCACGGACTCAATAATTCTCACTTCGGTGCCTGACCTAATCATGGGTTCACACTCTGCAACTCTGGGCATTAAGCTTGCTTAATCTCCACAAGGGCCCCTTGCGGCGGGATGCCCTGTAGGGGCTATCTCACAGGGAAAAGCCAAGGCTTTTCCCTTTTCCCACAGGGAAAAGCAAGCGCTTAGAGACCCCTGGGTGATAAGCGCTATATAAATCCAACATACAATACAATCATGCAATAGAAAAGGTTAATATGGTTGGGATACCCGTCACACCCTCCCAACACACTCCCCAAGAATGGGAAGACGGAAACGGTTCTTGAACTTTTGGAAGGCGGGAGGGAGTTACCCTCCCGGCCGTATTTATTAAAATATGAAACAAAATTAAAACATTAAAATAACAGTTTCATATCATGTACAATTTCATTTACACATTACGATGTTTCTTGGCTAACCTTAACACATCTCTAATACAAAGGTTCTCCTAGCCGATTCTAAAACATCCTGTAAATGCATTTCTCAAAATTCAAATTGTACATCCTAACATTACGGGCCAACGGCAAGGTCGTAACCGGTGTCAGATCCCTAAACCAGAACTTCCCCCTCACTTGTGAGGGGCGGGCGCACAGAGGACTGTCCCTCTGTGCCACCTTCCAATTTCCCTTGTCTTAACGGGGGCCCCTATTTACTCGACGCCATCTTTAGTGGTCGTCCGAGGACTCGTGTGAGGTGTCTAGAAGGTAGCGTAGACCCCCCTCCCACCCCACACTGCTCACCACATCTGCCGTCGCAGATGTCCTGGCCCCGGGAAATTCCCAGGAGGGGCCCGTAGCCCCTCCTCCCCAGGGAGGGGCCTATGACCGCCTTCCCTTTCGGCGGCCCCATCCTTAGAGGAGACCGCCTCCCCGTTTGAGGGGCCAATGGCCGCCTCCCCCCGGGCGCTCCCATCCATAATGGGTGACGCCCCCACCTCTAGGGATCTTCCAATTCCTGCTCACCGATCATGACCTTACCGCCCGACCAAAAAATAAATACGACATTTTTTAAACTAAAGAGGATGGAAAAAGACAGTCATACTGAGCGATTCAAAGTATAAACTCCTACTAAGCACTACATTTAACTCTGCTGTCACTGCTTTGCCGACATACATGCTGAAAGAGCAACCACTTTATTACATACCCAAAATTTTACCAACTTTATTCGAAAACAACCTGAAAAAGAAACAGTATCATGTCACTCGACTTTATTCCAAAAACAAATCGCTGTCATCAGGGGCTGGTGGGTGGGTCAAAATTGGCTCCTTGTTCCGTCTCGAGCTCACGTGCAACGGGGAGGTGCAGCTTCTGAGCACAGGAACAAGAGGATGCTTCCTTGGATTGTTGCTCCTCTTATCCTCCTTCGGGCGGGCGTGGACCCTCCTTCAATCCGCCTACAGGGCGTGGCCAACGGTGTAGGTGTCTAGGACAACCCCTCTTGGGCGGGAAAAGGCGCGCCCCGGCTACGCCGCTTCGGGCATACCAGCCGAGACTCGCCTCCCGCCCAAAATGGTTTTCCCGGGGGGATCGGGGTACTCCACCATACGTTCGGGGGGACCGAGCGGTCGCCCCTTTCCATATGGTTGGGATACCCGTCACCCCCTCCCAACACACTCCCCAAGAATGGGAAGACGGAAACGGTTCTTGAACTTTTGGAAGGCGGGAGGGAGTTACCCTCCCGGCCGTATTTATTAAAATATGAAACAAAATTAAAACATTAAAATAACAGTTTCATATCATGTACAATTTCATTTACACATTACGATGTTTCTTGGCTAACCTTAACACATCTCTAATACAAAGGTTCTCCTAGCCGATTCTAAAACATCCTGTAAATGCATTTCTCAAAATTCAAATTGTACATCCTAACATTACGGGCCAACGGCAAGGTCGTAACCGGTGTCAGATCCCTAAACCAGAACTCCCCCCTCACTTGTGAGGGGCGGGCGCACAGAGGACTGTCCCTCTGTGCCAACTTCCAATTTCCCTTGTCTTAACGGGGGCCCCTATTTACTCGACGCCATCTTTAGTGGTCGTCCGAGGACTCGTGTGAGGTGTCTAGAAGGTAGCGTAGACCCCCCTCCCACCCCACACTGCTTACCACATCTGCCGTCGCAGATGTCCTGGCCCCGGGAAATTCCCAGGAGGGGCCCGTAGCCCCTCCTCCCCAGGGAGGGGCCTATGACCGCCTTCCCTTTTGGCGGCCCCATCCTTACTGGGGACCGCCTCCCCGTTTGAGGGGCCAATGGCCGCCTCCCCCCGGGCGCTCCCATCCATAATGGGTGACGCCCCCACCTCTAGGGATCTTCCAATTCCTGCTCACCGATCATGACCTTACCGCCACAGGCCGGATAGTTGACCGGCTATCCGGACCCCCCCACAAAACTCCTACTTAAAGGTCATGGCTGCACAAACTCTTTAACCAAGCTAGGAAGTCTCCTTTGAGTAAAGCATTCCCCTCCCGGGACAAATGGACCCCATCCTCCAGATACATATGGTCCCCCCTGATACATCCATGAGGAATACAATGCAATGTACCTGTACGAAACAACCTACCAAGTTTGTTATTTACTTTCTTCACCGACTGATTTAAAGCTGACACAGAAATAGCCCCCCGCCACACCTTCCGCGGAATCATGTGTGACCATGCAATCGTGCACCCCGGCACCCTTCTCGCCAACCAACTTACTGTGGATAGTATTAATTCGAGAAGTACTCGTCGACCAGTGGTCACCAAATCATTGCCCCCAAGATGCACTATGATTACAGATGGCGGTGACCTTGTCCGCCCTAACAAACCCTCCATAAAATTTTGAAACTGGTCAATACAGAGCCCGCCCCTTCCGTAGAAGGTCACCCTGTACCCGTATTCCCCAGCCATGTGAATCATGTCACCTGCTTTGAATACGTCTGCGGCACGCCTCACGTATGAGTGGCCGACGACCCACACCACTCTTCCCTCAGCCGGTGATCTTTGACCGCTGGTCCCCAGGTGTCGGGTCAACTGCACAGTCCGCCCCGCAAAGCCTGCTCGCGAAACTGAAAACCAAACAGAAAACAAGAAGCGTGAGTGCATGACATTAGCTTCACAACATGTGCAACCGCACATACCTCTTATAACAATTCGAGGACCAACGCCCCAACTGTTTCACTTTATCCACACTCAACCCCCTGGCTGTAGCCTCTGTAGCAGCACCTATCCGGAATGAGTGGGTCCCAAAATCGCTCGGGTTCAAGCACGCTGCCGCGATTGCCATTGTTAACACCCGCTGAAACTGAAACCTGGTCAGTGGGGTGGCGTCGGTATGTCTCAGCAAGCCCCCCCCCCATGATGCCGCCCTTTGCGCTAAGTACTCCTCTACGCATTTCACTGGGCACATGTGGGACCCTAGCATGCGCTGAACAACCACACTGTCTCCGATCGCTCCCTGATCGGTTTTGGACTTGGCTATGGTGACTATCATCGTGTCACCTTTGATCTGGATGTGTTCTCGACACAGACCTCCCCCCGTATCCTGCTTGTTCCTTGCTACCAGTTCGCTTATCCGCATAGCCCCATGGAATGCTAATGCAAAGGCGGCCCGGAACAGCACTGTCTCTGACTGAGATGAACAAGTCGCAGGGAGTACGGACATTAACTGGGACAACCTTGCTAGCCCTATCGGGCGCCTCTCGTCCTCTCTACGACCCCCAAGGCGTTGCCACCCGCGCAGCGCCTTCTTTACTAGAAAGGACGCTGTGGGGTCCTGAATGCATTGAGCCTGCGCCATGAACGCAATGGCGGCTCGGTGTCTATTGGCTGTTGCCACTGATGCAATGATACTAGAAATTTCAGGACATACTCTTCCTGCCCCCAATGCTCCCCCTTAGCTGGACCCAAAATTGCCCAATAGGAACGGAACGCCCCTTCATATGCCTTCCTTGTCCTGGGGGCTAGACTCTCTCCCACGAGGTTTTGTAATCCGGGGCACCGAGAGACCAGAGAACTTCGGGAAATGGTGCCGCCACCAAGTCCGCAGAGGGCAGATGGCCCCGGAAGGCCTGCATGTGGGAACGAGAGAGTGCATCAGCCGCCTGGTTCAGTACCCCAGGCACATGTTTTGCTCTAAAGTGGACGTTTAATTTCATACATAGCAGGACAATTTCTTTCATCAATCTCAAGATCAATTTGCAGCGTGCTGCCTGATTATTGACACATTCTACCACGGTCATATTATCCGACCAGAACACCACAGTGCGATCGCGAAACCCCTCCGGCCATGTCTTCAAGGCCACTAGAATAGGGAACAGTTCAAGAAACCCAATGTTACCTGTGAGCCCACTCTCGTGCCACCATGCCGGCCATGTTTGTGCCGACCAATGATTACCAAAGATGGCGCCAAAACCCACACTCCCTGCCGAGTCGGTCCACAAACCCAGCTCCTCGGAGGAAACCGCTGGTTTGTTCCACAGGACACGACCGTTGAAATCCGCCAGGAATGCCAACCATATACGCATGTCCTGGCGAACCTCTGCCGAGAGTCTTGTGCGGTGATGCCCTTCCTTAAGGCCAACCATGGCTTGAGCAATAGAGCGAGAAAAGGGGCGAGCCATTGGTATCACTCTAAGGGCAAAATTAAGCTGACCCACAGCCTGCTGCAACTGATGCAATGTTACTTTCGTCTCGCCAATACATGTCTCGAGCGAGGCCTTAAATTTCAATACCTTCTCCTCAGGCAAATGGAAGCACCCCTCTTCAGAATCGAGCTCAATTCCTAGAAACTCGAGTGAAGTAGACGGCCCCACTGTTTTGCCCGGTGCCAGTGGCACGCCAAATATTCTCATGAGATCACAAAATTTACTCAAAGCCTGCGCACATTCCGTGTCCCCGGCTGCCCCCAGAAACAGAAAATCATCAAGGTAATGCATAACATGCGTAAAGCCTGTGGCTCTGGTGAACGCCCATTGTAAAAAACTACTGAATTTTCAAAATACGCACAAGAGATGGAGCAACCCATTGGCATACATTTATCCATGTAATAGCGTTCCTGGAACACAAAACCTAATAGACGCTGATCGTGTGGGTGTACCGGGAGCAACCGGAACGCTGACTCGATATCAGATTTTGCCATCAGCGCTCCGGGCCCCAGGCGATTCAACATGGCGACAGCCTCATCAAAGGAAGCATACCGCACCGAACAAACTCCCGGGTCAATCGCATCATTCACGGAAAGACCCTTAGGAGCGGACAAATTATGTATTAACCGAAACTCACCTGGGTCCTTCTTGGGGACTACTCCCAACGGTGAACAAACAAAGTTATGAACAGGCGGGGTCGCATATGGACCCGCAACCCGACCTCGGGCCACCTCCTTTGCCATCTTTGCCTGTACTACAACCGTATTCTGTTGAACCGACAGTTGGTTTTTACACAGTGCTTCCCCCCGAAAATCCCCCGCCGGGATGCGGAAACCACATGAGAAGCCGTCCCTCAACACCCCAGCGGAGACATGATCAGGGTATTCGTTCAGCCAGGGGATCATTGCCATGATGTCGATGGGAGTAGGTAGCAGCGCCCCTCGGCCGTCATTAGACCTGTTTGGCGCCGCCTCTGCCCCCTGTATCGCCATTCTTGGCTCTGCATGAACTCTCGGGGTGTGAAGACTGTCCGCACCCTGCACACTCATGCCTGAACTTGCACGTCCCCTGTGGTCTAGTGCACTTGCCCCTGTTGAAGCTCCAACAGACCCCTTTCTTGCCAGAGTTCCCATTACTCTTTGTGTGCTGATCACTACCGGCGCCCGCTCGAAAGGGCACCGACGGGGAATGGCGGGAAGGCTCTGCCCCATTCCCGCCAAACGAAGAAGGCTTTGCCGGGTTTGACCTAACCTGTTTCTGCCAGGAAATGGAGTCGAAACAATCCCGCGTCAGGGATGAGTCGTGCTCCTTGGCCTTACGAAATTTGTTATCATAACCCAACCATTAATCACCATCGTACGATTCATAAAACTCCATTATTCGTGTCTGGTAACAAGCCAATTCAGTCAATACCTCGGGCCTACGTTCCCCCATGATTGCAGTGAACATCCCAAAAGCCCTGGCCCAATTAGCGATTGTCTCATCAACTCTGAAACCCGCCATCTTTGCTCGCCATACACTTGGATGCAACAATTCCTTCTGATTTTTAACGTGTTCTATTTCATAATGATCAGTCAATAGCGAAAATATGTTCACGTATTTATCCGCCCATATCATTTCCTTTGTGGCCAACGGGATATGTTGCACCACCTTTTCCCTCCTTGAGGGTAACGACCCCTCCCCAGCCATTGGCAACGGCTTCTTACCCGAATCAGTAGCTGAACTCGCTGCTGCCGCTGTTCCAACGCCTGAAGACGGTTGTTCCGCGGGAACCTGAGGGGGAACAAAAGGACAAGGTGCCTTCGCAGCATCTCGCGACTGCCGCAACTGCTTCATTATTAGTTTGGCCTCTTCGGCCGTATCCCCTGGAGCTATGGCACCCTCATTATTCTTGCCCAACCACGCCGCTAACTGGGCGGCCAACTCGGGTGGCATATCCCCCTCGTTCACAGGTGTAACTACGACAGGGATCGGCTGTCCTGCGTCCGGAATCGGAACTGGGGCCTCTACTGGCCTGACCGGGCTCGCCGGAGGTGACTCGGGAACCGGAGCCTCACCCCCTGCCGCCCTGTTCCTGGCCTTTTTACCTCTCCCGGCAGGGACTACCCCCGGCAATGCTTGTCCGATGACTTTCTTAGGCCGGCCCGTACCGTTCATGGCCGCCATCTGCTTCTTCATGTTCGCCATGTCCTTCACCAGCATACGAAGCATTTGGTCGGTGCTAACTTTCTTTCCGACCCTTTTGCCCGGCATTTTCTCACGATAGTCGACCGAAAGGTCCTGGAACCAACGTTCGAAGCGCTAAAAGAGAAAACACAAAAATTACAAATTCTCAAAATTGGCTCCTTGTTCCGTCTCGAGCTCACGTGCAACGGGGAGGTGCAGCTTCTGAGCACAGGAACAAGAGGATGCTTCCTTGGATTGTTTCTCCTCTTATCCTCCTTCGGGCGGGCGTGGACCCTCCTCCAATCCGCCTACAGGGCGTGGCCAACGGTGTAGGTGTCTAGGACAACCCCTCTTGGGCGGGAAAAGGCGCGCCCCGGCTACGCCGCTTCGGGCATACCAGCCGAGACTCGCCTCCCGCCCAAAATGGTTTTCCCGGGGGGATCGGGGTACTCCACCATACGTTCGGGGGGACCGAGCGGTCGCCCCTTTCCATTAGTTACAGTTAAAGTAAGTTCAGGAGGAATGGAGATGTCAGAAAAAGATTGGGGTGAAACACATTGGGGGTTAGTTTGCTTGTTTTTTCTCTGAATTATTCTTCGTAAATTAGGTATTGAAGGCATTGAAGTTGCTACATGTGCAGGAATGTGTTGAGAAACCTCTCTCAATACTGAGCCACAGGTATCATTGAAAGTGCTGGCCAATTCTTTCATTTTATTTAAATTTTGTTGAACTTCAATCTACGTTGCAGAGGCAGAGTGGTTATGCTCTTTAGTGCGTAATACCTTATCACCAAGAGTAACTGCTCTGCCTCTGCAAAGGGTAGATTGAAATTGAACACACCTCCAATGACATCTGGGCTCAGTATGTCTCTCCTTACAGTAAGCCTCCTTGGGACTTGATGTATTTGGCAATGTTTCTTTCAGCCATAATCTAGCAAAAATGAAAAAAAAAGATTATGAGTATTATAACTTGACATTGTAATTTATAAGACATGTATAATATTTATTAAATCATGAAACAATTTTTTTTTAAAATAAATATACTTTAAATGTAACAACTTTTAAATCACACACCATCTAACCCTTTTTATACTCTTGCACTTGGTGATATATTTATATTATTTTTAAGCCACAGCGAATACCCACACTTTCCCTACTGTTGCACAATCTGGAGTTGGATTACAAATTCTCATACTCACGCTATTATCCAACACTTTCCCTACTCTTGCACCTGCTTGAGTGGGATTAGTTAATTTTATACTCACGCTATTATCCAACCCTTTCTCTACTCTTGCACCTGCTGGAGTAGGAATAGTAATTTGGATACTCACGCTATTATCCAACACTTTCCCTACTGTTGCACCTGCTGGTGTTGGATTAGTAATTTGGGTACTCACGCTATTATCCAACACTTTCCTTTCTCTTGCACCTGCTAGTTTTGGATTAGTTATTTTGATACTCACGCTATTATCTTACATTTTCACTACTGTTGTTCCTGCTGCAGATGGACCTGGAAATAAATTATTCACACTATCCAAGAATTTCTCTATTGTTAAACCTGCTTGTGTAGGATAAGTAATTTTAATAATCACACTAAGCAAGAGTTTCTCTAATTATGCACCTGCATGAGTTTTAGTAGTCAATTAAACTTACCTTGCAATCCTACAGTATCCATGCTGTTGCACTTGCTGGAGTATTAATAGTATTTATGTATTTAGAAACCTTTATTGCGATTACCTTTCCTTTTCCTTCTTTTCTTAATTTACAACAGTTATCACAGTTTTCTTGATGATGCAGCTGAATTACTTTCTCCTAAAATGGTTTCTAGACTTCAATTTCTGAAAATGCAAAATGATCAGAATTTTATGTTTATTAAACGGTCAAAAAATCATTTATTATTAAACTAAAGAAATATATGTAGTCATTTAAGGCAAAGATAATGTTAAATTTCATAATTTTTTTAATTAACATAACACGTTTCTACTTTCTCCTTTAAAGTGCACTCCTACAATTTTTTTTTAATTATTTTTTTCTAAGTATCTTGTGTCTTTTTTTGATTTGATAAAAAGTGGAAATACCTTGTATGTAGTTTCCTTTTATATAATACATCTTTTTGGAGTTATACGGTTACAATGAGATTTTTGTTTGTCGATGATATGCTGTTTAAAGACAAAAATTAACAGAATTATATTTTTTTAAATTTGCATTTGAAAAACAAAGATAGCATTGTTATATCTTTTACGAATATCCCAGAACTCCTTCCTTTATGAATAATTCAAAGACTCCATTCTATGTAACACTACAGTATAGTGGCAGAATGTTGTAATAGTCTTTTAGCCCTTCGTCGCTGGGCTACAACAGCTATTTAAGTTCCCTCTCCTTTGAAAAAAGATCCCGCCTTCTTCTCGTTGCTTATAAAATTTGGACAGGGTCTTTATTAGCCAGTGTTTCAAATGCAGCGTGTTATAAGGATATATTAAACTATCCTTTACCACTCAATATGAATGTAAACAATTTCAATTTATTAATTATATTATAAATAATTACAATACCTTGTATGTAATTTTAAGGTGTTAGTTGTATGCTTCAATGATTTTAAGAAAAATCACAATTGCATTATCTGCTACCTTTGCAATCCTGTTTACATGCCTAAAAATTAAAAAAATTAGCTGAATAGTATCGGACATTTTTATGTTTAGCAAATCTAGCATTTAATATGTTCATAACTAATTATAAAATCAATCCTTATCAACACCAACATCCTCTTCCTCCATAATCTATTGCACCACTCTAGACTATGATTGATAGCTGATGCAACAAGCATACTTTTAAGTAAATATCTATAAAACTTTACATGACACATGTTTCAAGATGAAAAATGTACACCTTTTTTCTAATGGCACTGTTTCAGAAAGCATTTGGATTTAACATAACCTCTGCCTAACTCTACTTATTGTGATTTACAAAATTGAGAATGGGTTATTACTCACCACAAATTTGCTTTTCTCACACTTATAAATCAGAATCACAGGCAGTTAGCAAACTCTCGGGCACATTAAGATGGTCCTGTAAAAAACATTAATATCTTTGTTAGACTTGTGTACAATCATACAGCACAGAAGTAGAATTCATAGGAACTAGAGTCATTGGTATTATCTTTTTAGAATAGTATCTTTTTACAAAACGGAAGGTTTAAATGTCAACTTTAGTTTCAAATTTTAGTTAGCTTCAATACTCTGATGTTTAGAAAATGTCTGTATTGAAAAGGAATTAGGATCATGTACTATTGGGAAATATACAGTTATGCTTTGAGTATATGGGAGCATTTAATTGTTTTTTTTAAAGTACCATAGTATTTGTAAAAATATCAGAGTATTTTTTTGGAGTTCCTTTTTTAAAATCTATTAATAATACCTGTTTTAAACAAACAATTTCAACGGTATTCCGATTTGACCAAGAATGCCATTTTCGAAAATATTTAAAGTCTAGGTCAATTAGTAAGAACTGAAATGATTTGCAAATATTCTTAAATATTAGAAGCGATAATCAATTATTAATTACATTTAATAAAAATAATGATTTATAAAAAAGATAACACTCGAGCAAAGCAATATTAAATATACAGTTAAAAAATAAATGTATTTAAAATAAAGGTTTGGGTTATATTCAACGACTGATGGATGTTTTAATTTAACAGCTAGTTACTTTAGGCAGTAGATGGTACTATTTTACAAGTTAGTTAATGTTGCTCGCACTCTCCTCACGAACGCGTCCTGACACTGTGAATGACAGCAGTCAAGTGATCACAAAATGGTGGGCGGCTGCTCATATACGTTTTAGTTGACCTATCGATAATTCAATATAAGAATTTTTTTGAAATGTGTTTAAAATCGCGTTTTTATGTATGACTAAACTTATAATTTAAAATTAAGTAAAATTATGTCAGAATTATAAATAAGATCGTTTTGAATGTCAGCCATTTTGTAATGTAGATTGTGATTGGATGACATAAAAATAAAGAAAGAGAGAAAGGACATTTTTTTTACTTAATATGAACGATGGTTCCTACAAATGACTTTTGTATATGGACAAATTACATTATGCATGTAAATTTCATTAACTATTTTTTCATAAGTATGTTTTTTTGCATTTACGTAAAAAAAAGTGCACAAGTATTCATTTTAATACCTGAGCACTAATCTAAATGCTTGAGTATTACATTTTTAACCCGATTTTTAAATTTACACAATTTTTTAAATTACTCCCCCACCCAAAATCCATATTTCCCTGGCATCCCGTCCCAGGGGTTAGGCTACAATTTATAGAAAAATGGAAAAAAAAGACTCAGTACGCAAAGTAAACACCTGCAAAGTAATGTACTGCTAAGAAAATACACTTCAACAGATTTTAATGTTTATGCGAAGTAATGGAATACGAAATGAAAAATTACGATGTAATGGCACTTGCGAAGTAAAAAAATCGTAATAAATGCATTCGTTGTAATGGCATTCTAAGTATCATCATACATTCCCTTCAGATACTGCCACAGTGTACTTAGAAGAGCCAGTGGCCACAAAATGAAGTACTGCCATGAGTTTCACTATTAGTGTTATTACTGTTGTCTTCCTATTGTGAGGCATGAGATCAGGTTCCAGCGGCTGACACTAATCCAGTACAGTTTGCCTATTTCATTGGAACGTAATGATAATGTCCCTTTCCTCCATGGTGGCAAAGTATGGAAACAGTCTGAAGACTTGTGGATGCCTACTTCTACCAATCCCTGGGTTCTTATGTCTGTATGCAAGGAAAACAAACTTGCAATAAAAATTGACACACAAGACTTTCACAATCAACACACATCTCATAAATAGGTTAGATAAAAGATCTTACTGTATCATATATGTTACCACATTTTTCGAACATCTTTTCTACTGCAAATACATACATTTTTTACATGTCTGACATATTTGTACAATAACGTGTGAATAATACATTCGAAATTTTCAATTTGTAAATTTTTAAAGATTTTTTGGGGGGTAAATCTTCATCAAAGGAAGTGTTACATACTCTGCAGCACTATTGATTTGAAACACAGTAACGGTTCATTGTTTTATGTGTTATAGCGTGCTACAGTTTCGTACGTATCTGAGATATTTATGCAAAGTAGCCAACATTTTGTGTGCCGGTGATGCACAAACTATTTAAAAATACACAGCTACACGTCCTAAAGTGGTGAATGCCTGACCATCAGGACAATAGCTATGTGACGGCAGTCGCCAGACGTTCAGCGCGTAGTAGGTAAAACTCTCCATGATGGGCCCTGCCATAGGCTAATGTGTATGACGTACACACACATAAGTCAATGGCTGTGACCCTCTCTGTCGTTAATCGCATATGCTGTGTACTTGTATGTGATGTACGTAAAAAAGCTCACTTGCCTCCTAACACTGCAGTCAACAAGACCTCCTCGTAGTTTTATTGACCTCTGGGAGCCGGAATACAGGGCAAAGCAGGTGAGAGGGCCCATGCCTTCCCCCCTGAGGAACTGGAGGTCCTCACCAGCCGCGGTCGGTAGTGGGTGTACCTGCAGGGCGGTGACGTGGGGAGGGGGAGGGGCAGGCTGGGGGGTAGTAATCTATTCATTACGGAGCTTTACAGGTAAGTAAACATATAAATAAATAAAACGAATTTTGTTGCGCGCACTGCATCACATTTGGGGATGCAGTGCATACAACGAAATTCATTTTATTTATTTATATGTTTACTTACCTGTAAAGCTCTGTAATCCATAGATTACTACCCCCAACCCTGCCCCTCGCCCTCCCCACGTCACCGCCCTGCAGGTACACCCACTACCGACCGCGGCTGGTCCTCACCACTCACCAGGGACGTCCTGTCCCAATACAGCCAGCTGTATGGCAACCCAGAGGAACAGGTACATGTTAGAATGGGAAATTTTTGCCAATATAACTTGTTTCCTCTTTGTCCACAGGCTATTTGCTCCCAATTTGTTTATGAGCGAAGTGTTCTGATTGAAGTGTATGGAACTGAGTGATTTAGCTAGGTACAGAGGAGCACATATACAAGCCCCTTGCGCCGCCGGTGTGTTTCTTTTTGTGACACACCAGCAGCACAGTGTGGCGCTCCATATTTACCTTATGGATGCAGATGTTGGTGTTGTGATGGGTATGGTGCCTGTGGTTGTGCTGGTGGTGGGTGTGGATGTCTGTGTTGTGGTGGGTGTGGTGCCTGTGTTTGTGCTGGTGGTGGGTATGGATGTTTGTACTATTGTGGGTTTGGTGTCTGTGAATGTGAATGTGGTGGGTCTGGGGTATGCTTGTGGTTGTGTTACATACATCATACCTACCACCACCATATTCATACCCACATACTGTACACAAATGCCCACACACATCCACACAACAGACACCCAGTAAAAAACACAAACCAAAACATACACCACATACACCAGGTCCTCAGGCACCCACCACACCATCAACAGACAAATGCACAACAGACACTGCCACTCCCTCTATCTAGTCCCAACCCCAACCGAAACCCGCTCTCGAAACAACTACCCATTTACTGAAGGAAGATATGATGTTTGCCCTGGCCCTGACCCCTTCCTTATCCCGGACTGTCCTTCACAAACATAAGTTCACCCCCTATAAGTCCTCCCACACCCTAACCCACCACTCCCAAATCCAAACCCACCCCTTTAAAATGTAAGCCCATTCCTCCCAAATGCAACCCCACCCATCCCAAACCCTAGGAGCCCCCTTCAAGTCAGATTATTGAGGTGTTCTATGCCCCATGGATGCCCCTTCCAGCGGAGGTTTATTTTGGCAGTGTTAAAAGAAAGCAAGTTATGGGCATGTAAACCAGACTTTTAGCTTTCTGGCCTTGTCTCTTTTTTGTTATTTTTTTTGGGGGGGGGACTTGAGTCTTACAGAATATATGAGAGAGTCCTCTTGTACTTATGAAAACAATTTGCTTTGAGAATACCTTTATCCTGGCCTTATTTTTGGATTCTTACTAATGGTTTGCTGATTATGTTATTTCTACTAATGTGTGTGCCTCTCATTTTTTACCGTGATAAGCACAGGTTGTATGTTTTAAATATTTTTTTAATGCATGCATTAGTTTTGTACATTTGTGACCTGCTAATTTGGGTGCAAGCATTTCTTTATTACTAGACGCTAACATCACATTAATACGAGTTTCTGTTATTGTGACTGGATAATGCATGTGTGTTTATTTCAACATGATGTGTCAATAATATGCATATAAGCATTACACAGGGAACCGTACACTTTACAGCTAAACATTTTTTTAAGTACAACATTACAGACATGCATTACACATCATTGCAGTATTGCTTGCAAGTATTTCTTAAACATCCTCGAGTTGAGTGCTAATGTACAGCTACAAATCCGAGGATGACAGGTAAAAAAGTGACTTACCTTCTGTTCCAGCGGCAACGGGGTTGATTTTCATCTTGGTCCTGGAGCCAAAGCAATGGCAGGACTTGTAACATTGAATTATTGGCTGCAGGAACTTGGAAAATTAGAAAAAAAGTAGGTTTCGTACTTATATACCTCCCAATCTGCCAACTCAGGTGTGGCAGATTGGCTGCTACAGTTAGGTTGGTGGGAATGCGCATCATGATTGGCTCGGTGGTAAAGGAGACAGTAGTTCTGCCGCCAGCCACTTTTGCCTATGGCGTCGTTTTTGACGTGGGCGGTGCTTCATGGCGGTGCTGGCGGTTCATCCGCTGTCTTTTGTCTATGGGATCACCAACATTTAAATCGAGCACGTGGACTGCCAAGTCGATGGACGGGAAATCCGATGGAAAATTGCCAGCAGGACTGTTACTGTCAAGATCAAAATCAGACCCATATTCTTTTCCTGGAAGTCAAAATCCTTCAGCAGACAAAAAAGCAGGCTGTATCTGATAAAATCCTCACAAAGGCGGATAGGTGCTGGACGAGGTACAACTCAAGCTTTTGGTTTTGGCAGGAAAATCTTAGAGCAGGAGAAATTCTAATTTCACTCCTTGGGAAGGCTTCTAACCAGCCAGATACTTTTGGCACCTTGCCTAGGCAAGATTTCTACCTTCGGACTAAAGTTGTTTTTCAGAGCTTAGAATCCTCCAGAGGTGCAAGGCTGTAGGGTGTGTCTTACAAGGGCTCTACAAAGGTAGATACCTTCTTGCCAAGGAATGTCTGACAAAATATCGACAGACAGGAAATAGACCTACAAAAATATCGACACAGAAATATCGAAAAAAATATCAAAGTCCTATCTACATAAAGGTAAGTACAAAAATATCGCGGAACAAATATCGTTGTCAAAAATATCGATGTTAAAAATTTTGTTTTTTAAATTGTTCTAATAATGATGTAAAAATAAGTGAATAATACATATAATTTAAAAAATCATAGATATAAAGATTAAAAAATATTTTTAAAATAATAACTAATACATCGTTTAAAATTAATTAAACATCTACTTATAAATTAATATATATACTTACTCCACATACTGAAAAATTAGGGAAAGCGTTGGATGGTGTCAGGGTAAAATGTACTATTCCCACTCCAGTGAGTGCAACAGTAGGGAAAGCGTATGATAGCGGGAGGGTGAAAATTACTATTCTCACTCCAGTGAGTGCAACAGTAGGGAAAGCGTTGGATAGCGTAGGGATAAAAATTACTTTTCCAACTCCAGAGAACGGAACAGTAGGGAAAGCGCTGTATAGGGTAGGGGTTAAATTAACATACTTGGTTGTTTTTTTTATATTTTTTATTGAAGCCAGAGATTTTCACCAAAAACATAGAAATATTGCCTCAACATTTCAAAAAATTCATAATACACATAATCAATTCATAATACAAACCACAAGGATCAATAAAATCCATTTGCACAATCAGAATCTCAAAAAAATTCAAAACCACCACCCAATTTGTAAAATCAATCTTATCAACCCAATTCCACCCTCTGCAAATAATCAAAATAGCTGCCCCAAATCTTATTAAATTTCTTAATACTTCCCCTTCGAAGTGCAAAAGTGTGTTCGCTTTTCTTCACTAATTTCATTTCATTGCCCCAATCCAAAAATGAAGGAATCAAGTTTGTTCACCATTTTTGCAATAGGAGTGACCTGGCTACTGCCATTGCTGTATATAAAAATGTAATCATCGGGTCTATAAAAGAGAGGCAGGATCAAATCCCTGGAGCACTAATTTCTCATTCACTACCAGTTGGATGTTACATTCATGTCCCAAAAAGCTAAATAGGTCTACCCAATACTTATGAATTTGGGGACAACTCAACATGACATGAGACCAATTAGCTAATGGATTATTTGTGCAACAAAAGCAATGGGAGCACTGGTTAGGGTATATTTTAGATAAAAAATGGGGAGTTCGATATAATAACCATTTACTAAAAAACAACATCCTTCGCCAATTTGCACCCCTCAGTGTGCTAAAGTTAAGTTTATTATTGGTGGCCAAGTATAAGATGACATTTCTACATTTTCATGATACGACCATTTTTAATAGCTTTTAGCTCAAGATCAGCTCCCTTTACTGAGGCTAAATATTTCTTCCAAGCACCCGGTTTCTTATCCGATGCCCTCACTAATTATTCATCTACCAACTGGCTCTGTTCAATTAAAAGAGAAACATCCAATTCTATAAAATATTTATTTAAAGTACTATAAGAGTTAGCCAAGATAAAACCATTCGGAACTATTTGTACCATTTCAGCCACTGTGACCCATTTGCCATTTCGCAAGAAATCCATCACTTTACTAAATCTAGCCACTGCCCATTTTGATGCCAGATATAGAGGTTCTCTTACCCCCACCAAGGGAGAATTCCGTCTAGCAATGTAGCTGAATTAATTTTCAGAATAGAGTACTTTTTGAATAAAGCCTGTCGTTTTATAAAAAAACAGAGAAGGCACTTATAACGGACCAGTTTCGTGGATCTAAAAATCAACAAGGGGGAATGGATTTGACTATCTTTACAGAATAAATTCATAAAATAATTACAATAGAGCTTTGAATGTGGCGAAAATTTGAATATAGATAAATATTGTACAAAACACGCATAATAATAATCCCTGAGGTTGGGTAGAGCTAACCCTCCCTGATCCACATCTTCACATAAAGTGCTAAGTGCTATGCGGGGTGTTTTCTTTACCCAGATGAAGGCTTTAAACATAGACTGTACCTGAGAAATAAAAGAACCTGATAAAGTGCATGGTATAGTAAAAAATAGAAAATTAAATAATGGAAGAACCGACATTTTAATTAGGGCCACTCGTCCTAAAATAGAGAGGGGGAGCATGCTCCAACGAGCAAGCAGGCCCTGAACCTTCTGAAGAAGAGGAGCAAAATTTAATTGATATAAATCATTAACAGATTCCGCAAAAAATACCCCTAAATATCTTTTTGGACTAACATTTACAGAAGCAAGGATATCGGGATGCAAATCTAAAGGTACCCTCCCACATTGCAAAACTTCGGTCTTCCCTTTGTTGACACGGTAACCACCTAAAGCCTCGAATTCTTCAAACAGATCGAAGACTTTGGCTTGAACCTCAATTCTTGGTGTAATTATAAGTATGATTTCATCTTCATACAGTTTTAGTTTTGGCATTGATGGAATTGGTGGACAAATCTCAGCACAGTTCCGAATGGCTATCGCCAAGGGCTCGATAAAAAAGCAAACAAAACCGGCGATAGAGGGCACCCTTGTCTTGTGCCTCGTTTAATTACTAACGACCCTGCCACGGCCGTATTAATAACTACACTGGCGACTGCATCGGCATACAGATTACGGATCAAACAAGTAATCTGAGATGGAATGCCGAAATGCTTCACGATTGTAAATAGTGTCTCACAAACCACGAGGTCAAAAGCCTTTTCGGAGTGTAATAATAGAACTAAGACTGGTGTCCTCTGTGTATCAAAATAATCCAAAGCCTCTGTCAAGAAGTGAGTATTAGTAGCCAGCTGTCTACCAGTGATAAAACCATTCTGATCCGAATGGATCAAATTCGCTGCATACTTATTGAACCTAAGGGATAGAAGTTTCGTAACAATTTTATAGTCCGAGTTTAGCAATGTTATCGGGCAATAGGAATTGGGATCCCTACTATTCTTGCCCTTCTTTACAAAACTCACTATGTTCCCCTCTCTAAAAGATGCTGGGACTTTCCCCTCCATTTAACATAACATTTATCAGTTGAAGAAAGAAATCTGAAAAAAAAACAAAAAAAAACTTTATAAAATTCAGACGGAAGTTTACTCTCCTCATACGTTTTCTGACAAGACTGTTGAAAGATGGTTTCACTTTGGGTATAATAAAAGGAGCTGAGTTCCCGTTTAGCCTGATCGAGCTGAGTTTTATTCATGGCGGCGGGACTGTGCAAAAATGCCTCGTGGAGTGCCTGGATATTATCTTCCAATTTTACCTTTTTTAATCTTGCTTTTTCAGAGATTCTAGCATCCTTTCCAATTATTAAACCCCGGACAAAAGCTTTGAGTGAGTCCCAGACAATATCAATGGCGGTAGACTGAATATTTTGGACTAAAAACTCTTTAATCTCGGACCCCATTGTCTTCACCTAATCCTCATCATTAAGGTATTGTGTGCGCTTCACATGTGCACACTTATCTTTTTTTGGGGGTGCTTCAGGTGGATCTTAAGCTCCCCGGCACCCTTAGATTTGTATTCGATATTTGCGATAACCAATTTGTTAATCACAATTAGCGAATGCAATACCATTCATTCCTATAATGAATGGAGTCTCATTAACTAATAGCGATTCGCCATTTCCAAATCACTATTAGGTAATGTTATGGAATCGCAAATTGTTTTACGATTCCTACATGCATAGTATTTTGTCATTCCCAAATAGCGGATCGGTAACATTCGCTATTTGGGAATCGCAAAATGCAGGCGTTCTGCATGTGCCCCTTAAAGCCTTAAAATTTGCCTACAAAGCATGTGTCAATAAGGACCCGGCTATCTCTGAAAAAGATTGCATCCCTACCATCAGGAGAGATCACTACGCTCCAATGGTTGAAAACATATGCATTTTCTTAGGATCCGCAAGTCAAGAAGAGGCAGTTATTCCTTTTCCTTTTTAACCACCAAACTATGAAACTTTGACTCTTTGCTTCGCACCCCAGACTCAGTCATCTGTAAACTCTTGCAGACGCATCTATTTGGTATATAGACCTCCCATTCTGGGTTTGTTCAACTCTGTGTTTTACTTTAAAGCCACTAGTGCTGGGACGCCTCTTCAGAGGCAGTTGTGCGCTTTACAAATTGTATTGTATTGTATTCATATATATATAAAAGCATGCTCTCCACGTAATCATACCCATAATTGTGTCTTGTTGTGATCATATATTACTCAGTGTGCACCCACCCACATGCTGTGATCACGTACCACAATATCACTGCTAACACAGCCACAGTGAATTGTGCCATACAAATCGTAGAAACCCGACACTGGGGCATATTTACAAAGAAAAGGCACATCCTGCACTACACCATTTCCAAAACCCAAAATGCGCCGTATTTTAAACAATATGTGCACTCCTGTGTTTTCCCTAGCGCTGGATCTAAAAATAGCTGCCTAGCGCCAACACGAACACCCTTGCGCTATAGTGCATGGGTGCCTACGTTGCAGGGATGATTGTTTATGTGCAAGAAGGTGTCCCTTCATGCACAAAAACAATCATTAACAATCATTAAAGGGATACCATCCTGCGCAAAAACAATCATTAAGGGTGTTTTGCTATTTCTATATGCAGCACTCATAGAAAAAGCAAACAACTTGAATAAATGAAAGTACTTCTCCTTGTTGTGCCAATCTAACTCATGCTTTTGCATGGCGTTAGTTTTTGGCAATGCCTCAGATTAACAAATCCTTGAAAATCTGGGGCAGCATCAAAAAGCAATGGCTGTTGCAGTGTAACACCCACAGCAACACCCATTGCACGCCACTTTCACACAGATACCTGTGTGAAAGGGTACCATATTTACAAAGCGGAGTAAGCACGCTCCTTTCAATTTGTACTAGTTCTTTATGACTATTCCCCTAATATTCCAATTTTATTCTCATTTTATAGTTTGGGGGATAATCCACAAAGATCCGTAAAAATACATACAAGATTACTATATATTTCTTCTCTTACAAACTTGCATATGCTTTTGTAATTCGGCCTCAAAACGTCCAATTCCCTACTAGTAAAAGTGCAAAGAGGGACAGCCCTTTCTACTTGTCCCAACTGTATATGAATATTTCCTGACTATTTCCATTTTGTTCCCATTTGAGATGTATGTTGGCCAATTTACATAGGTATGTAAGAGTATATGAATGGGTAATACAGGAGTACTTCTTTACACCCTCCAAACGACAAATTGACTTTCCTGTTTTGTTGGTTGATGAGCACAAACCTTGAGGCTTATTTACAAGAAACTGACACATCTGTATAGATGCGCCAGTCTCCCTGTACCTGCATGTGAAACCCTTGCTCCACCATGGATGCGCCGTATTTATAATACGACGGACCATGGCGCAAGGGTTGACAGAGGCTTCAGACAGTTTGACGCATATGTCGGCGCAAAAGTCACGCATTGCTGGAGTTGCTCGCAAGCACGATGCAACTCCAGCAATGCATGGGGAGGCCTATTCTTAATACACTGTGTCACTCCTTATGCCTGCTCCAAGCAGGCGTAGGGTTTTGATGCAGTGGCATCCTAGAAGTGGTGCAGTGAAATCTCATAGATTTCACTGCATTACTTCTATAAGGCTTCATTGCGAAGTAACGCCCACCCTGCATACATCATACCTGACGTAGGTATAATATGTCGTGGGGCTTTACAAGGTGATGCATCTCTCTAGATGTGTCATGTTGTAAATGGGTCGCAGTGTGGCGCCTTGTTTACACTGCCGCTGCGTCACAAAAAGTGATGTAACAGCGGTGCAAAAGTGTCTCAAGGGGGTTGTTTATCTGCCCTCTTGTTTTTAGTGCCAGAGTTGTCAGGGTTATAAATTGTTTAATCCATGTTTAGTAAGAGTGGGGTTTCAGACAAAATTGAAAATGAAACCACTTTTCATTTGAAAGTTGTTTTTGAAACATGTTTTATTTTATATGCAATAATTACAATACACACAATGTTATAACCTCTGAAAGATTATCTTGCAACATCTTTTGAATAATTAAATATAGCTGTTATTCTTGTCCCTGGAGAACGTCTATGTCCTTGTCCAAGGGGAATGTTTTATGCGCCACCAACATCCCTGGTTATCCAGAGTACATAGAGAAATGTTGATACAAATATTGCTGTTTCTGCTTCAGCGTTTGAATTAATAATATGATGTTGTTTTAAAGTCAATCCTTGCCTGTATATATTTGCAGAAAGCACAGCGTGTCCTTTACATTGACTTAATTTCAGAGCACCGCATTGTATCTTTATTTGAACAAAAAAGAATGTGCCTGATTTACAAAGGTAAACTGAGACGAAAGTCTAACTTTACGACTTTTGGAATTCACAAAGGGCATTTACGAATAGTACAGTCAGACTTTTGTCTAAGTTTACCTTTGTGAATCGGGCCCAATGTGTTCACTTTGATCAAAGTAAGTTCGTTTTCAAGAAGATGACATCACTTTGCGCACATAAATTCACTAGTTTCATCCTAGTAAGAACCAAAACTGATATGCACATTAAATAACATATATATGTATTTATTTATATATCCACCTGTGTGTTTTATAAGGCTTAGATATGCAGGGCCCGATTCAAAAGGGTAAAGTGAGACAAAAGTCTAACTTCATGACTTTTGGTATTCACAAAAGTCATTTAGTACTCGTAAATGCCCTTTGTGAATACCTAAAGTCCTAAAGTTAGACTTTCGTCTCTTTTTACCTTTGGGAATCAGGTCCCAAGTCTCCTTCAGCACGCTCATTGTACCACCTCCTGTGGCAGGTTTAGATAGACAATTTCCTTGCAAGTGGTATGGGGCGCGCGATTGTCTATTACTTACAGTCTTCCAAATTGCTCTGACCTATCTTCATAGGACTCATATGAATATTAGGCCGTCAAAATATAGGTCAAGGTGACATAATCTCGTTTAATATCTGTAATTTGCATTACCTTGGTATGCAAAATTCCCTGAGGTACACTATTACGCCATGTCACTTAATTACCACCATTCCGGGCAAAAATTTTGCATGAGTGCACAAGAAAAAACCTGAATGCTCAAAATACAAGTGGATGCTCTAGGTGGTGCTTGTGTTTTTAGCTCTATTTTCTTAACGCAAAATGTATGAATGTATCCAAAATGGATGCGAGGATGCATTTTCAACTAAAATGTAATGTCAAATGAGTCAAATTTTACATAATTAAGCAAAAGTAAATTAAGCAAACTTCACACACACATAATTCCCCACTATCATGTCATTGTTAACCAAGGGATAACAAGGGTTAGTAAGGTGCGAATGTGAAACTGATATGGAGAGAAGGCAAGGGCCAAAGATAAAAGTCAAATGACTTCCTCTGATTGTCCAGTTTAAGTTTTTTTTTTTAAATTGAGGGTATGTTTAGAACTTTTATCTGGGCAAATAAAACACCATGTTTAGCACTAGACACTTTATTTGGGCCTCTGAAGAAGGGGTTTTATATCTTCCTAATTTAAAAAGATCTTGGGAATAATCTTTTCATTAATATGGTTTTATAGATTTTTTACGATTTACCAAAATCCCCAAGAAAGTTAGATATAAGACGTTTCAGTGGTATATAAAATGGACGGCACAGATATTCAAACATTGTGAAATTCCAACAATTAATGGTGTAACTCACTTAACAAATGTTTATATGGGGGAAAGACCCCTTTTAGGAAAGAATGCTGCCTTAAAGTGGGATTGTAATGGTTTCAGTTTAATATCAGATTTCTTAAATGGAGAATCATGGAAGGTCTGGGAAGATATAGAACCCTGGTTGGCATATAATTGTTGTTGTGATATAAGCATTTTATCAAACTGTTACAATGAAATAACCAGAACTACGGAAAGCTATTGCATAATCTTGAAGGTAGCTCTTACTAACAAACATCATATAGTAGCTCAGAGTAATGGTGACATTTACCATAAGTCAAGAAACACAAATTCTATACCATAAGTAATCAGCAAAATGCCCAAAGAAACATAAAATTACTTCAATTGTCTATTGGCACCTAAGCATTAAACGTATCAACAATTTAATGCAGAGACTATAATTTAGTCAACTCAGAAGATGTACAGAAATATAACCTTTAATTCATAATCAAACAGCCATATTTACAATACAAAAATTAATTGCAACATAAAAAAAGCCCCAATAAAGAAATCATTAAAATACATTAAAAACAGAGTCTTAGTGGCAAAGTCATAGTCTTCCGCAAGAATAGGAGCACGTTAGTCCAAACATTGCTCCTATGAAGCCGGGCAACCATGGTCAGTAAAAACATTTTGCATGGATTGGTGGGCAACTTCAAATATCCATCCACCTTCACCATGGCCGAAAATAGATTAGCATCAATAATAGTTACTCTTAGAATAGAGTGAAAGAGATCTACATCAACAAGGCCAGATAAAATTCACTATTGAAAAGAGCAAGATGAAAGAGAAACACACTCATAAATAATTCCTCAAGGCGCAGTTGATGATTGGCAGGATGATGAGGATGTGTGATGTAGTAATGCAAGTTGCAAAACGTGAAAGAAATCTTGAAATCTTTGCTAATTGATGACAGCTTAGCCTGCACTCTGATTTATTAAATTATGACCAGCAGGAATCACATTTATAAAAGTGCTGCAAAAGTCCTGTGATCACTCAATCAATCAATCATGGACATTTGTATAGCGCGCTACGCATTCGGTAGGGTCTCATGGCGCTGGGGGGGAGTGGTCCACTAGTGCTCGAAGAGCCAGGTCTTGAGGAGCTTCCTGAAGGAGAGGTGATCCTGGGTCAGGCGGAGGTGGATCACTAACTCGCAAGTCAATGTGGCTCATACATCCTTAATCTCTGTATGCAGTTCCATGTCTAATCTCCATCTGGAAACAAGACAGTTACCATATCCACTTTAATTGTATCAATTCAAACAGAAAGTATTGAGCTTCATTTCATAAAAGAAAGGGGTAAATACAGAAGAGTCAACAGTATATTGTTGAACTGAGAGCCAGATGTAGGTAGCCAAATACCGGTCGGTAACGGCCGAAAATACAGAATTTCGGACGTTACTGACCGGTATTTGGATATTGAGATGTAGGGTCACAGAAAATACTGATTCGGTAAATACGAGTCGGTATTTTACCGAATCAGTAAATAAGAAATGCTAAAAAAATGAGTTTTGTGATGTAGGTAACTTCTTAAATACAGAATTTCATGAAATTCGGTATTTAAGAGTCGGTATTTACCATGGATTGAAAGCAGGTGGTAACCAGGTGCAGGACATAAAAAAGGGCCCAAAATGCAACAGTGTGACCAGAATGGTGGCATTCTACGTGATAGCAGGGCGGATACGGCTACAGGCGGCAGGAGAGAGGGTTTGGAGAAGGGAGGAGCAAGTATACAGGCAGAGGATAACGCTATTTCAACTAACTGAGCCAGAGATATTGCAAAGGTACAGGCTACACCCCTACACCAACCTGGACTTGATCAGGGACCTGCACCCACTTTTGGAACACCCAACCCCAAGGGCGCACGCCATCCCACCCCATGTGCAGGTGCTGTGTAGCCTACACCTGCTTGCATCAGGGAGTTACCAGAGTGTGATTTCTGCGGTAGGTGGGTGTCCCAGAGCTGCCTGTCCCGTTTATTTAGGAAGTTCCTAGAGGCCATGATGCAGAGAATGCATCATTACATCAGTTTCCCTGAAACTCACGCCAAACTGCTCAAGACCAAGACTAACTTTTATCAAATTGCTCATTTCCCACATTTCATCGGCTGTATTGATGGCACCCACATCCCAATATGCCCACCTGCTGCCACAGAGTACATATACAGAAACAGAAAGTCAACGCACACAATCAATGTACAGGTAATCTGTGATGCCAAGAACATTATCGCGGACATAGTGGCCAAGTTCCCAGGAAGTACCCACGACTCCTACATCTTTCAGAACAGTGGAATCTACACACGTCTGACAGCGGGGGAATTTGGCGAAGGATACCTGCTAGGTAAAACACTATGTGACACTCCCTTGATACATATTGCATATGTATGTGTGCATGTGAGTAATGGCTTTCTCTATTTCAAATAGGAGATAGTGCATATGCCGTCTGCTCTTTCATCCTGACACCCTACCTCAACCCTTCAACCCCCAGCCAGAGACGATACATTCAGTAAGTAAGTAAGTAATAGTTCATTAGCATAGTTAATTAAAACCATTGCAATTCATCCTAAAAAACACTAAGGTGCACACAAAACATTTGTCATCGCTTAAGTAAAATTACATTCACGTAAAATATATAGTCTAAATTTAAAAATCCTAACAAAAAATTCATAAAATTTAATATATGTTAGTGAGAATAAAAATAGTAATCATGTTGTTCTAAATGTCCTCTTTAAGTTATAGCGAGGGGACGAGTTCCAGTGTTCACTTTACTTCCATCATCCTTAATGTGAAGCTTTATAGGCTGCCGATAAGGGAGTCTACTTTGTTTAATAACCTCTAAAAGCATGACGGAGGGTCAGTTTTCTGCATCTTTGTTTCTACCTCCATCAAGTACTTCACCAGGCTACAGTTCAACTGTGGGTCGCTGGGTGCAAAGCAGGCAAGAACTGCCTGTCTTCGTGAGCGTATTAAACGCTGGTTAAAGTGATGTTTCAATAACCATTTCCGTTCCACCAACAACTTCTCACAGGAGCACAGCAGATGTTCCATATCTTCCGGCGCCTTGCTGCATAAACGACAGAGGTACCCCTATTGGCCCTCAGCCACTGCGGAAGATGGTGTGTGCAAGGTAAGATGCCCAGTCTATATTTGAGGAACTTCAGTTTTATATGACGTGAGTACCCGAGGTCAAGATAACTCTGTTGGCCTTGTTTAGAGTAGGAGTTTAGGATAATCCATCCATGTGACCTCATTGCAACACAGGCTTTATCTTCGATCCATGAGAGGTATTTTATTGTTTTCTTTACTAATCTTTTGATCGAAGTATGATTAGTAGGGGTGTTCCACAGCTCCTGTAACCCCAGATTCACTAGGCTGTTTTTCAAATATCTGGCGGCTGGCGATGCCACAGTTCTGTCTAGAGTCGCCGCATCCCTTCCTCTCTGTACTTCACTCCTATAAGTAATTGTAGGCAGCAGTTTAGCTCTTATAACTTGTGCCAGGGGCAGAAGAAATGGACTAGTGAGTTTGCCATTTGTTTTTTTTAGTAAAATAGATATCGCGATATCTTTTCCTCTAATGCTTGCTTTCTGAATTGTAAACTGACCGCTGTTATCGATTTTGACTTCCAGGTACTTGTACACTGTTGTGTCTTCAATACGGTTGTTGTTCCAGAACCAGCCATAATTTGTTTTCCCTTTTTTGTTAAAGGACATAGTTTGTGTCTTCTGTAGATTTATCGTCAGTTGAATACCATCCGAGTACAACGAGTTGCATCCACAAGATTTTGAAGCCCTATTTTTGTGTGACTAATTAGCACTATGTTATCCGCATATAGTAATGATGGTAGTATTTGGCCTCCTAATTTCGGTGCATGGGAATTACAATTGTTTAAAATCGGGGGTAGAACCCCTAAGAACAAATTAAAAAGGGTTGGGGCCAAAACACATCCCTGTTTTAGGCCCTTGTTAGTTGGGATGCGTCTGCACAGATGAGATCCGTCACCCAGCTTCACCTGTATCCATGTGTCACTATGTAGGTTGATCAGTAGGTCTAGCAAGGGCCTTGGGATCCCCCATTTATTCAATTTGGACCACAGGAGATTCTGATTATTATGGTCGAAGGCTGCCTTATAGTCGATAAAGCACAAGTGGATTGCCATTTTGTTGGTTTTGGCTTTGTCAATTAACAGGCCCATTGTCAAGATGTGCGTTGTTGTCCCAACAGTTTTGGCAAAGCCTGTTTGATTTGCAGGGATTAAGGAATTTTCTGTAGCCCAGACCTGGAATTCTTCCAAGAGGATCCCGAAAAAATACTTGGCCTCATTGTCCATGAGGGCGATCAGTCTGTAGTTACTTGGTCGTGATTTATCCCCTGATTTGTATATAGGAGAGATAATCGAGCCCTTCCAGGAGGCAGGTAATATGTTAAACTGTATTATTTCCTTGAATAGTGGCTCTAGTGCTCCAGCCCAATCCCTTTAGTTCTGTTTATAAAGAATGGGAGGAATGCCATTCGGGCCTGGCGCCCCTTCCCTTCTTCCCATTCATTATTGTATTGCCACCTTCTTGTGTATGAAGAGTTTCACACGATGTTGTTGATTTGTTGTCCTCATTTCCTAGCCCAAAGTGGGAGGACCTTTGTTGTGTGAAATGATCTTTGAGATACTTTGCCCATGCTGCTTCACTAATATTATGCATAGGATTTAGAAAGGAATTGATCTATTTCCAGAATTTTGCTCCATTGTTATTTTTTATGTCAGTATGTAATTTTGCCCATAAGCTGTCCTCCATTTCTTTGTTTGCTTCCCACTTTGTTTTTTTCAAGGAAGCCTTCAGTTTCCTTAAGCGGTCATGCTCACCATGTCTCTTGGGGAGTACCTAAGTTGGCGCATTATTTGGTAGATGCATTTCTTTATACGTTTTATCTTCACTTGGTGTTCCTTTGTAAACAGGGTCATATTTTTTCCAGTCCGTCCTGTTTGAAGTTTCGGTGTTGTGGAATAGCCTGCCATTATTGTTGTAAAACACTCCCATTTCTCAACTTCACTTGCTCCGATTCTTCCCTCAAAATGCAGTTTTGCCATATCATGCAAGCTTTCCTCATTAGCTGCCAAAAATGTAATCCTTTTATAATTGACGGTATAAACTGAGTCAATCGGGACCAGAGACTGCTCAAATTTAGGCTTGCAGATGTTCAATGTGATTTCTTGTGGGCAATGATCACTGTCAGTTTTTTCCCCTATTTGGAAAGAGGTAACATAGTGAAAGAGAGATAGTGACATAAACGTATAATCCAAAATGTTGTTAAACCTTGATGAATGAAACGTGCATGCTGGTGGTGTGTCTCCAACAAGTCTTCCATTTAGTACTCTAATGTTATAGGACTCAAGGTTTAGCCAGAGACGATACAACGTGGCACACAAATCTACTAGGAACATTGTGGAGCGCACCTTTGGGCTATTAAAAAGCAGGTTCTGCTGCCTCCACAGTGGAGGGGAACGGCACTATTCACCAATCGTCTGCTGTAAGATGATTGCAACTTGTGCAATGTTGCACAACCTTGCTACTAAGGAGGGCACTGAGGTGGAATTGAGCGACTATGAGGACCATGATGATGAACATGCACTGCCTGAACCCAACACAGCAGGAGTTGCGACACCAACAGATGGCAGACACAGACGGGCAGAGATCACACACAACTACTTTTAAGTAAGTGAAGAGACACAGACAGGTGGAGTATGCACCCAACATAGTTTAATATTTGGCACTACGCAGGTACTCAAAAGCACAAATATGCAACACAAATGTAATCCTGTTAATAATGATAGTCCTGGGTCACTTCCCCATTTACTGTACAAGTCATTTCCGCCCACTCCTACCAGTGCCAGATGTAAGTGGCTGGCTCTCTTCACAGTGTGTTTGGGCTGTTAGCTCACCATGGCGCCTGCTGCTCCTCCGTGTCTCAACAACAGGGGGGCTTGTCATGCTGCTCCTACTGGTGCTTTCCTCACTTTCCGGTACATCCAGAGCAGCAGTTTGTGTTGTCTGTGCATTAATCAGCACCTCTACAGCACTGGTCATCCTAGCAATGCCCTAGACACCTCATTGCTGTTGTATGTGAGTCCCTCCTGCATGTTGATGCATCGTCTGCATAGCAGGGAAGTGGCTGTGGCCAGGTGGTTCATTGCCTTAGTTTGTCGCTGTGCTTGCTGCCTCTCCTTGCGCCTTGCTAACATGTCCTGGTCCAGTTTACTGCACAGAAGCTGCACTGATTGTGTCATGTCCCGCATCCCTGCAGACATCTCCTTGTTCGCATCAACCAGTTCTCTGATGCCCTTTCCTAGATCTTCCATATTTGTCTCCAGGTTCCTCATCTGGCGTTGCACAGACTGGATGGCCTTCCCCTGCAACCTTTGAATCTTGACCACGCTACCCTCCAGCCCATGGAAGACACTGGGACCCTCCACATGTGCTGCAACATTGCTATCTCTGGGCCTGTGGTGTCTGCTACCTCTACGGGCACCCTCTGCACTGGACTGCTGTGTGGCAGTGCTTCCTTCCCCAGCCAAGGTTTGAGTGTCATCCCCCTCCATGTCACTTGCTGATGACTCCATTGGGAAAAGTGGGGCAACTACATGCCTTTTGCTCTTTTGTGATGCAGGTGTTGTTAAAGGCAGTGATGCAGGCAGTTCAGGTGAGGACAGTGGCAGAGGGGATCCTGAACGTTCTGGGGACGCCTGCAGTTGTGGAGACATTTCAAGGTCTTGGGATGGTGGCTGTGTTGTTGGTGCACCTGTGTCCTCTGTGACTTTCTCTGCACTTGTGCCTGCCTCCTGGCTGTCATCCCTCTCTGGTGCCTTGCCTTCCATCTCCCTGGTACGCCTGCGAGATGTCTCGCCTGTGGACATATAAGCGTACATTAGCTCTGTGCTCCTGGCTCACAGCCTCTACAATTAAATGATTCACACTGAAACACTGTACATGTGGCCTGCGCTTGATTATGTCTGATATGATTTGCCTAACGTGTTGCTTGCTGTGCTGTATGACATGGTGTTTCATTTAATGACTACATGCCCCATAATTCATTGCTCCTGTATAGTGCTACCTCTACTGGGCTGGGGTTAACTTTGCCACATAGGGAAAAGGGAAGGTGATGGGGTGGGGGTGATTGCTGTACATGCCTCTTACCTTTTCTGGTGGCAGCTCTGGCTGAGCTTTCTGCATCTCCCAGTCCACAGTCGCTCTCTGGTTCAATGGTGGACCCCACCAGCTCCTCCAGCTCAGTCAGGGGGGGTGCACAGTTCTTCCCTCCTCCAGTTTATTTGCCTCTTTGTGGAGCTCTGCAATTTTTTCTTACTCAGGCTCCTCAGGTCATACCACCTCTTTTTCAGGTCATCTATGTCCTTTGGAGTCACCCCTACAGCATTCACCTTTGCTTGTATGTCCAGCCAAATCTTCCTTTTGGCAGATTCATCCACAGTCAGGGACAGCTTGCCAAACAATTTCTGGTGCTCCTTCACCACCTCCTCCACGAGGACCTGCAGCTCCATGGTGCAAAATTGTAGTTTTCTCTTCATCTCTGGAATTTCCTTTTCACTGCTGCTTGCCATTTTCAAAGTTTAAAAGCACAAAACTTTTCCTGTGGCTCAGGGACTCAGCTCAGCCTTCACAGCCTCTCCAGAAGCTTCTAATTACTTGCAGCAGCCTGTGTAGCCACTCCCTGATAGGGAGTTGGAGGGTGGTGGCATCTGATTGGCTGCCTGCTTAAGTTTCACTTTTATTTGCTTTCCGATTCAGTATTTACCGATTCGGTATTTACCGAATTGATATTTCCCATTCATTCCTATGGGCCTTTTGGCCCATAGGAATGAATGAGAAATACCGATTCGGTAAATACCGATTCGGTAAATACATAAAATTCAGTAAATACCGATTCAGTAAATTCCAAATGGCAGATTCCGAATTTTACCGAATCGGTAAAAAATACCGAATTTTTACCTACATTGCATTTACCGATTCTGAAATACTGAATCGGTAAAATTCGGTATTTTAGAATCGGTAAATTGCAAATACCTATATCTAGCCCTGAGTCCTCTCTTCAGGGTCACCCACAAACTCTCTGCCTTCACCCAGTCTGTTTTCTGAACTCTTTTATGTTGACTGTTAAGACTCTGTGCACTTTACCTCTGCTAGCCATTTCTGAAGTGCTTGTGCTCAGCCTGAGCATCTTGTATGTGGTACCACGGAAACCCAGGTCCTGTACATTAAATGCTACTAGTAAGCAGCAGCATTCATTGGGCCACTCACTAAAAGTAGCATTTTAAAACATCCCCCAGGCCTGTTGATGCAGCCTGAGTGCAGTTTAAACTGCCAATTTGACCTGGCAAAATAAACCTTTTGCCAGGCCTAACCCTCCCTTTATAAAGCATATAAGTCACCCCTAGGGCAGGTCATAAACAGCCCAAAGGGCAGGGCACATATAGATTTCACATGTCCATTACTGTGAGGCCTACCTCTCTCATAGGATAAACTTGTGTTACCTTATTGCATTTACTAAGTGCTAACTTTTGTTTGAGAGCAGGTATAATTATTTTGTTTGGACTCAAATGTATTGTAATTTAAATCCTCATTAATGATGAAGTCAGATTTGAGATTATACTTTTGAAAATAAACTATTAGAAAGTTGCCATTTTCCTGTCCTACACATTCTGAGGCCTTCTAGGAGTTTCTGGCTGCCTGGACCTGTTAATTGCTTCCCCCATCAGGAATATTCATTGGGCCTAGACAGTGCACATTTGGACCTGGGTGTGCCTGAGAAAGGACCATCCTGCAAGAATGGGGCAGATCTGTTCCCTGCCAGACTTATATTTCAAAGGAGCTGCCTCAGCACACTCACAAAGAACATTACACCGGTCTATTGTCACCCCAGACATCTTAGGACCTGGGCAGGGAGGAAGGAAATTATTTAACCATCTGCCAGGGGAAAAGTCCAGAAGTCCAGAAGTGTATTCCACTTTTAGAGGCTCTGGCAGCTTGCCGGCGCCATTCTAAAATAGTTACAAAAAGTCAGCTTGAACTTTTGACCCAATCCGTTCCGCTCGCGGATTTTGCGGGAAATTCACGAATCTCGCGGATTGCAAATTTACCGAAAATCTGCAAAATACGCGAGCGGAACGGATTTTCCGCCCATGCTTAGGTAGGACTTTGATGTATTTCTGCAGATTCCAGAAGTTTCCATCTAAGAAATGTAAGAAAAATGTGTGATTTCAGACAACGTTTGAGGTTTGTATGGCTTTGTATGTAATAAACCCTCATGGGATCCACAGAGGCACACCACCATGGACTCCCCTAGTTGTCTAGTATTAAAAAATATGCAGGTATGCTAGGTTTCCCTATGTGCCAGCTGAGCTAGGGTCCAAAATCCATAGCTACACAATTAGCAAAAAACTGGTCAATTTTGAGTGGAAAAATGTGATGCATCCATGTTGCGTTTTGGGCCACTTCCTTTAGCAGGCACTAGCCCTGCCAACACAAGTGAGATACCATTGTTTGCAGAAGACTTAGGGGAACGCTTGGTGGATGGAAGTGTGTGGCGCCCCACAGATTCCATAAATTTCTTTCGCAAAAATGTGAGTAAAATGTGATTTTGTATTCAAAGTTTGAGGTGTGCAAGGGATTCTTGGTAAAAACAATCCAGTGAGAGCCAGGCACGTCACTGCATCATGGATTCCCCTATGTGTCTAGTTTTCAAAAATGTAACAGATGCTGGCTGAGCTAGGGCCCAAAATCCACAGCTACCCACTTTGCAAAAACATGTCAGTTTTGAGTGGACAAAATGTGATGTATCAATGTTGCGCTTTAGGGCGTTTCCTGTCGTGGGTACTAAGCCTACCCACACAAATGAGGTACCATTTGTATCAGAAGACTAAGGGGAATTCTAGGAAAAAGGAAGTTTGAAGCTCCTTGCAAATTTCAGAACTTTCCTTCATCCCAGAAATGTGTGGAAAATTTGCCTTTTTAGTCAACGTTTGAAGTTTGCAATGGATTTTGAATAAAACAATGTGGTGAGAGCCTTGCAATCACCCCCTCCTGGATTCTCCTAGGTGTCTAGTTTAAAAAATGTACAGGTTTGGTAGTTTCCCTGGGTGCCAAAAGAGCTAGAGCCCAAAATCGACAGTGTTAGAAATGGGATTTCTGGTTGGCTAAGACTTGCGCCAAAGCCAGGCAGAAACCCCCACTCTAGTCAGGGCAAGGGAGTTAAACGCCAAAGATAACCCCTGCTCACCCTCTAGGTAATGTGACACGAGCAGTAAGGCATCCAGCAACAACACCCAAGGCCCACCACAAAGGAAACTCCACACAAGGTTAAATATAAAAATAGCCTTTGTATTATACCAAACACATTAGCTATAAACACACACTTTACAATGTGCCATAGGCACGGGCAGAATTTACAGGGATTATGTACACGGGACAGGGCCACATGGACCACTGTCTGGAATAAGCACTTGGTAGAACTAGCACTTTGTAGAATTAGCACTTTATAAGAATAACACTTAGAACATAAAACATATAATAACTGTAGCACCAAATAGCAAATGTAGCCCACAACCAGTAACCACTGGTAAAAGGTAAGTACCTCCTACGCAACTCTAACCACCTTAGGAAAATATCACACAGAGAACCATGAACTCACTAGTATAACTATAATAGGAAAAACAACCACCTAAGCATAAAAATACATTTAGAGGTATAGGCCAAAAAGAATTACACATGATGCAGGAATCACATTAGACAGGTAATCACATTGTGCAAAGATCAAATCGGGCATGAACACGTACCCCACGCAAGGGCACAACAACAGAACTGTCCCCAGGCCACTCTGGCCTCTCAGGGGCTGAAATGCCCTGTGTCCACACTATCAGGGAAGGCTGCGCAGGCAGCCAAAGAAGATGGTGCAAGGGTTCCTGGGGGGCCTAAACGAAGCAGCTGCCCACTAAGTGCTGGGCAGCTGGAGACCTCCTCTGGGCTCTAAATAAACAAAATAGAGCCCAAACAACGTGGGATCCTCGTGGGCTAGAGAGAAAATGCTGCCCACTGTGGGAGGAGTGGCCCGCTGCCAGCCGGGGCCGCTCTACCTCCCGAAATGCCCCAAACTGGTTGAGCCTCTCGGGCTCAAAAAATAATGCCCCCAAGATGTTGGAGTCCCGCTCGGGCGACTCAACAAACAATTATGGCCCAAAACGAAGGTAGCATTTAGCAGGAGGGGGGGGGGGGCACCGGCAATGTGCCCGACGCCCCCTGTAACAATAATGGCCCTTGTGGGCTCTGAATGCACTGGTGCCTGGGAACCTCTCAGGGCTTGAATCAGCAAATGCCCCCGTTGGTGTCCTGCTCTGGGACTGCTACAATAATGTGCCCCCAACGTCGGAGTCCCGCTTCACTCACCGGAGGTCTTCTGCAGCACTCCTCCGGTCTGGGCAGGGTAGGGCGAGGTTCCTCTTGGACTGCGGGGCTCTCCTTTCACTCGGGGAGCCTTGCTGCTCTGGCGCCCGGTGCTCCTCCCTGCTGGAGGCTGCGGGACTCTCCTTTTGGTGCGGCCCAGCTCAGGGTAGGCTCTCGCCTGGGTCTTTCCTCTGTTACCGGTCTCCAGGCGCCACGTGGGGCTCTCCTTTCCCTCAGGGGAGCCCTGTTCGAGCCGGCGCTGGCTTCCGGTGTCACTTCTCTCATGCCGGACGTCCTGCGAGGCGGGGTAGGCTCCCGTCCTCGCTTTCACCTGCCACTTCTCCTTCTTTGCGAGGCAATGCCCGCTGCTGGGACCAATCACAGCGCGGCGGCCGTGTGACATCGGCAACAAGGGGGAGAGGGCTTCCCACAGCTCCCGGCCCGCTGGCGGTGATTTCTCTGGCAATTATAAGTGGTAGGTTCCCGCTCGTGAGCTAAAAATGGCATATGAGCGGGGTAGGCACCCGCGCCATAGTGAATCACCAAAAGCGGCAATTATGCGGGGTGAGCACCTGCTTGGAGGCACAAGGGCGGGGGAATCCCTACGTCGGGATTCCCTCAGAACAGGCTGCAGCTTTGTGCTGCAGGGTCCCCGCATTCCGCTCACCTCCTGGGAATGTAAATACCAGTGCTCGTATCACAAAAATTCCAGTGCTTCTCTCAGGATGCAAGTAAAGCGATCAGGCGCTACAAGAAAAAAAGTCATAAGTCCAAGGTCTTTAGGAAGACAGGGCGCTCCAGGCATGGAGGCAGTCCCCAGTGGTTGTTCCTCCTGGCACCCAGCAGCAGCAGGCCCCCCTCAAGGTAAGATCAGGAACAGAACATTGGTATGTGGTCACAGCCCCTTCTTATACCCAGAAATCCTTTGTCTAGGCTGCAGGTTGGGGAAAAAACAGTTGCAGCTGGTTTTGGAGCACTCTGATGTGCTCAGCCCCTCTCACTATTCACTGGCCAGGCTAGGGTCATCAGTTGCACCACAGGGGGCGGAGCCAGCATTGTGTGGGAGAAGCCCAGCCCTATTCAGGTCCCAGGTGGGACCTCTCAGCGAAGACATCGCAGACTTTATCAGCCCGCACGCACTTCCCTCCGCCGACTACATCCTCCTAGGAGACCTCAACTTTCACCTGGAGAACAACAACGACAGATACACCACTGCCCTGCTGGACAACCTCGCCAACCTTGGACTCAAGCAACTGGTGAACACCCCCACCCACTACGCCGGCCACACGCTTAACCCCGTCTTTTCATCCAGCAAGCACATCTCCTTCAGCCACACCACCGGACTCCACTGGAACTATGACCCACCACCACCCGCAACAGGTCCCCCGCCGAAGCTGGAGCAAGATCACCGCCGAGCAGCTCACCGCCTCCCTCAGCCAGAACACTCCCACCAGCTCAACGGACCCCAACATAGCAGCCAGCAACCTCACCAAGTGGCTGACCGCCTGCGCCGATGACCTCGCACCACTAAAGAACCCACCCAGCAGACCCGGCAGCAAGAAAACCCCCTGGTTCACCGACGAACTCAAGGAATCCAAGAAGAACTGCCACACCCTCGAGAAAGCCTGGCGGCTCGACCACACCACAGACAACAGGACCGCCCTCAAGCACGCCATCCGCAAACACCATCAGCTGATCTGCGCCACCAAGAAGACGGCACTCAAAGAACAACTGGACAACAACACCCACGACAGCAAGGAACTCTTCAGCATCGTCAAAGAGTTCTCCAACCCCAGCGCCGGAAACAACAACATCACTCCCTCGCAAGACGTCTGCAACTCACTCGCCTCGTTCTTCCACCGCAAGATCGCTGACATACACAACAGCTTTGACGCACAGACGACGCACCCTACCACCGAACCAACACCCGCCACCACCACCCTCTGCAACTGGACCCCGATCAGCACCGAAGACACCACCCGCACGATGAACTCCATCCACTCCGGATCACCAACCGACCCGTGCCCACACCACGTCTTCAACAAAGCCGACGCCACCATCGCACCCCATCTCCGAGACACCATCAACTCCTCCGACCCCACCGGCCTCAAGAACTACCGTCCCATCTCGCTCCTTCCTTTTCCGGCCAAAGTCATCGAGAAGACCGTCAACAAAAAGCTTGCTGCCTTCCTTGAGACGAACGGATCCCTCGACCCCTCGCAGTCCGGGTTTCGGGCCAACCACAGCACCGAGACCGCCCTGATTGCAGCCACCGACGACATCAGAACCCTGATCGACAATGGGGAAACAGTGGCCCTCATCCTCCTGGACCTCTCTGCGGTATTCGACACCGTCTGCCACCACACCCTAGTGAAGCGCCTCAGCAACATCGGAATCCGAGAGAAAGAGCTGGAGTGGATCATCTCGTTCCTCACCGGAAGAACCCAGAGAGTCCGCCTCCCTCCGTTCAGATCCGAGGCCACCGAAGTCATCTGCGGCGTACCACAAGGATCTTCACTCAGCCCAACCCTCGTCAACGTCTACATGAGCCGGGGGGCGCTAGACGGCGCACTGTAGAATGGCCGCCTGAGGGTGAGGCTCCTGCCGCCTGGTTCATAATCCTGCAATTATCCTTGCTGTCCGGTGTCCGAGCCTGCTGACATTGTACACGTTCGTGCAGGATACCATAATCTGCACTCGTTCGAAGTTTCAGGGAAATTGGACGTCGGGAACTGGTTCTTCGGTGCCACTGGAGTTTCCTCGGGACCAATGCTGGAGAGCCGGCAGTGACCGCCGCTGGGGATTGAGGCAGGGAAACCCCGCGGCTGCACACGTGGAAGGTGGGCCGCGCCACACTGAAATCGCCTTGTGGGAGACGGAGACGATCGGCGATTGGGGGCTGCCAAGGGTCCCGGAGGAGCGCTCTGAGGCCTGCTGAGAAGCGCGATTGGAATACTGAGGTGGACCCGAGGGCGCCAATTCTGTCCCGTAGCGCGGTGGTGTGTTGACGTGCAAGGCGAAAGGGAGTCGATCCCAATATAAGGCCACCTGGTGTGAAACACCTCGGAGATCCTTGCGGGGCAGCGTGTGAAGCGGAGAGGTACAGGCTGCGCAGGATAAGGCTGGCAATAGAGGTGGTATACTGGTGGATGTAGCGCGCTGGCTGGAGCACCGAAATTCTGCATGTTTCTGCACTGATGCGGGGCTGATCTGCTCTCTACGACCTAGGACAAGGAAGCTGCTGTTTGATCCTCCAAGTGGGTGGCATGCTGTTGATACTAATGAATTGATTGAACTAGACTGAGTGCCATAGTGGACTGTGCAGTGGCGGTCGGTCACAGTGGATTGGTGCTCACATCCTCCCAGCCGGAGTTGGTGCATTATCACGGCGCAGTGGTGAATTCTGCACTGATTAATGCATGGGTGCACGCTGATCCTTTGCGTATTTACAACCTGAGTATCAGTTTTGACCTGTGTCGCGCTGCGCAGAACTGTGGCACCGGGATTCACAGCGGAATCGATTTTTCTTCGCTCTTTCTCCCCTACAGTTTCACTTGCTGGCTCTGGCATTGGCAGAACGCGGGTAGGGCGTTGCATCGTGAAGCCCGCTAACCAGTAGAGGTTCTGCAGTGCCTATAGTGCACAGACTGCGCAGATTGCACGAGGAACCCACTGGGTGCCTACTACGTGTCAGGTTGCAGACATGGGACGTCCGGACTCCCGTCAACCTAAACTCACATTTGACAATTCTAAAAAAGGATCAACGTCAAGTCAGGACAAGGCACAATCACAGAGGGTTGACCAGGCGCCTAATGGGTCCTCGACTGCGGAGATGAATAACCAGCAGCTCTTACAGGAAATTAGGCAAGGCTTTGCCTCGGTAGTGGACAAGGTGGATAGAATGTCCTCCCGAATGGACGCTATAGTGCATAAAATGGACCAGCATGAAGAACGGATTGTCGAGACGGAGCGTCGGATATCTGAAAATACTGATGTCACTACAGGACACACGACACAGCTACAGAGGATGGAGAACCTTCTGCGGGTCATAAAGGCAAAGAACGAGGATTTGGAGGCTCCCAGTAGGCGCAATAATATACGTGTAACGGGAGTACCGGAGTCCACAAATACTGGACGTATGGAAGAGTATGTGGAGAAACTACTGAAATCAGCGATTGGTTCTGATGTATTCTCTACTCAATTTATAGTGGAGCAAGCCCACCGCTCACTAGGACCGGTGCCGAAGCCTGGCGCGCCGCCTAGGCCGATCATTGCACACCTACTTAACTATAGAGATCGAGATGTGGCGTTGCGGGCGGCCCGCACTAAACAAACACTGAACTATGATCGAGTGTCCTTTTCTATATACCCAGATTTCACTCCGATGGTCCAGGAGGCACGGCGCAAATTCCTGGAAGTGAAGAGGAAGCTGAGGACTGCGCAAATTGACTATGCTTTGTTATACCCTGCCAAGCTGCGGATTACCCATCAAGGAACACAGAGATTCTTCAATAATCCGCAACAGGCGGAGGATTATCTGCGATCTCTGAAGCAGGCGAAGCGTGGGCCGACGGAGCGAGGTGCAGAGGGTCGAGCGCAACATCCTGAGGACGATGATGAATCTTGAGATTCTGCTACCTGACCGGGGGTAACCCCCCCGCGAAGGGGGCACACAGCTGATGAGCAAGGATATGCCTATGTTGCTAAGAAACGGCTATTCGGAAGACTATTCCAGCTTGCAGGCTCCGGTTATACCGGTGGTAATGTAAACCAGGCCCTCACCTTCCCCTCTCTCATAGGGCCTGGAAATATACTGGGTCATAGGGCTTTGAGGGGGGAGGTGGTTGTGTTGCCAACTAGTTCTGTCCCCCATCTGGTGATCCCCATTACTACGATCAGTTGATTGGAAGTTGCTACACTGTTGTATGGAGTTGTGGACTGGGGGGATGCATCCTATTGGAATTTTGGGGCTGACTGAGTGGGGGGGGGAAGGAGAGGGGGCGAGGGAGCTTACAGTATGGTGGGGCTCCACTGAGTTGTGGTTTTTGTTGTTTGCTGAATGGGAATGGATCGGGGACTTTTGGAATGGGGGGGCGGGAACTGGGGGGGGCGCTCTGACAAGGTTGGGGGTTGTCAGTGGGAGGAGGGAGGGGACAAGGTGGGTAGTTACACAGTTGAGCGAGTGGAAGTGCGGATACATGTCTCTATGCAGGTGCTTGATGCTGGAGGCGACCTTGTGTTAGGGGTCGGGGTGTTTACACTTGTTGAACTTCTCTGGGAGACTGACGTAGTTGAGAGCTGTCAACTTGGAGGGGGAGGGGATAAGGGGTATGAATGTGCTGAAGATTGGGTACGAATGAAGTTACATAATGCTCAGAGGCCGAGATGTGATGCGACTGAGCGGCAGGCTAGGCAAGTGAGTGTGTTGGATGTGATGATTCGCAATAACGACAATGGCTGACAATGCCCTGGATAAAATATCGGTCTTGTCCTGGAATGTGAGGGGCCTAAACGATGCAAGGAAGTGTAGAAATGTATTGGCGTACCTGGACAGGCAACGGGTGCAAATAGCTTTATTACAGGAGACACATCTCCGCCCCCGGATGGATACTAAATTCGCTAGTAGCTGGGCCCTCATTAGGAAATTTTCATCATACTCATCGTATGCTAGAGGGACTGCAGTGTTGCTCAAAAAGTCACTTAAATTCCAAGAGTTGGGGGTGAAAGTGGACCCTGAAGGGCGATATGTGATACTGTGGGGTAGGCTTGGTACAGACACTGTTGTAATTGTTAACTGTTATGCACCCAATGTTGACACTCCAGGGTTTTTCACGGCACTCTGGGGACATGTTCTTGCGATAGATGCCACACACATCATATGGAGCGGTGACTTTAATGTAGCTTTAAGGCCTGGGGCGGATAGGTCAGACGGGAGTAGTCAATATAACAAGCAAGCGAGAGACATATTGCAGGGTATACTACAGGAAGCTGGCTTGGTGGATAGCTGGAGGTTCACACACCCCGAGCGTAGAGAGGGCACACATTTCACGGCGCATGCGTGGACATGGGCACGCCTGGACTATTGCTTTATATCACGGGGCCTCAGCATGGGACTACAAAAGGTGGAGCATTTATCCAGGACCTACTCGGACCACTGTCCGGTACTGGTTACTCTGACAATCCCAGGTTTAAATAGGGTACGACCCCCATGGAGACTATTCCCCTCAGTGCTATTGGACCCTGTTTTCAAGACAGAGTTAGGAGATGAAATAAAGGCATTCTTCCCCAGGAATAAGGGCTCAGTGGACAGTGTGGAGATGATATGGGAAGCATTTATGGTGACGATTCGGGGGATTACCATATCTAAAAGCTGTGGGATACTGCGGGGCATCGTGAGGACCATGGCCAAATTGGAAACAGAATTGAAGGAGCTAGAGAAAGAGATGATAAGAGGCGGCGACCCAGAGTCCTGCCAGAAATTTAGAGACAAGCTATCAGAATTCGAGGAGGAGGCAGCCAGAGAAGTGAAATATAGGGGGAAATACTGGACGGCTAGGAAGTACTGCGAGGGGGAACGGCCGGGTAAAATACTTGCCGCCATCACGAGAGACCAGCGCTTCAGTACTAGTATCCTCGAAATTGAAACGAAGGAGGGCAGGCGATGCCAAGACACGATAGGGATTCAGGAAGCTTTCCTGCAGCACTACGAACAGTTGTACTCCACGCAGCAAGCGGGAGAGGTGGACTTCGGGAGTTTTCTAGCCGATATTGCCCTATGCTGGTTGAACGATGGTCATAGAGCATTTCTTGGAGGACCTCTAGAGGTTGACGAAATAAGGGATGCAATAATGTCCCTGAGCAATGGGAAGGCGGCGGGATTGGATGGGCTTCCTTCCGAGTTCTATAAATGCTATGTAGACACGATGGCTCCGGTGCTTAAGGAGGTGTTCGAAGAGTCATTGGAGGTGGGAGTACTGCCGGGATCAATGCGGGAGGTAGCGATTACTTCTCTGCTGAAGCCTGGTAAAGACCCTCTGGATACGGACTCCTACCGACCCCTGTCGCTGCTTAATTGTGATGCAAAAATATTGGCAAAGGTGCTGGCAGCACGGTTGTCTTTGATTATGACTACTATAGTACTTCCAGACCAGTCTGGCTTTGCGCCGGGCCGGGCCACTACTCACAATCTTCGCACGCTTTTTTCATTGATCCCAACCATAGCTCCTGAGCTCCCTGTTGCCGCCGTCTTTCTGGATGCCACGAAAGCATTCGATTCGGTGGAATGGAAATACCTAATAGCTATTTTGTGATTGTCAACGGCATACTGGCCCCCCAGATGCCCATAACGAGGGGCACCAGACAGGGCTGTCCTCTCTACTCATTGCTCTTTGCCATTGCAATAGAGCCGCTGGCATGCCGGATTTGACAGATGTATAAACATAGCGCGTTCAATTGCTTTCAGCGGCAGATAGGGGTGTCGCTGTATGCAGACGACATAACGCTATATGTAAAAAAGACCCGCAGTTAAATCTTAATCCACTATTGCGGGAGCTTCTTTTTTTTGGGAGAATGTCAGGAGTGCACATAAATTGGAAGAAATCGCAATTCTTCCCACTCACGGGAGCTGTCAGGAAATTTCAACTGGACTTCCCCTTGGAGTGGTGTGACACTAATCTTCGCTATCTGGGCATAGTGATATCGCTTAATAGAGAGGAGACGATCAGACTCAATTATGGAGTGGCCATCTCCAAACTAGCCGATAATGTCACAAGGTGGATGTCCCTGCCGCTGTCTATGGCAGGCAGAGCTTCGTTGGTGAAAATGGTGGTACTTCCACGTTTTTTGTACTTATTTCAAAATGTCCCCTACAACCCTGGTGCCTACTTCTTTAAATGACTGAGGTCGGAACTCCTTAGATTATTCTGGGGGGGCAAACAACCACGGTTGAAATGGTCCACTCTAACACAGCCTTATGAGAAAGGGGGGTTTGATGTCCCGGACTTCGAGATATACTATATGAGCGCTCAGGCGCAATAGGCATATCATTGGATACACCCCACGCCTTTTATGCCACAGGTAGCGGCGGGGGAATGGATTGTGCACCCCCTCCCGCTCAACGGGATGATACAGGGGAAGGTTGGGGACGTAGAGACACCGGCTACCACGGTAACATGCACGATAGATGCGTGGAGACGAGTGGCAAAAGCTTTGGACGCTCCGATGGGTTACTCGCCGGCAATGCCGATCACGTACCATCCAAAGCTGTCCCTATTAAAGGAGACGGGATTTCAGATAATGTGCAAACGAATCAAGCTGGCCACATGGGGGGCCTGTTCCTCGAGGGTACATTCCGTACTAAAGACCAGTTATTTCAAGGGGTGCAACCCTCTCCCTTAGAAGTCTTTTACTACATCAGACTCCGACAGGGGCTGCGTGAAGTACTGCCCCACTTTCCAGATGAACCGGGGGTGGTCTTGCCGCTGCATGCTATGCTAGTGTCCGATGGCCGGCACCTAGTGTCGAAACTATACAATACCATTAGAACGCAGCAGGAGGCTCCCAATAGCCACGCGCGGTGGCAATGGAGCCTGGAGCTGGGCACTGACGTCACGGACGAACAGTGGAAATACTGCTGTAACATCACGGCCAACATATCATCTAGCTGCAGGCTTAAAATCATACATTATAAATTTGTGCAGAGATTATATTACACGCCGGTTAGGAAACTGAGGTTTCAATTGGCGGACAACGACAGGTGCGTCCGATGTCGAGCGGAAGGAGCAGGATTTCTTCACCTGGCATGGGACTGCATGGGAGTGCATGAATATTGGACCCAGGTCCATGAGGCGTTGGAGGTCATGACTGAAGCAGCGATACCGCTGGACCTCCTGGTCATGCTATTAGGATACACGATGGACATACCCAAGCCTTTCCGCAGATTTGCGGATATTGCATTATTGCTTGCAAAGAGGAGAGTAGCATGCAGATGGGGGAGGGGAAGGGCTCCGAAATTCAAGGAATGGATGGATGATGTGACATACTCCCAGGAGCAACATAACATATATGCCGACTTGGTGCCTGTACGCTGTAAGCCAAAAGACATTTGGAGTCTGTTGCAAGTATACTGGTTGTCTAAGGCGACACAACAGGGAGAGTCAGAAAGTGATAGTCAGGATGGTAGGGTGTGAGTGGAACACTGCTATGGGACTACATACTGATGATGCGAGGGGGTTGACTCACGAACACTAGCCTTTATTATTATTATTATTAAAACTTATATAGCGCGCAGCTACCCTGGGGCATCCCGGCGCTAGACACCCTGATGTGACGTATACACTGATAGCCAGGTACTCTATAATGGCCTATAGCGGATTCAATGCTGATATCACTCTCTGTACTTATAGTGATGAGTGAACCAACAGGAGTGCTGATGAATAATATGAAGAGGTTGCAAGATAATGTGCTGAAGATTGCGAAATATGTTAAACTGCAGTTTTTATTTTTTATTTTTTTTGCTTGCTGATGTACTCGCCCTTTCTAGGATAAGGTCCGATATACACTGTACATTGTAGACTGTATTGAGGAATAACGCTATGTCATCCGTGCTGTGCCTGCTGTGAGGTACAACCTCACCTGCCAGAAGATAGAGGAACTCTAGCTTGTTTGTAAGTGACCAATCTGCATGTAATGTGATATACCAGACTGTTAAATAAAGGTTTAAAAAAAAAAACACGTCTACATGAGCCCCCTCGCAACCATCGCACACCAGCACAACCTCAACATCATCTCCTACGCCGACGACACCCAGCTCATCCTCTCCCTCACCAACGACCCCACCACCGCCAGAGCCAACCTACACGAAGGGATGAAAGACATCGCTGACTGGATGAGGAACAGCCGCCTTAAACTGAACTCAGACAAGACGGAAGTCCTCATCCTGGGATCATCACCCTCCGCGTTTGATGATTCCTGGTGGCCCCCGGCCCTGGGCACCGCCCCCAAACCAACGGACCGCGCATGCAACTTGGCCTTCATCCTGGACTTCTTCCTATTAATGACCAGACAAGTCAACGCCGTCTCATCCTCGTGCTTCAACACCCTGCGCATGCTCCGCACGATCTTCAGCTGGATCCCCACTGAAACCAGGAAGACCGTCACCCAGGCACTCGTCACCAGCCGATTGGACTACGGGAACACCCTCTACGTTGGAACCACAGACAAATTTCAAAAAAGACTCCAACGCATCCAGAACGCCTCCGCACGACTCATCCTCGACATCCCCCGACACAGGCACATCACCGGACACCTGAGAGACCTACACTAGCTCCCCATCAGCAAGAGAATCACGTTCAGACTCCTCACCCACGCACACAAGGCTCTCCACGACCTGGGCCTCAAGTACCTCAACGACCGCATGACCTTCTACATGCCCACCCGCCAGCTACGATCGACCAGCCACGCACTCGCCACCGTACCACGCATCCGCAGAGCCACCGCCGGAGGAAGATCCTTCTCCTACCTGGCAGCCAAGACTTGGAACTCCCTCCCCACCCACCTTCGGCGAACCCAAGACCATCTCTCCTTCAGGAAGCAGCTCAAGACCTGGCTGTTCGAGCAGTAACTTACCCCTCCCCCAGCGCCTTGAGACCCTCCCGGGTGAGTAGTGCGCTATGCAAATGCCTTGATTGATTGATTGATTGAGGTGCACTCCTCCCTCACGTCAATCATGCAGATCTCTCCACTCACCACCGGGGCAGACCCATCCTGACTCCTGGAGCCAGGCTCACCAGCCAGCTCCAGCCAATCACAAGCCAGACAGTCACTGCACATACAGGCCAACTTCTAGAAGTGGCACTTCCACACTAGACACATGAACGCCGGACACATCATCGCGCAGCATTCAATCTCACGAGTTCACACATATCAAACTCGCACCTGCACTCCCCACGCATCAGAAACTACCAGGGACACATACATTCCCCATGCATTCCTATGGGAGGGCAGGCCAACCTTACTACACGCACGCATTTTACCCTGGGACACAGTGGTAAAGTGCGCAGAACACTGGGTCACCATAAAAAAAGCAAAAAGTTTAGGGGTGAACCCGCCAGAAGGGCCCAGTCCAACAGACAGCTAGCCACTTTGCAAAATACTGGTCAGTTTGAGAGGAACATTTTTATGTATATTCATGTTGCGTTGTGGGCAGTTTTAGGTCGCATGCTCTAGGCCTACCTGCACAGTGAGGTACCATTTCTATCAGAAGGCAGGTGGGAGTACAAAATAGTAGGATATTTGTTATTACTAATTGGATTTCGCTACTTGTGTGCCTTCCAAATGTAAGCCAATGTGCAAGAGGAATAAATAGGTTTTCTTAATACCCATTTTTCACTCTACATATTTCACCATATGAAATGGTCTTAACTCAGTACCCAATGAACACAACCACTGTACAGTGCATCCATGTGGTTGTCTCTGGGTCCCTTGGGTTCTCGGAAAACATACAAACCCTACATATCCCCACAACAAGAACGGCCTAGAGGAAATATTGGTATATTGCTTTTGTAAATCAGCCCCAGAACAAAATTTACAGATGAGAACGTTGTCAGAAGTGGCTATTTTTTCCAACTCATTTTCAGTATTTCTTTATTTCAACAGTTAGTTTCTTTGAGAAAACCTTGATGGATCTACACATATGAGCCCTTGCTGATTATAAAATGCTGTCTATATTTCAGAAATCTATAGCTTTCCTGGATACCCCATGGGGGTCACAAACTGGAAGTAGGTTGAGAGCATAAGAAATAGGAAAAATGGGTTACCTCAAACTGCCAAAACTGTGGTAAAAAAAATTATTCAGCTCTGCATGTTCCTGAAATCTGTGAAGATGGTCACTTTAGCACAGCAAACCGTTTGTTGATACCACTTTTAGAAAAAACACAGACTCTTTTATCTAGAGTACATTTTTCGAATTTAAACCAAAAAACTAAACATTTGGCTATATTTTGTCTATTTTCTCTGTCCTCTCCAGGGGAATCTACAAACCCTTGGTACTTTTAGAATTCCCAGATGGAAAAAAAAGAAACACATTTGTTGCAGAAAGTTTTTTATGGAGCCATAAATGTGAACTGCCCCAAATAGCCAAAAAGGGCTCAGCAATAAGGGGCAAAAAATAGGCCCAGCAGCAGGAGGGTTATGTCTAACTGCTTTTGTGCCAAGCTACCAAAGGGTTAAGTGCTGGCTAATTTAGTGACCATTGTGGTTTTCTCTAACAAGGATTGTGGTTATTGCATGAGTGGGGCTTACTTGCCCCTCAACCAATAACCCAATGTTTAACACAGATCATATGTATTAGAAGTACATTTCAGCTTTCCACACTTTGGCCTAAATGTCTTCTCTTGTCTTCAACCTGTGCTACAAGTGACACCCGGACACGTGTCCTCACCTGCACTGCAACTGCAAACCATGTCGTTTGCTCTCTTTGATCAACAGTTTCATTTTTTCTCTTTTTTGAAAAAGAGGTGTGCGCAGTACAACCCATTATCCACGTAATGCTCTTGTCTTTAGACATCAGTGCTTCTGCTGTACAGATCAATTCAGCTGTGCAAATAGCAAGTGGGATGATATCCAGTTTTTCTATTTCTCTTTCTTGTTCCATTTCTCTTTTTATAGGTACTATTGATCATCGACCTGGCAATAATGTAACAACGAACAGTGGAAACTACCATCTTTCTCACTGAATCTGTATTGCAAGGTCAGTGCATCTTGTCAGATGAGAGAAGGAGATGAAAGAATCCCACTATTCAGCTTTCGCTCAATCAAATCCAAAAAGAAAACCAGAGGTTTTTAAATGAGCAGAGACAGTAAGAGAGTTATGATGATTACAAAGTTTTATGACACATTCTCAGACATTTTGTACCTTAGTTTTTATGATTAATTAGAAACCTTCCCGATGAACATTTTACTGTTTGGTTCATGACTGAGAACTGCAGTTCTGACTCTCTTTTAAAGCCCAGTTTAAGTTCCAGCCTACTGTGTTTCATGAAGACTGTTATTTATCCTTCAAAGTATTGTAAAACGAGGAATAAGTTCATCTATGATACTGACAGGGATATATTAAAATTGTGGTTGGTTAATCCAAAGTAAGGGGCATATTATCAAACACGGAGTTAAAATTATCGCCCCTTTAGCGGCAGAAAACTGTCGCTAAAGCAGCGATAATTTTAACTCTGTTTCTTGATAATATGCTTCTTAGTGAGGAAGTGTAGATCCTGGCACTTCATTACAATGAGCGATCTGGTGCATGACCAGGATGTCCAAGTAGTGACAGTGGATGCAGAAAACATATTCTAGCGAGGTAACTGATAGTTTTTCTGTAATGCAACCAGAGACTTGGGTTTTGGATTGCTACTTATGAACTGTTTACATGAATTATACATAGATTCATGAACTACAATAAAGTTAAATATAGAGATGTGTTTGATTGCAAATTCTTTGTGAAACGAGACATTATTTGCCAACCATTCCACCAAAATATGATCCATGCATCATATCTCTTATTCTAGATAGATTGATAGAATTCTTTATTGTATAGTTAATAAAAACAATTACAAAAAAATAAAATACGGTGATATTTAAAACTGATCAAAAAATACATACATGATTAGGATTTAAAACCATAATAAAAATATCATTCAAATTTAGGGGCCCAGTCTTTTGCGGAGGTGGTACTCACACAAGGAATGCTAGTTCAGGGTGTGAATTGAGTCTTTGCGAGAGTTCTTTTTTTCTCAAAATTGCTGATAAATTTAACTGCTCTACAAATGAGTTGAGGGTCCACTGAGCACAGGACTTGTATGATCGCGGAACGACAGGGGCGAGTTCCATATTCATTGAACTTCGCTTTTAGCCATCTCTGGCGTTCCTGGTCCAGTGCGGGACAAATGCAGATCAGGTGAATAAAATCTTGTTTTGCGACACCGCATAAGTCACACTCCTTGGAGTCTTGTGTCCTCCATTTAGGTTGGTCGGCATATGACAGCAGGTTGCCCATCCTTAAGTTGAGGTATTTAAGTTTAACATATAATGGGAATGCGAGTTTCAGATAGGCAGCTGGCGTCGACTTTTTGTATGATTGTATTGTCATCCAGGCATGTGAGCGAAGACTCAAAGTTGTCTTGTCATTCAACAATGAGTGCCTGTTGGCCGCCTTTTTTACCGCCTGTTTGAACGATGGTACTGGAAGCTTAGTTTCCCAAAGTGCTACTAATTCGGTGGTTTCAAGAGAGTGTTGTAAGAACTTGGCGTACTAGGAGTTCGGACTATTAACGATTGCTTCCCACATTGCACGGTTGGCCTCTATTTTCTGATTCATCGTTGTACCAGAATTTAACCGTCTCATATTTTTTCTGCAGCGCTTTAGACTGCAGGCAGAACTCGAGTCGCACTTGCGCAGGTGATGCATGGTGCTGTATGCCGAATACGCGCTTGTAGACTTTTGTTTGAATTTTGTCTAAAAGCTGTGCACTCCTTCTGTGATGTAACACGCTGCCGTAAGCTATCGTTGGGAGTAGCTTGGCTTTCATTACAGTTAGTAAGGGGTTAAGCAAGGGGCCTTTGAGGTGGTTTGCTAAGCTGCAAAATGCATGTAACAAGGCTGTTCCCTTCTTTTCGATGGCGCTGAAGTGCAAGAAAAAATTAAGGCGCTTGTCCAAATCTATCCCCAAATACTTGTAGCTTTCTACTACTTCCAATTTGTTGTTGTCTATCACAAAAGTTGGTGATGCTTTGCGGCGTCGAGTTATTATCATGGTCTTGGTTTTTTTACTATTTATTTCGAGGAGGTTCTGTTTTGTGTATCCGGACAGTTCTTGCAGGAGACGCTGCAGGCCTATTTTCGTCTGGCTGAGTAGGACTACATCGTCGGCATAGGATAGATGTGTTAAACAAAGGTTTCTTAGCCGCGGTGGATGAGCATTTGTCCTGTCTAGCCTTGAGGTCAAGTCAGCCATGTATAAATTAAAAAGATGGGGGGCCAAAACGCAGCCTTGTTTTAATCCATCAAGGGTATTGATCTTCCGGGTTAACCGCTGACCGTTGTCGTTTTTTACCTGCATCCAGGTATTGGTGTACAGGTCCATTAGGGGTTAAGATTGAGTCCGGCAGGCCCTGCTGCTTCAGTTTAGACCAGAGTAGGTTCCTGCTGACACGGTCAAATGCTGCCGTAAAGTCTATAAAGCAAGTGTACAGTGCTTGTTGATTTAATATACTTTTTTGGGCGATTAGACTTATCGCCATTGCATTTGCCATTGTGCCGGTCCCGGGGCGAAACCCTGTCTGATTTATCGGAATTATGTTGTTAGTTTCGGACCATTGTGCAAGGTCAGTAAGTACCAGGGATGCGTAGTATTTAGCTTCAGCATCGATAAGTGCTATTAGGCGGTAATTTTCTGGATTTTTTCGATCTCCGCCTTTATGGATTGGATTAATGATCGCCCCTCTCCAGCTTTCTGGAAGCCGGCTTGTGCGGTTTATTGACCTAAACAAGACGTTGAAATTCCGAGCACAATAGTGTGGGTCCTCCTTGTAAATTGCCTGGGGGATGCTGTTCAGTCCTGGTGCGCTGTCTTGCCTACTTCTCTTTATTATTTGTGTTATTTGGAGTTCATCTTCAGTCCACGGGGTTTGGTCTGAACCTTCCTGAGGATTTCCCGGGACATTTAACTGAACATAGGCAGTACACTTCAGGGCCGCTATGGTTATTGTTTTTTGTTCAATGTTTGCGGTTGCTATCTGCAGCGTCGGTGATTTTATTGAAAAGGTGTCAACTAGGTGCTGGACCCATGCCTCTTCGGTGACATAGGTCATGGTTATTGTTTGAGCAGGTCTATTCAATGAGTTAATTTGCAGCCAAAATGCTCTAGAGTCAGATTTTTTTTATATTGTGTAATATTTTAGTCCAGAAGTCAGCGACTCAGATTTTTTTTTCAATCCAGACTAATGTCTTGTATTGTTTCCTTGTTGATCGGACTACTTGCCACGTATTAGAATCTACATTGTGGCCTTGCGTTCGCCTTGTGAGCTTTCGCAGACGTCTTCTTAAGGAGAGTGTGGACTTTGTGAAATCGTATTTGTTCATTCGGTAGGCCTTCTTGTTATTGTTGACACCGGTCCTGGGTAAGTTATCTCTTATTCAAATGCTTAAAGATAAAGTAGAGATGACAGAATTAACAACTAATGAAAGGACACAGAAACTTGGCCCCTATGTGGATAATATTGTAATGTATACAAGACTCCCGGGGGCATATTATCAAGAACTGCAATAACATTATCGCTGCTTTAGCAGCAGGAAACTGCCGCTAATACGGCGATAATGGGCTTGATAATATGACCTTGTTAATTCCCATAGCAGCCCAGGTTCTGGTGTTAACCTGGGCTGCTATTGGAATTCACAAGGGCATATTATTAAGCCCATTATCACCGTTTTTGCAGCAGTTTCCTGCCGCTAAAGTGGCGATAATTTTATCGCAGTTCTTGATACTATGCCCCTTTATCTTTTGTTACCATGTATATTTAGTTTGCATAAGCAGTAATCTCATATAAATGGCTAATAAAATGTGCCCATTATGTTTCTGAAATTGTACTGTATACAAACCCTCAGATCCTTTGTTCCCTTTATGTATTTAGCTGCAGGAACAAAATGTTATCATGGTGCAGAGACTACCCATACACCTGCAGGAATCATTGGTGCCTTTAAAAAAATAAACATTCAAACTCCAGGATGAAGTTTTGCCTCTGGCTGATTTAATGTTAAAGGATGACATTCCGAAGGATAATCCTTTTCAGACCCTACAGGTACAAAATGCCACCATGGAGCAGCATAGTCACATCTGTTAATGGAGACATCACTGTGAAACTACAAATGTCCTCGTCAAAACATGCGAAAGAGTGTGCAGTTACAGGGTTGTCAGGAAGATTGTCTGCCTAAATAATAGCTAGAATTTTCACTTGTTTTAGAAAGAGCTAGAAATAGAGTTTAGTTTATTTATTTTGAAGGTGCTTCACAGCAAAGTCTAGTTCAAGATATTGCTTTGCAAAAATATAATCTACATAATATTGGCTACCACTATTGGGCCGATTCACAGAACTAATCTGAGATAAAATCCTAAACTTACTACTTTTGGTATTCACAAAAGGCATTTAGTAGTAGTAAAGTTAGGACTCCTACATTTACTACTTTTGAATCAGTAGAAGTGAAGCAGTTTACAGTTGGTGTATGTGGAGTTCTAGCGCCACTCCAGCCAATGCAAGATTTTCAAAGAAAGTGAAGGCCCTATGGAGAAGCCTATTCACAGGCAGCCAGGAAACTGCTGGTAAGGCTGAAAGAAGAGGTACTGCGCCAAAACATACCACAGAATCATCAAGTGTACTTAACAATAATGCTAAAGACAGAGACAACAAGGTACAGAGAAGCACTGAAGGCAGCTATAGTTCGGTGCAAAAGTGTGCCAATAGCAGAAGCATTCAAGTTCAAAGAAATGCTAAAGGCAATGAACTCTGGATACAATACAGAAGGATGAGAATTGTAATGACCATATGCAAAAGACAAAACCGTAACGCACTGTCAAAGAGGAAAAAGAGGCCACACTACATCAGATCGTCCGCGACAACACCGATTTAAGCATGTGGGCAGTGCTTCCAGGAGGTGCAGGTCCAAGTGGGTAGTTGACATCACTGGAGGCGGCCATACTCTCAACATCAGTAATGTCCAACACTGGCTATGTTGCCGCCGCCTGCCTCAAACGACCACTTCCATTCAAAACCGCCAAAAAGCAGAACATGGCTCCAGATGGACTGCATGGATTGAAAAATTTGATTATGTTATCGGCACACTACAAGAAGCAAATGACAAAAAGAACATCAAATACTTAAAGAACCTTGCAGGTGATGGACTGAAAGAAACGATAAAGAAAATACCTCAAGCTGATGAAATATCTTGAAGTCAAATTAAGGAGGCATTAGAAACAAAGTTCAATGCAATGACGAATGTTGACTATGAAAGGAACATTTCGACCAGGCAAGGCAGCAAGCTGGTGAAACGATGAGTTTGTTGAAAGACTTGATATCCTCATCAAGCATTGCAAGTTCAACAAATTCAATGATATAGAAGCCATACCTTCCAGAGTCGTCGATGGTTGCCTGTTCAACTCATACAGATGACTTACGCTGAGAGAGACTCTCAGTCTAGAGAAGGTACTCATGGCTGCAAGAGCAGAGAAACGTGCAGATCTACAAGCTGCTGATATGGAAACTGGAATAGGCCACAATGAATCAGCATTGAATATGAAAATAAACAAAGAAACAAGGTTGAGGGCCATAAAGTGATGTCTCGGAGGAAATAGAGGTTGTTTATCCTATGTGTACTGTCCCTCCCACACAGAGGACATTAGACAAGTATGCAAAGGTTGCGGAAAAGAAAAACATTCCATAGCGGTTTGCAAAGCGAAAGAGACATCAACTGTGGAGGAGAGAAAATGGATGCCAGAAAATTCCAGAAGCACCCGTGCCACGTCCACAATGCCAAACAGCTACATCAATTGAGTAGGGTGGAAACTAAACAGAGTCAAGGTCGTCCTATAAAGGCTCTCCAACATCATTGTTGAGTGATAGTGAAGATGATGGCTGTGCAATGATGATGCCAACCACTAAACAATGTGCACATGTAGGTTTAGCTGCATGCAGAGAACAGCCCAAGTACAAGAAAGATCGCTATGTGAAACAAGCAAATTCATTTGGACAGTGCACTAAGATCACACTAAGGGTGAATGGTTGCTCCATTCCTTTTATCATTGACAGTAATGCATTGATAAACATTATGCTGGCAGAAAAATACAGCAAACTATCTCCAGTGCCCCGTCTCATGTGATTGAAGACTAAGGTATACATGTGGGCTGCCTCAATGCCATTGCAAAGCCAAGGATCATTTGTGGCAACCATGCAACACAAGAAGGTGAAAGTACAAGTGGCAACTCATGTTCTTCAAGGTACTTCGTCAGGTGCATGTTTACTCAGTTTCAGTAATGCTGTTGACATGGGGCTGATCTTTATCAATTATAACCTGAATGCAAATGTTGAAATAGTGAGTCAGTTCCGATCGTTGTTTCATGGGCTAGGAAAACTTAAGACAATGAAAGTACAACTTCAAATTCATGAGGGCATTTGTCCTGTTGCTCAATAACCGCGTTGTATTGCTTTCTATTTACAGGAAGCTGTTGAGAAAGAACTCAAAATGCTGTTAAAGCATGATATCATTGAACACTCTACTGATACGCCGGAACCACCGCCAAGCTCCAGAAGAGACTCCAGGGGATCCAGAACGCCTCAGCCAGACTCATCCTCGACATCCCACGACACAGCCACATCTCCGGACATCTGAGAGACCTGCACTGGCTCCCCGTCAACAAAAGAATCACCTTCCGTCTCCTCACCCACGCACACAAAGCCCTACACGATCAAGGCCCGAGCTACCTCAACAACCGCATCAACTTCTACGCTCCCAAACGCCATCTCCGATCAGCCAGTCACGCCCTCGCCGCCGTCCCCCGCATCCCAAGAACGACAACAGGAGGAAGGTCCTTCTCCTACCTGGCCGCCAAGACCTGGAACTCCCTCCCGACCGACCTGCGCCTGACCCAAGACCACCTCTCCTTCAGGAAGAAGCTCAAGACCTGGCTGTTCGAGCAGTAGCAGCACCTCCTCCCCCCCCCCAAGCGCCTTTAGACCCTCCGGGTAAGTAGTGCGCTCTATAAATGTCTTTGATTAATTGATTGATTGATTGATCTGATGCCATCGGTTTCAAGAACATTGTGGTAGCACCAAAAAAGGACAGTTGAGGTGCTGTGCATTTTTGTGTGGATATGCACCAAGCTAACAAGACAATCAAGAGAGAACGAAATCCAGGTCCCCACATTGCAGACATGGTTACAGAGCTGAATTGCGCCAAAGTCTTTTTCCACCTTGAGTTGAACAAGGGGTATCATCAACTCGAACTAGAAGAAGACTTCAGGTACATTACTGCCTATTTGACCCATGTTGGTTTGTTCAGATATAAAAGACTATGTTATGGGGTGTCATCATTTGTAGAACTTTTTCAGGATGTCATTCACTGCATCATACAGTCTAACACGCATGCTTTAATTACATTGATGATATACTGGTATTTGGGGTCCTTCGAAAGGAACATGACATACCCCCTACACAAATATGTCATTTACTTGCTGACACAAGTCTCCCTTTGAACACAGAAAAGTGTGAGTTTCACGAAACAAAACTCAAGTTCTTCTGGCATATTTTCTCTCAAAAGGGGATGACACCAGAGACTGAAATGGCCTACTTTGATCCAGACCTACATAGTGAGATTGTGGCAGATGCAAGCCCGGTGGGGCTGGGAGTGACCCTTGCCCAACACAATGGACATGACAATCCTTAGAGACACATTGGGACTTATACGCGGAGGAGTCTGTTGCAGACCGAACATGCTTATTCCAAACCTGTAAAAAGAATTCATAGCTGTAGTGTGGGTTTGTGAACACTTCGATGTATTTTTACACAGAAAGCAGTTCACCCTTGTCACTGATCACCAGGCGTTGCTCACCATTTTCGGAAATCTGAAAGCCAAGATGCCCCCTTGCATCGAGAGGTGGCGGTTACAACTGCCAGAGTATGATCACACTATTGTACATATGCCTGGGAAAGATCAAAACATCACTGACTATTTTTTAATAATACCAGAGCAGTGTCACAGTACAATATCTAAAGCGGCTGAGGTATATATTAACTTCATAGTCAAGTCAAGCCCACCTGTAGCTATAACTCTGGAACAAAGTTTTACCACTTCGAATACCGATCAAGATAGTCTTGCCCTCAAGGAAACTATAGCACAGCAATGCTGGAGGACACATACTCAACCTCTTACGGATGACTTTGAAAATCAAAAGTTCAAAAATGTGAGAAAGGAACTTTCTGTTACTCGAGAAGGCATTATATTACGAGGTTTGAGAATTGTCATTCCCGAGAGTCTGAGACAACAAGACATTGAGCTAGCACACAAGTCATTGTGGCATTTTCACAACTAAGAGAGCACTCCGAGACAGAGTGTGATTTCCTCACCTTGATGAAAGAATTGAAAGAGAATTAAAGGTCTGTCATTTGTGTAACTGACTATCTCCCAAAAAAACACAGCATCCTCTAGTCATGTGTGATCTTCCGAGGCAAGTGTGGGAGAGGATTGCAGTTTATTTCTTTGGATCCCTTAACAATGGACATCATCTCATGGTAGTCATTGATGAGTACTCCTGGTTTCCCTTTGTGGAAGACCTATCATTAACCACACATGACCAAGTCATTGGGACATTAAATTAAATTTTTGCAACATGGGGTGTTCCCTCCATTCTGAATTCTAACAGTAGCCCACCTTTCAATAGTCTGAAGTTTAAGGACTTTCTCACTAATATGAATGCTAAACATCTGAAAAGTACACCTCTCTGGCCACAGGCAAATGGAATTGTTGAACCATTCATGGGGACCCTACAGAAAGTAGTTCAGTGCGCTGTGCTAGAAGGAAGTGAGCTCAGGTCAGCTTTATGTTCAGCCCTTTGTGCTTACAGGTCAATTCCCCATTCCACAACAGATGAAATCCCCGCCACCTTGATATTTGGGAAAGCCATGGGAACAGAATAGCCACAATGGGCTACTAATAGGTCAACAGATGCTTACAAGATCAGTCAAAAAGATTCCTTTCATATGTCCAAAATGAAGACCAATGTTGACAAGCCCCATGTACTAGGGACATGGTTTTCAAGTAAGACCTGGTCCCGATCAAACAAAAATAGAAACACAAGTCTGACGCTCAGTTTGCTGCTGACCCACTGAGGGTTGTGACGAGCAAAGGACATATGGTGCCCGCTCAACATCCTGGAATGTCCATCATGAGAGACTCGTCACATTTCATGCACCTGCTTCGATGTTAGTCGACTCCACGTTAAAAGTGAGACATATTGACCTGAGAGTCCAGAAGTCCCAATTCACACACCTGCCTCTGCATTACCTTTACCCGAGGGAGGTCTCTCTCCTATGCCTCATCAACCTCACTTGATGAGATCGATTCTTGCTGCTCTATTATTAAGGAAAGAGGCAAACCATTTTAAGATGAGAACAGATAGCCCCATCCTCATCTCAAGAAGGTATATCGTACTATCATATTTGACTGTATCGAAAGCAGAGGAGAGATCAATTAGAATAAGCAGACAGGGTTTGATCGAGTTTAGCATTCTCATGGTGTCATCAACAATGTGCGTTAGAGCCAATTCAGTGCATTGCACTGAACTCTGATTGATGACGATCAAGGAGTTGAAATGGGGTTGCAAATTTGAAGGTGTACGTATTTCTCTAAAAGGTTTGCTAGAGTCGGGATGTAGGTGCTAGAGCAGTAGTTATTGAGATCAGACAGGTCCACATTTGGTGTTTTAAGAATAGGGGTGACCTGTCCTATCTGTAAGCAACCGGTAAACATGCCCTGAAAGAGAGAGATGCATTGCAAATCTTGGTCCAAAGAAGGAGTTTGGAAGGGTTAAGCTGTTTGATGAGCTTGACAAGCAGGGTATCATTGAAGTGGTTGGAAGGTTTTATTGTTGTTAATATTGTGAGCATCATCAGGGATTTTGAAGGCACTCTGAGCCGAATAGTTTTCAGTAGTATAGCCAACAGGAGGAGATCTAACGTGGTGCTGTACAGGTGATAGACTGGGCTGGGTCTGGGGTAGCAAAAGCTGAGAGGCGCCAAGCAGAACTGATTACATTTTCTTTGTCTTTTCAATGAAAGAGGCAGAGAACTCCTTGCTGCTTGGCAAGGATCCGCTGTCTACCGAGTGTTGGTTAGATTTGTGTATTACTTGTTGGTTGATGATTTTGAATAGTTTTTTTATCTGTTTTTGGCATTGTCTAATGGCTTACTTGAAGTATTCTGGTGCTATGGAACTTCAGATGTGTTTGTTGTAGGATCTTCTTGTCGACCTCAGGTGCTTGAAGTGTGCAATTCTCCATGTTCTCCCAGCTAGCCTTAATTTGTGTCTTTTCTCATTAAGACTGCTGTTGAACCAGGGTTTGAAGTGTTGAATCTGTATTAATTTTAGCTGCTAACAGGTATGTCTGCCGTGGATTGCATCTCAGTAAGATCATTCACATTTGTCAAGTTTGTGGGAGGCTGTAGGATGTTGTTGCTAGTAGAGGTTAAATCATATAAATTAATATTTCTCAGGTCTACAGACCATTGCTTGGGTTTAAGCGGTTGGCCCTTTCTAATCATCACCTTCTCCAGGATGAGGAGAGAGATTAGGTAGTGGTCTGACCAGTCACAGGGGCCTATGGATTCAAGTTGAATAGTAATCCTACAATTTAAAAATTACAGAAACATTACAGGAAGATACACAAAAAAGAGATAGAAAAACAGTAGTTGACAGACAACCCTATGACTGATTCATAAGGACTATGCATTAAATATGAACTATGTTGTTAGCTTGATTCACTCCTTGTATTGTTAATAAGTGTTGACATGAGTGTGTCAAAACCTAACAATAAAAGGAGTGCATCAAGCCAACAACAAAAAACTATCACACTTGTGGAGCATGGAAATGACCGTTCTGCTCATAGATATATATTTTCACATTTTCACAATAATGGACTCTGGCAACAAGTTTAACATTTGTTTAATTTCATTTTGCATTATAAAGAGTGCACATTCCACTTCTGAAAGAATTCATTTCTAACTTAAAGTGTATCTCTCATTGGAATCTACAGATAATAAACATCATCAGAGCACTGTTTACCTTGGTACTGATTTTTCCACCACTAAATCATGTTCATGGAGATGGGCATATATGTTTGCAGTCCTGTAGAAGACCAGGTTCAACCCACAGATCTTAAAGTGGATACAACTTCTCTACAAGGCTCCAGTAGTGAGAGTTAGAACAGGTACCAACTACATCATCTTCACAATAAGAGATTCAGAATGGAACCAGACAAGATAACCCTCTCTCTAATCCTGGTCACTCTTGCCATGGAACCACCTCAGTTTAACCGATTCATAATTGCAAACATATGATCTAACAATACATGGGTAATAATTTATAATATCTTAGTAGACCTGAGACTCAACTGAAAGATATAAAGAGAATGCTCAACAACTTCAGGAAATATCAGGACTTATAGTCAAATGGTGCAAGTCCTACTTGTTTCCATTGCAGGATAAAAAGAATGCAGATGGGATATAGATAGTACGCCTGACTCTGTTAGTAGGAGCAACACATGCACTCAAATATCCAGGAATCCAAATTTACCACTCTGATGTTGATTTGGTCAAAGACATTGTATGGAATGCCTATAAGTGCAATAAAGTGCAATGGAAGATTCTGCAGCAGTCTACCCTTATCAATAGTGGGAAGAATATACATTTTCCTGATGATAATACTCCCTTAAATGCTACATTACATTCCGGTTATCCTACCAGAGGAAATATTTAGATACATAGATGTGACACTGGCTGGACCTACCTGTAATGGGAGCATAGACTGAATCTCGCTCAGGAAACTCTGCCCTCTAATGGCCAGTGGTGGCTTAATGTACCAGACTATGAATGGTGTTAGATAGCTTTGCAGGTGCAATTTACAAAAGATGTTTTTTTCAGGAAGACTCATAATTCAGAGTGGAGATACTGTCCGATATAGTATAAATGCGCTGCCATCTTTGTACGTGCATACCCATAAAAATTAATAGCGTTTAAAAAAAATTGTATTATACGTAGGTAAGAATAGATTTGCTGTTTTTTTAGGTTCCGTATACACCTAAATTAACTATACGCATACCATCAAATCACATAGATGTGGAGTTAAAAATGGCAAATCTATACTTAATTCTATGCGTAACTTCACGTTATACTAGTAGTCCATATCCTGCAGCCGAAAGGTTTGCTTTTTGATGTTGTGATGTAAAATATTTTCTAGGGTGTGAAATGGGGGTGCAATAAGGTTGAGTCTCTGTCTAATGGATATCAAAGAATGATCCTCTTTAAAATTAGACAGAAATGTAATTTGACAGCTATGGCTCCATGTCAATAACATCCAGATGTTGCTCCTATCCAAAATGGAATAATTTGACATTACTATGTCATATCTGTTTTGACATTGCCTAAAGTTATCATGCTGTTAGTCCTTAACTGAAGTAAAATCCTTTAAACTGTTGAGTACACATTTACATTAATCTCGAGCAGGGCTATTTTATAGATACTCTACAGATCATGTAATGCACAGTGAAGTTTCTGCATGCATATGTAACTAAGGTAAGAAGGCATAAATTACATTTTGGAGTGGAATTAACAAATATTCAGTTTGTTAAAGTCCAAAACCTTGTAATCCACAATATCTGTTACTAAGAAGCCTGAGATGGATAATCAATAAGATATTTTTGTAAAACTGTAAGCTATATGCTAGGGTTGTTAGTTGGAGCGCTGCTTTGTCTTATCATGCCAGATGTTTGACAGACACCGGAGTCCATCAGGGTGGCAGATGGCACCCTGACAGACTACATCCTCCAAGTTTAGAGATCACTGCTGGTCCAGCGATGAGCGCAGTGCCTTGATAAGACCGCTGTCATGTCGAGGCCCAAATATTTGCAGGCCCAATCTTGTCAATTTTGACAGCCGTCCATCAAACTTTAACAAAGTGTTCCTTTTTCAAAAAGAAACTGCCAAAGTGGACGTTTTTTTAATTGAAAAACAAGTAGGTAATTAATTACCCTCACACCAGGGGTTTGTTTTTCTGGGTGTGCGGGTTATTATTTGTTTTTTCTATCGGAAGGACCCAAAAAAAGGATATCACACTGTCAACCCTAAACTAGGCGGGCAGTATAATGAACTTCCTCCAACAGACCGGGCACTGTTGGCCCACTGGAGGAAACATTCCCTTGACAGAGGCTATGGGGACTGTATATAAGGCAGGCGGTCCGTGGGTGGGCAGACAGGCTATATACCATCATTACACCGTTTTACAAAAGTAGGGGCAGATTTACAAGCCCCTTTCGCCGCCGGTGCATTACGTTGTGTGACGCACTGGTGGCGCAGCCTGCTAACTGATATTTACAAGAACAGGTAAAGTCACCCTGCTTGACTTAACCTGTGCTTGTAAATATCCCCCCACTTTGCGCTTTAGTGGCGTGAGCGTGACATGAGTGTTGCTGTGAGTGTTACCATGCAAAACCCATGTCCACTGATGCATTTCCAGATTTACGAGAAATCGTAAATCTGGAAATGCGTCAGAATGCTACACCACCCTAGGGGTGGCGTAGTGAGTTTTTTTTCCTCTTTCAATGTGTGCTGCATTCTACAGCACACATTGGAAGAGGAAATCACCTCAATTGATTGTTTTTTCTGATAACATTCCCTCCCTCCCCCTGTCCACCCCCCCGGCCCACCACCCCGTACACTAGTATCCGCTACTGGTGGAAGATCTTGCCAACTAGTCCCAATACGTGCTCTCTGGCTCTGCACTGACATGGAGAGCCAATTCCCTACGTTACCTGGAGACCTTCTTTACTAGCTCTATCCATACATTATATGACAACATACCACCTGTGCTGGAGGCCCCCACTATAAGACCTCTACTGTTGAGGTTAGTTTGAAATTTCCTGGCTGGGCTAAATTAACAACATTAGCATTAACTACCTAGCCCAATTACTATATGTAACATACACCCTGCCCTTGTGAATCCCTTGGGAGAATATTCTCCAAACCCCAAAACAGTTACTTCAATTCGTGTGCACAATTTTACACTGAGAGTACACACAGCTACACTTTACAAGAGCGGTACAAAAGAGGGTGGTGATGGATGGAGCATCTGAACCAATCACACACAAGGGAAGGCATGGCTTGGCAGTTCGGGCTGGACTGTTCCCATGAGGCACAGGGTCAGACTGATTTCCATATGGCCATATCTGAACTGGGGTGGCGGAGTGGGCTAAAGAACGGTGATGGATTAAACCCAGATCTGTTGACTGGGTGTTAGTGTTTGATTGGTTCAGATGCTCCGTCCATCACCACCTCCTTTTGTACCACTTTGTTCGCCATAAGTTGGCAGGGTATGCTCAGACGTGAGTCCCTTGCTCACTTTGCCACTGGATTCAAGCAACCCGGGCTGAAGACGGCTGAAATGCCAGAAACCGGTCCTCGAGAGCTTGTTTCCGGTCAAGGGAAGGCATGGCTTGGCAGTTCGGGCTGGACTGTTCCCATGAGGCACAGGGTCAGACTGATTTGCATATGGCCATGTCTGAACTGGGGTGGCGGAGTGGGCTAAAGAACGGTGATGGATTAAACCCAGATCTGTTGAATGGGTGTGAGTGTTTGATTGGTTCAGATGCTCCATCCATTACCACCCCCTTTTGTACCACTTTGTTCTCCATAAGATGGCAGGGTATGCTCAGACGTGAGTCCCTTTCTCACTTTGCCACTGGATTCAAGCAAGCCGGGCTGAAGACGGCTGAAATGCCAGAAACCGGTCCTCTGAAGCTTGTTTCCAGTCCAGGGAAGGCATGGCTTGACAGTTCGGGCTGGACTGTTCCCATGATGCACAGGGTCAGACTGATTTGCATATGGCCATGTCTGAACTGGGGTGGCGGAGTGGGCTAAAGAACGGTGATGGATTAATCCCTTCACTGCGGATGACAAAGCCAGCTCGTCATGGGCGTTACCTGCGCTGCGCGGATGACGAGCTGGCTTTGTCACAAAAGCCACGATTTTCAAATTTCAGCGCACAGGGGGAAAACCCGCTAGCGCGCATGCGGTTTAACCCAGATCTGTTGACTGGGTGTGAGTGTTTGATTGGTTCAGATGCTCCGTCCATCACCACCCCCTTTTGTACCGCTTCGTTGGCCATAAGTTGGCAGGGTATGCTCAGACGTGAGTCCCTTGCTCACTTTGCCGCTGGATTCAAGCAAGCCGGGCTGAAGACTGCTGAAATGCCAGAAACCGGTCCTCGGAAGCTTGTTTGCGGTCCAGGGAAGGCATGGCTTGGCAGTTTGGGCTGGACTGTTCCCATGAGGCACAGGGTCAGACTGATTTGCATATGGCCATGTCTGAACTGGGGTGGCAGAGTGGGCTAAAGAACGGTGATGGATTAAACCCAGATCTGTTGACTGGGTGTGAGTGTTTGATTGGTTCAGATGCTCCGTCCATCACCACCCCCTTTTGTAACACTTTACAAGAGAACAACCTTTGGAGGGTTGGGGTTTCCTAACATATAGTACTTTACCCATGCCTCTTAACTTCAATCATCCCTAGATTGTCATCACCCTCCTTACAATAAGCCTTAGATGCTTTTCGAACAAGGATGCTCCAGCATACCCTTACTAAAACATGTGATGTAGAGGAGGCACCGGATAGATTTCTGTCTTCACAGATATCGTGAAACGTCACTTTTACTGTCCTGAGATATTGGGATAAAATCACCCACCACCAGACGGCCACCACGTATCCCTCCCCACTCTCTTCTATTACATGGAATCCTGAATTCCAGCAAGGCACTATGGATACACATTTCAAAGAGAGGCAGGGGGCGCCCGCGATACAAGGGGATCATTATAGAGATGGGGCCATGTTAGATAGGCATACATGCCAGTAGCTATTTTAATTGACTGCAGTGGATTAATTCACCAAATCAGTTCAGTGGCCTAGCCACTGGATCCACTGGTGCTCCTGTTGGGTGAGGCTGGGGCAGACTCAGTCTCTCCATACACTACCCCCAGGGGCAAGCTACTTACCTCTGTCCTGCTGGCGGCATGGTTAACAATAGCCTATACTTAGAAAAAAAACCTTCCTCCTAGTCTTGAACTATGGTGGACCAAGGTGTGGCACATTAATGCCATGGAAAGCTTAACTGCAGCAATTAAGACAGGATGTTTATGTACAAAAGAATTTGAAAGCAATTTGAAAACTACAACAAGCGAGACAAGGCCAGGGTGAACTCGGCTGCTGCCATGCCAGATATCCTGCAACAGGCACGACTAGAGGGACTGTCGTCGTCAGGCATAATATTTTGGGAAGATGAAGATGATTTCATGTGGATAGTGCTTGACTGCGCGATCATGCAAAATAGTAGCTTGTTCTACAACATGTATGTCTCTACTATAAGACCTTGTACTATGCCCATATTGTGAATGTACTAATAATGCTACGATTACTTACCAGTAATTGCATTACTATGAGTGCTTCTCTCGCTATGATGAATCACTATACGAGGTCTCTGTGCCTCCCTTCAGAACTTCCTAGCTATAAAAGAACGCTCTCCCTCCTCACTTACTGTTCCTTACCAAGCCCATTACATAACACTGTTGGACTGGCTGCCAGGGTGGGAGGGAGGGGCTGACTCATCACAGCAAGAGAAGGACTCAGAATAATGCAATTTAAAGTATCCAAAAGTGACATATGGGTGAGTTCCACACAGGGGCTTCCCTGCAGGGGCATGGCAGAGGAATGATCCCAGCTCAGTTCTCATTGGGGATGGGCCAGACCCTTCGTAACCGCCTGAGGCCTCACCGCAGTTGCTGGCAGATCAATTTCGGGGTCACTCTCCCAATCCAAATAGGAGCTACGTTCCTCCTCCTCTTCAGACCACCCGGCCCCATTTGAAACCGAAAAGGAGGCTTCACTTGGTGCTTTCTCCCTTTCGTTGCAACTTCCGCCTGCAACCGGATCAGTCTCTATACTCTGGGTATCAAAGTTAGCCATGGCCCCCAACTGCGACAGTTCCATCGTGTTGTCAATAGTGGAAACCTGCAAAGTTGAATGATCGCCGCCCGCCAATAATTTCGTTTCTGACCATGCAGAGGAAATCTCATTCCGATTTCCCATACTTGGGGTTGAATTTTCTAGGGACACCTCGTTGGCTACATCCTGATGTTTCCCTTCTGACACCGGGGTGACCTTAGCAGGGGATGGGGCCAGATTGGGAGGTGGTTCAATATTATCATTAGTCTGTACCCCGATTGGCACCTCATCTTGTACCTCCAACACAGCAAAAGAACTGCCCCCACTTCTTTAGCCTCTTTAGCCTCTTTAGCCTCCTTCTCCTTACCAGCTTTGGAGAACAGGTCAGCAATTGAAGCAGCAGCCAAATGAGTCCTCGCAGCAACTTGTTGCCTCTTTTTTTGTTGCTCCATCGGGGGTGATTGGTCTCTCCGTGATTCCTCACTCACATCCGCCTCAACTCCTTCACGAGCGGCTTTTTTCTTCAAAGATGCCGCTTTTGATCCGACATTGACTTTGGGAGCCATTGCTTCTTTCAGTACCTCACTCCTCCAACAGGGCAGGGTCAGAGCTCCTCGGCGTCCGCTCGCTCTTCCGAGCTCCGCTCTGCGCTCCGCTCTGCGGCCTCAGCACTCGGCTCCGCCTACCAGCACTCACAGGATGACTGCGTCTAGGAGAGAAGGCAGTGACCGCCAGCACTAGTGCTCGCAAAAGTTGTCTAGCGGACCCGCAACAGGTAAGTGCTGTCAGCATGCTGTTCAGTTTAACGATGATGGTTCCTTTCGTTACGGTATCGGGGATTCTTGGCTGTGAGAGTTACGTCTCCATTGGGCTAACTCTCGTCCTCACTGCTCCGCTGTAACAGCCACAACTACGCGTCCGCCATCTTGCTTCTCCGCGTCAACTAAGCGGTTCTCTCCTTTGTCAGGGTATTAATTTACATGGGGCATGCAATGGTTCCACTACAAACTTATCCTGTCACCTGCAAGGTTCACCAGCTGCAGTTATTAATCCAATGTTTGGACTACTTTCTAATGGTAGTTACCTTATGTTGAATGATCACAGCTGCTGTGGCATGTTGCCAGGTATTCCATATCTAGTGACTGTTTCATCAGGGTCACTGGCTGGCAGCAAGTATTGTTTCCACAAACCAAGACAGTCAGGAAGTCGCCACTATGGCCTTTACTGAACATCTCTTCTATACGAATTGATACTCTAAGTAGAATGAAAGCCATTCTTTTACAAAAAACTGTGACACTGACCTTGGGCAAAGAGACCTATGATCTACAAGTCGCAAGGACTTCTGCCGAGATACATGCCCTTTTGAATAAAAACTGCCCTATACATTTCTCAGAAATGTTGGATCGTATCTTAAACATGTCTGATACAAGCTTTATTGTACACCTATTTAAGAATGTATGTTCAGGACTGTTGGCACCTTTTCAAGCAGCCTCTGAATATTTGCCAACTTTGTGCACTCTGTGTTAGGCAGACTGCCACTGCTTTTTGGACTTGTTTCAGGGATCCAATTTTTGCTCCTACTGCTGTGATATGGCAAGCCAAATCACCAGCGCCACTCCAAGCACCATAGAGCGAGCTCTATTGGAGATGAAGTGTCGTAAGCGCATCGTTCAAATTCTAGGCTCACCTTGTTTAAGAGAATTAAATACCACATGGTTTCTGTCATTCAGACCAATCTGGCAAGATTGCATCTTACTTGTTCTTTGCTGCCTGCTTTGCGGTGAAGAATGCGTGCTAGACATCTGTCTAACACTCCCATCAGTCATGCCTATGGATATCGATACTCTGCTGGACCCGGTAACGGCCCATGCTCTGTGTTGTCCCCAGCGGCTACTAATTCCGATGACGGCATTCATTGAGATCTCACAGACGTAAATTTCAACTGCAGAGGTACGAGAGGAAAGAACAGGCACGCAGGCAACATCCGATATGAACATTGCTGAAGCGACCAATGCTGAAGGCAATGCTTCCCATTTATGTGCGGTTAATCTTCTAAACGAAGTAATCCAACTTTCACCTACAATGATAGACACTTTTTTGTCTACAGACATAGAAGATGTCATGTTTTCTCCAGGCCCTAACACTGACATTTGATTTTGGCACACAGTATTCTGAGAGACTTTGAATTTGACCGTAATTTTTTACAAAAACTTTTTCCTATGATTAGTATTTTTTCTCCAAATTTTTATTTTTAATTTTTTGGCACATGTTATCTGCTTATAGTATAGAGAATAACACTTATTTAAATACTTCCAGAGACAATATATGACCTTGCCCACAACTGAATGATTATGTAATCTGAAATTAAATGGTTTCGGCCCTTTTTCTTCTGTATTTACGAGCCATTTCATAAATGTATATATATGTATATTCATTGAATTAGCATTTATTGCCAAATTATGCTTAGAATGAAACATTGCTTTAATATGTACATCACAATTGCATTTTATGCATCGCAACAGTTCTAATGCATTTTTTCAAATGTATTTTCAGACATGTCCTTAGCCATCCATATGTAGATATGTTTTAGATATCTTTAACATGTTTAGGATAGAGTAACGTCATACATATGAAAGTGGAGTGGGTGTTGTGTATCGTTTTAGATTCCGTATGAATTTCCTGATTCATGCCCTTATATAGGTTCAATTCACATTGCCCTTATATCGGCATTGAAATCCAGCCCTTCTTTAGGCATTGCTCATGCTAACCAAATACAGGCAAGGCTAGTTACGCCGGTTCATCTACGTCACAACGAGTTCTTGGAAAACCAGACTCTTAAGCCGTTAGGACTTTCCCTTGCTTGGATATTGATTTCTTCAAGAACTCATTTATTATGCATGAACATCTATTCCTTAGGGGTTCATTTATGACGTTCTTATGCCCGACTTGTTTGTCATTACTGGCATTCCTAAACACCTTCAAGGTATAAATATGCCTTCACTTGCTATGGCAAGGCACGGTTCGGTCCACGATTCGGTCCTGATGCGGCTCGCCACAGCAAGCCCCGAAGGAAGCCAAGTCCCCAACTGACGCACTGACCAGACACTGTCATCCTTCTCGCCGAGAATCCAGCTCCAGTGTTTCTGACTCCCCTTGTGGGGTGTTAGAGATCGAGTCCCGGGAAAGAGATACCAACCTCTCTCGTTCTAAGGTATGGAGTTGATTAGAACATAGAGGGACTCTTGGCAACTATAGTTGAACTAAACTTTTGGCAACTATTGGCATAACTAAACCAGACTAATACAGGACCTACTTCTTCCCTCGTACTAGACTCAGGTTAGCTACACTGGGGTAGGAGTATTTTAGAAGCATCAGATGTGTATTTTAGCCCGTGTTATTTATGTATGTATTTTAATGAATATATGTCATAGTTACATGACATGCTATTACAGTATTATTTTATTTTACTTCTAACGTTGTACGTATTATACTTCATATTCTGTCTTTTGATTGTTGCAGTTCATATCTCCTGCATGAGAAATAAGACTGTATAAAAACCTTTTTTATTGAAACGCCCGTCTTTCTATTTCTATGCAACTCTGTAGAAACTAAGCATGCATGATTGACTGAGTGAAACGGTTGTCTATTGTTTCTACGACTCTGAAGATATTGTTCTGACTCTAAGGGAAACAAAGTTGTCATGTTTATGCGATTGTCAGAAACTAATCCCTTAGAGTTGAGTGCCATATAGTAGAATAGCACAGAGTGAAGTGGTGTTGTGTGTAGTGGCGTACAGTAGAGTGGCATAGAGTTGAGTGGTTTAGAGCCAAAAGGCATAGAGCGGAGTGGTGTAGAATGATGTGGCATGGAGTGGAACAAAATTGAGAGGAATATCATAGAGTGGAATACCATAGAGTGGAGTTGCGTGGAGTGTTGTAGAGTGGAGTGGCACAGAGAGCAATTATGTGGAGTGGCATAGAGTGGAATAGCGTAGAGTGGAGAGGTGTAGAGTACAGTGGCAAAGAGTAGAGTGGCGTACAGTAGAGTGGCATAGAGTGGAGTGGGGTAGAGTGGAGTAGGGTAGAGTGGAGTGGCAGACAGTGGAGTGGCGTACAGTGGAGTGGCATAGTGTGGAACAACGTAGTGGCTAAAGGGCAATGGCATAAAGTGACGTGGTGTAGAGTGGTATATAGTCAAGGTGTAAAGGGAAATAGCATAGAGTGAAGTGGCATAGAGTGGGGTGGAGTTGCATAGAGTTGAGTGGCATACAGTAGAGTGGCATTGAGTGAAGTGGTGTGGAGTAGAATGCCATAGAACGGAATAGTGTACAATGGTATGGCTTACAGTGGAGTGGCATAGAGTGGAATACTGTAGAGTTGAGTGGTGTAGAGTGGAGTGTGGTAAAGTAGAGTGGAGTGGTCTAGAGATCAGTGGCATTAAGTGGAGTGGAGTAGAGTGGGGTGACATAGAGTGTAGTGGCGTAAAGTGGACTGACACTGTGGAATAGGTTACAGTGGAGTGGCATAGAGTGAAGACTGTAGAGTGGAGTGCTGTAGAACGATGTATAGTGAAGTGGCATAGAGTTGAATACCATAGAGTGGAATGGCATACAGTCGAATAGCATAGAGTGATACAGAGTCGAGTGGTAAAGAATGGAATACTGTAGAATGTAGTAGCATAGAGTGGAGAGGTGTGCAGTGAAGTGACGTGGAGTGGCATTTACTGCAGTGGTGTAGAGTGAAATGCCATAGAGTGTAGTGGACACACTGTGCGGCATAGAGAGAAATAGAGTAGAGTGGAGTGTTGTAGAGTGGAATACCGTAGAGTAGAGTGGCACATAGTGTTGTAGAGTTGAGTGCTGTACAGTAGAATAGCATACTGTGGAATGGCGTAGAGTGGAGTGCATACAGCAAAGTGGCATAGAGTCAAGTAGTGAAGATGTAAAATTGTGTAGACTGGAATGGCATAGAGTCAAGTAGTGTAGAGTCAAATAGTGTAGAGTAGAGTGGCATTGAGTGGAGTGGAATTAAGTGGAATGGTGCAGAGCAGAAACCCATACAGTGGATTGGAGTAGAATAGAGTGGTGTAGAGTGGAATTAAGTAGAATGCAGTGTCATAGTGTGGCATATAGGCCTGGGCGGTGAACTCTGCTCCATTCACGGAGTTTACGGAATTTTCTGCACTTCACGGAGCTCGCAGAGTGCAGAAAACTCCACTTCGCGATGTGCCGCAGAGTTTTTTCCCCATTCGCGATCATGAACGGTAAGTTTGCAAGTGCGAGCTGCCCCTTGGATAGAATTTCTACCTGAGTGGCAGGAATACCAGAACAAACTGCAGTTTGCACTGCACTCTGCCACTCGTGGAATTTTGCAGAGTTTTTTGTAACTACGCAGAGATCCGCATAGCAAAACTCAGTGAACTATGCCCAGGCCTGATGGCATAGAGTTAATTTTCTCAGAGTGGAATGGTGTAGAGCGGAGTGGTGTACAGTGGAGTGATGTATAGTGGAGTGGTGCAGAGTGGAACAAAGTAGAGTTGAGTGTCATAAAATGAAGTGGCATAGAGTGATGTATCTTAGGGTTAGAGTGAATTAGCATACAGTGGAGGCGCATAGAATGAAGTGAAGTAGAATCAAGTGGTATAGAGTGGAGCGGCGTAGAGTGCAGGCATGTAAAGTGGAGTGGCATAGAGTGGAGTGGCATAGAGAGGACTGCCGAACAGTGGAATAGCGTAGAGTGTTTTTTTCTAATTGATTAAAGTTTTTTTCTGCATATACAATACAGTTGTCCTGGTCTGGTTTGTGGCTTGGGTACATCTCTTATAGTGATTCATCATGGCGAAAGGGACGAAGAAATAGTACTTTTGTAGACAATCCATCAAGAGATACTCCTGCACAGGGAGGAAACATGCCAAGACAATTGTAAATCCCAGGCCGCGATGAGGAAAATGCAGGGGGTGGTCAGGAAGTTATCTAAAGCCTGTTCCAACACTGGGGACAGAGTCTCTAATTTGGAATAGAGAGTGGTCTCAACCGAGGCCGAGGTGGCCACTGCCACCAGTAAGGTCAACCCTCAATGTTCTCAGGTGGTAGATTTACAGTGGAAGCTCGAGGAGATGGAGAACAGGCTCCGTCGGAACAACTTATGGGTCCTTGGAATTCTGGAGGGGGTCGAGGGCTCCGACATCAGGGCATATATCATCAAGCTCTTCGAGAAAGCATTTTCCGAGCTGTCCAGCTGGAACTGGTCCATTGAGCTAAAGCGGGGCATCGCGCTCCCTTCAAAATACGAAGGAACGCTAAGGAAGGGGACAAACCCAGGGCAGTTTTAATATTCCTTGGCAATTTTATTCTAAGGCAGGCAATCGCAGAAAAGGCTAGACCAGACGCCAGGAGAAGCAGTGATGGGGTCTCATTCTTCGTTCGCCCGGATTACTGTCACTCGACCGTAGAGCGACGGTGGCGTCTGAGGGAAATGATTAAGCCTTTTCAGGACAAAAATATTCAAGCTTTCCTGATAAATCCGGCTCAGCTAAAGGTAATTAATGAAGGGAGGACGCTATATTTCTCGTCAAAAATTAAAGCGAAGGAGTACCTAGACTCTGTCGGCAATTAGGTCTAAATATTCAAATCAAGTATGGGCTATTGGTCTCCTCTAAGAAACCGAAAAGCTTGATTTTTTTGTATAAAATCGGTGGGGGTATTGCTTGGTTGTGAACTTCTTATTTTGTTTACAGGTATGGAGGGCTTTATCTGAATTTTAGGTCCTGTTTCCAGCATTAGTCCTCACTGCTTACACTGTAAGACCATCACATGCACAGACTAGGTCTGAGCGCTTCAGGGAGTGGGTTTCAGGGGTGGGGTTCAGGGGGACCTGGGGTTGAGGTGGGTGGGTTGGTGGGGTCAGAGGGGTGGGAGAGAGGGTTGGGGGGCCGGGGAGAAAACAAGAAAAGTGGGAAAAAATTGTGCTTTTTGGAATATTTTGGTTATTTATTTTGTACAATTGATAGGCCCAGTGAAGGCTCAGTGAAGGCTCAGGTCAACGTGGTTGGTCAATTAGACCATCAGGATGGTGAACATTAGAATATGCTCAATTAATATTGGGGGGATGAACGATTGGAGGAAACGCCAAAGATTGGCCTATTTTGTGAAATATAATTGAATCGATTTTCTCTGTCTCCAAGAGACCCATCTCCCTTAGGCTAAGAGAAATCTATTGTTCCTTAGTAGTTATGAGTTGGTTGCATGTTCAACGCAATCTTCGACAATTAGGGGTCACAATTTTAGCAAGAACATCCTTGGGAGCGGTGAAATGGGCTAAAGCAGACAGCTACGGAAGATGAGTAATCGCTGAGCTTGAAATGGGCTTTACATTGTGTGTAGTTTACGGGTCAAATAAAGATGATCCAGAGATCTTCGATCTTTTAGAAATAGAACTAGCTGGTTGGTCAACCCCCACAATATTTTGTGGTGATCTTAATATTTCAGCAGATTGGGATAATAAAGTATCATATGTAGGTCGGAAACCGAGAGTTTTTAGGGCAGTAAAGGCTCTCATTAGTTCTCATGGGCTGATGGATATTTGGGGGGGTCAAAAAGCTGCAAAAAGCAGGTGTTACATACTTCTCAAACCCTTTCAAGAGGTACACCAACTTGGACTATTTTTTTATCTCTTCTCCTGAAATAAATAGGGTAGGAATATTTAAACTTCCTAGAACAATCTCGGAACACAATCCGCTGATACTAACTTATGAACTGGATAATGTGGTAAGGGAAAGGTCTAGTTGGACCTTTGAAAGGAGGTTTCTGGTGGACAACAGATTTGTAGAGCACCTCACCAAATGGTCTGGTGAATTTTTGCAGCTAATAGATTTAGTACTTCACGAAATGGGGTTTGGGAGGCATTTAAGGCTGCTTTAAGGGGCAAATCCATAAGTAGCTCGGCTAGGCTGAGAAGAGAGGATAGGAATGAGGTTGAGAGACTAATGGGAAAATTAGCGGTTGCAGAAGAACAGCATATTATGGATATTACCCAGGGGTCAGATGGCAGCGAGAGCCAAAGGGAACGGTTGATTATCAAAGCAGAGCTCCAGAAGGTGGTAACGCAGAAGGCTACTGCCGAATATCAAACATCCAGGGCCAGGCGTTACGAAACGGGAGAACAGGCAGGTAGAGTTCTAGCATTACGATTAAGACAGGAAAAAGCTAAGAATATAGGGGGTCATTAGGATCGCGGACGGACTTGAGTCCATCCGCGACCCCAGAGCATGAGGGAACGTCCGCATGGGCTGCGGCGTTCCCTCTGTGCAGATTAGGATGTGACCGCCACGGTGGCGGTCACATCCTCTATTTTTAACATTGCTGCGGGTGGAGCTTCAAGCTGCACCTGCAGCAATGTTAAAAATGCATGCACTGCATTTGCGTGCACAAAGCGGCAGGCACCGCGCGGTGCCTGCTGCATTGTGCACGCAAATGCAGGGGGGTACCATAGGTACCCCCCATGTGCACCCCCCACCCCCATTACACCTAGGGGGCCCGCAACGGGCCCCTGCAGTGCAGTTACACATGCTTTTCCACGGCGGAAAAGCTGCCGCGGAAAAGCATGTTCCCAAGCACATCCTAATCTGGCTGACGGTGTCTAAGAGACACCTTCACCATTTTAGTGCTTTTCCGCCGCGGTTGTAAGCCAGCCGCGGCGGAAAAGCTGCGGACCTAAACCATGACCCACCAGCCATCCTAATGTGGCGGTGGGTCCTGGTGGGTCCGCAGAGGATTTTCCGCATCCTCCGGGCCGGCAGTGGCTTCCGCCGGCCCGGAGGATGCGGAAAATCCTCCATCCTAATGACCCCCTAAATTGCCAGTATAGAAGAAAATGGTAAAGAATACACTGAGGCTAAAGAGATATTACAGGTCTTCAAGAATTTTTATCAAAAGCTGTACGAGGAGGAAGATCGAGATGGAGAACAGGGGGAGGAGGGTTGGGATAACGGTCCCCGACTAGATGATCTAGCGAGAGAAGAGCTGGATAGGGATATTACTGGTGGTGAGATCACAGCTGCATTACAGGAGTTGGCCTCGGGCAAGGTGGCAGGCCCAGACGGGATCCCCCTCGAGGTATATAAATATCTCAAACCTGAAATTCCCCCGTTGCTTGTGGATTTATCATATGATGTACTGTACTCAGGAGAGATCCCAGATTATTGGAGAGAAACCAATATAGTAATCTTTCATAAGAAAGGGAAACCCAGGGAGGATCAGGGGTCCTACCGCCCTATCTCACTGATTAATGCGGATACTAAATTATATTCTAAAATCTGGGCCAAGAGGCTGCGCAGGATCATAGGTGGTCTTGTTTCCCAGTGGCAGCATGGGTTTGTCCCTGGTCGTGGTGCGACGGATCACACAAGGAGAGCAATAGCTCTGTTCGACACCTAGGGTGCTACGGGGGGGAGATGGCCTTGATGCTGCTCGACGCAGAGAAGGCTTTTGATCGGGTGGTGTGGAATTTTCTGTGGGGTATCCTGGCAGGCAGAGGCTTTGGGGATAAAATTATCAGTGCCCTCAAAGCTATGTACAGAGACCCTGTAGCGCGAGTGGTGGTCATGGGTGAGAGCTCAGACAAGATAGCTATCAAGAGAGGTACGCGTCAAGGGTGCCCCGGTTCCCCGATCCTTTTCTCCCTCTACAATGATCCTCTCATTCAGAAAATATTAGCGTGTCCCAGGATTAGCCCTGTCGTATTAAATGGTCATGTAAACAACATTTTGGCATACGCTGATGACCTGACTGTCATCACCACTGATCCCCAACAGGCTATGCCAGTTTTGGCTCAAATGGCAAAGGCTTTTGGCAGTCGATCAGGGTATTTATTGAATGAAACGAAAACACAGATAATCTGTACAAATAATATTGTTAAATCCGACCCTAGATTTGTTTACTCTGCAATCTATCTAGGGGTGAGAATTAACGCCTCAATTGATAAAATTGTGGATGAAAATTATCTTCCACTCATTAAATCTATAGAAACAGAATTGAAAAGAATAGATGTGCTTCACCTTTCACTGATTGGGAGGGTGAACGCGGTAAAGATGCTGTACTTGTTTCGGGCCATACCTTTATTTATTGAGGAGAAAATAATTAAAAGATTGGAATCTATCTTTATAAGATTCATTTGGCAGTATAGCAAGGTGAGGCGCTCCACTAACTATATGTCACTCTCTAGGAAAAGGGGTGAGATGGCCCTTCCAAACTTAAGATTATACCACTGGACTTGCCTCTTTACACAAATGTTAGTTCTGTTTCAGTCTGAGGCGAATTCAACAGTGGAAAATATGGATACTCAGAGCCCCCCATCTATTTTTGAGCTTTTGCTGGGGAGAAAGGCAATAGGTTTATTGTTGTGCGAAGTCGATCATAGATATTACAAGAGGGCTCGACTTAAGATTTTGGAAGGGGCTTGGAGAGTTTGGAATTCTACCCTAAAGTTCTTTAAGGTTCTGAAGGTAAATACATACCTTCATCTATGTAACTCTAGCCTTTTCTCCCAATTGGGCGCAGGTGGGAACCTTCAGGTTTGGAAGGGGCTTGGAATCAAGACTCTAGGAGATATTATGGAAGGTGATGGGATAGCAACATTTGATGTTCTGCAGCGTAAGTTTGATATTCCTTCTAACCATTGTCTTTTGTACGGCCAAATTGTACGTACCCTGAAGGCACTAAGGCCTAAGTTGCTACCTCCGGTGGACTTCCCTCTGTTGGATTCATTAGCTAATGGGTGTAAGAAGATAAAAATAGTCTATAATCTTCTTTTGATGGGCATCCAAGATGATATGGAGAAGACTGAATCCGCCTTGGCAACTAAATTGGGCAATCCTGATGTAGATCTGGATCTTGCACTAAGCTTGAATAAGAAAATATTTCAGTCTTCAAACTTAAGAGCCTAGCACTATAAAACACTGTTTTACCTGTACTATACGCCAGAAAAGATATATGCTAGGGGGGTTAGGGAGGACAACAGCTGCCCCAGATGTAACGCTGGACAAGCAGATTTACATAAGTTTTTCCATTGTAGTTTGCTAGTTCCAATTAGGGATGAGATAGGAACATTTTGGGAGGGGCTGCTAGGTCATAAGATCGATCTATCCCCTACCCTGATGCTATTGGGTATAGATGATAAGCTGAAACTGGGAAAAGACGAGGAAGCCTTGGTCTTTATCTCAGTAGCGGTACTTCGAATTTTAATTTCGTCGGGGTGGAAAGATACCATCGCCCCCTCATTCCAAATGTGGATTTCCAGATTACTGGGCATACATAATATAGAGTCCTGCCTATACAAACAGAAGGGAAAAAAACACAGGAGTTGGGAAGACGCATATGGGCCCCACTCATGAAATGGAGCGAGGCAAGATTGTAATCGATGGGTACAGTATACCTTGTCTAAATATGTTTTATCCGTAGGCTCGCCAGGCAAGGGATCTAGGGTTGGGATTTTAAAATGCTTTTACCATCAGCTCTGTGCTTATTCTGTGTTTAATACTGCAACTGTTCTGAATTTGCGACTATTTGTTTGTTTTAACTGCTGGGCTCAGCTCTGTTTAATCTGTTCTGAATAATGATTTGTAGATGTCTCTTTTTTATAATGCACCGGAAATTCCCAATAAAAATATTTAAAAAAAAGAAAGGAGAGAACCGCTTAGTGCGTTTTCACAGTTAGTACCGCTAAGAAACACTTCACAACCCCCAATCCAACATCTGTGTGTGTATGGTAAATTTCAGGATGTCTTGATGTATTCTTTACCCAAACTTTCATATTTGCCTGCTGGTATATGTTTTAGACAATACTGAAAATAGAAAATTGTAACAGGCAGAGTGATTTTACCATGTATTATCCATTCAGTAGCTGGTTTTTCTGCCGCTGTGAATGGTAATTTTTCCAGTTTTTCAATGTTCAGCACCATGTAGTCTGCTCCTCTTTGGCCAGTTTGAACTGTTTGTCAGTGAGATTGAATTCTGAAAACAGTGACGTAATGTTGATTAAACGCCAAGGCACATAGCCTGCATGAAAGTTTTGTAGCGTCCAGTGTAACAGCATGATAGAACGTAATTGAGACTGACCATGTAGCAGCATGACCAAGTCTTGTTCCATGATGTCTATGGCAGAAGATACAATGCTGTCCAATGAATATATCCTGGATGACAAGCGTTAACCTATTGTCTACTACAGAGAGAGATTTCTCTAAATTAATAGGATCAATTTCTCGTATTCGTTCTGCAGTCTCTGCTTGAGTAATCTTCCATATTTCATTATAAGCAGTGTATACACTGGCATATATGAAATGTTTTTGACACGGTTTCCTTGGTCCTAGCAAGAATTCCCTAAGGCCTGCGCCATCTTTAAGTAAAGATAAATGTTGTTTTACTTCCTCAAGTGTAGATTTCTGTAGCCAATCAAGGCATAGTTTGCCTACACTGTATGTTGTTACTATCCCAGGATGCTGTCTTTGAACATATCTTGGGTCTGGCCTATTGATAGTGAAACCCTGTGTTTTTTTCAGGAATCAATCTTGACAGTTGTTTGTGTCTGTGGGCCAACGCAACCATTTTTTCCATTCAGGATTGGATCTGTTGTGATGCAAAATATTATGTACATAGACCTCCCCTCTTGTAGTGCTATTACTTGCAGGTATAGGTATGGTCGGTGTGTTCAAGTCTTTGATCTTGGCTAACCCAAGGCAAGACGTTTGTTGGACAGTGTCATTCAAAAACAAAATTTGCTAAGGGATGATACAGGCTCTAAACATAACTTCTATCCCCTGTACTTGCCAATCTTTTGTACCCAAGAAAGATTTTGTCTCAATGTTGTCTTTCCAAAAGTCGAAAACCCTTCTAGACTGATTTGATTTTGGGCATTTATAAAGCGCCTGGTTACGCCACTGGCGTGACCCCGCGCTGTGATAAGTGAAGTGGCTGCCCCCCCCCCCCTTCCCACGGAAGGCTACCTGCTGAAAAGGTGTGTTTTAAGCTTCTTCCTGAACAGGACTTCAGATGGTTCTAGTCGCAGTTCTAAAGGTAGGGCATTCCAGCATCTGGGAGCGAGGTGTCTAAAAGATCTTCCTCCCATACGCGCCTTCCTTACTCTGGGGACCTTTAGCAGTCCAGTCTGTGAGGATTGTAGATTACGTGTGGGCTCATAGTAGGTCACCAGACTCTGGAGCGGAGCAGGGGCTTTACCGCTCAGAATGCGGTGGCATGTGGAGAGGGCCTTGAACTCTACCCTCTTCTCCACAGGGAGCCAGTGGAGGGCTTGTAGAGCTGGTTTGGAGGGTGACCTCCTAGGGAGCCTGTTGGGCAACAAAGGCCGCAGAATAAATCTGTTTTGTATTAGTCAACATATTTTTCGGTTCCGTCTTGTTCACATTTTAAAATAAAATGATTCATCATTGGATATATTGCACCCTGAAAAATATGGAAATTTCATTGCAAATGTTTTTGGAGCTACCCTTAGCAGATGTAGGACACTGTTCCCATTGATTATACATATACACAGTTCTAGGTATTGCAGATTTGTGAAAGAAATGATGACCATAATGGTTATAACAATACATTTGTTCATAGTCTGATGAACCCTCCAAATATTCATGATTTGTGAATACTGCTGACATTTCTAGATCAGACATCATAGTATTAACAGTCTCGAAGTCCCAATCATCAGAAAAGCTACTCGAGGTAATAAAGTCACTTAATGAAATCTTGAATTGGTGTAGAATCTTCAACCGCTCCGACGGGCCAAAAATGTCATATTCAGTTCTGTCCTAAACTATACCATCCGGTATAGGAACGGCTGTGATGTTCACTGATGACAAGTTTCCTTGTTCAGGATGAGATGATTTGTGTGGCTGGAGAAGTAAGTTCACTTTTTTACTTGCTGTGTCCATTTGAATATATCTTCCATTAATCAGCATACCCAGAGTTAATACCAGAGCTAACCAAAGTAGAAAGAAAAATATTCCAAGAACAATCCATAGTTCAATCCGTGGTGAAATCAGACAAGTCTTTTTCAGGTGATGAAAAAAGTCTGTTGCTTGTTCTTTGAAAGTTCTTTGTGCTGACTTTGTTTCAGGTTCGATGGGATCCTCAGAAAACGGATCAAAGTTAATGAAATAGCAAGAGGCATTTCTGTCAATGGTTGGGATTGCAGCAGGAACCACTTGATCACTTGTTACTTCGTTGTAGACAGGTGCATCAGGACGAACTGTTATTTGGGTCACAAGAGGAACGAGTTCCATGGCTTTATTGCTTAGTCCTTCTTTTCTCAGTGTAGACTCTTCAAAGGTGATGAGTCTCTCAGTTTGAACCTCTTGGATTGTAGCTAGCGGAGTGCATCTGCTACATTGGCGGAGTCCACTTGGCCTACTGCTCAGTATTGGGCACATAGTGTGGTTTTATCAGGTCGATAGACACAAATCTGTTTTCCTTTTTACCAGCAAGGGGCTGCAGTATCACTGTTCTTGTTCCGTGGATTGCTAGGACAGGTACTGGTTGTCTGTAAGAAGGCCCAAATTCCTTCTTGTCCGCAATCTTTTATCTGACTAGATTACCAGGCTTTGGGATCATGACAGGCCTTGCTGGGACGGTTGTTTTTTCCCCAGTGGTGGTTGGCTTCAGGGACACGTTGCTTTGTTTTGATCTTAGTTCATTTAAGCCCTGTAAAACAGCCTAACGATCTTTGATATAAAGTTTCTTATTTTCCACCACTGTTCCTTGACAAACAAGGTCCGGAACCAACATACTTGTCCCAGATAGGACCTCATATGGAGTGATACCCCCTAGAGAACTTCTTTTTTTTTTTTTTTTTTTTGGTGCAAGACGTTTATTAAGTACCGTTAAGTGTACACAGCATTCTGCCACAACCCGGAGGCCGGCTGCTATAGTGCAAATCATCAATGAAAGCAGAGTAGTCAATCAAGCGTCCCCATATGCAGTGCTGTAGAACGGCACATCAATTCATTAACAGTACATAGATATTAAAAGCACATCAATTCGTCTCACTTTTGTCATTTTGTTGATGAACTAGCAGAACAGAACAAAACCTAAGCATGTTCAATACATCATTCACAGTAGGGGTGGATCCCACGTGGCAGCCGAGCGGCCGGTGGACAGACACAATTCACAGTAGGATGGGGACAGCAAGGGCAGCGGGGCATGGACAAACAACACAGAAGGAATAAAGTGCTATAACGGGTCACGGGCTTCACTTAAGACTCCGGTACATCTCTACATCCCCCCGGGCTGCCCCAACAATACACCGGCACATCAACTCCATCTCATGCATCATCAACAAGTGGAGAATCTGTTATCAAATAGCATTGTAGCGGGGCCCAGATATCCGTGGGCCTGGAGGAGGGAGGCAGCAGTTCAGCATACGTGTGTAGTTGTTCCTGGCAATAAACCAGGTCACCTATCCACTCCTTAAACTTAGGTGCCCTTCCCCTTCCCCATCTACAAGCCACTCTTCGTTTGGCCAACAACAGAGCCATCGCCACATACTTGCGGTGAGCCGCCTGCAGAGGCTCAACATACCCTAACAGGGCCATTACAGGGGAGGGGGTCACCGTCATGTTTATCATTGTGGAAAGCGCCCGAAACACCTGGTCCCAGTACTGATATACCCGTGTACAGCCCCAAGCAAGGTGCAGAAAATCAGCCCCAGGAGTCCCACATCTGTCACAGGTATCATTATCCCGCAGCCCAAATTTGTGTAAGCGTGCCGGCGTATAATACAACCTGTGCACGAATTTGTAATGAATGATCCTGTATCTGCTGCTGGAGGAGATGCGTTCCGTCTGCTGCAAGCAAAACAACCACTGTTTGTCAGTAAGGGGTACAGGCAGTTCCTTATCCCATTTCGCCCTTGCAGTAAGCTCAGTGTACTCTACATTTGCGCGGATCGAACTATATAGTGTAGACACAAGTTTGCAGGGGTTCTCAAATTGTAGTATGTGCTGCAATGGGAGCAGTACAGGGGGCTCGTGTAGGAATTCCGGCGTAATCGCCTGCAGTCCATGTCTCAATCGCATGTAGTAAAAGATCTCTAGTGGAGTCGGTTGTATTCCCTCATATAGGTGATCTTTGGTGCGAAACGTGCCATTGCTATATAAATCCCCCCACGTGCGTACATGAATTTTCGTCAGCAGTTTCTGAAAGCCAGTTTCCTGCAGTAGCTGCAGTTGTGGGTGATATGCCAGGGGAAGGAGGGGGGCGTAAATCAACTGCAGGCCCAACATCTCACTAATACGCAACCAAGCCGTGACTGTGCTAAACAGCGTGTTGGGGGTCTTATCCCTCCCCTCCACTACAGTGTACAGTGCTCCCTCTATTGGCGTGGGGTGTGCTAGCCAATGTTCAGCTGCCAGCTGAGGCATGTACCTAGGCTGTCTCACCCAGAAATAGGCGAAGTGTGCCTGGGCTGCTTGGAAATACAGTTCAAAATCAGGCACTCCAAACCCGCCCTGAGCATAAGGCCTGGTCAGCACCTCCCATCGGAGCCTGGGTGTCTTCCCCCCCACACCAATTTGAGCATTTCTGAGCGAAGCCGCTTAAAGAAATATGCACCAGGATAGAAGGGTATGTTGAGGAACAAATAAAGCAATTTAGGGAGCACAACCATCTTAACAAGGGAGGCCCTCCCCGCCATGGAGAGGGGAAGTGTTATCCATCTGGAGACATGATCACTGATCTTATCTATCGCCGTACCATAATTAGCCCGCATGAGCGTCTCCCTATCTTTCTCAATGTGAATACCCAGGTACTTAAAGTCCCCTTCACACCATGTGAGTGGATAGTCAAGTGGGAATGCACGGGTGGAAGCAGTGAGGGGGAAAATACAAGACTTAGACCAATTGATTTGTACTCCTGAGAGGGCTCCGAACCTAATAAATTCCCTAAGTAATGGGTGTAAATTATCGCCCGGGTGCCGAACATATAGCGTGATGTCATCTGCGTACATGGAGATGAGGATCTGCCTCTGAAAGCATCGCAGTGCACTATCCTTATGGTGTTGTCGCAGCTTAGCAGCGAGGGGTTCTGTGGCTATGGCAAAGAGGAGGGGGGATAGGGGGCACCCCTGCCTAGTCCCCCTGCAGATAGTGAATTCTGGGGAAAGCTGCCCATTAACAAGGACCCTGGCCGTAGGGCGCGTATACAACAGCCTTATCCATGAAACGAAAATCGCTGGAAAACCCATGCGTCCCAGCACTCCAAAGACATAATCCCACTCCAGCGAGTCAAACGCCTTAGTGGCGTCTAGGAATATGGCTGCCATGGGCAAATCCTCATGGACCGAGTCATACACTGAGAAGAAGATGCGAAGGTTGTGGGATGTCGCCCTGCCCGGGACAAAGCCAGCTTGGTCGGGAAGGATAAGGTTTGGCAACAGAAGACTTATGCGCATGGCGATGAGTTTGGCAAGAATCTTCACATCACATGTCAGCAACGAGAGGGGCCTATAAGAGTCACAGTGCGAAGCAGGTTTCCCGGGCTTAAGCAGGGAGATAATGAGCGCAGTTCTCATGGACGCGGGGAGGTGACCCACTTCCAAGGCATCTTCGTACACTTCCCGCAGTACCGGGGCCATGAAGTCTATGTATGTTTTATAGAATTCAATGGGGATGCCATCGAGCCCCGTAGCTTTACCTGACTGCATGCTCATGATGGCCTCCCAGACTTCATCGAGCTCAAACGGGGCGCTCAAGAAGGCCCTCTGAGAGTCACTTAACCACCCCAGCGTCACATCAGTTAGGTAGTCGTCTAGGGACAGTCTCTCTGCCCTAACTGAGGTGTACAATGTGCTATAATGATGAACAAATTCATTCAGTATCTGCGTGGTATCTCTGAGCAGCAGCCGCTCAGCAGTTTCCAACTCTAGGATGACAGTGGGCGTTCGCATAAGCCTAACTGTAGTAGCTAAAGCCTTCCCAGGCCTCTCACCTTCCCCATACCTTCGTGCCACCCAATACTTGTGCCTGAACTTCGCCTCGCGCGCAGCCTCATCTGAGTATTCAGTTATCATATCTCGTATCCCAGCAAGCGTGTCGCCATCCGGGTGTACACGGAGGGCCTCTTCCGCTCGCCCCAGCCGAGCTTCTAGGACCCTCAGTCGATTCAGTATAGCCTTAAGGACTCCTGAGACTTTCGCAATGCAGAATCCACGCAGCGTAACTTTAAATGCATCCCATATGGTCTCAACATCCCGCACAGAGTCCTTATTGCATTTAAAAAAATCTAAACATTCCTCTCGGAGCTCCTCTCTAAACCCCTCATCTAAAAGCATCGAAGGCTGCATACGCCATGCTGTAACAGGGGGGCCCAATTCCGTCCCTTTCAGGGCAATATGAACCGGGGCATGATCAGAATACGTCCTGGGGAGGTGCCGCGCACATGTCAGTGAGGCATAGAGGTGTGCTGTTAGAAAAAAATAGTCAAGCCTAGCCCAAGATTTCGCCTGCGCAGTGAAGTGTGTGCCCTCCCCCTTCGGCCCACAGTGTGCGCGCCATGCGTCTATGAGGTGATTGTCGTCTACAATGCCACGCAGTACCTCTCGCCCTTTCGTGTAGTGATGCGGGCCTGGTGTTAGCGGTCCAGAGTCGGGTTAATGGCCACATTAAAATCTCCGCCCCAAATAATGTGGTGTGACCCCGTCTCCACTATTGCAGCCCACAGAGTTTCAAAGTAATGTGGGTCATCCATGTTAGGCCCATAGCAGCAGGCAAGGGTCACTGTCATGCGCCCCAATCTACCCCATACCAAACAGTATCTCCCCTGTGCATCCGTTTTCGAGCCAGCCATATAAAAGGGCGTAGATCTTTTAACCAGAATCACCGTGCCCCGTGCATAAGAGGAATATGAAGAGAACGCAGCGCATGAGGCCCACCTGCTACCAAACGCATGTGGTCTGTTAGGTGCAAAGTGTGTTTCCTGTAAAAAGGCTATGTGTATTTTGTGGCGGTCCAGATACCCCAGAATGTGCCTCCTCTTTCTATGATCTCCCAATCCCCTCACGTTCCATGTGAGTACATTCAGGCAAGTGTCTCCCATACTCGCAGTCTACGGTATAAATGAAAAAACAAGACCCCCCCACAATATGAAAGGACAATCCATGCTTCCGCCAGCATGCACGTCGTGTGGCAGCCATTCTGACCACTCTCTGCGGCCTGTAGTACCACCCTCTGTATTACCTCCAACGCTCCACCTCACCTCTAAGCAGGTAGGTGTTCTAATAAGTAGTAATGCACATGCTAAGAAACAAAACCAAACTGTTAAGTCAGAACAACCCCAGGCCTCCCATCCACTGAGGCGTAGATGCAATCGTCTAGTAAACAGCTCATCCGACCTGCCCCAAACATTAGCAGGGCATATGACATATACCCTTCCCCCTCCCCCTCAGCACACCTCAACTGTAGGACGAGGTAAAGACCAGTCCCAAACATAGCAAGCAACCTAGGTCGTAGACCCCAATCGCGCAGTGCCGTTGCTGTACTCCAGTCCGCCTCAGATGCAGCACCCGCATTTTGAATCCACTGCTTCCCACCCCCGCCCACTGAAGCACCCCCAACTTGCCAGCGCCCCTCTCCCTCCCCCCTCCCCTAGAAAGCCCACAACAGTAAAACACCAAAAGTGCAATATGCAAGGTCTGTGGGGTACACCCGTGTGGGGTCATCAGAGGTGCACCGTCGTCCACCCCCAGTCCTCCTCCCTCCGTTCTCATCCACTCTTACCGTCTCTGTCCAGGCGGGAGAAGGAGTATGGGGGGGGGGCCTGGCATATATTGCCACCTGCAGTTCCACCCGACCTGAGCCCCTCAGGGGCTAGCCGCAACCGTCCCCCAGCAAGGCATCAATCATCTCAGACCAGAGAAAGGTGTATCAACGCAAATATCATTCACTCCGACCCAGATTCGTGACCGCCGTCCGCACCTGCAGCTCTCCGGTCTCGTTTAGGCAAAGTTTTAAGGTAGTCCTCGACCTGCTGTGGGTTCAAAACGAAGTGTTGCGTGCCCTGGTGAGTCACCCGCAGCTTGGCTGGGTACAAAAGCGCATAGTCAATATTCAGGCCTCTTAGCTTCCTCTTTACAGCCAGAAATTTCCGTTGTTGCTCTTGGACCACCGGGGTAAAATCAGGGTAGATAGAGAAAGACACTCCTTCATAGGCAAGGTTTTAGTTCGCCCTGGCCGCTCGCAGCGCCACATCCCGGTCTCGATAGTTGAGCAGGCGCGCAATGATGGGCCTCGGCGGGGCACCAGGCTGGGGTTGGGGCCCAAGCGAGCGATGGGCCCGTTCCACAATGAATTGTTTCGAGAGGGCTTCCTCGCCAACTGTGGCTGTGAGAAGTTTTTCGATGTAGAGCTCCATTCTCCCCGTGTTGGTCGACTCCGGAATGCCCGTGACCCGTATGTTGTTCCGCCTGCTCCTCGCTTCTAACTCCTCGTTTTTGGCGGCTATTACCCTGAGCACATTGTCCATGCGGGAAAGCCGTTAAGCCTGCGACGTCGTGGCATCCTCGTTTTCAGAGATTCGACATTCCGCCTCTGTCAAGCGCTCCTCATGTATGTCCATTTTCTGGACGATGCCGTCCATTCTGGCGGATAGCCTGTCCACCTTGTCCACCACCGTGGCAAAGCCCTGTCGCATCTCCTGCAGCATCGTGGCAATATCCGGGACCATGGGGGACACCTCTGCCGCCGGACTTCTAGGCTGAGCGACATCCCCCGTTTGCCTGGTCGCCTTCTTCTGCGTCGCAGGCTCAAATTGTAGCTTGGGCTGCCGGTTGTCCGGCTTCCCCATGCCGGCACAGCAGTGATATATAGCAGTGGAAATTGGGCTCTTGATGTGCGCCGTGTAACTGAGCAGTACAGGGAGGCTCGGTGTGCAGGTGGTACAAGGTGGCAGTGGTACTCCGGTGCCTCGCCAACAACTCCGGTACTGCCGGAGTTCAAGAGTCGCCTCAGGGCATCAACCCGTTTTCGCACTATGTGGCTTGCCGGTGGCTCCCTGATAACCGCCAGTGATCGCCGTTGCGTCCAGTTCAGGCGCGTCCGCCAGCATACGGCCTACGCGCCACGTGGCGATCCGGGGCGTCGCGTGAATTCCAAGGCCGCCGTCTGTGAGGTCCCAACCAGAGCGCGCCTCCGCTGCGGCTGCAGCTCGCTCTATCTCAGCAACCGCAGGTCGTAGGGTCCCCAAACTCGGACAGTGTGGGCAGCAGCACTATACCCCTCTCCCAGGCGCTTTTCAGGCGGGTGGGCGCAGATTTGAAAGGATCACAGCAGGATGAGGATGCCAGGCAGCTGGAGCCTCACTAAGGTGCGGCCATTCAGCTCGTGCGCCCTCTAGCGCCCCCCCCCTAGAGAACTTCTTGGCAAGTTATTAAGACTACATTTGAACCCATAAAGATGTTTGACCCACCCATCACATGAACCTAATACTCTAGCTGTTATAGACTGCTTTATGTCCTGATTTTTTCTTTCCACAACAGAATTTCCCTCAGGTTGAAAGGGAAAAGAGTACTGCAATGCTACGCCCAAACTGGCCATGACTTCTTTTTAAGTTCGAGGGCTAAACGCAGGGCCCTGGTCAGAGTGTAGTGTGCCACTTGCGTATGTGCCGATAAAGACTTGCAAATCTTTTATAACAGTTCGAGCGTCAGCCGAGCGCTGAGGCCACATCCAAAGGAACCTTAATTTAGTATTTGTGGGACTGCATTCGTCCATAAGGGCGCCTGCACGTAGATAGCCTAATGCTGTCTAACAATAGTGTCTGTGCTGGGCTGGCTATGCTGTAGTCAGGTATCTGGTGGCATTCTGTGCTGCGATCTCTATTGCAGTTTATGAAGTTAATGACGAAGATGTGAGTATGTGCATTTATCCCTGGCCACCAGTACATCTCTTTTAATGTTAATATTGTTTTAGAGATCCCCTAATGTATCAGACCCTCTCCCAGATGTGCTTCGTAAATCAAAGCTGTCCTACGCCCACATGTTTGGAATGACCCTATCCCCCACTCCAGGGATTCGAGCAAACTGAACACTGTTCACATCAATTATATATGAGTATTTGAGTGGAAACCCTTTAGGTAATGCTGCAACGCTGCCTTTGCTTGAAGCATGTACAGCGAGTATTATTTCACTGTCTATTTCCGTTTTTGAACGAGTGATTGCAGCTACGGAAGCCGTTTGCACAGCCCCCTTTGTGGCCTCATCAGCCAATGAATTCCCTTCAACATGAACGCCATCACGTTGATGACTCAGTGTGTGTATCACGTGAGTGTTTTGAAGTCCGTTTTGCAACTGAACTACTTGTTCCCAAAGCGTTTTATGCTTGATTGTGCCAACTTTTGCATCCTTGAAACCATTCTGAAGCCAGTTCTGCAAATATTAATTGTAAGATTAATCACAGTAAAAAAGAATCGCACACTATGAGTGTGGGAAATTCGCAATCCGTATTTTCAAGTGCCATTTTGAATACTTGTAGTTCAGCTCGCTAAGCTGTACAATCTCCTAGAGATTGCGTTTTTGTTACCATATGTCTGAATTTGCCATCGCGCATATGACCTTTAATGATCGTGCATGCTGGACTATAAGCTTGCTTACCATCCATAGCGGGTTGTGCAGATCAGTCAGTATAATTTATACATTCATACTGGTCTAGAGGCAGAATTTCAGTGGGCAGAGGACATTCTTGTTCGTATTGCAGGAATGCTTGTGTTTTCAATTAAGGATCAAAAACGTATTCAACATCAGTTGCAGCAAGAGAATTAACCCATTGTATCCATCTTGGATGTGAAGCTTTAGCATTCAGAGTACTCGCTTTTGTCACTGCCTCTGAGGCTGGTAAAGGTGTTACGACCATAATGCGTTTCGCTGTGCTAGGGCTCTTTCTTTTGCTATAGCGGTTTGAACTGCTGTCAGGATTGTTTCTGTTGATGTAAATTTAATTTTGCTTGCGTGTACAAATGTGATTTGTATGCAATTGGTCCTATTTCGCCTTCATTAAAAGTTAAGTAGGAGAATCCGCATTTACCCGGAATGATTCGGATCACTAAGTTGCGTACTTTCACGCGTGTTTGTAAATGTTTTGTTGCTAACATGTCTGTTTGTAAAAAAATGCAAAATTTCTGTGTGCTTTTGTGTCCAATTTACTGTTTTAAAATCAGGTTTGATTAATTTGCGTAGTTTAGAATGTAAGTTCTTCCAAAATTGAAGAAACCTAGAATTGACTGTAAGTTTTTCAGCGTTTTTGTAGGTTGGAGCAGCGCACACTTTCCTAAAAAGTTGGCTGCCAAGCTCTGGCCTTCATTTGATAGTTCATATCCTAGAAAAAGGATTCTTGATTTTTTTAAATTGAATTCATACCCTTCAGAGGCGAAGCCCAGTATAATGGTGTTCACCCTGTTCAAGTGCCAGTTCAGGTCATCGTCTGTCAGATAGCTATCATAGACATATGACAATGACTCGTCATCATAAGTTTGTAGTAACTCTGTTACCCCTGCTGAGAATAACCCCGGACTATTCTTGAATCCTTGAGGGAGATGACAGAATTGACACTGTATTCCCATTATTGAGAAAGCGGTCAAATACCTACTTTCTGGTGCAATGTTTTGACAAAAGAACCCATTTGAAATATCTAATGTGGTTTTATATTTCTTTCACAAAATGTTCTTCATTAGCTGTACTGTGTGCATTTTGCACTACAAATGTTTTACAACATGAGTTTAAGTGTCTGTAATCCAAAACTAGATGATATGTATTGTCTAGTTTGGAAACAGGAAACAAAGGATTGTTCATTGATGAGGTGCAAGTTTCAATCACCCCTTGGTATTCAAGTTGATCTAAGATCTCCCTAACCTGTTTGTTAGCTTCTTGCTTAAATGGGTACGGCCTTTGTGTAGTTGGTTGATTTTTTAAATGGATTTTGTGGTGAGGTGAATCCTCATCCCATCCTACATAATTTTTGTACAATGCTGGGGCTTGGGCGACTGCCCATTTCCTGGCATAAGTATATTTTAAATGTACTGGAACATGGTTAGAGAAGGCTGACATAATGAAGTGTTGTGGCCACCACTCACCTGAAGTTCCAAGTGTTCTGCGGGGGCAATGATGGTCCACCCTATTCATCCAAAACAGCTCTCAACTCAGGGGAATTTTGCCATGAGCTTGCATATGTTCCTGAGGAGAAGGGGTTGCAAAGAGAAAGTAGAATACAGAACCGGTGTTGTTTTCTGCTAGGAACTTAATTGTTTCTACACCCTCAGACATTTCTCTTCTCTGCCCTCTTAAAATCCAATCAGTCTTGGATTGACTTGAAATACGATTAACCCAATATTAAAAACATTCTCATTGTGTTCACAATTCTCCCATCTTAAGACATCATTATCCACCTTAAGACATCATTTCTATGAGTGCTTTAGTACCTTAGTTTTCAGGGTTGCCAGCCTGTAAATATTTCTAGGCTTGGGTTAGCGCTTCCTGTATATCTTCTCAAGGATTACACAAGCGTTATCGCAATTTCATTTAGAGGGTCTGACAAACGCTTCCGAATCTCAGCTTCCACAGATAACTTTCAGTGGTTTTTCGATTTCCTAGACCACAAAATATTGGGGGAGATATGTACAGCAGAAGTGGTGGAGTGAGGCGTTAACCGTCATGGCTTAAAACCTCACTCCCCCACTTCAGAAACAATATGGTGCAGCCTTGGGTGTCTCTCTGCGCTTGCGCTACACTTAGCAGTGTAGCACCAAAGAAGGCACCCTTGCACCATAGTGTAAGGGTGTCTGTGAGCAGGGGAAAAATTGTGTGTGTACAGGAAGGTCCATCTTCCTGTACATAAACAATCTTGAGATGCCATTTTGTCACTTCTATCTGTGCGGCTTCATGCTTAATCATTTAAAAGATTGTTTATGTGCAGAAAAGGGGATCATCCTGTACATAAACAATAAAAGGCTTTTTGCTGTATCCATGTGTGTTTACCTGGTCCTAATGTTGGTGCTGCCTCCTATTTACCCTGTAAATAGAAGGCAGCGTCAAAATTAAGGGTGTTGCGGTGGAACGCCCACGCAACACTCACTGCCCACCCCTTTCACGCTAAGCATAGCGTGAAAGGGGGCCTTATTTACAAGGCCGCATAAAACCATGTTAAGGGGATTACCGCTGCCTTGTAAATAAGGTGAAACGCCTATCATCACGGAAGCGTAAAAAAAAGTGACGTTCCCGTGGCGATAGGGGCTTGTACATATGCCCCCGGGTTGGGAAAGAAAAACCTCATGGGCATATTTACAAGCCCCTATCGCCACCCCAAGGTCACTTTTATTGACCTTGTGATGGCGATAAGAGTTTTGCCTTATTTACAAGGCAGCGTTAAGCCACTTAACGTGGCTAAACGCTGCCTTGTAAATAAGGTACCTTTCACACTTCACTTAGCGTAAAAGGGCAGGCACTGGGAGTTGTGGTGGGCACTCCACCGCAACACACATTGATTTTGACGCTGCCCTTATTTACAAGAGCAACGTAAATAGGTGGCAGCACCAAAATTAAGACCAGGGAAAACCTGTTCTTAAACAGACAAAACTAGGAGAAATGCTTTATTTCTCTTTGTTGTTGCTGTTTCAATGTGTGCTGCCTTGGGCAGCACACATAGAAACATCAAAACGCCAATAATTGTTTATGTGTAGGAAGGTCTCCCTTCCTGCACATAAACAATCATTTTGAAAAAATGCTGTTTTGCAACTTCTATGTGTGCTGCATTAAGTTACAAAACGGCATTTAAAGATTGGTTATGTGCAGGAAAGGGGACTTTCATGCACATAAACAATCTTCCCCTCAACACAGGCCCCCATGTACTATGGTGAAAGGGTGCCTAGATTGAAGGTAGGCAGCTTAATTTAGCGCCAGCGCAGAGGGAAAAGCAGAGCTGCACCATATTCTAGAAAATATAGTGCAGCCCTGCGTATCTTTAGTGACGAAGCGTGTGGTTAGCCTTCTTGGCTTAACAGCATCCTTCGTCACTTTCTTGTAAATATGCCCCACAGTATTTAAATGTTCAATTACACAGTCAAGACAATCTTTCTTATGAACTGTCTTAGCTATTAAGATTAGTGTCCTAACTAACTTTCAGGGCACTGCAGAGATTGGCGAATACCTCTTTGGACCATTTTTTGTGTTTTCTCTTTTACAGGTCCGTTACCAAAGGTTATGACGATGAGAAGAGGATGCAAAATAAAGTAAGTTGAGTGGTTTCTCTAGTTATTCCTCCGGGCAACCAGGAAGGAGGTCCTTTTTCCGCTGAGGATGAAGCCAAGTAAGGTCTTGTGGCAGGGACTTGCTATTTATATCCGCGCAACATAATTGCTGCCAAACCATATGTGCGGTATCTCTCTATTGGAAGACCTGGCGATTTCTTGCGAGAACTCAAGCGCTAAGTGCCAGAATCAATTGAAGGGTTAAGGCCCTTCCATTTCCATCTCAGAGAAGGGTGACCTTAATAGTGTGGCAAGCGTGAAGGCTGCTGCCAGATGGAGGCCCTGAACAGTTAGGCGCCGCCATCTTTTCTACGGGCAAAGAAGTAATGAAAACATGCATGGGGTTGCATGGGAGGTTTTGGGGGAGCCGTGAATTGCAAGGTTACACTGTGTGCACCAGACGTGGGTGAGGGCTGTTACAAGGAGAAATTAATGCAGTGCTTCAGTGCTTTTACGCCTCCCTATATGAGGCGAAACCAGATCCCAGGATTGATGTTCTCCATACCTTTATGTTTCGAGTTATACCTCATTTGGTGACTCTTGGACATAAAGAGACATTAGAAGGTGCAATATTGAAGCAAGAAATGCGTCAAAATATGAAAATACCAAGGGGCATATTACCAAGCAACAGCGATAATTATAGCTATTGCTTGGTTAGAGACAAAAATTTACCGCTGAGCTGCGGCGATTTTTATCGCAGATAAACCTTGGTATTCCCAGGGTTTATCGCAAATGCGATAAAAATCGGTCGCAATGCATGAATATCGCTGAAAAGTCAGCGATATTCATGCATTACCGAGCTAATGCTCTTAACCATGTTATCCACCTCCCATTGGATAACATGGCTAAGAACTGCTCAGGGCAGGTGTTAGCTTTTGGAGATATTCGCGCTTAGCGCAAATATCTCCAAAAGTTGGTAATAGGAGATAGCGATGTTAGCGACTATTTCCAGTCGCTAACATCTTGGCACGCCCACTTTGCATGTCATTAGTGATAAAAAGCACTGACATGCAAAGTGGGGCCCAAGATGGTCGCTATCTCCTACTAGCTGTCGCTAACTGGTGTTAGCGACAGCTAGGTAATAGAGAGATAATTTTATCTCTGCTTTCTTGGCTTTTAAAGCCAAAAAAGCGGAGATAAACCCCCTTGATAATATGCCCCCAAATCACTTGGCTACTTAACACCCACCACAAGTGAGGCTATTGTTCTACCAGTTTTGAATCCAGGGCATGACATTCTCTGCCCTATTTTGACTCTTACCTCGAATACAGATTTTGAGTAAGATACTAGTGGAGTGTTTGCTATCTTGCCTCCATGGTTTGATCCACAAGGATCAGTGCAGCTTCATTCCCAGATGTAATACTTCACTGAAGATCAGAAGATTTTACCATATTCGAGATGTCTCTGGCATCAAACGGCTGTCTTGGTCTTGGACATTCCCTTCACCTCTTCACATTCCCGAACTATAAAACCTCCTTGAATCATAAAAGTCCTTTAATTTCCTTTTCCTCAGCACACCTCTGATGCATAAAAATCCCTTTCCCTTTTTGTACCTCAACCTGCCCCTGAATCCTAAAAACCCCATACCTACTTTTACCTCTATCCACCGCTAAACCCTAAAACCCCTTACCTCATTTTACTTCTCCCACCCCTAAACCATAAAAAACCTTACCACCCTTTAGCCCTAACCACCAGTGAACCCTAATAACCCCTTACTTCCCTTTATCTCTACCCAAACCTGAACTCTAAAAGACCCTATCTCCCTTTACCACTACCCACCCCTCAACCCTGATAACCCTTTTATCTCTCTTTACAATTACCTACCACTGTAACCTAATAAAATCGTACCTCTCTGAAGCACTAGCCATCCGACCCTTAAAAACCTCTTACCCCTCTTTATGTCTATGCTCCCTTACCTTTACCACCTTTAACATGTAGCTACCCCTTAACCCTTAAATCTCTATGTTTTTAATGGTACAATAATTTTGACATTTAAAAGAAAAACTTACCTATGTGGAAAAGTACCAAAAAAGGGCTTTCGTGGTACTTACCTCCATGGGAAGCGGTGTGGCGACCCGGCCAGGGCGACTGACACCGGAATCTGGGGATTACGGTTCGATCCTTGGCGCCGGCGGCAGATTAGCCCAGTACCATGTGACTCTGGGCAATAGCTTGCATAATCTTCCCGATGGCCCCCAGTGCCTAGAGACCCTTACGGATGATTGTTGGCGCTTTACAAATGTGGATTATATATATATATATATATATATATATATATATATATATATATATATATATATATATATATATATATATATATATATATATATATATATATATATATATATATTTCAAACAGGGTTTTCCCCGATTCCGGGGATACGTGGAGTCGCAGACAAGAAGGACTATCAATCGCTTTGTTGCTTTGTAGTGATGTTTATTTTGCTTTACAAATCCATGGGGGGTCAAACAGAAAACAACCGACGCGTTTCGGCAGCGTCCGCTGCCTTGGTCAAGGTCAGTTTGGTGCTTGGGACTCACAGTCTTAAAGGGACAACGTATATTTTAAAACACACCTCTTTTTGGCCAAGTCCACCCACTTACACTAAGCATTCTGGGACATGTAGTTCTTTGGCCATCCCTGTTGGTTTCTCTAATTTATAACCAAGGTTTGTGGCAAAGTTTAAGGGAGTGTGCCGTTGTACCCATAATTAATACAGTTGATTTTGTCAAACTTTGAATTATAAAACAAGGCAATCAATTAGCATTCATCATTCATGATGGAATAAAGTGCAATCAATGATTGAAACTGGGAATACTGCCCTCCAGTGGGCTATTCACGAATTGCCCATTCAGTTTCTATATCCAAGTACAGCCCTCCAGTGGGCAAACTTATTGAAAGTTACCAACAAAACCAAAAACAATCAATAAACTGTGAGCTATTTACAAGGGTGAGAAAATTTGTGAGGTAGTGGTGTGTGAGGGGACAAATTATATTCAAGTGAATCATGGCGGCAGGATGACATTGTATGGAAGGCTTAAAGGTTCATAGTTTTGGATTTCTGCAATCATATTTACAAATGTATGTACAATTCCTCTGACTGGTTCAGCCCGAAAGGTGTCATTGTCCTGAAGCTCAAAATATGCTTGGATTCTTTTTGCCGAAGGGATTTCTCATGATGACCACCCCTTACTGACAAATTCATGGTTTCAATGCCCCAAAAGCGAAGTTGTTTCCAATCACCGTTGTGACTTAGTTCCATGTGCTTTGCAATTGCGTTGGCCCTGTCCTTGTGGACAGTGGCCCGAACATGTTCCAGTATTCGTTTTTTGAGCTCACAGATTGTGCTCCCTATGTACCTCATCTTGCAAGGACACTCAATCATATACACAGTGTATTTACTGTTGCATGTAATGCATTCCTTTATTTTCCAGCTTTTGTTGTTCGGCATGGTTACTGTTGTAGTTGGTTTTGCAATTTCGCAGACCTTGCAATTATAACATTTTACAAACCCTTTGGTTTGTAGCCATGGCTTTCCTTTCCTGTTTGATTGAAAGTGACTGTGGATCAACTGGTCCTGGAGATTTCTGGCCCTTCTGTATGTTAAGATGGGATGGTTTCCCATTCTTTTGCCTATCACTGGGTCCAATTGTAGAAGCTTCCAATTTCTTTTGAGTATTTGATTTACCTGCTTGGATTCACTGCTGTAGTCTGTAATGAATCTGATTGGTTCTTCCTCAGTTGTTGATTGGGATTCCTTTGGTGTTAGGCAGTCTTCTCTTCTAGTTAGGTTGGCCCTTTCCCAGCATTTCCGTGTGGATTGTTGATTGTACTGTCTTTTATGGAAGCGTTGCATAGCGTTTTTGCTCTGTTTTTGCCACTCTTGTTCCTCACTGCATATCCTTCTTAGGCGTAAAAATTCTCCATACGGAATACTTGATATGAGTGATTTTTGATGAAAGCTCGTGGCCTCCAGAGTGGCATTTGTTGCGGTGTCTTTGCGATGAAGGGTGGTTTCTATCCGGTTGTTTTTCACATATACCTCGATATCCAGGAAAACAGCTTTGTCCTTATTGATGTTGTGGGTGAATTTTATGCCCGGTGTGCTGGTGTTTAGTATCTGGAAGTATTCTAGGAATTTCTCCTCTCCCCCATTCCATACAATAAACAAATTGTCTATGAATCTCTTCCAGACCTTGATATGTTGTGTGAATGGTTGAAGGCTCTCATCCCATGCAATTTTTTCCTCCCACCATCCCATGGCGGTGCAGGCATAGTTCGGGCTGAATGAAAAGCCCATAGCGGCCCCATTTTTCTGTTTGTACACTGTCTCGCCGAACATGAAAATGTTGTTGTATAGTAGGTACTGGATCATTTCCAAAAGCATGTTATTGTGATGATGGTAATGAATGTTGCGTTCCATAAAGATGTGTTTGCAGGCCCTGATGCCCATGTCATTGTCAATATTTGTGTACAATGAAACTACATCCATTGTAATCATGATGTAGTCTGGTTGCCATTCAATTTGATTTAGATGACACAGGAAGTCGGTAGTATCCTTTATATATGATTTCAGGCGTTTCACATGGGGATTCAGGTAGAAATCAATGAAATTGGATAAAGGTTCCAATAAGGAGCCGTTTGCCGAGACAATCGGCCTCCCCGGTGGTGTAGTGGCATTTTTGTGGACCTTGGGCAGAAAGTACACCGTGGCTGTTTTAGGGAAATCCACTGTTAGATACTTTTTCTCATCAAGATCCAAAAGTTCATCCTTTTCCCACTGGTTTATTTTCCTGTCCAATTCCCTTTTGATGTTGTCGATGGGGTTGGTGTTTAATTTTTCATAATGCTGTGGATTGTTCAATTGTTCCATTGCTTCCGCGATGTACAATTTTCGGTCCCATAAAACAATATTGCCGCCTTTATCAGCTGTTTTAATTTCGAAGGTTTCATTTTTGCGCAATGCGATTAAGGCTTCCCTCTCACTTTTGGATAGGTTGTTCTTGCTGTTGTTTTTGATGTTTATTTTATAGAGGTCATGGATAACTGCTTCCTGAAATAGGTCAATTTTATTTCCAGGCGCTAATTGGGGATAAAACTTGGATTTTGCCTTGAAGCCACTAGTTCCCGCTCCCATTTGTGTTATGGCGTTCTCCAAGCTGATTTCATAACCATCCTCTGTATTCAAATTCAATAAAGTTAAATAAGCCTCGGACTCCTTTGCCAACAGAGTGGATGTAGGTTTGGGCTGATTCTTCAAAATTTGGGGTTTGTTTTTTCTCTCCGCAAAGAATTTTGCTAGCTTTATTTTTCGAATGTAAAGATATAGATCAATTCGTGTTTGTGCCAGGTCTATTTGTGATGTGGGGCAAAAATTGATTCCTTTTCTAAGCAATGATATTTCTGCCTCAGAGATTTCCTTCCGAGAGATTAATTATTTGCAGTTCTTCGTTTACTTCCCCCTCTTCTTCATTAGTCTTGTTTCTGTGCCAATTTTTTCGTTTGTAGCCGTTTCGCCTTGTACCTCTCCTTGTGTGGGTTTTGTAGATCTTGGCTGCCACGATCTTCCTCTTCCCCTTGCTCGACCACGCATATTTCTTTGCGCCCCGTGATTTTGTTCCCATTTCTGTTGTGAGAGAACCAGGCGCATGTCCCCTAAAAAAACCTTTTGCTGTGGATCTAAGTTGGCGTCATCCTCACTTAGGTCAGCTGATGTTAACGACGTCATGCTCGAGGACGAACTAGCCGTGTTGGCTTTGGGTGGCCTGAAAGAGTCATATTTACGGGCGAACGTGAAAATGCGACCTTGTGCATAGTCATTGGCATCCCTCTCAAATTTGGTTTGCTTTCTTGCCCTTACTTCCTCCTCATGTTTTTCTATTTGTTTGTTTAAGTCCTCCTTAAATTTCGTCATTTCAGTATTGAGTTTGAGTCCATCAATTTCCTTTTCCAATGTTCGCAATTGTTCCTTAATCTTGTCAAGCGCTATTTCAATGTGTTTTACGAGTATCTTAAGTAGCCCCAAAGAGGAATTGATGGTGTGTTCACCCCACTCCTGGAGTAGTTCATTCGTGACATCCTGCTGGCTTGGCATTATTAGGATTCTTAAGCCACGAGGCACCCTCTCAACTTCCAAGTATTTTTGTAAGGAGATTAGCTCCCACGATTTGTTTATTTCCTTTTTGTTGAGTTTCTCCCAAAGGCGCAGTTTGTCTTTAATGTCGTTTTTTTCGGGTTCCCTGTTGCTTTCAGTGGGGTTATTTATATTTCCTTTATTAAACATGGTTACAATGAATTCCTTCCTTTTGGCATCCCGCCTATCCATGATTTTCCTCTTCCTTGTGCAGCCCGTCCCGACGTTGTCAGGGTATGAATTGCTGCCGGGCAGTAGTATATTGTTTTGTAGGATTTCGTTGTGAGAGCATTTCTTATCTGTGACATGCCTGTGAAACGTTCCGATTCACAGTGCACTGCTGATGCACTTAAGAGTGCGCGTTCAGTAGTGTGTGAACGCGAGTTTCCCTACTTTATTTTTACTTGCAATATTATATAGCGCCAACTCGACAACATGGCATGAGCACAATTTACATTACAGAAGAACACATTAATTTGTGGTAGGCACGGGAAGACAAAGCGATTTGCCTGGAATCACAGGATGTTGAGCTGATGCCGAGATTCGAACGTAGCTCCCCAGCTCTAAAGTTCCCAATTCTAGAACTTGTGGCAGGAGGTGCGTCTAAAAGTGTATGTCGGTGCTGGCCATCAATGAGAGAGACCTGTGCATTTTTCAAATGGGTGGTGAAAAAATATGAGTATGTTGCTGGAGATGTGGGCCGCCTTGCCACCAATGTACTTACTGTGGGAGGGTAAACACCCATTATTTCGCAACTTTTTTTCCGCATACCAAAACTCTGCATACTTTCATTACGAAAGTACCATGACTCTGCAATGCCATTATAACGCATGGCATTACATTTTATATGCTTTTACCATGCATACATTTACAATGAAATTCGTTGTAAATGCATGAATGGTAAAAGCATGTTTTTTTAATGTTTGGATAAGGTAAGTATGGATGTAGGGGTATATGTTTTGGGGTACTGATGTATATGTTTTGGGGTGTTTGGGTATTTTAAGAGTTCAGATATAGTTTTGGGTTATGGGGTACAGGGGTAGTTTTAGGGTTTAGGGATAGGTATGGGTTTTGAGGTACAGGGGTATTTTTAGGGTTCAGGGCTAGGTTTGGGTTTAGGGTATAGGGGTATTTTTAGGGTTCAGGGGTAGGTTTGGGTTTTGGGGTCAGGGGTATTTTAAGGGTTCAGGGCTAGGTTTGGGTTTTGGGGTTCAGAGGTATTTTTAGGGTTCAGGGCTAGGTTTGGGTTTTGGGGTGCAGGGTATATTTATAGGGTTCAGGGGTAGGTTTGGGTTTTGGGGTACATGGGTATTTTAAGGGTTCAGGGCTAGGTTTGGATTTTGGCGTACAGGGGTATTTTAGGGTTCAGGGGTAGGTTTGGGTTGTGGGGTACAGTGGTATTTTTAGGGTTCAGGGCTAGGTTTGGGTTTTGGGGTACAGGGGTATTTTTAAGGTTCAGGGGTAGGTTTGGGTTTTGAGGTACAGGGGTATTTATAGGGTTGAGGGCTAGGTTTGGGTTTTGGGGTAGAGGGGTATTTTTAGGGTTTAGGGATAGGTTTGGGTTTTGGGGTGCAGGGTATATTTATAGGGTTAAGGTGGGTTAGTGTTTAAGGGTGCTGGGGTATTTTAAGGAGTAAGGGTGGGTTATGATTATGGGGTGCAGGGTATTTAAAGGGAGCAGGGTGGGATTAGCACACAATATGAGACATGGCATGAAGGGCGAAACGTACCACACACCCCTAGCGTTTGTCACGCCCCCAGCACACGCCCACAGCACAACACAGACACGCCCACAAGGAACTACTTTGCTGGCACGGTTCTTTTACCTTTTAAATGTATATGGTGGGCGTCTGCATAGCCTATATCCTTCTGCTGTAACTGCCCTTTCCAACACTGTATTTGGTGTTGTGATGGGTGCTGTGGTTCCTGAGATTACCCGCCTCAAAGCTTTGGGCTCTCTCTTTATTATATTAGTATGGATATATATATATATATATATATATATATATATATATATATATATATATATATATATATATATATATATATATATATATATATATATATATATATATAGGTAAAGTCCGCAGGGTAAAGACTGTATACCGAATCTACATAGTGGAGGGGGCCTCATACATAGATTTGTCGGAATCTTGTTGTAAATGTGCACCGCATGAATGAGCATGTGACCTGGGGATGGCTGTAGGTAGAAGCATGGAGGGAGCACATACTAGCACCAGGGGCTTGTGGTGGTTCCCACTATGAAAAATGCTGCTCACAGAGGCTGTTAGGGTTTGGTCATATATGTGTAACAAAGGATGAGCATGTGGGGTGAGTGCACACAGAGAGCTGTGGAAGTCTAGGTCATGTATGATATTGAAATGGACCTTGTACCTTTGCGGTGGTTAAACTCCTATTTCTGCATTAGATGATAACCATGTACTGTGGAGGAGGCTGCACACAGAGGCCTTTGTGGGAAGTGGTCTATTTGAGCAACAAAAGGTGATCCAGGATTCTGGAGATGGCTTCACAAAAACATGTGTATGGAGTCTGGTAACAAATGTGCATAATAGGTTGAACATCCGTGAGGAAGGTGAACCAGGGCCTGTAGAGCTGTGGTCATATGCTTGCCAAAGTGTGACCATACTCATTGTTGTGATTGTATGTAGGGACATGTGGTGATGTGGCATCACATTGCTTATTCACATGTAAATGTAGCAGAGCCTGCACATTTGTGTTTTGATCTGATAAATAGACCAGAGACTTTGGGCCCCATTAGGCGGTGGCCACCGCCAGCCCGGCGGGGACAATCCGCCCGCAATCCGTCTTGAAAAGACCCCCGCCATATTATTATGGCTGGGGGGTCCATGGAGGACGGTAAGATCGTCGCTGCATTTCCGCCCCGGTCGACTTGCGACCGGGCGGAAAGGCTGCAATATGTTGGCGGTGTCTTTCAGACACCGCCAGCCATATTACTATGTGCTTTTAAGAAGTCTGGTAGGGGGGCCCGTTGCGGTCCCCAAGGACTCCAGGAGGGTGGGGGGTGCACATGGGGGTACTTATGGTACCTCCCTGTAGTTCCATGCACAACATGGCAGCAACTGCGCGGTGCCTGCCATGTTGTGCATGGAAGTGCACAACATGCCTCCCTCACATTGTGGCGGGCGGTGCTGAGTGCACCGCCCGCCACAATGTTAGGGATGCAGGATGCGCCCGCCACTGTGGCGGGCACATCCTAATGGCAGGCACGGGACTCCCGCCCTTATGGCGGGCGGTCCCTCTGTATGACGGGATGGCGGGCGGGCGGACTCCTAATGTGCCCCTTAATGTGTCCATTGGAGCTAGCTTATCATATATCGTAATTTGGGACAGGGGAAAGTGAGTACAAGTTCCACTGATTTTCTTCATGCCCCTTCTTGCATTTCCGGCTGTTAGCAGGAAGACTGTTCTGCCAGTCACCAATTACTGACCTAGGGCCATATGTATCAACAACCTGCTTTGCGATTCTCAAATAGCGATTTTTTAGAAATCACTATTTGAGAATCGCAAATAGGGATGTATGTACAAAATCGCAATTTTTAAGCGATTTCTTAGTATTCCTTAATTGCGATTAGCAAATTGCGAATCGCAATTAAGGAATACTTTCCCATTCATTTCTGTGGGCCAGGAGGCCCATAGGAATGAATGAGAAGTTATTATCAATTTGCGATTCGCAATTTTGAGAATCGCAAATTGAGAATAATTTCAAGGGTGCAGGTGTGTCCAAAGGACACCCTGTTGCACCCCTGAAATTAGCATGGGTGCACATGTGGCACACAGTATATGCCCTAAGGGCATGTATGTTCTTCACATTGCACTTTGAAAAATGCAAAAAAGTGCATTTTCAAGGAATTCGCAAATTACCACCAACTTGATGTTGGTGGTAATTTGCGATTCCTTAAGGCCAATTTGCATTTTTTTTGTTGCTTCTTACATTGCATTTAAGGAATCGCAAAATTTGCGATTCCTTAAATGCAGTCGCAAAATAAGGAATCGCAAATTTTGCGATTCCTTATTTTGCACTCAGTTTTCTTTCATACATACTATTTAGCACTAATGCGTTCGCAAAAAGGCCGAAATTCTGCTAATTTCTGCCTTTGCGAACGCATTAGTGCTTGATACATATGGCCCCTAGTAACGTATTGATTATCACAAAAAGTTGACCACTTGCTTCTGGTATTAAAACGAAAAAAGGCCTCTTTCTAAGTCTTGGTTGGGTCAAGTAGGTCTTTGGAACTATCAGGCACTGCATACTTTTAGGAGGAACAACTGATTAAAACAAATTAGTGCCTATAATTTAAAACACTTAAAAGTAAATAAAAATGTGTTTTAAAGATATATTTAAAAAAGGCCTACCTAAAGTAAAATGTTTGTATGAACTTATTATTTATTGAAACTTACAAAATGTTACGTATAGAATTAACTGAAATTATTTATATATTTATTAAACTGAAGTTACATGTATTTTTAAATTTAAAAAAGATTATTAAAAACATTCTCATTAAATATTTATTTTTTTAAATACATATAATTTTAACATTCAATGAAATAAATATATTTTTAAAAAGTGTAAATAAATAATTTTAATGTAAAATTATTTCTTATGGGGTTATATTTCATATGCCTTCCTGCATTATTTTTTTATGGGAGGTTGTTGCAGTATCAGTGGCTGAGCATGGGATTTACTACTGCTTCTTTTCTGGCTGTAGTTACTTTACAATTCGTAAATTAAATAGTGAATTGCCAAAAGTAGTAAAGTTACAGAAAAGTATAAGAGTAATCTTGCACGTGTAGATGTACTCACCAGCTTAGTTCATGAATAGACCCCTCTGTGTTGAAAGTGGTACTAAGTAACAATATTTGGTTAAAACAAGCCAATGTTGCAGTTACAGGAGGGCATACTTAGTCTGCCTACAAAGATATTACAGACAAAACAATGATTCACTATCAGTACTTTTTCAAACTTAAATAAGCATTCTGAGGGCGTGGAGAGTTTATCAGGCCCCATACTGAAGAAAGTTAAGGATGTGGAGGTGGGGAGCATTGAATAAGTTGAATTGTGGCAAATAGAAACTTTTTGATAAAATGCATTCTAGCATCCAAAAATGAATGACACCTAAAATACTCCGAAGTTAAATCAATGCAAAATATAATTTGTGAGTCACAATTGGGTTTAGCTATCAAGCCTCTTAAACACAAAATCCAAAATTAATTAAATTTTCATGTTGGCCCAAGCACAGGATAAACAGACATCGGTTAGCAAGTCTTAAGTCACCTGATGCGAATGTATGACCAATAAGGCACCCCCCGTTCTTCACCGAATCGATTCTGGCTCTTTTTCTCCCACTACATAAAGCGCTGAAGGTACCCCCAAAATATTTCTTCTAGGTCTAGAGGCGGGGGAGAGCTGCAAAATATACTATGAAAAAACTTCTCAACTGACCTATCTTATTTCACAAAATGGTATAACTCAAACAACGTTTTTCTTCAAGGACAACGCATAACCTTATCACAGTATACAAGAAACAGTCATTTTCATTTGAATTGCATTTTATTTATCATTTGTTTCTTTTTGTATATTCATTTTTTTCCCCAAAAATATTTTTATATTATTTTTTAAATTTCTTCCATACAAAACACTGATTGACATTTGTGGCTTTTCAGAGATATAACGTGGTAGTTCCTCCAAGTTTGGAAAGAAATGAATAAACGAAAAGAAACAAATGATAAATAAAATGCAATTAAAATGAAAATTACTGTTTCTTGTATACTGTGATAAGGTTATGTGTTGTCCTTGAAGAAAAACGTTGTTTGAGTTATACCATTTTGTGAAATAAGATAGGTCAGTTGAGAGGTTTTTTTCATAGTATATCTTTTTCTCCCACTGACATCGTTGTGTCCTAAAAGGAGTTTCAGAAGTACTAGTATAACTCATCCCCTCTCCCCTTGTCCAGTGTATATCTCTTGACAGACAGCCTTGTTTTCAACATACCATCAGCTACGGTGTGTACAGAGCACAAGGGGTGTATGTTATGTGGTGAATTGTGAGTTGCAGAACATAACTGGTAAATTTCAGGATGTGTTCAGTTATGTGTTTGCTGAACTAACCTTTAAATGTTTTTTTTCAGTGAATTTCATGGGTGTTGCATGATGCGTTACACTCTTTGCCACCCCCTGATGTGACAGATGAAATTACAAATGGTATACATAATATTATAGATGAGGTTGTATATCATATTAACCTTAACAATATGAAACAGAAAACTATGAATGAAGTTTTATTGATTGATTCTAGTACACTTTGGTATTTAATTACATTTGTTTTCCTCAAACACCTAACTCATGACAAATATTCATTTACTAGTAATTCTCTCACCATTTTGTTTAACTTAGAAGAAGTGTATGTGGTCATAGTTCACATTTCAGGCTATAAGGCACTATGTCTGGATGGTGTCCCGATGGATCTCTCTAAGGCCAAGCTGGAGATCTGGGCATCTATTTCAATGTAACCCCATTATTCCGTTTCTTATTTCAAGTTACCTATTGCATGGCACACAGCTATCATTGTGCCTATTTTTTAAGAAGAGCTGTTCCCAAGATCCGGCTACTGTCCAATTTCCTTACTGGATCATCCTGTAAAAGTAGTGGAATGTATAGCCCTGAAGAGAATTATGACCTGGACAGAGGTTTATGGTATTATTAGCCCTGTTCAGTCTGGTTTTAGAGAAGGCTTAGGTACCATAGAGCAGAGCCTTAATCCCATGTTGTTAATCCAGAAATATACTGTGGCAAAAGAGGGGGCATTATACCTAGCATTCATGGACCTTAGCTCAGCCTTTGACTGGGTTAACCGATCAATGGTATGGACTGTATTAAGAAACATAGGGATGGAGCAGGAATTGATTAATTTTCTGTGAACCCTTCACCAAGACCTCAGAGCATCGTTCCGATAGGGCCTTGGGGGAGATTGTACAAATTATTTTATTCTTGAAAGAGGAGTGAGGCAAAGATGTGTGCTTGCCTCTAAAACCTTTCAATTACAAGTTAACTAATTGCATAAGTCTCTAATGTCCCATGGCCATGACCTCTCGAGAATTAAGAACCTCCCGGTGGCAGCTTTTTTGTAAACCGATGATGCTATTCTGATTGCTTGGACCCCCGCTGGCCTAACAAATCAGATTGATAATTTTGTGTCATCCATGGATGGCCTCAATTTGGAGACAAATTTTAATAAAACACAATATATGGCAGTGAGAAATCGCCTATCTAGGATTAGACCTATTTTCGTTAACGGGAGGTTCCTTGAAAGGGTTCACAGCTATCCATATTTCGGCATTACCTTAGATTTGTGGTGCAATTGGGGGCCATGTGTGAGCACTAGGGCTAGTAGATTTGCACAAGCCATGGGGGACGTTTTTCTCTTTACCAATAGAATTGGATCTAAGTCCATTCCTGCACCATTGGAAAATACAAGTGTTTTGTGTCTTGATGTATGGGGCACCTATATGGGGCTACTGCTTAATTGGGTGTCTCCAAGTTGAGGAAAATAGATTTTGCGAAAGGATTCTCCTAGGTCTTCCCGCTTGTAGTCACCATTTTAGCATTCTTGAAGAGTTGGGGCATAGGGGCACATGCATCAATCTAGGATTTTGCATTTCCTAAATAGCGAAAATTAAGGAATCGCTATTTAGGAATTGCAAAATCCTATGCATCAAGAAATCCTAATTTTTTTTAGGATTTCTTAAATTTCGGAATTTGCGATTCCTTAATTGCGAATCGCAATTAAGGAATGGCATTACATTGATTCCTATGGGCCTAGAGGCCCATAGGAATCAATGCCGTTTTGCATTTCTTTTTTTTAGGAAATCGCAATTTGTTGATGCATTGCAAGGGTGCAGAGGGGGGTCTTTTTGAAACAATTTCACAAATTAACACGAGGGTCAACCTCGTGTTAATTTGCACTTCCTATTTCAAAATTCTCATTTTTTAAAGAAATGATGCATTGCATTTAAGGAATCGCACAAATGCGATTCCTTAAATGCATTCGCATTTTTGGGAAATGCAAAAAAAAAGCGAATTTTGAAAAATTGTTTCATGCATCCCAAAAACGTATTTAGGAAGTGCAAACGGCGGAATTTACCGATTCGCACCTTTTGCACTTCCTAAATAGGTTGATGCATGTGCCCCTTAGTTATGTAATGGATGACATTAAAGTGGTAACATTAATGCTTTAGCTCATCTGTCTAGAATAATGAAAAAGCGAACCTTAACATAGATCTCCTTGAGGATTGCTTGAGTAGTGCCTATAATTATAAAATACCCTGGCTGAATTATATTAGAAAGCTGACCACCCATCTAAGAAGACCAGATTTGTTACTTGCTCCCGGAAAAATTTCCAACTGAATTAAAAATGGGTGAAGAAATATTACTAGGAGAGCAGGAAGAGTGGCAGAAGGAATGCTGAAATGATGGAGACCTGACCCGACTCACTTCTGGTTGAGTGGGAGTTGGCGGTCTTGTGGCTCAACTCCCCTCTACAAAAGCAGATGCCCCTCCAAATGCGCAGCGGGCGCGCAAGGGTGAAAACTGATTTAGAGGCAGGAAGTAATGTTTTAAACGCTTGCGCTTATTTGCAATTTCACGCATGTTGTTAATCTGATTTATGAGCTTAGCAACAGACCTTGAGTGTATATTAATCTTGCGCTACTTGCACAGCTATGTTTTAAAACTGATTCACGAGTTTTAAAAAAATTCACGAGTGTTTAACAAATTGAAATTCATTTACGTGCATTCTTTACAGAAGCCAATTTTCCCCGGTCCACCACAAGATCTTCTTGTTTGCGTGGAGGGAGACCTGACCGACTCACTTACGGTTGAGTGGGAGTCGAAGGTCTATTGGTTCAACTCCCCTCTAAACCCGCAGCGGATGCTCACTGCAGACGCGCCGACAGTGTACCAAAAGCACGCCAGAGGCAAGCCCGTCTGCGCCCGTCCGTGTCCGACTGGGTCCAGGGGCCAGTACCCCTGCCCCCCTCCCCCAGGTCAGTACCATTATGCTAGCGCACAGCTTAAATTACTGAATTGTACCCTTGAGCCAAAATGTGCATATTCTATCTCGATTCAGACATCCAAGGATAAGTTCCCCCAGTGCCAGTTCAAATTGTCCATACATATCGACCCCTCCCCCACTCCTTGGGAAAGTATACAAATTATTCCTACTTAATTGCAGATCCCTGCCCAAGCACACAAGTGAAATTTCTATATTTCTAAATGATGAAGCCCCTAAAGTTTTATTCCTCACGGAAGCCTGGCTCAATACCAGTTCAGAGCCGGATATTGTCCAAGCTCTCCCCCTAGGATATTCAATTCAAAGAATGGACAGAGGGGTAGGTAAGGGTGGGGGGATTGCCATCATCTATAAGGATTACCTGACCTGCTGCCTGATAGGCAGTCCGATGTCAGACTGCGAGAACACCAACTTTGTGATTGAATTCACACCTACCCTCATATTCTTTGGCATCCTCATGTATCGCCCACCTGGGGCGATAGGCCAAATTGGCAAAACTTTGCTAGAAACAGCGGACAATCTTGCTAGTCTCGCTGCTAATTTCACCCTTCTTAGTGATTTTAATCTGCATTTTAATGACCCCTCAGCCTGACTAGCCACCGAACTGGCCCAGGACTTTCAGACCTACCAACTGACTCAGAAGGTCCAGCTGCAACCCATGAAAAAGGACATCTCCTTGACCCTATCTTTTCAAACTTGGAAAATTTGGAAGGGTTAAAACCCATCCCCCTCCAATGGTCAGTCATTTTTGGATCCCCTTTCTTTGGGCATAACTTAACATGATGCCATGTGCCACACCTTCACATTCTCAAATCCGACCATGGTCCAAACTGCCTCTGGAGAGGTTGATATCAGAACTAGAAAGGACTCTACCAAGTCCCGTCACTGGCCCCACAACAGCTAATAAAAATGTTTGCAATTGGATTGAGGGGTCACTCAATCTGGTGCTCCCGAAAGTTTTAACCCAGAAGAAAACTGGCCCGAACAGGGCCCAGTGATATACCCCCAAATTACGCACTCTATGACAACAGTACAAAAAAAGCAGAAAGAATGTAGAGGAAAGACTTCTCCCCCAAGGAAAAATACGGAATATAGGACAGCCATACGCCAATACAAAGCAGAAATAAAAACTGCTCAAGCCTCTTACTATGAGGGAAAGATCGTATTGGCTGGTAACTCCTCCAGTGAAATCTTCCACATTGCTACAAAGCTAATGAAAGCCCCCTGCCCGACGGCCCTAACGGACACCTCAAGTCTCTGCACTGAACTGACCAATTTCTCTACTAAAGTCCATAACATTCTTAAGCACCTCCCGGAAGAATACAGGAACATTCCAATCATGCACATGAATGATGGTGGGCAGGTAGAAAAACAGGAACTGATGACCTTCCCTATGCTAACTCAGAAAATTTGACTTGCCATATTGTCATTTGTAATAAGCGGATCCCCATAAGACCCCAGACCTCCCAACATCCTGTCTCTGGTCAGATCAACCATTGCCCCCACATCCACCTGTTTGATCAATGCTTCATTTGATACGGGCTTGGTACCCCCTCAGTGGAAAAGGGCAATGGTGCACCAATACAATACAATGCAATACCTTTGGTCCGAGATTATGTTATCATCCACTCTTCCCCTCATCTGGGCCCTTATTTATGAAGAACTTGCGCCGTCAATGCGTCAAAAATAACGACGCATTGTCGGTGCAATGCATGCGCCATATTAATGAAGTATTTACAACAAGGGGTGGTGAGGGACAGAGTCTCTGAATTAAGCAGAAAGCTCTCACCCAGTCAAGAGATCAGGGCTACATCCAACACCGTTTTTTAGCTCACTGCACCATCCCAGTTTCAGAACCTGGCTGTATGCAAATTAGTCTGTTCCTGTCCCAGTGCATGATGGGAACAGGGCAAACCAAACTACAAAAGCCAATTCTTACACTGGGAAGGAAACAAGCTCCCGGGGACCGGTTTCTGGCATTACAGCCGTCTTCGGCCCGGTTTGCTTGAATCCTGATGGTGCAATGAGCAAGGGTCTCACATCTGAGAATACCCTTCCACGCTTAGGGTGGACAAAAATATTTACAACAAGGGGTGGTGAGGGACAGAGTCTCTGAATTAAGCAGAAAGCTCTCACCCAGTCAAGAGATCAGGGCTAGATCCAACACCGTTTTTTAGCTCACTGCACCATCCCAGTTTCAGAACCTGGCTGTATGCAAATTAGTCTGTTCCTGTCCCAGTGCATGATGGGAACAGGGCAAACCAAACTACAAAAGCCAATTCTTACACTGGGAAGGAAACAAGCTCCCGGGGACCGGTTTCTGGCATTACAGCCGTCTTCGGCCGGGTTTGCTTGAATCCTGATGGTGCAATGAGCAAGGGTCTCACATCTGAGAATACCCTTCCACGCTTAGGGTGGACAAAAATATTTACAACAAGGGGTGGTGAGGGACAGAGTCTCTGAATTAAGCAGAAAGCTCTCACCCAGTCAAGAGATCAGGGCTAGATCCAACACCGTTCTTTAGCTCACTGCACCATCCCAGTTTCAGAACCTGGCTGTATGCAAATTAGTCTGTTCCTGTCCCAGTGCATGATGGGAACAGGGCAAACCAAACTACAAAAGCCAATTCTTACACTGGGAAGGAAACAAGCTCCCGGGGACCGGTTTCTGGCATTACAGCCGTCTTCGGCCCGGTTTGCTTGAATCCTGATGGTGCAATGAGCAAGGGTCTCACATCTGAGAATACCCTTCCACGCTTAGGGTGGACAAAAATATTTACAACAAGGGGTGGTGAGGGACAGAGTCTCTGAATTAAGCAGAAAGCTCTCACCCAGTCAAGAGATCAGGGCTAGATCCAACACCGTTTTTTAGCTCACTGCACCATCCCAGTTTCAGAACCTGGCTGTATGCAAATTAGTCTGTTCCTGTCCCAGTGCATGATGGGAACAGGGCAAACCAAACTACAAAAGCCAATTCTTACACTGGGAAGGAAACAAGCTCCCGGGGACCGGTTTCTGGCATTACAGCCGTCTTCGGCCCGGTTTGCTTGAATCCTGATGGTGCAATGAGCAAGGGTCTCACATCTGAGAATACCCTTCCACGCTTAGGGTGGACAAAAATATTTACAACAAGGGGTGGTGAGGGACAGAGTCTCTGAATTAAGCAGAAAGCTCTCACCCAGTCAAGAGATCAGGGCTAGATCCAACACCGTTTTTTAGCTCACTGCACCATCCCAGTTTCAGAACCTGGTTGTATGCAAATTAGTCTGTTCCTGTCCCAGTGCATGATGGGAACAGGGCAAACCAAACTACAAAAGCCAATTCTTACACTGGGAAGGAAACAAGCTCCCGGGGACCGGTTTCTGGCATTACAGCCGTCTTCGGCCCGGTTTGCTTGAATCCTGATGGTGCAATGAGCAAGGGTCTCACATCTGAGAATACCCTTCCACGCTTAGGGTGGACAAAAATATTTACAACAAGGGGTGGTGAGGGACAGAGTCTCTGAATTAAGCAGAAAGCTCTCACCCAGTCAAGAGATCGGGGCTAGATCCAACACCGTTTTTTAGCTCACTGCACCATCCCAGTTTCAGAACCTGGCTGTATGCAAATTAGTCTGTTCCTGTCCCAGTGCATGATGGGAACAGGGCAAACCAAACTACAAAAGCCAATTCTTACACTGGGAAGGAAACAAGCTCCCGGGGACCGGTTTCTGGCATTACAGCCGTCTTCGGCCCGGTTTGCTTGAATCCTGATGGTGCAATGAGCAAGGGTCTCACATCTGAGAATACCCTTCCACGCTTAGGGTGGACAAAAATATTTACAACAAGGGGTGGTGAGGGACAGAGTCTCTGAATTAAGCAGAAAGCTCTCACCCAGTCAAGAGATCAGGGCTAGATCCAACACCGTTTTTTAGCTCACTGCACCATCCCAGTTTCAGAACCTGGCTGTATGCAAATTAGTCTGTTCCTGTCCCAGTGCATGATGGGAACAGGGCAAACCAAACTACAAAAGCCAATTCTTACACTGGGAAGGAAACAAGCTCCCGGGGACCGGTTTCTGGCATTACAGCCGTCTTCGGCCCGGTTTGCTTGAATCCTGATGGTGCAATGAGCAAGGGTCTCACATCTGAGAATACCCTTCCACGCTTAGGGTGGACAAAAATATTTACAACAAGGGGTGGTGAGGGACAGACTCTCTGAATTAAGCAGAAAGCTCTCACCCAGTCAAGAGATCAGGGCTAGATCCAACACCGTTTTTTAGCTCACTGCACCATCCCAGTTTCAGAACCTGGCTGTATGCAAATTAGTCTGTTCCTGTCCCAGTGCATGATGGGAACAGGGCAAACCAAACTACAAAAGCCAATTCTTACACTGGGAAGGAAACAAGCTCCCGGGGACCGGTTTCTGGCATTACAGCCGTCTTCGGCCCGGTTAGCTTGAATCCTGATGGTGCAATGAGCAAGGGTCTCACATCTGAGAATACCCTTCCACGCTTAGGGTGGACAAAAATATTTACAACAAGGGGTGGTGAGGGACAGAGTCTCTGAATTAAGCAGAAAGCTCTCACCCAGTCAAGAGATCAGGGCTAGATCCAACACCGTTTTTTAGCTCACTGCACCATCCCAGTTTCAGAACCTGGCTGTATGCAAATTAGTCTGTTCCTGTCCCAGTGCATGATGGGAACAGGGCAAACCAAACTACAAAAGCCAATTCTTACATTGGGAAGGAAACAAGCTCCCGGGGACCGGTTTCTGGCATTACAGCCGTATTCGGCCCGGTTTGCTTGAATCCTGATGGTGCAATGAGCAAGGGTCTCACATCTGAGAATACCCTTCCACGCTTAGGGTGGACAAAAATATTTACAACAAGGGGTGGAGAGGGACAGAGTCTCTGAATTAAGCAGAAAGCTCTCACCCAGTCAAGAGATCAGGGCTAGATCCAACACCGTTTTTTAGCTCACTGCACCATCCTAGTTTCAGAACCTGGCTGTATGCAAATTAGTCTGTTCCTGTCCCAGTGCATGATGGGAACAGGGCAAACCAAACTACAAAAGCCAATTCTTACACTGGGAAGGAAACAAGCTCCCGGGGACCGGTTTCTGGCATTACAGCCGTCTTCGGCCCGGTTTGCTTGAATCCTGATGGTGCAATGAGCAAGGGTCTCACATCTGAGAATACCCTTCCACGCTTAGGGTGGACAAAAATATTTACAACAAGGGGTGGTGAGGGACAGAGTCTCTGAATTAAGCAGAAAGCTCTCACCCAGTCAAGAGATCAGGGCTAGATCCAACACCGTTTTTTAGCTCACTGCACCATCCCAGTTTCAGAACCTGGCTGTATGCAAATTAGTCTGTTCCTGTCCCAGTACATGATGGGAACAGGGCAAACCAAACTACAAAAGCCAATTCTTACACTGGGAAGGAAACAAGCTCCCGGGGACCGGTTTCTGGCATTACAGCCGTCTTCGGCCCGGTTTGCTTGAATCCTGATGGTGCAATGAGCAAGGGTCTCACATCTGAGAATACCCTTCCACGCTTAGGGTGGACAAAAATATTTACAACAAGGGGTGGTGAGGGACAGAGTCTCTGAATTAAGCAGAAAGCTCTCACCCAGTCAAGAGATCAGGGCTAGATCCAACACCGTTTTTTAGCTCACTGCACCATCCCAGTTTCAGAACCTGGCTGTATGCAAATTAGTCTGTTCCTGTCCCAGTGCATGATGGGAACAGGGCAAACCAAACTACAAAAGCCAATTCTTACACTGGGAAGGAAACAAGCTCCCGGGGACCGGTTTCTGGCATTACAGCCGTCTTCGGCCCGGTTTGCTTGAATCCTGATGGTGCAATGAGCAAGGGTCTCACATCTGAGAATACCCTTCCACGCTTAGGGTGGACAAAAATATTTACAACAAGGGGTGGTGAGGGACGGTGATGGATCAAGCCCTGATCTTTGGACTGGGTAAGAGTGGTCTGCTTAATTCAGACACTCTGTTCATCACCACCCCCTTTTCTGTATCAATATTAATGAAGTGACGCATCTCCGACGATGCGTCACTTTCAGCCCACTGCGCGGGAAAAACCACTGCGTGAAAATGCCCTGCGACACGTAAGTATTAATGTATGCAAGGTGGGCCTTACTCCGGAGAAACATGCGCAAAAGTGACGCATCCACATTTATGACTTTTCCCACTTTTGACGCATATGTAGCAGAAATGGCGCAGCGTTGCGGTTGCGTCAGAATTAGTGCGCCGGCAAAACGGACGCGCAGGAAATGACGCATCGGCACATAGCAAGAGGAGAGGCCAGAGTGGACATTGCTGCAACTATCCCCACACCATGGAGGTTGTAATGCTGCGAGTAGCTGCCAGACGGAGACGACTAGCACCAGGAATCCCACCACACTCCCCGCCCCACAAAATCTACCCCCCCCCCCCCCCCCCAAGGCAACGCCAGAGAAAGGAGCGGTTATTCCGTCAAAGGAGCATCCTGAGAGGCCTCAGGGATGAGGAGGTCATAAGTCTATTTCGCCTCAAGAAGCAGACCATAGAGCATCTACTGCGACACATTGGACCAAGACTAGAGGTAGCAACCAACAGGCCTACCAACATACCGCCACAGGCAAAGCTCCTGGCTGTGTTGCATATGCTAGCGTCGGGCTCCTTCCAGATAACAGTTGCCAAAGTGGCAGGAATATCCCAGCCAGCTTTCTCATCATTCCTACCAACTGTCCTGGATGCCATCATCCATCTGACACCCGCTACCTCCGTTTCCCCAACAATCCACAACAGCAGATGGAGATCAAGCAAGGATTCTATGACATAGCAGGCTTACCCCATGTGCTGGGTGCCATTGACTGAACACATGTGCAATTAGTACCTTCGGCAGCAACTGCACATTTGTACATAAATCGCAAACATACATATTTAATCAATGTACAGGCCATTGTGGATCACCGTGGACTATTTACAAATGTGCTGGCAAAATACCCTAGCAGTGTACATGATGCCTTCATATTCTGGAACTGCATCATAAATGACCGCTTCAAGAATGGCCAGTTTGGCAATGGCCTACTTGTAGGTAAGCAAAAGAGTATGATACAATGCACCATCCATGCTACCATACTGGTAATATTGATTCAATGACGCTTTAATGAGGTCATGGATGGAATAATGTTGTACTAGCATATACATATACATTAATAGAAGGGGCATAATTAATGAAGGTCATGCGCTGCCGGTGCGTAACTTCAAAAATGGGAAAAAGTCACGCACCAGTGGTGCAAGTCCTTCATAAATGAGGCCCAAGGTCATGTAGAGGCATATAGGGAGTCAATGCATGTCCTTCCAAATATGTGTCCATTTCCCAGCATAACTATGTGCCAAAGGTGTCTTGCATGTGAGTCACTGGGTGTGTTCTCTGCAACATCCATTCCCAATGGACACTGCCGAATGAAATATTGCCCACAACATATGGCCTGTAGTTTACCAGAACCATTTCAAACATTTCATTGTACCTTCTCATTTATTCCATTACAGCTGACCAGGGATATGGCATCCAGCCGTGGGTGATGACACCTTATGGAAACCCACAGTCGCCACAGGAAGTAGCGTACAACCAAGCACATTGCAGGACAAGGAACATTGTCGAAAGAACATTTGGTCTGCTCAAGGCCAGGTTTCGGCGCCTGGACAAGTCTGGTGGACGTATGCTGTATTCACCACAGACAGTGTGCAAAATAATTTTGGCTTGTGCAATACTGCACAACATATGTGTGCTCACAAAAGTCCCCTGGGATGATGAACCTGATTTAAATCCACAAATGCCGGAGGATGACCAGGAGGATGGCCATGCTCCTGTAAACCAAAGCACTGCAGCAGGCATCCGCAGACGTGCTGACATAGTGCATAATTTTTTTTAAGAATGTGAAAAATAACATCCTCATTATGCATCTTGATTTTTGTTTGCACTAATAAAAATACATCATACAACCTTTTCTACCTTGTGCACGATTATTTTACCAAAATGTACACTACAAGTTGCATGACAATCTCATATGTGGAGTATATACATGACATTTACTCTCATGTCTGGAGGCTGACATCAGACATACATCAGGACACACATCCATTTACATTGTACTGCCTTGCAATTTCACCTGCAATGGCCACACTCACCAGTGTCTGGCCAACACAGGTACCCTGGCACCATAGTGCATGTGTGTCTGTGTGCAGGGTATGAATGCACATGTGTATGAAGCTGACCCTTCCTGTACAAAAATATTCCTCCATGCAACACAGCATACATAGTGCAGGTAGGCAAACCGGCCAATGTGCGTCAGCGCACATGAAAAGCCCAGGAATCTCCTGTATGTCATAGACACAGCACCTTCCCGCCCTATTTGCTTGCTGCAGGGAAGTGCCGCAGGAATGCATGCTGTAATATTCAACGCAAAACATCATAAATTAGGTTCTAAATTCACAATTGTCAAAAAGCAACATTTACCATCCCGATTTTGTGGTGCAGAAAATGAAAAAAGCACAGGTGAATATGAGCCCACATTATGAAATCACACAGCAGGAAAAATTATAAAAAAGTTCTCGTATGTTGCAAAGTCATGCTGAAAGTAAATAAATAATAGGACAAACATTACATTCATTAAAATGTTACACAGTGGATGTGAGGCAAAATATGACCATCCATGAAAAAGTAGCCCTCAGTGCTCACACAAGTTTGCATAATAGAACAAATGTGGCAGGCACATAAATGAAGTTGGTGTATCATACTTCATAATCTTATCCATGCATTCATGACTCGACACACAAAAGTGACGTTGGGTCTGCCTACGTCAGTATGTGACCCATGCATTCCTGACTCGACGCACAAAAGTGACGTTAGGTCTGCCTACGTCACAATCTGACCCATGCATTCCTGACTCCACGCACAAAAGTGACGGTAGGTCTGCCAACGTCAGAATCTGACCCATGCATTCCTGACTCCACGCACAAAAGTGACGTTATCTGATCTTATCTTATGTTAGGTGAAATTTATAGAGCGCACTGACAGCATAGGCTTCCTGGCGCTATAAGACAGAGTGAGTGAGGAAGGAAGCGTGAGTGGCGGAAATTTAGCCCAAGGAAGGGAAAAGGTGGCTTTTAAGCGATTTAGAGAAGTTCAGAAGGGAACGGGAGGATTTGATGGAGAGAGGAAGGAGATCCCAAAGCCCAGGAGCCAGATGAGAAAAACGGCGACTGCCAAATTTCTTGGTTTTAGTATTGGGAGTGACTACCAGATGACGGTGCGCTGATCGGAGGGTTCGTGTTGGGCGTTGAGGGCAGATAAGAGATTTCAGAAACGTGGGGCGGGAGCAGTGGATGGATTAGAATGTGAGACAGGCCACCTTAAAAGATGCCCTCTGGTCTATTGGGAGCCAGTGCAGACTGTGGAGTACAGGTTTGGCCGATTTCCATCTGGATTGATTCTAGACAACTTGGAGGCGGTGTGCCACAGATTGTGGGAGACTGTACTAGATGGACTTAGAGAAGTCCAGGCGGGAGAGCACGAGTGATATGACCACTTGGGTAAGTGCGGTGGGAGGAAGTAAGTGACGGACTTTACCGATCTTCCGGAGCTGGTACATACAGGAAGAAACTACCGCACCCACTTGTGCCCTGAGGGAGAGTTCAGCGTCAATGATCACTCCCAGACTCTGTACTGATTTTACCGGGGCTGGGGGGGAACCTATCTCCGAGGGCCAGAACTAAGGGCCCCAGTGGGCATGACTGAGTCCAGGGAGGAGGAGCTCGGTTTTCCTGGGTCAAGCTTCAATTGGTTCTGGTTTATCCATAATTGGATGTGGATCATGACAGCGTGGAACGTGTTGATGGCATGAGGTGAATTGAGCGGGAGGATGATCTGTAAGTCGTCAGCGTAGTAATAGACAATAATGTCCCATTTCTGAAGAGAATGGATTAGCGGCCGGAGGTAGAGATTGAACAGGAGTGGTGAAAGGGAGGAGCCCTGTGGGACTCCACAGGACGTGGGGGTTTTTGTTGCAGTATAGGGTCCTAGGCGGACCGCTTGATTTCTTCCAGTTAGGAAGGACTTGACCCACTCAAGAGCGGTGCCCTGGATGCCTGCCTGTTTGACAAGGTGGAGAAGGATGTTATGGTCCAACTGTGTCGAACGCAGACGACAGGTCCAGGAGTAAGAGGGCTTGGGGGGACCCCGCGTCCGCGTTGCTCCTGAGTGTGTCCAAGACTGGCAAGATAACTGCCTTTGTTGAGTGTGCAGGTCTGAAGCCGGCTTGATTGGGCTCGAGGTGACAGGAGGATTCGATGTAGTTTGACATACATCGGGTGACATGGGCCTCCATTCATTTTTAGAAATACGGGAGGAGGGAGATGGGAGTCGTTAGGTCTGCATAAGTCAGAATCTGACCCATGCCTTGCTGACACTAGGCACAAAAGTGACGTTACACAAGGCCCAAAAGTGACTTTGGTCAACACATGTCATAGTCTGACTCAGCTGAATATACAAACAACAAAAATTTACACGCAAACATTTTGTGTTCCTGTTGAGACACTTTCATGAAACATGCATCTTTTGCCCAGCGTCAAAAATACAGCAGTAAATGAATGCAACAACATTGTCAGATAAAAACAGCAATGCGCCATTAATGAAGTTTGTGACGCATGCCAATAAAGTCGCATCTACTAAAACTGGTCGCACCTTGAGGGGAAAATATGTCATCAGTCAGCCATGCATCACATTTACGATGCGACATAAGAATGATTCGGTCGCATGACAATAATGACGTTTCCACGATAACTGGTCGCACCGTAAGGGGAAATATTTTATCAGTGTACCATGCTTCAAATCAACGATGCGACATAATTAGGTTTTATTCGCATGCCAATAATTAAGCTTCTACTACAACTGGTCGCACCTTCAGGGGAAAATATGTCATCAGTCAGCCATGCTTCAAATTAACGATGCAACATAATAATGATTTGGTCGCATGACAATAATGACGCATCGACGATAACTGGTCGCACCGTAAGGGGAAATATGTAAGCAGTGTACCATGCTACAAATCACCGATGTGACTTAATTAGGTTTTATTCGCATGCCAATAATGACGCATCTACTAAAACTGGTCGCACCTTGAGGGGAAAATATGTCATCCATCAGCCATGCATCAAATTTACGATGCGACATAAGAATGATTCGGTCGCATGACAATAATGACGCTTCCACGATAACTGGTCGCACCGTAAGGGGAAATATTTTATCAGTGTACCATGCTTCAAATCAACGATGCAACATAATTAGGTTTTATTCGCATGCCATTAATGACGCATCTACTACAACTGGTCGCACCTTGATGGAAAAATATGTTATCAGTCAGCCATGCTTTAAATTAACGATGCGACATAATAATGATTTGGTCGCATGACAACAATGACGCTTCGACGAAAACTGGTCGCACCGTAAGGGGAAATATTTTATCAGTGTACCATGCTTCAAATCAACGATGCAACATAATTAGGTTTTATTCACATGCCAATAATGACGCTTCTACTGCAACTGGTCGCACCTTCAGGGGAAAATATGTCATCAGTCAGCCATGCTTCAAATTAACGATGCAACATAATAATGATTTGGTCGCATGACAATAATGGCGCTTCCATGATAACTGGTCGCACCGTAAGGGGAAATATTTAAGTAGTGTACCATGCTTCAAATCAACGATGCGACATAATTAGGTTTTATTCGCATGCCAATAATGACGCATCGTCGGAATCGAGTCGCATCGCAACAGGAAATGATGTAACCAGCCTGCCCTGCTCATGAACAGGAAGTTATATCATACTTTCACTTTCTATTTCACTCCTTTGTAGTCTCTGAGAGGTGTAGGAGTGTGTTTGCCAAGTGCTTGAGAGTTGTGTCCTGTCCTGCAGTTGTTTTACAGTGTGTGTCTTGCTTACTGTGTCCAAATAGTCTCTGTAGTGTTGTGTATTGTCTACCTGTGTGTTGTGTGTAAAGGGGTGTCTGTCTGTTTAGGGGTTTTAATAGTTATTAATAGGGGGATTAGTGTTCTGTTTAGGGGTTTTCGTAGTTAGTAATAGGGGGATTAGTGTTCTGTTTAGTGGATTTATAGTAATAGGGGGATTCCTGTGAAAGCAAAATTGTTTTTGTAGCATTCACACAGCGTGGCTTGTGCTTTGTCACAATGCCACCCAGGTCTAGGAACCTTACTGAGCAGGAGTATGGGGGGCTACTGTGACTGATAGTCCACTACCTCCCAAACATGATTGGGAGTGGAGGAAGGGTACTGCTGGGTTACCCAACCCAAGAAAGGAAGCTGAGGTGGGAGAGGGTCCGGTACCAGATGTTGCGAATCTTTGGAGTGGACAGGACCCTGAGACAGTACAAGCATCGGTAGGCTGATCTCATCAACCGTGAGCAGGATCTCCTGGACCACCTTGGAATTGAGGTCGATGGAACAATTGGTAAGTCAAATTACATTTATTTCATGTATTAACAGCTGTATTCTAAGGTTAAGCTATTCCATTGTGAAAGTACAGGGGCCTCACTGATGATCCCCTTGCGCCCCTGTAACATCAGATGTAGGGCCATATCTATCAACAAACCCTTTCGCAAATCAAAAATTGCGATTTTTATGGAATCGCTATTTATGAATTTTGCAAAATGGTATGTATGAAGAAAATCCGCTATTTTGTAGGAATTCCTTAATCTTCCGTATTTGCAACTTTGCATTTTTCAAATTTGCAATTAAGGGATAATTCCCAATGCATTCCCATGGCCCAGGAGGCCTATAGGAATTATTTGAAATAAATACTCTAATTACAAATCAGCTATTTGTTAATCGCTATTTGTGAATTATTACAAGGGTGCAGGGGTGTCTCAAAGACACCCTGCTGCACCCCTCAAAAGTATATGTGTGTGCATATGGTGCACATACATGCCCAATGGGCATGTGGGCGCATCACCTGCCACCTTCAAAAAAGCTAGATTGTGCATATTTGAAAAAATGCAAGTTACCATCAACTACAAGTTGGTGTTAATTCGCTAAATCTCAAACATAATTTGCTACACAAAAATGCTACATACATAGCATTTAAGGAATTGCAAAATTGAAATTCCCTAAATGCTATGGCAAAATAAGGATTTGCAAAACTTTACTATTCCTTAATTGGCAAATGTTTCATACATCCTAAGACATTGAAATAGGCCATTTGCAATTCGTCAACGCCAAAATTCTGCGATTTTCAGACTTAGCAATTCACAAAAGGCTTGATACATATGGCCCCTACTGACGTTGTGGTAACGCACAAGCCAGAGTGATCTTCATCATGCTGGACTATGTCGCTCATTGAGGCTTAATCCTGCATGATAAATGTCCGCACTTTCGATGCATTGTTCTGTGTCAAAGGGGCGTGCAATGGGTGTTGTTTGGACTGTCTACACCAACATCCATGGCCTTTTGTCACTGCTCCAGGGGCCTTTGTAATGAAGGCCTTGTGCCGCCGCAGCATCACTCATTAACATGTGGTAAAGTAACGCTCTGGCAGCGCAAGGCCTATGAAAAGAAGGCCAGAGATGTACGAGTCTGAGGCAGCACAAAAAGCACATGCCTGCCCTGGGGAGGTGTAAGTGAGGCGCAACGGGGAGTGAAGTTTTCATGTATCCATGTATGTCATATTTCCCTGTGTGCAGCTGCGTTGTGCAGCACACAATGAAAAATGTCTATGCAGTTTCTGACCATTGATGTACAGGAAGGTATCCCATACGGTACAAAAAACTTCTTCCAAGCAACACAGCCACCCTTGCATCATGGTGCAAAGGGTATTGTCCTACTGCATGACAGCACTTTGTGGGCAAGGCCAGGGAAAGGCACAAATATGCTACCTTAAGGGAACAACATGTTCCATCCTGGTATATCATATGTATGCATGATGGATTCTTGATACAATATTTCACGCAGTGACAATATCCTATTAACAATGGGCCTAAATATCCTAAGTTTTGCCTAACCTCAACAGCAACTTGGATGCAAACTTCATCCTCCCCCCTCCATCACATATTGTAGGCCCTGTACATACAGTAATAATCTACAGGGACATCACCTCAGAGGAGCATATGTCTGCCAGCATCACAAGTAACCTTGTAGTGGTTCTAAATCTCTCCGAACACGTGTTTGTATGTGTATTTCACTATACACAATGTGCTACATTACCATCTGTGTGCAGCGAAGATGCACAAGTGTCAACTGAGTGCAAACCATGCAATGCCTTCACTCCTTCATCATGACTGTGTGAAGGAAGTATCACATTTAATTACTTGGATTCTACACAATGACTGGATGTACAGTAACTACTTGTGATGTGAAATGCAGTGCAGAATGGAAAACAACATGATAATAACAATACACTTATGCAACAATGTGCATACATGATGGCATACCATGGGCTGAGTAAGGTTTGTTAACATACCCAAACATAGGATACATCATACAGCTGGGATTACGTCCGGTCACATGTTTGTTGTGCTGATACAACAACATCAATCAAAATTTTAGGCCACTATTGTGCTTAGTCACGTGGGAAATAGGCACACATCTACAAGGCCTGGAAAAGTGTATGTAATGTTAATACCATGTACACGTGTACATGGTGTACTTGCACACAGATCAATGTGTATGTGTGTAATTGCATGTTGCTTGCAGTTGTTGTCACAATACACATATCAAAGAAGCTGACACACTGACACATCTAAGGGTGCCAGTACATCTGTGAATGATGAATAAGCAAATGATAAGCCATGTGTGTATTGGGGAGGACTTGTGCCCACATGCATCAAAGTTATTTTTTGCGTTTCCTAATTTGCGAAAATTAGCGAAGCGCATATTAGGAATTGCATAATGGTATGAATCATTTTTTTCGCAATTTTTTTGCGATTCGGTAAAAATCGCATTTTTTTCCGAATTGCAAGAAAATTGCGATTTTTTCGGTGCGACTTCGCACATTGCGAAATCGCAAAATGCGAATTCGCATTTTCATGCATACCAATGAGGACACACCCAGGAAACCAGTACACTGATTAGACTCAGCTGAAGTTCACTTTAAACTGCAGGAGTGGCTGTTGGCAGTTGGAGCTCTGCTTTCAGCTACAGGAGGAGTGTGTTTGGTGTGCCCTTGAAGGAGAGATGGCTGCTGAAAGTGCTGTTGAAGACCTGCATGCAAGAAAACGAAAATTAAAGTTCAGTGACCAGGAACTGGAAATATTAATTGAAGAGGTCACTCTGAGGCATGACCAGCTTTTTGGCAAGGATTCCTTGAAGGTCCCCGAAGGAGTGAAGAGGAAACTGTGGCTGGCCATTCAATCAAAAGTCAATGCTGTGGGGGTTGCCCACAGAGATATCACAAATTTACAAAAACGCTGGTATGACTTGCGCAGCCGTGCTAAGGACAAAATTGCCTCCAGGATTAAACATGCTAACAAGACAGGTGGTGGACCCCCAAAGGATAAACCAAACACCCCACTGGAGGAGATGGTTGAGGGGACCCTGCTCACTGAAGCAGTGGTAGGAGTGACCAACATAGATACATCTGAAATGCTTGGTACTTCGCAAGGTAAGTGTGTAACTGTAAATGTTATTACTTAAAATATGTCACAGACTTTTGCCTTTAGAATCATTCTCAAATGATATAAGTAATTTACAGCATGTACTCTGAAACACACACAAAAAGAGTCATAGGAATAAATGGGAGTCTTCATTGCAGCAGTGCATTGTGGGAGATGTAGTTCATATGAATTTGTGTCTTTCAATTTGTTTGAATTAAATATTTCCAAATTACTTACGAAGTCAGAGGACAGACGAGTACACGAATTGCTACAGAATGAACATGCTTCTTTTAATTTTAAAAATCAATTTATTAGAGTAAGAAAGGAAAATCACATAAACATAATAATGTTAACTAAACATTTATTTTTAATTTGTAGATTTTCAGAAAGAGAGGGAAAGCATGGATTTGGACAACAATGTCAATACAGACATAGAGGACATGCAAGTCCATAGTCAAAATATGTCATCACCAACAGTATGCAAAAAGAAAAAAAGTAAAAGGATTCTGCAACTGGAAGAGTCTGATAGTGATGAACAGATAAATACAAATGAAAATTTTCAACAATCAGTTGGAAGTAATGTAACAAAAACTGTAAATCAACGCAGTAGACTCCAACAATTTTACAGGAGAAGATCACGTCCTGCTCACCAGGCAATGTCCACACAAGATGAGAGCCAGGCCACTGTGGTGGAGAAAAAGCTCCTCAAAGTTCAAAGGCTGCAAGGCAAAGACATCAGGGTTATGAAGGGCCAACTGAGCCACATCAAAAGCAACATTAGCACCATGAGTGACAGCCTTGTCAGAATGACTTCTGTGTTTGAAAATGCACATTTGGCCACTAGTTCGAAACTTGAGCGCATGGCAACAGCCATGGAGAGAATGTGTGATGCAATAGAGTCACAGAACATTGCTAATGCCAATAGGCACCTGAGAATGTACTCTAGCATACACACTTACACTAGAGCAATCCATCGCTTATGCAACACAAACAGCAAACTTATTACAACTACACTGTGTATGCAAAAGGACTTAAGGAAATGCTGCAAGGCCCTGTCAGTAAGAATGGTTTCCAACAGTAATTCAAAGGAGGTAATGCAGGAAGACATGACTGTGCTTCCATCAACACATGGGTGCAATGCAAATGATGGTGCAGAAGCAAGTACTGCATCAAAAACTGAAACAGTGGTTGGCCGACGTAGTACCAGACATGTCACACTGCAGGGCAACACATCAACAGCTTTGAAGAGTACCAAAAGCAAAGCTTTAGGTGTGAGAGGACGAAAATAAATGTAAAGACTAATGAATGAATCAAAACTTGGCAATACTGGCCTGAGCAGCTGAAAAATTAAAGCTACATGTTGTTTTATTTTCAACTTATTTTGCATTCATGTTACATTGGTTTGTCATTATTGCTATTTTCATTTTCAATTAAAATAAATCTGAATTCATGAACATTACCTGGCTTCTTACCTGTTTTTAAAAATAATGCTCTGTGATTTCTGCTCGTCTTCGCCTTCCTTCAGCAGCATCAGGTCCACGCATTCTTGCATGAGGTTGTTGAGGCCGGTTGTCATTGTTTGGTAAAATGTCATCTACATCCAGTTCCAAGCCTCTACGTGTGGCAATGTTGTGCAGGATGGCACATGTCGCAACAATTTTGCAGCATACATCTGGACGATATTGCAATGCTCCACCGGTTTTGTGCAGTATCCTGAACCTTGACTTCATGACCCCAAAGGTCCGCTCCACTACATTTCTAGTTGTAATATGGGCATGGTTGTATTTCTACTGCTTATGGGTTGATGGATTCAGGTATGGTGTCAGTATATATGATCTCACACCATATGCACTGTCTCCTATGAGATTTAAAAATATTTGAATGGCATTTAAGTTATCATGTAACAGTAAAAGGAATGTAATTTGAGCAGTAGAGCATGACTTACCTAGCAAATATCCATCTCCAAATTCACCAGACAACAGTCGCCCATGGATGGCACTATGTTTGAATATATAGGAGTCATGGGCACTCCCAGGGAAACTTGCAACTAGGTCAGTGATTATTGTTTTGGAATTGCAAATTACTTGGATGTTTAAAGAGTGGTAGTTTTTTCTGTTGCGAAAAATATACTCATTGGTAGATGGTGGACAAATGGGAATATGGGTTCCATCTATGCAACCAATGACATGTGGGAAATTAGCCATGTTGTAGAAGTCCAACTTGGTTTCCAACAACTCTTGTTGATTTCTAGGGAAATGGATGTGATGCTGTATCCTTGTCAGCATTGCATTAAGGAAATCTTGGAAAAATCTTGAAAGTGCACTCTGTGAAACCCCCCCCAGCAATTGCTATTACTCCCTGGAAGGATGCTGAGGCTAACAGGTGTAGACAACATAAGACCTGCACATGGGTCGGTATGAATAGGGTCCTACGTGTTTCTCTGCGTAATATTGGGTCTAATTCAGCAATAAGATCTATTATGGAGTCAGCATTCAACCTATACTTGTCATATATTTCTGCCTGTGTCTGACCAAACAAAGTGATCCGCAATCTAAATATCCTTTCACTAAGCATCCTCCTTCTCCTTCCTGCTGCTCTCAACCTCCAGCGACGTGCAAGAAAAATGACTGCTGCCATCCTCAACGAGGTGTACTGCTCATGAAAAACCCCTTAAGTACCCAAAATAATTGATTTCACATGTTTCCCTGAAAATTAAAAAATTTACCACCTGCTCCCAGTACTTCTAAATTTAGAGATTCCTAAATGCGATTCCTTCAAAAAATGCTATTTGCAAATTTTGATGCATACACTTTTTTGAGATTTTTTTGCGATTCCTTACAATTGCGAGATTTTAAGGAATCGCAAAAGCAATTGCGAATTCGCAGATTGAGAAAAATACAATTTTGAATGATGCATCTCAAAAACAGGAATTGCATTCGCAAACGGCCGAATTCTGCGATTCGCACCGTTTGCGAATGCAATTCAGTTTGATGCATGTGGGCAATAATTCTCTAAAAGGCCACGTAAATTCCACAATTGTTTGAATACATATGGCAGATATTTGATTTTTTTTGTGTGTGACGCATTAATCTGCTGGCACATCTGTGAATACTCAGATGTTCACATTCACCATTGTACCAAAGTCCCCCATAAAAGCACAATCACATACATCTACACAATGCAAACATATTTTCAATATGGGACAAGTGTGCATGTATTTGGCAAATGCCATCTCAATGTGACACCATAAACAAGGGATCACATTTGTGTTATACATGCAGTGGAAGAGTGTGCTTCACATGTGAAGCACTTAGCCAGAGACTGTTGTATGAATCAGGTTGCCTCATGGGACGCAACGTAAGCCAATGTTGAAGATACCACTGACTCTCATGTAATCTCTGTACAGTGTTGAAATATGCAACATACGCTGAGAATCTGGTCTATTGTCTTTCACTTGTAGGTGGTCCACCACCATACACAAGGGATGAGGTGGAGTCCTTCAAGAATCCTAAGGCCACTGGTGAGTGTGAAATCATTACTATCTTTGTCTGTATGCTTACAATGTCTCCTCATGCATGCCATGTATGCAGACAGTCCAAAAGCATCATTCTTGCATGCATCATGTTTACACATCACATGTGCATGGAAGTGTCAAGGACTCAATGGCACCATGTGGAAATCCATAAACTCAAAGATAAGGGTCACATGTATGAGGTGTTACAGTGTGCAAGGGACACAGTAACACTTCTTGTGCTGCTCTAAGTATCCATCACATAAAATGAGACCACAATCAAACAATACATCTAGACCTCGGTAGAGCACCATACTCAGGTGTGAGGGTCTCAAGGCACTGAAGGGAGGGGGTGTGCTGCTACTGATGAAATAGGCAGGTCTTCAGTTTTTAAATGAAGGTAAGATGGTCCTGGTCAGTCGTAGCTGAGCGCCAAGGGAGTTTCATGTCTTGGTGGCCATGTAGGAGGATGGTCTACCTCCAGTGGTGGATCAGTCAATCTTTGGGATGGTGGCTAGTGGGAGGCTGGTGGAGCGGAGGTGGCCGGTAGGATCTGAGAACGAGAGGTGGTTGAGGAGTCATTCTGGGCCCATGTCATGTGTCTGTGTGTGTGTGTGGGTGAGGAGCCTGAACGTGATCCTTGTGTTGACGGTGACCCAGTGTTGGTCAATATGGCCTGTAGAAATGCTGCTGTGGTGAGGGCTGTCGAGGATGAGTTGTGCCGATGCATTTACTATGGGTAGTAGTTCGAAGTGAAGTCTGGCAGTGGTTCCTGTGTATAGGGCATTCCCGTTGTACAGTTGGCTGTCGATGAGGGCCTGGGTGACCGTCTCACACGTTCCGGTGGTGATTCACCAGAATATCTATCGGAGCATGCGCAGGGTGTAGAGTCATAAGGATGACATGACGTCCACTTGTTTGTTAGTTGTGAGTGAGTAGACCTGGAAGAATCCCAAGTGGGGTGCATGCTCCGTGGGTGTTGTTGCAGTGACCATTGTTGTGGACCAATAGGCGTCGTCCCTGGCGGATGTTGATTTGCCAAGGATGATAACCTCTGCATTGTGTGTCTACAGTATCTGCTGACTGAGCTTCTTCCATTCTGCAGCGTCTATCTTTCCTTCATGGAGGTTGTTTTTAGTTGGGGCTGGGTCTTGGGTGAGGGACAGTACCAGATGGGTGTCATTGGCATAGGATATTATGTTGTGGTGGTGTGTGCATGCAATGTTGGCAAGTGTGCTCATGGAGATGTCGAAGAGTGTTGTGCTGAGCAAGGAGCCTTGGGGTACGTGACAGTCAGTGTATTTATACCATGGCTACATGACACATGCTAATTGTAGTACAACACAGATATAACTCCTACAAGTAGGATTTCCTTGTGCCCCACGTGTGTCAGTACTTGCCATTGTTAGAGGGATGCAACAGTGCTGCAAGTCCATCATTAATTAGCACAACAATCATGCAGTTACCTATGCAACTAAAAGGGTCACCGGCAGAATTCCCTATTGACATCAGTAGTTAATATGCAATGATATACATGTGTTTCAATGGCCATTGCATCATTTATCATGCATAGTCAATCCACATACCAGTCCTTAATGCTGGCCATGATATGACGTGCCCTGTCAAGGTGCGTCTACCATGAAAGTGTTGTGCAGTGTGTGTTGCGTTGTGTGAAAACGCAGCATGTATTTACTCCCAAGCAGCACCCCATGTACAAGAGTTAAATGATAGGAGGCGGTGCCCAAATCAATTGCAGTGCACACCTGTGTTTTTCCTTGCAACACAATCCTAATTTGCCCATGTTTCGTTTCCATGGTGCATTTGACATGCGTGTTGCCTTGTGCAGCATACAGGGATGATGGTCCATATACCTTGCTTTGTATCTGCGTATGAAGTGCCAAATTACAATGCCTATACAAACCTTGCCTGCACACAGATGCACTGGCATCATGTTGAGAAGGGGCCTGCATATGTGAATGGTGAGCATTGGGTTCATGGCCAGGACAAATGCATTGGAATGCACCATCTCATATGTATTGAGGCCTTACATGTCATCTACATTATTTATCATGTTAGGTATTACGCAACATCACTTAGCATCCTGTGTATGACCATCGATGATGATGCCACCATGCTTTGAAATTGATGCCCTGTTAACGATAGGCCCTTGGCAAAATGTTCCGAAGATTGCATTAATGTGCATGTGTACAGGTGTCAATGTGTAAGTGCAGACTGATGTGGATGTCATTGCTCCATTACAGAAAACATGTCACAAGATGAGAAGAGGCAGTATCGCATCCGTCTAGAAAGATACCGCCACATACGGAATGTTGGTCATTCATTCAGGCAGATGGGACGCCGACATGAGCACTCACGTGCTGCTGGAGCATGGACATCACCAACTCCCACTCCCCCATGCAACATGCGGAGCAGGTAGCAAAAGGCAAAAACCTCACTCACAGACTCCGGACCAGCAACTGGATCATGTCAAGATCAAGATCCCCAAATGGACACTGAATCTTCTACACAGAGTGGACCCTCAGGCATTCAGACTAAGCATGGGCGAATTTTGCGAATCTCGCGTTCGCGAATTTTGCGGATTTGTGAACTTGCAATCCGCAAAATCCGCGAATTCCCGCGAATTTGCGGATTTTTTTTTTGTGTTCGCCCGTGTTTCTGCCAGTTCGCGAGGGTTTTTACAATTTCGCAATTTGCGAACTTACCTGTCGGGTCGCAAGTTTTGCGAACTTGTTGTTTCTACGTGTCCAGCCTGTTTGGGACACTCTTCTTCATCACTGCCACTCTCTGTCACCACTGCCACTCTCTGACTACTCATGCCACCCTCTGGCCCACCCATGCCACCCTCTGTTTCATCACCACACCCTCTGGTTGTCCAGTGTACATTATTTTCGGCAAAGCAAAGCACACCTTCCCTGCCTCAAGTGACCTGAATTAATTTGGGGCTGATTAATGTGTCACAGAATATTTTTTTAGCTGGCACCTGCTTCCTTAGTGCGCCCTGATTAGTGATCTTTTGCACTTGCTAAGTGCTTTCATTGTTGCAAAATTAGTTACAACACCTGCCCTGCCCCAACTGACAATAATGAATTAGGGGCTGATTAATGGATTTTAACTTCCAGCCTGGCTCCTGCTTGTCTCCCTTAGCTGTAATTCAGGACCTTTGTGGCATATGTGTAACTATTCTGAGGTTCAGAGCAGGGTCACATAATAGTTGCAACTGGCAACTGAACTCTGGAGGGGCCCCTCAGGAAGCACTACAGGAAATGGCTACTAATGATGAGCCTGAACTTTTGAACCTGGTAAGTAGTTTCAGTTTTGCTAAGATCGTATTTCTGCAATTTAGCACTTATTCGCGGGGCGCGAAGTTGTACTGGGAAGCCGCGAACTCACGCGAACAGTGCGAGCAGTGCGAGCAAAATCCGCTGCTCGCGGATTTGCGGATTTTGCGGGAGATTCGCGAATCTCGCGGATTGCGAATTTCCCGAAAATCCGCAAAATCCGCGAGCGAAACGGATTTTCCGCCCATGCTTAATTCAGACATCAGCACCATCAACATCTGGTTTGGTTGCACCCCCAGCTAGTCTTGGTTCAGGATCTGCAAGTTATTCCACTTCTGGAGATTCCCTCGGATCTGACCCCAGTGACAACCACTGCTCCAAAATCTGGACCCACCACTGCACAGGCCCTTGCAACGAAGACAGGTGGAGCTGCAGTAGCGCCGCCTGAACTGGCTTGTGCGCAAGTTGGACGTACAGCAACAGGGCATGTAGCAGCTCCCCCAGAGATCGACGGTGTGCTCCTGATGGTCAAAATTGGCAATATTGAGGCCAAAATGGACAATTTTGAAAAGGCCCAAAAGGAACTGACTTTGAAGGTTGCGGGCATGCAACTGCAGCTGGCCACCCTGTTGTCCATGGTTGCCGACATGAAGGCCACCATTCACAAATGGACGAGCAGGAATGAACACAGAGTGAACAACGCCATCACTACTGTGGTCATTGTCCATGACATGGAATTTCACATGTCAAGTTACAGACCTTGTTATTGTTTACATTTTTAATAGTTAGATAGTTTTTAGGATGTTTGTAATACTTAGGAATAGTGGGCCCGATTCACAGAATGAACTTACTACTTTTGGCATTCACAGAATGCACTTACTACTTTTGGTATTCACAGAATGAACTTACTCATTTCGGTATTCACAGAAGTTAGGACTACTAACTTTAGGACTCTTAAATGCCTTCTGTGAATACCGAAAGTCTTAAAATTAGGATTTTTCTCAATTTAGTAGTAGTAAAGTTAGGACTACTAACTTTAGGACGCCTAAATGCCTTCTGTGAATACCGAAAGTCTTAAAATTACGATTTTTCTCAATTTAGTAGTAGTAAAGTTAGGACTCCTAACTTTAGGACTCCTAAATGCCTTCTGTGAATACCGAAAGTCTTAAAATTAGGATTTTTCTCAATTTAGTAGTAGTAAAGTTAATTATCCCAACTTTACTACTACTAAATTGAGAAAAATTGTAATTTTAAGACTTTCGGTATTCACAGAAGGCATTTAGGCATCCTAAAGTTAGTAGTCCTAACTTTACTACTACTAAATTGAGAAAAATCCTAATTTTAAGACTTTCGGTATTCACAGAAGGCATTTCAGAGTCCTAAAGTTAGTAGTCCTAACTTCTGTGAATACCGAAATGAGTAAGTTCATTCTGTGAATACCAAAAGTAGTAAGTGCATTCTGTGAATACCAAAAGTAGTAAGTGCATTCTGTGAATGCCAAAAGTAGTACGTTCATTCTGTGAATCGGGCCCGTAGTTAGGATAAGTGTTAAGTTATTAGGAGTGGGTGGGGGGTTGATGTATAGTGTATGTTAAATGTATTTTAAGATGTATAACAAAAAAAAAATATATATATCATTGTTTAGTTAGGTAGGTTAATTAGTTTGTGTTTAGATTAAGTGTATGTATGCCTGATGTGTGATTGTTGAATAGGGGGTGGGGGGTCATATGTGTGTTGTGTAGTATGTTTGAGGTAGGTATAGGAACAGTTAGACAAGATAAGTATAGATGTTAGTGCCTTAGATTAGCTTAGTGTAGGATTTTAATACAAATTTTAATAAGTGTAGTGTAGTTTAGCATAGCTTTTTAATTGTGTGAACAATTTTTGTAAATAAAATATGTTTTTCAATTACAATAAGTTGGACTTGTAGGCATATGAAGTTGTGAAATCAGCTCAGGGTGAGCCTTACCCTTGCTGGCCAAGGAATGTCAACAATGATCTCATATCTGAGATTACAGTTACATGTTAGCTATTGTAAGCCAAATGTTCATTACACTATCACTAATTCATACAGGCCAATACTCACCCTTGAGGGACTTTAGGTATTGCGTCTCAGGTGAGCCCATGTGATCAACAATCATGTGTAAAGATTGTGGGACCACTTTCATGACGTTTTTCCGTAGTGAAGCACAGCAGGCCTTCCTGTTGCGCTACCCTTTTGCAGGATGAAGGGCAGGACCATGCCGTATCTGCAAGATACTGCGCAGTCCTGTTGTTCTCACCAGCACTGTTGCACAATGTCCTGTTCATCGCTAACGCAGTCACCTTTGCACAATGGGGCAAGTGTGTCTGCCTTGCGGGGAACATCAGACTTGTACAGGAACGGACACCTCTCAGTTAATCAATCATCACAACGGCCTCTTCCTCTTACTATATGTACTGCATTGTGAGAAAAAGGGGAGACAAGGAGAATTCATCATATTTGTCAACATTGAGCCTTCCTCACGCCTGCCCTGGGTCTGTGTAACAACTGGACAGTGCCTCACATTTCATGTTCCTATTACATCTGGGGCAGTGTCAAAAGCCAATGGATGTTGCTGGGAAGGCACCCAGCAACACCCATTGCACGTGCCTGTAACGCAGATCAATGCGTTCAAGGGTCAGATTTGTTGCATGCAGCATTATCCCATGACTATGTGCCTTGGTGATGGATGATGACTATTAGGCAGGGTTAGGCGTCACACAACGTCACAACAAGTGAGGGTCAGATGGCACAAGGGCCGTCATTAATTGGACCACCTGGTATTGAGACTGTAGCTCAATGTTTGCAGTGTTGTCCCAATGCTGAGGGCCAGTATGACCCACATCTTTCCTGCAAGTGGAAAAGAAAGCTGGTTCACAGGCTGGCTATGTAGATGCAGGGAAATGTGACCATGGCTAGGTCTGTATTGTAGAGGTATGTCTTGTGGGCCTAGAAGCAGATTCATTGGTAGAGGTTTGCTGGCTCAGGGTTGTGGATGACTGTGTAGGCGTGTGTGAGCTCCTTGAGTGTCAGTATATCTGTATGGGTGTGGCTGCAGTAGAGCTCCTGTATGTGCTGGCGGAAGTGGTATTATCATGGGAGCACAGGGAACGTCTACCTACGGTTGTCTGGACATTCATCATGTTTGTCCTTACGGTATTTTTGATACTGATATTGAGGGCTTTCACATTGAACAGGCTGATGATGATGGATGTGTGGCAGATCTAATCAATGCATTAGTTGGCAATAATTTTGATGCTCTTGCAGAGTTTGCAGAGGGTGAAGAAGTATGGTGAGGATACTGCTATTATCCGTAATGACAGGGTGAGGGATGTGTTCTGTACAATGTATAGTTTGTGTGGCACATATGAGTGCTGAACAGTTTATCCAGCCCAGGGGACCCCCAGGTATAGTTCCATGTGGTAGTGGTTGTTGTGAGGATGATGACCTGTTTTGACAACAAATGGAGATTCGTCCAGCTGAGGCACATACTTGTTGGCACATCTTGCATCCATTGTGGTTAGTTGTGTCCTGTGATGTTGGGTACCTTGGTGAGGGAGAGGCAGAGCTGGGTGTATTAGGCGTAGGGTACTATGCAGAGTCCATGTTCACTGATGTTCTCAGCAAGTGGGGCCATGTAGCCATAGTAGACAAAGGTACTGAGGGACAGTCCCTGAGGAACTCAGCATCAGTACTCTGTGTGTTGTGCTGTGAAATGTATTAGGCTGAAACATCTGCTCCGGTCTGCAAGGGAGGAGACAATCCAGTGTAGTGCATTACCTTGCCTCATGCCATAGTGGAGTCTGGCTGCTAGTGTGTTGTGGAACATTGTTTCTTGAAATGATGCGATGTATAGTGTATATGGAGTGGCATTGTGACCGACTTTGAGGATTGTGTGGATGTTGCTGTGGTGTGTAGGAGGGACCTCTTGATGCTGTTGTTTGTCATGGAGCAGGATTGGGGATGTTGTATGTTCCTATGAACATCACTGGGTGCATGATGATCCTCTGGTGAATGACTTTGACTGCCAATGTGTGTGGAAAGATGTGCCTGTGGGTCTTGACGTCTGTTTGGTCAGCAGGGGTGTAACTGCTAATGTCATATAGTTCTCACCATTTGCAATTACTGTGGAGGTGCATGTTCCAATGGTGGAGGCCATGTACTGTCACTGTTCGTGTGCAATGGGGGATGCAGCCCTGTGGAAGATGTGCTGTGGGCAGGGGTGTGTGGGTGCTCCTTAAAGTATGTCCATCACGGTGTTTGTGGTGTGAAACATGTAGACATGTGGCCACCAGAGGATGGTGTGTAGTGTAGCTTACTTGGGCTAAGGTGTTGTGTGGTATGCCTTGCTTATGTTCATCTAAGTTGACATTCACTTTGCTGATCTAGTGGTAGGAGACTGCACCAAGTGTCTAGAAAATTCCCGTGAAGTGAGTGAGGGCTGAGCTTGGTCATATTGTTTAATTTGGTATGGAGTTGATGCTTGCCATGGATTGGCATGATGTGTAGAGGATTGTGCCCTTGATGATTTTGCATTTGTGTGGATCAGATGAGTTTGACATTTTGCTGTGATGTTATCCCTGTAGGCGGAGTGTAATTCCTGTGGTTTGGTTGACCCTCAAAGCTAAATCCAGCAGCCTGCACTTGAGCATTGTTTGTTGTATGTCCGTGGATACACAGGTAACATTGGTGGTGTGTTCTATGTTGTGCTTCAAGGAAGTGTGCAGGCATGTATGTGCATATGTAGTACAACATCTGTTATTCGTAATGATCTGAGTTAGTGTGGCACATGGTGGATGGAGGGGTGTTTATCAGTGCTGAGGCAAGGGGCTCTATGTTGATCTTGCACCAGTGTCTGCACAGGACTGTGCCCTTGACATGTGTATGGTGTGTTTTCTGAATGATGAGAGGATGCCTTGGGGCTTGGATCAGAGAGGATGTGAGGGATGGCCAAGGAAAATGTAGTTACCTTGGAAGACAATGTGTGCCCGGGTGTGTCCCACCTTGTGAGTTGTGTTGATGACAACCTGGGTATATCTGATGTCGGGGATGTTGTCTAGGAGTAGGGTGAGGTTGAATTGGCAGAGTTTGTCAATGAGTCATACTGGTGTCTGAGCTGTACATAGTCCACGTATTGTAGGCTGTTGTGCGGTCTGTGATTTGCATTGTAGTTGGCAAATGTTGTGGCACATCAAGGATGTCTGTGTGCAAGGGTACAACATGGAGTTGTCCTGTAGTTGAATTTGATACAGGAGTGGACATGTTCAGGACTGTAATTGCATATGTAACAAGGACCCCCTGAAAAATTGAATTTCTTAATTCCTAGGTCAGGGAAAACAACATATATGAAAAATAACAACCTAGGCAATTAAACACAGTGAATTACTTTAAGGTCAAAAAGATATATAGCAATGGACTACAGCTGCTTAAAAAACATAGTTTTATTAATTACTTAACATAGGTAAAAAAGGTTCATTATATGACATTAAAATAACAATTTAAAAAAATCTCATAGTACAGTTAACAATCAAATTTTAACATTTAACAGACATAGAAATTTATATTAGCTAGGTGGCATGAAGATTCAATCTCTACGCGCGTTTCGGCGGCCAGCGCCTTCTTCCTGGAGCAGCCACACAATATCTATAGGTGGAGATATATACAGAACATACAATTATATCGTTTCTTACTTATATAAAACCTGTAAAACATGTATCCAACTGTTGTATATTTAAAAAAAGAGAAGAGACAATATTTTGGTAGCAGCTGTAGTTTTTTTAAAAAAACAACATTGTGAAATACATCTGTCTTGTCATTTCCTTATGCAAACTGGATTTATGTAATCCAATGGGAGGGGAGTTTATAGAAATTGATGATGAAATAGGTGCCAATAAAGGGCATTTGTCTATTGATCTTGTAGTGCAGTTCCAGTTATCAATAGGGCCGTGATTTGCAGTATGCACTGTAGTTTCAGTGAGAGATCAGGGGACCTAATAGATGAGGTAATAGTGCCTTGATATTTCAATCTGACTTAACAAGAAATATATCAAGTTTGTCCTAGCATAGAACTTATACTTACTAAATCGAAGTATCGGCAGGGGATAGTTGGTTAAGATTAAATGTTCAATTTCTCTTTTATCGGTGTCGATTATGATATAGCTAAGAATAAAAAATATAGTAGAGAAAGTCACATAGATGTTTGCTAGAGTACAGGGATAGTTGCCCTTTTCTGTAGTTTTTTACCTGATTATATAGATGTGTAAAGGATCTAAGCCCGCCAGCCGGAACCCTTTTGTGAAGATGAGTGTCTGATAGGGATCGGTCCTTGAAGATCTAGGTTCGAGTCTATGTTGTGGCGGGTAGAAGAGAAATAAAGGGATGTATGTTACCCATTTGTTTATATTTTTATTCTGATAACTCATAAGGAGCATGGGGAATTACTGATGTACAGGAAAAGATACTCCAATCTCCAGGAAGGCGATGTTATTCTTACCTATTGCACTCTAGTTATTTCTTTTTAGGATGTTAGGTTGGACTTGCTATATTCTATATTCTTCTTTGATTCAGTCCTGAACCTTAAGAAGAAAAGGGCACATCAAAAGTGCATTCTAAGTACTGCTATTTGTTATTCAAAATACGTTTTGCCTTTTCTAATATCATCAAGGGTCTTACCTAAAAACGATGGATATTTTTCATTATACTTTCCAAAGTGTAGGAAGTTTCTTGATCCTCTAGGATGTTGAGTTCAAGAGATTAAAAGATCTCCCTGCCTAAAATAGGTAGGACAGTATGATTAGTTAGAGTTTAGTTTACTATTCCCAGATCCTGCTAATAAGTATCTCAGGGTTTGCAAACGGAGTCTTACCTAATATTAGTTAGCAGGGCTCTCTATGTCCGGTGGCGGGCGGTACGTCTTGTCGGTTGAAGATCGCGGCAACAAATGATAGTTAAGTACCTGCTCAAAGACGTATATATACGTATTTACGCAGTTACGTGACTATCGAAGATTACTTTCACCTGTTTGTAATTAGCTTCCTTCTCTCTCCTTGCCGCGGAATTAGCGGAGTTGTCAAACTTAGAGAAGGCAGAGTTATACGAGCGCGCATCCAATTGGCTGATTATTCATTGCGCTCAGACAATAGGTCGCTTGGAAGTAAACAAACGGCAGCATTGGTGGAGGTTACACCCAATGTGAGCGTGTTTTCCTCTTGTCTTTGTAAACAGAGATTCCAAACAAACAACAATGGCGATTTGGATCTTAAATGATTTTAGTATATGTACTGTTGAAAACGAGACAATTAGGTGATTGAAATATGTTTATTTTTGGCGCCAAGTTCATTAAAAAATAAAAAATGAATGAAGCGGAGTTTTCTTTCTAGACGCTATTGCTATATTCGATATAAACATCAGTGACCTACGAAATTTAATATCGTATCATTTTTAAAGTAAATGATAAAAGTTTACAGAATCAAAAACAGCGGAATTTTGTGGGCTCTCACCCAATTGGATGTTTGTACTTTATGCTCATATCAATGGTCATTTCGATGTAAACAAATGATGGCATTGGTGGAGATTACGCCTGATATGAATCTTTTATCCTCTTTTAGATGTGAACAGGGAGTTCTACTAAATGTTTGAAGGGGTGGAATCATGATTGATAATTGTTTATTTAATATATTTACTATTAGGGGGGGGGAAAAAATGAGTGAATATATTACATTTAATTTTTATTTTTGGCGTCAAGAATACTGAATTCAAGGTATGAAAGCGCATAATTTTCTTTTTAAGGGGTGGGGAGATTCTCTGGGGTTTTCTCAATCAGTCCTCTGGTATGCCTGAAGTGAGAAAGGATATAAAAAGGTCTCGGTGCATATCGGACCTTAATATTATGTCATGACGTATATACATAATGTGTCACTGAGGAGGAGCTATTTCATCTTTTAGTTTAGTGCGTTCATTCAAAAAGAGACAAAAGAGGGAATGATTTATTTTAAAGTATTGCGTGTTCCCACGGGATCTCGCTATTCAGGCCCTGTCTGAAAGAATTAAAAACAAATATCCAAAAGACTTCTCTTTTCTTTCGAATGGACATGCCTCCTTTTGAATCTGGGACATGGATTTTTTCTAAAATCCTCCATTTGAAGTCGTCAGTATGATGACCTTTTTCTAGGAAATGTTTGACCATAGGGCATGCAGTTTTTTTAGTTTTTATCGCTGAACGATGTTCGTTCAAGCGTGTCTGAATTGCTCTTGAGGTCTCACCTACGTATCCATGGGGACACGGACATTGAATAAAGTATATGACGTTGCTTGTTTTGCAATTCCACATTTCCTGTGCTTTGGTTTTGTGGCCATTATATTCAAATTCCTCACCTGACAAGATGTTACAGCATGATTTACATGATGAACATGGAAAAGTTCCTTTTAAGGGATGATTAGTCATGATTGAACGCTGACTAAGGGTGTCATTTTTGGTGTTCTTGGCAAATCGGGAGTGGACAATAAACTCTTTTATGTTTTTATTTCTCCTATGAGCGAAAATCGGTTTCATCAGTTTTTGGTCATTTGTGCAGTTACTGTTTAATATATGCCAATTAGAGTTTATGACATGTCTTATTCTTTCATTTATTGTTGAGTGCCTAGTGATACAAACTATTTGGTCGTTGGATTTAGTTGGTTTAGTTTTTAGAAGACAGTCTCTGTCATAATACCGGGCCCGTTTATAGGATTCCCTTATTAGTCGGTGGGGGTAGCCTCTCTCGATGAACTTAGTCCTCATTACCGCTGCTTGTTCATCGAAATCTCTTATATTTGTACAATTACGCCTAACGCGTAGGAACTGTGAGAATGGGATACTATTTTTTTTTTGAGTACGTGGATGGAAGCTTTGATAATGAAGTAAAGTATTTCTTGCTGTGGGCTTTATGTGAAGGTCTACTTCTAAAGTCCCAGCATTGTCTAAAATTTCTATATCTAGAAATTCGACTTTTTTGTTACTGACGTGAGAGGTGAAGTTGAGGTTTGAATTCGCTCCATTTATCCATTCAAGGAATTCTGATAGAGTTTCTCTCCCATCGGTCCAGATAAAGAAGATGTCATCAATGTATCTGGACCAATGGGAGATTGACTCGTAGAAGGGTGCAACTTCGTTATGTACAAATTCCTTTTCAAACGATGCCATAAAGATATTAGCTATGGATGGGGCCACTGAGGCACCCATGCTTACACCCTTTATTTGACGATATAAGTGATTGCCAAATTCGAAGACATTCTCTGTTAGTACAATTTCGAGGCATGCAAGCACGAAGCTTTTCGGACACGGGATTTGGTGTAAATCAATAAACCAACTAGTTGTTTTTAGCGCGTCGGTAAGGGGGATATTGCTATATAGGGACTCCACGTCCATTGTGACCAACAGGTCATTATTTGAGTTAAAGTAAATTCCTTCAATCTTCTGTATTATATGGCCTGTGTCCCGAATGTAAGATTCTATTTTAGGGACAAAAGGGCGTAGGTAATTATCTACATATTTGGAGAGTGGCTCAGTAGCTGTCCCTATTGTAGAGACTATGGGTCTGTATGGGGGGTTATTGGCATCCTTATGGATCTTTGGCAGACCATAAATGCAGGCAATTTTTCCTTGGTTATGATTCAGGTAGTTAAATTCTTTAAGATTGATAAAACCATCTTCTAAGGCAGTTTTAGTTAGGGACATAATTCTTTTTGATAGATTAGTTGTTGAATGAACTTTTAGGGGGACGTAGAAGATAGGATCATTTAGCATTTTAAGCATGTTTACTTCATATTCTGAAGTATCCACAATAACAATTCCTCCACCTTTATCGCATCCTTTGATGGTAAGGTTTTTATTATTGGATAGGGATATTAGGGCCTGATGCTCTTCTTTCTCTAAATTATAAATAGGTTTGGGGATGTATCTGAGGGCTTGATCCAATTTTCTTAGTACTACTAATTCAAAAGTGGCAACTTCAGGTCCCAATTGTTCGAGACCTGGACAGAAAGTTGAAGGAAGGCAAAGTGGTTTGATGGAGGAGCTATCTTCATCTGTGGGTATATTTGAAGCAAAAAATTTTTTTAGGCGGATTTTACGAAAAAAAGAAATGATATCACAGTGAAGTTCAAACAAATTTATAGTGGAGTGTGGGACATATGATAGTCCTTTGGATAGCAGGTTTGTACTATGGTTATCTAGCTCTATCTTGGTTAGGTTAAAGATTGGGATTATATCCCTTGCTTCCAATATTGTCTGCTTCTGGTTTCTCGCACAAATTGCGGTTCTTCCTGTTGGTGGTGGTGTTGAGGTTGGTAGTTGCCTCTCGGCTGACCCTGAAAATGTACTCTCGGGCGTCCCCGTCCCCCTCTGCGGTTCCCTAAAAAAGGCTGTCTACGTGTGCCTCTGTTTGGTGTTTGGTTATAAAGTATTTCAGAGTCATAGTATCCCTCATTGTTTTCGTTTTCAGAATCAGAAGTTTCTGAAAAAGTATTAACTCGTTGGTTCTGTGGTTGATTTTCTCTGGCATCCGTAGTGTAGTGATTCTGTTGGTAGAAGTCAGGTCTTAGATAAGGATATGTATTTTCAATAGTAGCATATCTCTTATCTTTCATCAATTTATCATTTTTCCTTTTTTCTAAATAGCTTGTAAATGATTCTATTTCTTTATTACATTCCTCTATCTTCTTTAAGGCTTCTTCTATGTTGCCTATTTTTTTCAGTTTGGATTCTAATTCTTCTACTTCAGACCTTACTTCTGCAGCTAATTCTTTTGCGGTCTCAACGATGAGCATCATCAGATCCCTGGAGCATCTACTGGCTATTCTGCTCCATTTGTCCAGAAAGGCCTTGTGTTGAACGAATAGGCCAGGGATATTTCTTACTCTGAGGCCCATGGGAATGATACCCAGCCTAAGGTAGGCCAGCATAAATTCCCCGTGTGCCTCAATTCTTTTTAATTTCTTTTTTAGATCTAAGAGTTTTTTAGTGTCATCATTGTGTAGATTAGAGTTTGAAGAGGAGGCACCAAAGGAGGATGGTATACCTACGAGTGTTTCAAATTCCTCGTCTGTGAAACCGAAGGTTTTTTGGAGTGCCATATTGGTATTAATGTGAAATATGATGTAGAGATAAATATAAGTGAATGATTTTCTACAAGGAAATGACAAGAAGGAAGGGAATGATATACTGGATTGATAATTGAGAAAACGGCCCTACACAGACAAGCTGTGGGTAAATAATTGCATATGTAACAAGGACCCCCTGAAAAATTGAATAGTTTGTATCACTAGGCACTCAACAATAAATGAAAGAATAAGACATGTCATAAACTCTAATTGGCATATATTAAACAGTAACTGCACAAATGACCAAAAACTGATGAAACCGATTTTCGCTCATAGGAGAAATAAAAACATAAAAGAGTTTATTGTCCACTCCCGATTTGCCAAGAACACCAAAAATGACACCCTTAGTCAGCGTTCAATCATGACTAATCATCCCTTAAAAGGAACTTTTCCATGTTCATCATGTAAATCATGCTGTAACATCTTGTCAGGTGAGGAATTTGAATATAATGGCCACAAAACCAAAGCACAGGAAATGTGGAATTGCAAAACAAGCAACGTCATATACTTTATTCAATGTCCGTGTCCCCATGGATACGTAGGTGAGACCTCAAGAGCAATTCAGACACGCTTGAACGAACATCGTTCAGCGATAAAAACTAAAAAAACTGCATGCCCTATGGTCAAACATTTCCTAGAAAAAGGTCATCATACTGACGACTTCAAATGGAGGATTTTAGAAAAAATCCATGTCCCAGATTCAAAAGGAGGCATGTCCATTCGAAAGAAAAGAGAAGTCTTTTGGATATTTGTTTTTAATTCTTTCAGACAGGGCCTGAATAGCGAGATCCCGTGGGAACACGCAATACTTTAAAATAAATCATTCCCTCTTTTGTCTCTTTTTGAATGAACGCACTAAACTAAAAGATGAAATAGCTCCTCCTCAGTGACACATTATGTATATACGTCATGACATAATATTAAGGTCCGATATGCACCGAGACCTTTTTATATCCTTTCTCACTTCAGGCATACCAGAGGACTGATTGAGAAAACCCCAGAGAATCTCCCCACCCCTTAAAAAGAAAATTATGCGCTTTCATACCTTGAATTCAGTATTCTTGACGCCAAAAATAAAAATTAAATGTAATATATTCACTCATTTTTTTCCCCCCCTAATAGTAAATATATTAAATAAACAATTATCAATCATGATTCCACCCCTTCAAACATTTAGTAGAACTCCCTGTTCACATCTAAAAGAGGATAAAAGATTCATATCAGGCGTAATCTCCACCAATGCCATCATTTGTTTACATCGAAATGACCATTGATATGAGCATAAAGTACAAACATCCAATTGGGTGAGAGCCCACAAAATTCCGCTGTTTTTGATTCTGTAAACTTTTATCATTTACTTTAAAAATGATACGATATTAAATTTCGTAGGTCACTGATGTTTATATCGAATATAGCAATAGCGTCTAGAAAGAAAACTCCGCTTCATTCATTTTTTATTTTTTAATGAACTTGGCGCCAAAAATAAACATATTTCAATCACCTAATTGTCTCGTTTTCAACAGTACATATACTAAAATCATTTAAGATCCAAATCGCCATTGTTGTTTGTTTGGAATCTCTGTTTACAAAGACAAGAGGAAAACACGCTCACATTGGGTGTAACCTCCACCAATGCTGCCGTTTGTTTACTTCCAAGCGACCTATTGTCTGAGCGCAATGAATAATCAGCCAATTGGATGCGCGCTCGTATAACTCTGCCTTCTCTAAGTTTGACAACTCCGCTAATTCCGCGGCAAGGAGAGAGAAGGAAGCTAATTACAAACAGGTGAAAGTAATCTTCGATAGTCACGTAACTGCGTAAATACGTATATATACGTCTTTGAGCAGGTACTTAACTATCATTTGTTGCCGCGATCTTCAACCGACAAGACGTACCGCCCGCCACCGGACATAGAGAGCCCTGCTAACTAATATTAGGTAAGACTCCGTTTGCAAACCCTGAGATACTTATTAGCAGGATCTGGGAATAGTAAACTAAACTCTAACTAATCATACTGTCCTACCTATTTTAGGCAGGGAGATCTTTTAATCTCTTGAACTCAACATCCTAGAGGATCAAGAAACTTCCTACACTTTGGAAAGTATAATGAAAAATATCCATCGTTTTTAGGTAAGACCCTTGATGATATTAGAAAAGGCAAAACGTATTTTGAATAACAAATAGCAGTACTTAGAATGCACTTTTGATGTGCCCTTTTCTTCTTAAGGTTCAGGACTGAATCAAAGAAGAATATAGAATATAGCAAGTCCAACCTAACATCCTAAAAAGAAATAACTAGAGTGCAATAGGTAAGAATAACATCGCCTTCCTGGAGATTGGAGTATCTTTTCCTGTACATCAGTAATTCCCCATGCTCCTTATGAGTTATCAGAATAAAAATATAAACAAATGGGTAACATACATCCCTTTATTTCTCTTCTACCCGCCACAACATAGACTCGAACCTAGATCTTCAAGGACCGATCCCTATCAGACACTCATCTTCACAAAAGGGTTCCGGCTGGCGGGCTTAGATCCTTTACACATCTATATAATCAGGTAAAAAACTACAGAAAAGGGCAACTATCCCTGTACTCTAGCAAACATCTATGTGACTTTCTCTACTATATTTTTTATTCTTAGCTATATCATAATCGACACCGATAAAAGAGAAATTGAACATTTAATCTTAACCAACTATCCCCTGCCGATACTTCGATTTAGTAAGTATAAGTTCTATGCTAGGACAAACTTGATATATTTCTTGTTAAGTCAGATTGAAATATCAAGGCACTATTACCTCATCTATTAGGTCCCCTGATCTCTCACTGAAACTACAGTGCATACTGCAAATCACGGCCCTATTGATAACTGGAACTGCACTACAAGATCAATAGACAAATGCCCTTTATTGGCACCTATTTCATCATCAATTTCTATAAACTCCCCTCCCATTGGATTACATAAATCCAGTTTGCATAAGGAAATGACAAGACAGATGTATTTCACAATGTTGTTTTTTTAAAAAAACTACAGCTGCTACCAAAATATTGTCTCTTCTCTTTTTTTAAATATACAACAGTTGGATACATGTTTTACAGGTTTTATATAAGTAAGAAACGATATAATTGTATGTTCTGTATATATCTCCACCTATAGATATTGTGTGGCTGCTCCAGGAAGAAGGCGCTGGCCGCCGAAACGCGCGTAGAGATTGAATCTTCATGCCACCTAGCTAATATAAATTTCTATGTCTGTTAAATGTTAAAATTTGATTGTTAACTGTACTATGAGATTTTTTTAAATTGTTATTTTAATGTCATATAATGAACCTTTTTTACCTATGTTAAGTAATTAATAAAACTATGTTTTTTAAGCAGCTGTAGTCCATTGCTATATATCTTTTTGACCTTAAAGTAATTCACTGTGTTTAATTGCCTAGGTTGTTATTTTTCATACATGTTCAGGACTGTGCAATCACTTGATCATAATGGCATTAGTCTGCTGGAGGCAGTTCCTGAAGATGATGGCAAGGCATCCCTCCATGGTGTTTGTGGCCGTATTTCTGCATGATCTTGTACAAGTTGTGGATTGCGTATGCAATGCCAGTTGCAGATGTGACCCAGGCAACGTAACTAGTGCCAGAGGCTGTAGTTGGCCTCACACATTTATATGCCATATCTGTGCACAGGACATGTGTGTACGAGGATGCAGCTCAGGCACCACTGTGCATTGGCATACAGCTGGCTGTTCATAGCTGTAATTGTCAGCAGACGGGGTAAGGTGCTTCAGCAGTGTCAACATGAGACTGTTGCTTGTTATTTGCACGGTGTCCTGAGCTGACAGTTGTTTATCTCACAAGGTTATATACATGGAGTGCTGCATTTGTAGTGGGGGTGGTTTTAAGTTAACAACCAGGCTAACTTCAGCTGGTCTTGCGCATGTTGTGTATGTTCACTGATCTGCTTGAACTCTGCACAACAATGGTACCTATATACATAATCCACCATTCAGCTGGGGTCGTGTGTAGGGTGAGCAGCTTGTAGCTGGAGCATCGACATGTGTGGGTGCTGGATGGACAGGTAACTGCAGTGGCAAGTAAAAGTCAGTGTGAAAACAGAGAAAATACAAGGGATACACAACAGACAGGCCAAATTAGCCCTATCAGGAACAGCAGACACACACACCAAGGGCACAATACAGTGAACAAGGCACAGACAGACCATGGTGCCACTGGGAAATGGCCTCATTGGCAATCTACATTGTACTAGTGGTACAGATTGTACCACGAGTGTATTGGGGCATTTCAATTGGGGAATGACATTTCTTGTGTGTAGTAGCACAATAATCTGTGTGACAGGCCTGTACATAAGTACTTATTGTGGAAGTATGGTAGCTTACTCATTTTCACATAGCGATTTAGTGGATTTTGTAACAGACTCCAAGCTTGAAATCGGTCACGTTCTCACTTCTCCAAATGAAAGGTGTAACCGTGATCAAGGATCAGTGGTGTGGCGAGGCTGTGCCATTCGCTCAGATTCACATATGTGTTAGGACATCTCAATTCTGACAGGTCATGTAAGTCATCTTGTCATGGCTAATTCCGCAGCAAATTTTGTCCGTCAGTGTGTCAACATTCATCTGGCACACTGAGCCTCATCAATGACAGCCTTGAATCACTTTTGAAAAGTGAAAATCGTTACGCTTCAGTACCACAAGGCATTAAGGCATGAGGGCCACAGTCTTTGCAGCAGCACTGAAGTGTTTGTAGGACTTCATACATGAGACACCCTTTGAGTGTTGAGTGATGTTGTTGCGATCACTGGTGTGATGCATGTCCCTATTCCCATGCTTAAGTTAATAGAATTGTATGCTACTTATCTTACCTTAGGATCTGCCTTTGATGCCAGCCATGTGCTGATGTTTTCCTTTTATACATACGTGTGGTATGTCAGATATTTCATCATCACATACATACACCTTGGACTGACACATTTATGGTAGCGTGCAAGCAGATCTGATTTTACCAGTCACCCCCTCCGTGTACAAACTTGTAGTGTTAGTCATTCAAACTTATGACATAATTCGTTATGTTGCACATTAGCAATGCTGTAGTACACACGTTACTAGTCACTTTATGAACGTTGCCAGTTGGACATTGCATGTTGTGGTTGCAAATTAATGTAAGTGACACAACTTAGCAAGTAGCAAGGTATGACAGGACTCTAATAATCAAGGGACACATACAGTTGGGTTGAGGATGTACATTCACAGTCCATACATCAACATGACATTTGTGACATGCATGAGTGAGTAGTTTTTTATTGTGTGATAAGGGAGTGTTAACATCATACGTTCACCTCATGGAGGGAGGCCACAGAAAATGTATTGTTCATCCATTGCCTAGCAGTAATTTGGTATTCATCATTATTGGGGTACAATGTCAGTAGTATGAGCACCAGACAGTGTATATTTAGCGTCCTGGTACAATATGTGATTCTAACGCATAGTTTTGCGGAGGACTGGACAATCTTCTGAATCTTCTTCATCAGATGTGTGTGTTGTCACAGCTGATGGTGTAATCAGTGGTGCAGTCAACATAGGAGGCATAGACACATCAGGGACTGCAGATGTTGACGGGATTGTACCTGCATCATGTTCCATGCCCATCAGGTAACGCATAAATGCACTGAGCATGACTTGGTGGTTTTCAAGCACAGCTGTAACATCCCGTTGGTAGGCAGCCAAGCTGGTCAGGTATGCATCCTGTTTTGCATTCATTTCTTTAAGGATGTCCTGAATTTCCCTCAGCCTGTTGGCAACTTCAAGGCTGGCACTTGTGTTGGGCATTTGTCTGTGCCTCTGCTGCATGACTTCTGATATGTCATTCATGGCGTTAAACAAAGTACGTGGTGCTGCATCGTTGCTGCTACCAGTTTCCGCACTGCCACTATTGGATGTCAGGCAACGGAGCACTCCCTCTAGGGTGCCTGCCATGCTCTCTATCCCTTTACGCACCTCCTGTGCCAACTGACCCTGTACATCCACAACACGTTGTTCAAAAGAATTTAGCGTGTTCGGCGAGTGGTGAGGCTGAGATGTTGTGGGAGGTGACGTAGGAGTGCTTCCACGTTGGGCAAGCGGAGATCCCACTGTGCTGCTTTGCGTTCTTGTGCGGGGAGAGGGAGTTTGTATTGATTCTAACAGGTCCTGGAGGAGGCCTGTGTCCACACTTGGTACACTTTCACCGCCCTCATCATCGGATTCAAACATAGGTTCCTGCTCATGAGTAGGTGTACCATGCCCTGAAATAAAAAAAGATGTAGGTTTATGATCATGTCTGACATATGGTCTACAGATGCACAATTTTGAGTCATCTACCCTTTTTGACTTGTGTGTCAACATGTCAAAGTTAAAGCTACACATCATCACTCATGTTACCTAAAATGACATGGCATGATTCATTTGATGGATTCAAAATGTTTTTCCAATCACATGGCACATGGCCAGACAGTGCTTGCACACTTGCAACATTCACCTTGAGTGCATGTCCTGATGTCTGTTTTGTTGGTGTATATTGGGGACACATTCCAGCACAGTAGCAAGTCCAAGTGTCATTTTGCACTCTATATGTGTGCAACAGGTATCAGGCCACAATTACTGAGGATTTGGGACATGGATTTCTTACCATCTCACATCATCCCACCTGTCATAGCCGTCACGGCTGTGTTGTTTGTGTGTGACCCATTTCCTGTGTCTTCATGCTAATGACGTTATATTTGGATAATACAGATTGCTCCTGGTATGTTGCTCAACCTACACCCAGCTCCCCCTGTGTGCCCCGGCTGCCGCTGCTGAGTACACACTGGCAGGTGTGCAGAACCACCATATTAGTGTCCTGTTAGTGGCCTCAGAGCAACTATTTTTCACCCTGTTTGCACACCATTTTGGTTTCAGTGCCACTGTTCCACCACCCCATGCACACTTGCTGCTCCCGCCTACCAGCTGCTCCTCCCTCCCACATCCCCATATGTGCCAAACTTTGCTCGACTGTGCTACTTGCGCACCAGAGGCACACCTTAAGCAAGCCAGTCTGCAGCCATCTGCGCCTGGACCATGCCCAGCGCCAGGACCCCTTGTGGCCACTAACGCCACTACACCAGACTCCAGTACTACGCTTGTACCCTCCATGCACTCAATGCTGGCCAATACAACACTTGCTTCCAGGCCACCACAATAACATACACACAGGACTCTTCTCCTGCCGCACATGCAGCTTCACATGCAACTGAGCCACCAAACTCCCATGGAGTGGACCCAGCCACCTCCGATGCATTATCCACAGCACCCACTCCACACGAATACAGCCCATGTGGCTCTGGGATGTGCTTGACACCTCCGCCCCAGATGTGTGATTATTAAACGTGACCTGGTGGAACTACTCCTCTGCGACCAACATCACCATAGACATCCCAGACAGCTACAAGTTCAACCGCAGGGATTGCGCTGACTGATTTGGTGGATGATTCACCATCGAGCACAAGTCCACCCTCAAGGTCGGCACCCATGCAGACAACACCATCAACACCGCCAACCACCTGCACATAAACATCCACACCGACACCCAACACCACCCTCAGAGGACCCTCGTGTACAGCACACCGACCCTGTGCTCAGTTCTGCTGCTCCATCAATGACCTTGCCAGCACCCACGCACTAGCCTCCATGCACTACATCATCCTGTGGGACCTGACCTTACACCTCAAGGACAACAACAACGACAACTCCACCATACTGATCAATGACCTCACCAGACCCGGCTGCAGACAACTCGGGACCGAACCCACGCCACCAGCCACAAGCTGGACCCCGTCTTCTCAACAGGCACCCACGTCACCTCCAACCACACCACTGAACTGCACTCGACCGACGACCGCAGCATCAATTTGACCTTCAATTAATCAACCACACACCACCGCAGACAACTGCTGCCTCACCAATGCTGGGTAAAAGTAAACGTAGACCAGCTGGTCACACCCCTCAGCCAGAGCCCAAACTACAACCCCACCAACCCAGTCGCCAGTGCCCAAAAACTCTGACAGTGTATGTAGGACTGCACAAACACCTTTGCCCCACTCACGTTACCCTCCAACAGCCACGCCTGCAACAGAGCCACCCGGTTCACCGACTACCTCCAGACCTACCAACGCACATGCCGGAAGATGGAGTGAACATGGCTCCACGGACACACACTGCACAACCACACAGTCCACAAGGACGCCACGTGTATACATCACCACCTCAGATTGGCAAAGAGCTCCTCCTTCCGAGCCTGTCTGGATACCAATGCACACGACAGCAATGAGGTCTTCAGCATTGTTATTGAACAGAGAAACCCATGCGCAAAAGTTATCAACATCCCACCCTCACAAGAAGTGTGCGACTCACTGTCTCACAGCGCACGTTTGGTGACATCGATGACAGCTTCAACACCACAACCACCTCAACTATGCCAGACTCCACCTCCTCGGCAAGGACCACCAGCGCCAACCGCAGCACCTCCTGGTACTACGTCAACAAGGACGCAACACACAAGGTCATGAACTTCATACACTCTGGATCACCAGAAGTACCATCACCACACCACTTATTGTACGAAGCAGAGGAAGCGATCATACCACAACTACACAAGTTCATCTACATCTTCTTCAATGCACCAACATTCCATGAAATATGGAAGCACGCCACAAGCAATGCCCTCCTCAAGAGGCACAAGGCACACCCCAAGGCCCTCGAGGACTCACGGCCCATCTCCCAGCTCGCGTTCCGAACGAAGGTCATCTAGGTAATCATCAACATGCAATTGGGCCGCGAGCTGGTAGACCCCAACATGTTTGACCCGTCCCAGTCCGGATTCATACGTACATACAGCAGCAAGACAGTCCACATGTCCGGCACAGACAACATCATGCGCCAACTAGCCAGCACCAAGACAGCAGCCCTCTTCCTCCTGGACCGGTCAACCGCCTTTGACACGGTATGCCATCACACTCTGAAGACACACCTCCGAGAATCATGATTCCAATTGAAGGCCCTAGACTGGACCATGTCCTTACTCTCCGGCAGAACCCAGAGCGTCCAGAGTGTCAGAAACCCATCCATCAAATCGGACGCCATCAACATCATCTGCGGCGTACCCCAGGGGTCATCCCTCAGCCCAACACTGTTCAACATGTACATGTCCCCCTCGCACACGTGGCCCGCCATCACAACCTCTACATCATCTCCTACACCAACAACACCCAGCTCATCCTCTCCATCACCAGGGACCCACACACACCCTGAACAAACCTCCACGAGGGAATGAAGTCCCTCACCAACTGGATGAGGAGCAGCAGTCTGAAACTGTACTTGGACATGACACAGGTCCTCATCCTCGGACCCACACCCTGAGCCTGGGACGACTCCTGGTGGGCAACCACACTGGGAACAGCAACAACACCCACTGACCATGCACGCAACTTACAATACATCCAGTACTCCTCCCTCTCCATGTCTGAGCAGGTCGACGCCATCTCCTCCTCCTGCTACAACTGCCTCCGCATGCTATGCAGGATCTACAAGTGGAACCCCACCCCAGACAAAAATAACTGTGACACAGGCCCTGAGCACCAGCAGACTGGACTACCGCAACGCACTGTACGCAGGATTCCCAGACAAACACCTACAACTACTGCAACGCATCCAATACACCTACGGCTCATTGATTGTCAACGTCCCCCACCGCAGCAACATCATCCCACAAATGTGAGACCTACACTGGTTCCCCATCAGCAAGTGGATCAGCTTCAAGCTCCAGACCCAGACACACAATGCACTCCGGTAGGCCGGACCAGCCTACCTGTACAGCAGACTCAGCTTCTACACCCCCACATGCCAGGTCCGCTCCACCAGCCTCCCCCTCACAACTGTCCACTGCATCCTATGACCAACCTCCAGCAGCAGATCCTTGTCCTACCTCGCCGCCAACACCTTGCACACCCTCCCGGCCCAACTACGGCAGACCCATGACCTACTCGCATTCAGAAGACTCATCAAGACCTGTCTCTTTGAGCGGTAGCGGCAGCCCCTTCCCATCAGAGTGGGAGGTCCAACAGGTGATTTTACATGCTGAAGGAGTTGTTCCAAGGAAACGGACTTCTGTATTCTCTAATTTTGTTTTCATGCAGCTGTGGTTCATGCAGACTGTGACGTAATGCATTCCTCAATGTATTTTAAGTCTTTGGTTGGTGTAGTCTTAGGTGTGAGAGAGTATGAGCTGTCTGTCATCAGCAATGGATACAATGTTGAGGCTGTGTTTGGTTTCAAATGGCGCTGAGGCAGCCCTGTTGATGTTGACAAGGGTCAGACACATAGAGGGTCCCTCTTGCATTCAGCATTGCAATTACTTGATTTTAAAGACGAAGGTTGTCAGTCTGATCCTTGGACCTCTTGCTGGGATGAGTGACCCAGTTAAGCGTTGTTCCTTGGAATCCTGCTTCATGTAGTGTAGCAAATCTGTGTGGTGTTAGTCTGTGTCGGAGCACACTCACGGCTCTTGGTCCCGGAGAGTGCAGATGTCACCTGTGGCTGTGAATAGGGTGATCTTGGTGCTGTTGTTGATGTGATGAGGACAGGGCTGTAGTGATCCCACAGGTGGCTGTATCTCATGTTGGAGGGGGTGCATTGAGCTGTGACTGGTGTCCGGGAGGGTATAGTAGTATGGCTGTTGTGTTGGGAGAGGTTTGCGTGGTGCTGCCTGTGGCATCTCATGTGTACGGCAAAGTTGTTGTAGTGACATTTTTTACTTTAGGGTGAACTTTGTTGGACACTTATCACAGGGCTGTAGTGCCAGGGTGATGTCTGTAGCTTTGCAGCATAGGTTGTTTTATTCATGCAGGACCTTGACGAGTTTGCAGGACTTTCCATTATCTAAAACTATTTTTTTGTGCTAGTCCCTCATTGCGTCCATGTATGTGTTTTACATTTCAGGCGTCTTGGTGTTTATAAAGTTCTTACCAAGGTATCTGCTGGTGACTCTTGCTTCTTAGAGATCAGTGCTCTACCATGCCGTGTCCCTGTAGTGCTGTTTGTTAGGCTTGCAGAGGGTGGAGGTCTGGTATGCGCAGTTGTGTATCCAGGTGTGACTTTCACTTGCAGAAACGCTGGCGTTGGCTGTGTTTGAGACCAGGGTGGTGGTTGAGGTTTGTCAGCAGTGTAGGCATGTGAAATGTATGTGGGTCATGTTTGCAAAGGCCTGTTGTCATTCTCCAATTTTTTCCATGTATGAGTGCATGGAGGCTGGCTGAGCTGCATCAGTGAGTGACTGTATATCAGTTGCTGCTGGAAATGATTGCATTTGGGACACAGATGTGCGCATTCAGACTTGCCATAGGCGTGCCTTCAGCACACCATGTACATGCGTCTGCTGTGCGCTTGCACAGCGGCTGACATTGAGTAGGGTAATTGTGAGGTACAATATTCAGTGATGACGGAACACATGAAGACAGGGGTGGGGGCCTTAGTGGTAGTTCATAGACCATATGTGGAGTATGGGCTCAGATGAGAGCACTAAGATGAGGTGGGTCATGTGCATATTGGCAAGATGACTCAGGTGCGACCCATGATGACCAGAGCAGTAATACCCACTTCCATGTTTGGTATGCAGGCTGCATTTCAGCCTCCATGGCAAACATGGCAAACACTCCAGCATGTGGCTGCATGACTTATCCCATTTCCTATTACCAGTCACACCAGCACTTCACAGCGTTGTGATTGACTCAGAGTAGTGAGCCTGGCTGCCTAATTCCTTTTACGTGACACAAAGGCAGGGTTGCATAGGCTCCAGAGAAATGGGACACAGCTTTGAGGTTAGACTTCCCTCAATGTGTGCCTGATTCACAGAACGAACTTAAGACTCAATCCTAAACCTACTACTATTTTGGTGTTGACAGAATGCACTTACTACTTTTGGCATTCACAGAATGAACTTAGTACTTTTGGTATTCACAGAAGTTAGGATTTTGCCTTAAGTCTGTCTTAAGTCTGTCTTCAGAGAAACTTAAGACAAAATCCTAACTTCTGTGAATACCAAAAGTAGTAAGTTCATTCTGTGAATGCCAAAAGTAGTAAGTGCATTCTGTGAATACCAATATAGTAGTACGTTTTGGATTGAGTCTTAAGTTCATTCTGTGAATCGGCCACTATATGTTTTGCAGCACCCACTCAGACACACATCCCTGCATCCATAAGACATTCATTGTTCTTTCCTGCATTTGTTGACTCACAGCTGCCCCCCCCAATTGCCAATGTTTGCCACTGTGCCCCCATGCAGAGCAGGTGTACCACTCTTGTGCCAAAAGGCACATACATATTACCAAAACATGCCATGTCATCACATTCCATTGAATTAATTGTTAATACTAGGCATGTTGCAACTGTAGAGTAGGTGTTGCATAGCGGAGACTTTAATTACACTGTTCAAAGTTCAGTGAGTACATGGACAAACTATCCTTGTCACCACACACCCAGACCTGAAGCATTAAATTCCTTTATGTACAACCACAACACACACAATTGAGTCAGATTAGTGAGTAATGCACACACCATTTTTCATTGCCAAAACAAATATACACAGCATTTGTTAATATTCTCAACATTTCAACCCCTATTTCTCATGATGTACATCTATACAAATTATAGTTCAGGCATATGTCACCCCATGACACAACCAAATGTTATTATTTGACACATAAATGCACAACATTTTAGATATTTTTCTGATTTGTCACAATGTATTAGTTTTTCATACTGACACACATTACCACATGAAGTACTTACATCACAACATAATTGTGGTCAAAATGAGGTATTTTGAGATGATATTTTGGTACACATGCATTGCATTGTTGACATTGTGCAGCATACATTGTAATGGTCATCGCAAAAGAGTACGGCGACCATAGTCTACGCTGTTTGCATTTGACTTGCTCAGGTCCACACTGTGAACCAAGGTTTATTCCTCTTGGACACTGCAACTATACAATGTCAGCAACCTCCTCACCTTCAACCCTGTACGCCACCTCACCTGCCAGGACGTAACTCTGCTACAGACATCCCCATCACTGTCACTGACAACTTCTGTGTCACCTGCATGTGGCAGCACAACAATCATGGAAGAGGCATTGTTAACCCATACACTGGTACACTCAGAATGAGCAGGCACTCTAATGTGCCATGGTTGACCACGTACTACGACAAGTACATTATCATGACCAGGCCCATGGCCATACTCAGCAGCACACTCATGTGCAGGACACACAGGCCATGTGCTCCATTCTCCAACACCATTGTTGACCTCATTGCACCCCAGTGTGTGACATCCACAGACAGCATCCCTCTCGATGACCTCCAGTTCCACCTCAGCAGGTTAAGTTACCTGACCAACAACACCTCCAGGGTAACTTCACTGACATCAGACACAAGCATCAAGGGACCTCAGCATACCACTGAACAGGACACGGTTAAGTACCTGTACTACGGCTGCAGGTACTTCTGATTCAGGTCTGACTTCATACTCTCCTGGCACTACCATCATTGAATGCTTGACATATGTGACTTGACCAGCAATCACCACCGCCATCCTTGCACCCTCTTGCAGCTGGAGCAAGGGCAGTGCATGACATCTCATCCACTCCTTGTGCAAAGACAGTCCACCAATGCTTAAATACTTGTGACACTACAGCACACAAATAGCACTGTTAGGATCTCTAATGACACCATCATTTCTGAACCCCTCATGAATGTTCTTGCATCCCTACTTTCCCCCTGCCTCATGACAGCCATGTATGTGGGCAGTGCCATTGGCATCGTCTGCCACTATGCATTGGTGGAGTTGCGGCATGGTTGTGCATACACTGACATTATGATTTGTAATGGATCAGTCATTGCTTGAATCATGGAGCAATGTCCAGTGGGTACTGTACATCCATGCTATTGCAAGGAGGGACATGTTGAGAAGTGTTGCCTCACTGTCTTCTTGCAGCAACAATGTTCATGGTTGTGCCATAGGAATGCACACAATATTGTTGTTGTTGCACATTTGTAGAGTGTATCTTTGTCACAGGGCAACCCTGTAACATTGTTTGCAGCGCTGTCCAGTACCAGTCCCATGCATATATGTTGTGCCACGAATTGTCACCTTCCTAAGGGACATGTATGTTGTGGCTTTACATTCCGGGAGCTATTGTGCATTTGCATGAGTTTGCTTGTTTCTCTCATGTCTGTGACAGCCTTGCTAATCTTGCAAGGTGCAGTTAGTCAACTTGTTAGCATTATTTGGATACGTAACGCCTACTTTGCATGTCATTGCCATAGTTTTGTTGGGACATGCAATGCCATTGACATAGAAGTTGCTATCGCTCCTGAGCATTTGCTCTCATCTGTATGCTACAGCTTGCTAATGTGATTAAACATTCTTGGCACTTAAGCTACACAAACATTGCTGCAGAGTCGCTGATGATCCATTTGTATAATTAACTATGGTGCGTATTTGCTGCATGTTTAGCAGCTGGACTGCGCCCCTTGCAATATAGGTGTGCTGCAGTGCATGCATAGGTACAGACCATGAATGGAGGCCTTCAGTGAGATGTAAATGTAAATGTGGGTGTACTTGTAAAGCGCACTGCGACTCCATGGAGTATCCTGGCGCTGAAGACCGCTGGGGAACCCGTCCTGGTTTTCCCTGTGAGATGGTCCCTTTCTGGTTATCTCCAAGGGGAAACCAGGCATCCCCGGCATCTGTGGGGGGCCATTGTAGAGATGAGGCAAGCTTAATGCCCAGAGTTGCCGAGTGTGTTCCATGGTTAGAGTAGGCACCGAGGCGAGAATTATCAAGTCCGTTTTGACCCTGATCCATGACCCTGCCGCGTCGGGAATTGAACCCTGGTCCCGGGCCGTTCTCTGCTTACGGGTCTGCCGCCTTTAACCAGTGAGCCACACCACTCCACAGTGAGCCACACCACTCCGCATGATGGTGCGCATTCCTGCAAACTATTGATGTTGGATGTTCTTTCACTGCAAGAACACCATTGGTACACTTATGTTTTTCCCATGGCCATGACAACATAGATGTGCTGTATTCACTGTATGTCACTACATGTTGTTATTCATGTTATATACGTCATTCATCCAGACGTAGCTGGTCAGTGCTTAAGTCATGCATTCATGTGAGGAGCATCATTCAAGTACAGCAAACCTTGGTGCAGGCCTCTCCCGGTGGCACTGCCTCACCCCTATACCTACCATGATGCAGGTGTGAGGTACTGACACAATTGCCAGATGCTAATGTATTTCCTAAATTTTGATGGATTGCACAGCACCACTACTGATATTTTTGTTTGGATGTGCAGACCCACCATGCATACGTTATACATGATGCTTGTGTAATGTGGCACAGGGCTTCGCATGCTGAGTAACATTCCTGAGTACTTTCCCTTACATATGCAGATGATGTGGCTGAAACCATCATGCACAAAGTAGTACAATGACAGATTTTGGGCCCGCATGGGGTGACTATCAGTAGGGTCTCTTTATTGGTGTCACCTGTCCTTCACAACGACATAGGTGCACAATGCTTGGCATGCGCTGACCCAGGCAAACTTGCACCATGTTGCAGGGGGTCCAGCGGTGCAGGAGATCAGTGTTTGTGAGCATGGAAGGGACACATTCCTTCATGATGCAGTCATCAAAAGATTTTTCCGCTTTCTATGTGTCCACTTGAATGCAACAGCTATATGTTGGGTATATCAGAGAGGGAACAGTTCGTATTTAATCAGGTTGTGCATGCCTTACACAGACCCTGAGGATGCATATATTTGTGGCGCAGCGTAATAGTTACAGTTTGACTTTGCTATTGGACACTGTCAATTGGACATGGATGTTTCTGGGTACACCCCCAGCAACAGCCCTGGAATTGCACTTTCTCACACTTTAATGTGGGAATGATGCAATGACATGATATGTTGTACTATATTACATGGCTGTCTGTTGCCTATTATTGTGGGTGTGGCACATTGTGCCACCATTACATGATCAAAATAACATCCTGCCAGCACAGTGGTGGCAGTCCAGGTTATACAAGTGTTAAACTCGGTCTGCTGCAGGATGTTGTGTGATTGGTATTTCATGAGGGTAGTTGTATATTTGCACCTGCGTGTGGCACTTGTCAGGTGTAGCAGTGGGCTGGGACTTCACTTTGGAAATATGTTATTACTTTGACAGGGGTAGGTGTTTACCAAATGTGACATGTGCATGTCCCTGGTACAATACTTTTTGAAGACCCTTCACAGTTCATGACATTGCATGACTTCTCTTTCCACAACACGTCAGTAATTGAGCCAGCCACCTTAGTTTATGCACTGCACAACATTACCTTCTTTTCACATTTCACCTTGTAGGGACTTACCCTGTGTGTCTTGCGGTTCCTCATGCTCTGCACTGTCCTGTCCTGGAATTCCAACCACCAACTCGTCTGGGATGACCGCCGCAACCCGCTCCTCAAGGTTATCCAGCTCTTCCTGTTGTGATGGGCTGCCTCCTCCTGTCACCGTTGCTTCTTTGCGTTTTTTTGCCATTTTTTCTTTTGTCCTGCGCTTTATGTCATTCCAGCGTTTCTTAAGGTCAATGACTGGCCTCTTAGATTGGGCCACACAGTTGACCTCCGTCAATATGGACTGCCAAATGGCCTCTTTTTTTGATAATGGCAACTTAGAACTTGCAAAAAGCTGGTGCTGGTGGTCTGTCACCTCATTTATGAGTATGTTGTCCTCCTCAGCACTGAAATGTATCTTCCTTTTCCTCTTTCCATGTGTTCCTCCCTGTGTTTCAGGCTGGGCATCCTGGCTGCCATGTGGAAGGTTCCCTTGACTGCTGCTGTGTCCTTCAGGCTCCATGGTAGCAATTTTTTTCCATTTGCGGGAGAATTAGGAGATGGATGCGTGTATTTTTGGTGTTTTCCGGATTCTGACGCAACGTGAAAGTGGCGCAGTGACGCGTACACTTGCGTCAGTACCGCGATAGTGACTTACGGCACTTTTCCAGCACTTGCGTGACTTTCCGGTGCGTCAGGACGGCAGCGCCTGCGTCACTTTTTCCCGGCATCACTTGCGACATGATGCGCCATTGCATTAATCTGACGCATCCGCGTCGCAAAATTCTGACGCAGCGCGTCGTACGGAATTGTGACGCATCCCTGCGCCTGCGCAAGGATGCGTCACTTTTCATAAATGAGGGCCATGGATCTTACTGGGTCACTAACATCTGGGAGAGAACACTGCTGACATGATTTCGGCTTGGCAGCATAAGGTTGTTTTTATCTTTCGATCCAATATGACTCTTCCACAGCTTCAAATTGTACTTGTGATGAATTTTCAATTCAGACTTTGATAGATTTTGAATTTTTGTCTGTGGACACTACAAGTAGTTCACCAAATGATATTTAATTCAACTTTTGAAATTTCAAGGTTTTTATCAATGTAGACCAGCGTTTTATTTCTTGCAGCCCCTCCAAAATGTATTTGTCTGCAGAGCTAGAGGCAGTTTTTGTTATCTGCTGTTCACTACTGCAACCATATCAACCTATTGTTGGACTTGGCATCCTTGGTGTGGTTTCACCTAACATTTTGCCTTCAGACCTCCAATGTTTTGTTCTTACTTCATTTTAGCTAGCCTTAGTATTCTGCTCATTTACTACTGCTGACCAGTGCTAAAGTGATTCAGCTCTCTCCCTAAAACATGGTGACATTGGTGTATCTACAAATGGCATATTTAAATCCCCTAGTACAGTGTACTACATGCACTCAGGGCCTGTAAAATAAATGCTACTAGTGGGCCTGCAGCACTTATTGTGCCACCCACTTAAGTGGCCCATTAAAGATATCTCAAGCCCGCCATTTCAGAGCCTATTTGTACAGTTTTAAACTGCCATGTCGACCTAGCAAGTTAAACCTCTTGCCAGGCCCAAACCTCCTTTTTTAAAACATATAAGTCACCCCTAGGGTAGGCCCTAGACAGCACAAGGGCATGATGCAGTGTGTTTAAAAAGTTGTACTTGTACTTTTAAGTTTCACTTTCCTGGCAGTGAAAAACTCTCATATTTATTTTTCACTACTGCAAGGTGTATTACTACTGCAATGGACACACTAGTTCGCATTTGTCAAAAGCCATCCGAGTCCCTACTCCCTTCACTCTTTGCCCAGATTTACAAAGGTGTTTTTAATGCAATACAGCATCCAAATGTAGTGTGCTGCGTTGTGTGAAAGGCAGAGAGCAGGAAAGCACTATCTCTACAAAGATATGGCACTACCTTGCTCTCTCCCTTGCACTGGCACATGATCATGCAGGAGAGTTCCACGCACACGCCTTTGCACCATGGTGTGCATAGGGTTTGTACAGGCAGAGTGACATTCCAGTACAAAATATCATGCTTAAACTAACTTTAAAATTTTTCACACTTCACAGTATTCTGTACAGTGCAGCACACATGCAAAGTGGGAAAAGTTAGACGGAATAAAAGCATTTCTCCTTTTAACACTTTGCAAAGTGGAATTATTTTTTGGCGTAAAACCCTGTTTACTATTGTTAGTAGATATGGTTTTGCGTAAAAAAGACATGGGTGGTTGCATAAGAAAGACCATGTACCAGCAATGGAATGCCCCCCTTGACGTAGAGTAACGCAAAGCAGAGATTTGCGCTGCTTTACATTACTTATAGGCAGTTTTCCAGCGCAAATGTAAATTTGGAAATAATTTACATTTTTGCACTGGTTTGCATCACTTTTCTGATGCAAACACAGTGCAAAATGTTTGTAAATCTGGTCCCAAGTGGGGTGTTTGAGTCTCACTGGAACACAGATTTGACCGCACCACAGGGCAGATTAACAAGCCCCTTGCGACATCTTTATAACACTGTTGCGTCACTTCTGTGACGCAGTGTCATCGTAAACAATGCACCACAATGCCACAGATTTCCAACGTGAGGCATCTGGTGAGATGCGTCACGTTGTATAGCCCTGCGCTACATTATACCTGGGTCAGGTATAATGTATCTAGGGTGGGCATTCCGTTGCAAGGAAGCCCCGTAAAAGTGAAGCAGTGATTCACTTTTACGTCCCCGATGCGACAAAAGCGTACGCCTGCTTGTAGCAGGCGTAAGGGGTGACGCAGCATGTTAGGTATAGGCCGCCTTTGAGTATTGCTGGAGTTGTGTCGCGCTTGCAAAATAACTCCAGCAATGCGCCGCCCTCACGACAAAAGATGCGACACGCATCTGACTATCCTTGCGCCATGGTGCGCCGCATTCTAAAAGCGACATCCGTGGTGGAGTAAGGGTAGTTTTACATGTTTGCATCTTTACTGGCGCATCCCTGCTAATATACAGAGATGCGCCAGTCCTTGTAAATCTGCCCCCACATTCTAAGTCACAGTCTGAAGGCTGCCGATGCTGACAATGATGTTTCTCTTTTTTTCCTTTTCACGACGATTAAGCCATAACTGCAGAAAGCTCTCTCTGCATAATAGGCAGGGTCAGCCTTCGCCATTTTTAGTGTGTTTTATCTATTCAGTGGTGCACAGTAAAAGGCAATTTGGCGTCACATGTATTATCAACATTATGGGTGCATCGCCATCTCACAGAAAAGGTCTTGTGAGTGTCAAATTTATAGAAGTCTCTCAGTGAACGGTGTGGGTGCTTCAATTTTACAGACGTCACCAACCTAAGGAGAGCATGTTGAATTATTGCTTCTGCTCGCTGTGCCGCCAAAACAACAGACACATATTTCTCTGGTCGAAATTGAAAGCTTCAGACTAGCAGGTTGATTTGTGGTGTCTGCCTACATTTAATAGGACTTGGCCGTCTTGCTTGAAGAACGTATTTTATTGCACTGTATCACTCCACATACCTTCATTTATGTGAAACTTCGTAGGGAATGAATTACTGTAGAAGGTTTGTCCCATTAAGTTGTATACCCGACCACTTAAATGATTGACTATTTCCTCTCTACAAAACTGCTCTAACCAAGTACATTTTAAAGGAAGGACTATGGGCTGAAATGAAACTTTTTTAATGGAAGAAGTCCACTTTTTGCCAAACATGCAGAAGTCCTTGCTGACAGATGATTAACCTCTTACAGGCCCTTCGGATGGACGCTCCTGAGATAGTGAGGTGCAGGCCTGAGGTACACAGGTAGTTCCTGCTAGGGTGGTACGTTGAAATACCGACTTTTTTTACATTGACTTATACATATATCGATTACAGAATAACAACATTCGTTTTTCAAGGTAAGTACTTATAAGTACAGATTTACTGCTCTTAACACCATGTCTATATATGCTTAGATTGGGAACGTAGTGGTAGCTGATGTTCCGGTTTCGACATTTTTGCGGCCCAACGTAGAAGACTCGATAATGTGGTATCTCACAGTTTGGCAGGCGGTGTGCATGTTGCAGAAGAGAAGAAGGTGCCCTCTTCCATCTTGGAGAAGTTGTACTAGGTCCCAGTTAATGGTGACTTGGTTACCGCTACCTACCTACACTAGAGTTAGACTGAGGTACTGATTGCAGAAGCTCTGTCAAGTGGTGGGACAGGGAGATAAGGGGGATATAAACGCACTTTCAATGGTGTATCTGACAGTTGAGATGCTGCAGGCAGGCCTAGCTTTGGGTATAGTTATGATAATGGTCACGGTTTCCAGATTGTCTAGTAGTGAAGGGTATTAGTAAAATTTGCAGTGCCTTGAACTGCATGGCAAAACGCACAACATGTGTGTGCATTTGATGTATCACATTTTATACATTTATATATTTTTGGACTTTAAGTAAGCTCAGACGTGCCACACATCAGAAACTCAAGTGCATCATGCACCCAATCATAATATGTTTATGATGGGCAGAGATTGATAAGGAGTGCTACTCATGAGCCTCAGCGTGGCCAAATTTCTGACCTTATTTACAAGAAATGACGCATCGCTGCCCCAACGTAGCTCTGCCCCAAAAAGTAATGCACCGCCGTGCGACAATGCAAAAAAACATGGTTGCATCATATTTGCAATCTGGAAAACCGCTGCACAAAGCGGCATCCTGCGTCAGAAAACATGACATATGTGCTGCGAAACAGCGGCAAGTCAACGTGACGCAACCCGATGCAACTGCCCAAAAGGTGACGGAAGGCAAAATTGTATCAAGTAAAACAAGTACGAATACCCCGCGACAGTCTCCACTGCGTCAAGCAGCAAAAGATATCCTAAAAACTACGAATCACACCAAAAAACCATCTGGGGGACCATAGGGAGTCTGCAAGGGACACACTGCAGTAGTCAGGATGTGGTAAATAAAATTATTTACACTACCGGAATTTCTATAGATATCAAAAGAAGGGTAATACATAAAATGAGGAGCAGAGTCCGTGGTCTTCGAGTTAAAGGGCTTTATTCCAGAACTCGAGTTAAGGGAGAGCTCCTTCACCAAGCGGGTTCAGGAGTAGTCTGCTTTACTTGAAACATGACAGCACTTATATACATTACTTGTACAATCAAAAGAAGGAGTTTCCCTGGGCATGATTCAATTATCCATGATGCAATCATACAGAAGACATAGCAGGCTTGTTTTCGTTTAAAGAATAACTTGAATCACATTTAGACATAGACAAACACATGGCATCAGGGTGATTGTGATGACAAGTTACAGAGTTACTAGTATCTGGGGACAGAGAATTGAGGCATTGTTACAGGGTCATTTCTGTTGGAAGGGTAAAGAGAACGAGGCATTGTGTGCTCCTTACTTCCACACAAGGGCGGTGATGTTTCACAATGGTATGTGTGTGCAGCTGGGAAGAAGGAGAATGGCCCGTGGTTAACTATTCTCTTCGTGTCTGTCTCGTGTACTTGATCAGTTTACTCTTGATTGTTGACCCAACCCGTGGCTGCCCCCGCAAGCTGAGAGATCATTGATGAGCGAGAGCTGCTCGTTCTTTGATAGAGTTAGGGAGAGGGGGAGAATTTAACGAGGTAACCATCTAACTGACTCTGTTCTGTTTTAAGGAAAAATATCGAACAGGACAGAAACCCGTAAGATACATGATGGCTGGCCATCATTCTTTGCATGTGCCAGTACAACGAAAAGAAGACAGGCAAGAGAGGGGGTATAACAGGATTCATGCTTAAAGTAGGAAAACTGGCTTGCCTGGTCGGTGTTAGGGGGGATAGGGTGCATGATGGGACACCAGGAAGAAAAGAGAGTTTTTTAGTCAACTTTCCACATTCCCTCCTTGTCCCATAGAAACCCTATTGCAGAAATTCTTAATCAATTTCTATGTTCATTAAGTCGTACACTTGTTCTTGCAACATGATCATCTCATTTTTCCTTCCTCTGTTTCGTGGACGAGGAGTACAGGTAGTGGCACACAGCCCACAAAGGGCGGGGCCACACTGGACACAGAGGCAACAGGTGAAAATAGTGGCCAAAACGAGGCCCAGAACTGTTAGTGCCTTCCACCCCCAGGTAGACAGGAGGCCCCACAACCAGCCGGTCAGGGACCATGTGCCAGTGTCCATATCCAATTCATCGGATAGAACATGGAGGCGGGATATAGCAGAGTAAACTGATGGGGCGTTGTCTGGAATAAATACCAGCAACTGGACCCTATTACCTTACACACACCACCACGGTCGGCTAACAGGACATCTAAAACTATACGGTGCTGCAGGGTCATGAGTCTGTCTGCAGCTACCTTAGCTGTAATGTTATTCAAGCCGCCAGTTGTTTCGTCTATGGCGGCCTGAACTACACAAGTTAATTGTCGGATGTGGCGTCTTTTGGCCATGGGTCCCCAGAAAGGGAGGAAACCTTTGAAAAAGTCTCCAGCTTCTTGTCCTGCAGTATCTTCTGAATCTATGACCCCCCTTCGTTGTCTTCTAACTTGGGTCAGAGGGTCAATCAGGTGGTAATCGGCAGGGGCTGTGTAAGTTGGTGGTAAAAGGAATGCGATGTAGCACTTTCAAGACCAGCCTTGAGGCAACCAAGTGCGCGCATGGGGTCCACAGATGAAATAGGTGTTTGGGGCAGTGACTATGGTCGGAAAATCGAGAGCGGGAAGTGTATATGTCCTATCACACTCGCTGTTCCCCATTACTTCCCCCTTTCCTTTTCCTCTTATACAAAACAGGCCGTTTTGCGGTACTACCCAACCTCCTTGATCTGTCTGTCTTTGATTGACGGAAAACATTTCCCTGAAGGAAGCGATGTCATGGAACTGAGAGTAACTGATATTTTCGTGATCTTCGGCCCTCCCCCAGGTCACAGTAAGATCCACTATTTTAGAAACAGCCTTTACTATTTTAGTCTTTACTTCGTTCCAATTACTCTCATTTTTCAATTTTGTCGGGGGAATGTTTCTGACTGAGGCAGAAAATATCATAGCTAATGCATAGGCGGACCCTGAATAACCGAACGGAGGCAGAAAAAGTGCATTCCCTTATGTACGGAATGTGGCATCAAGCCACAAACCCAACAGTTCGTCTTGTTGACTATTAGTTGGTGTTTATGGAGGGTGGAAATGAATATATTATTTATAAATTCCTTTCTTCTGTCCTCGAGGTGTGGGGGAAGATCAACATGGGAATGCATAGTTGTATTCTTTACAAGCGTGGAAGAGTGCGGAGGGAAAACTGTATATAAGATCCAACCCAGACAGGCCGCTAAACAGCAAATAAGTATCGAGAATCTGCTATGCAGTAATTTCACATAATCAGTCCTTTTCAATTTGCGCATCATGTTATTACTCCTCATATTGTCTATTAATCAATATCCAAATGTATCTGTACACGAGATCAAACGCTTCCCAGTAGCCGCTTCACCAAGAGCTTGTTCCTGGACTTAGTTAGCCACCAGTTCGTTATGATCAGGTGTAATGTCTTTAGTCTATTTTTGGTGAGATCGCAGCCGCGATCTGTATTCCTGCTGAGGAGTGAGTTCTGGAAGTGGTAAAATATTATTTATATTTGGGGCGTTTATAGCCGCTGGTATTGGTCCAAAAAACGTCTTGCAGTGGCTGGCGTGGAGCCACCATTTTCGTCCTTCCACTTTGACTGCCGTCCTCGTCGTTAGAAGAACCAGTTTAGGGGACGTCCACTTTTTCTCCAAGGGGCTGGTACGATCGAAGTTCCGTACGAGTATCCAATCACCAGGCTTGATAGTATGTTCCTCAGGTGTAGTGTGATCTGGAAAAGCTGCTGCAACCTGTGAACGACAAGAGTGGAGTGCAGACATCAAGGAAGCCAAGTAATCTGTCAACATGTTAGAGTCAATATCAGTTAATTTCCTAGGAGAAGGGACACCCCAAATGTTGGGAGGCCTACCGAATGTTACTTCGAAAGGGGACAGTCCCGTCCGGGAATGTGCCAGCATCCGCATGTAAAAGAGAGCGACCGGAAGGGCAGTGACCCAGTCTATCCCTTTTTCTGCACATATTTTGGCTAGTTTTGTTTTCAAGGTTTGGTTGTGTCTCTCTACTAGGCCAGCTGCTTGGGGATGTCGGACACAATGAAATCTCCAGGAATATCCCAGTAGAAGAGAAACCGCCTCCATTAGTTTAGAAGAGAAAGGCTGTCCATTGTCTGTATAGATGACCCTTGGTAACCCATACCTGGGGAAAAATTCTCTCACTAATTGTTTAGCTGTTGTCTGGGCACCATAGTCCGGGACGGGGTATGCTTCAGTCCATCGTGTCAGTGTACACACTACCATCAGTACATACTTGTATCCTCTACATCTGTCCATTTGGATGTAATCCATTTGGAGGACTTCGAAAGGATGATCAGGAGGCTGGAACCCACCCTGTTCTACTGGTACTCCTTTACCAGGATTGAATTGGCAACATATCATGCAAGTTTTTACTTTTTGTTTGGCTGCAGCTCTTAGGTGTTTGTTAAACCAGATGTTCCGTAAACTGTCTAGCATACCTTTTTCGCCTAGGTGGGCGGGGCTATGGACCGTGTCTATTATGACTTGTACCATTGAGTCAGGGAGAAACCATACTGTTTGGTCTTTGGTCATCCAACCCTGATCAGTCTGGACCCCTCCTTGTTCAGTCCATTTCTTTATCTCATCTGCGGTGGCATGTGTCTGTATGTCTCGTACATCTTTCAAGGGATCCCTTATTACCATAGTGACAGTCTGTGTTGGTACCTGAGAATCTGTTGTGTTCACTGGACTCTGGGCTGTCTGTTTAGTAGTCCGGTCCGCTAAGTCATTTCCTTTGGATATGGTGTCTGTAGCTTTGGTATGTGCTTTACACTTCAGGATAGCTATAGGTAGGTGTATGGCATCTAGTAGGGCTTGAATCAAGGGGCCATGTTGTACCTTGGCCCCATGTGAGGTAAGGAAACCTCTTTCTCGCCATAACACTCCAAAATTGTGAACAACACCAAAAGCGTATTGGGAATCAGTGTAGATGTTAACCTTCAACTGTTTTGCCCATATGCAGGCCTGTGTCAGAGCGATGAGCTCTGCTGCTTGGGCTGACAGGGTGTTTATTCTTTGTGTCTCTATAATCTTACAGACCGTGGTTACTGCATAGGCTGCCACTAACTCTCCAATGTTTGTTCTATGCATGATCCATCCACATAAAGTGTTACATCAGGATCTGGGAGTGCAACATCTGTTAGGTCTTGTCTTGGTTTTGTTACTACATCGATCATCTTCACACAGTCATGTTGTATCGTGTCATCTGAGCTTGAGGGCAAAAGGGAAACGGGATTCGATATGTTGCATCGCCTTATCTCTATGTGTGGCTGGAATAACGTTAGTTTGTATCATGTCAGTCTTGCTATAGTCAGGTGTTGTGTCAGTGTTCTGTTTAGAAGGACTTCCACGGCATGTGGCACTTGTACTATCAGGGGATGTCCTAGCACTATTGAATCACTTTGTCTTATGGCCAGGGCTGTAGCCGCAACAGATTTCAGGCATGCAGGCAAAGCTTGCGCTACAGGGTCCAGTGTGCTAGAAAAATAAGCACAGGGCCTGTTTCTTCCTGCTTGGTCTTGTGTGAGGACGGATAGTGCTGTTCCGTCACGTTCTGTCACAAACAGGGTAAAATGCTTGCTGTAATTTGGGGTGGCTAAAACTGGTGCTTGACACAGAGCTAGTTTTAGAGCTTCAAATGCTTGAGAGTGTTCTGATGTCCAAGGGAGAGTCGTAGGAGTGGCTGCTTCCACTGTAGTTAACTGTATGAGTGGCTTGACTATGTGGGCATACTGAGAGATCCATTGTCTGCAATATGAGGTGAGACCAATGAATGCACGCACTTCTTTTTGTGTCTTTGGCTGTGAAACTGTTGAAATCAATTGGATTTGTTCTTGTGTCAGTTGCCTACCTTCCTTGGACAGCAAATGCCCTAAGTAAGCTACTTGCTGTGCACAGAACTGCAATTTTGAGGGAGATACCTTGTGACCTTTGTCTGTCAGAACATGTAGAACGGTGAGAGATGCCTTCTCACAATCTTGTTCTGTCCTTGCTGTGATGAGAATGTCATCTACATACTGTATCAATGCTGTGTTGGTAGGCATACTGATACTGTCAAGTTGTCTTTTTAGTGCTTGGCTGTAAAGGCTTGGGCTTTCCGTATGGCCTTGGGGAGCTCTTGTGAACCTAAAACTCCGTCCGTTTAAACTGAATCCGAAAAGATATTGGCTGTCGGGATGTATAGGAATGCTGAAGAACGCATTCTTCAAGTCGATGACTGTGAAAAATGCAGCTTCTGGGTCTATGGCAGTCAATAGTGAGGAAATATCTGGAACCACTGGATATTGTGGGATCACACATTTGTTCACTTCTCGAAGGTCAGCCACCAGTCGGTAGACTGGGGGTGCCTGAGGGTCAATCCTTTTGAGGACTGGAAGAACTGGAGAATTGCAAACATTCAAATCCGTCTCCACCACCACTCCATGTTCTATGAGTTCTTGAATTATTTTTAGTAAGGCTACCCGAAACCGCGGCACTCAACTTCAGTGCGTGCATGCAGGAGCTTGCCTCCTGGATGTCTAACAACTGCCTGAAGATGAATGGGTCCAAAACGGAAGTGCTCGTGATGGGGGGGGGGGGGCCGTCTGTGTGGTCTTCAGCATGGTGGCCTGACTGTCTAGGCTCAACCCCCGTGCCGGGTCAACAGGCAAAAAATCTTGGGGTCCTATTCGACTCTGATCTGTCTTTCGCTCCCCAGGTAAATCGGGTGGTTGGTGTGTGTTTCGGCATACTTAAGAGCCTACGAAAGGTCCTTGACCTACTGCCGGTCGGTGCTAGACAAACTCTTGTGCATGCCTTGGTTACATCGAGACTTGACTATGCCAACCTATTATATCTGGGTATTACGGCTAAAAGTCTCAACCGTCTCCAAGTACTGCAAAACGCCACAGCCCGGCTGGTGCTGAGGCTTCCTAGGAGAGCACCCTCTAAAGCCGCCTTGAGGTCCCTTCACTGGCTACCAATCCGTGAAAGGATTACCTTCAAAGCTTTATGCATGTGCCATCGCATCTTTGGAGGTAGAGCACCCGGCTCTTTGAACAGCCTCATCACCCCCTATAGACCAGAGCGGATGCTCAGATCCTCTGGCATGGGTCTGGCTGTTGTCCCCAGAATCCGTAAAGCTCGGATGGGGGGCAGATCTTTCAGGCTCCTTGCAGCCAAGCACTGGAACCTGCTTCCAGCTGAATTGCGCCTCGAACCCTCTGAGACCAAATTTCGTAAAGCCCTCAAAACCCACCTTTTCCGCCTAGCACTACTGTAACTTCCTATCTCTCTTACAGGCTCTCTCTCAGCGCGGGGACACGCCGGAGCGCGTAACCATGCGCTTTACAAAATTCCAAAATAAAATAAAAATAGTTCAGCCTCGGGTGGAATCTTATACTGTCGTATACGGGGTAGGACTACTCCCTCCTTGAGTGTGACCTGGTGTGGGGTAATGTCCATGTATCCTACATCAGTAGAGCTTTTTGCCCACAGATGTTGTGGGATGTCATTAAGTCTGGGATCGAATTCTTTGACTGTGAAATGTCCTTTGAAATCTCGTAGAAACAATTTTATTCCTTCCGGTGAGCAGCATATTACTGCTCCTAGTACTTTAAGTGTCTTAATTCCCAGTAAATTCTCTGGGCACGTTTCTGTAAGGACTAGGTCAGTGGTACGTGTCAGAGGACCCACTCCTAAAGAGACTTGTTCAGATACTTTGTTTATTATTGGTTTTCCTGAAAAGCCCAGAGATATATTATGTGAGCCAGAGAGAGGAACCTCTGGGACTTCCTTATGACTTATGGTAGTCCTACTTGCCCCTGTGTCTATGAGGAATTTTCTGTCTTGTCCCAGTAAGTGGGCTTGTACATATGGACCTTTTTGATCCACTGGAACCGGGATAAGGGGCAAGTCACTTTCTCTCTCAAGGCTGTCTCATGAATATGGTTCAAACTCGGGGTAATCTGACTGTGCGTACTGGTACATCTGTGTGGCAGCTGCAGCAGGCCTCTGAACCTGCGGGGGCGTAATAGTCTGAGGATGCTGAGTGTTACCTGATCTGGGAGTGTGAGGGCGTTCTTTTGTTTTTCCTGTCGCTATGTTGTGTTTCAGGACTGGACATTCCCTCACAAAATGGCCTTGCTGCTTGCAGTAGTTGCAAGTACCTTTATTGCCCCCCACATTACCTTTGGGGCCCGTGTTTACTGGTGCCGTCTGTGCAACCAATACCTTCATTTTCGTATCTTTTACTCTTTTCTTTTCTTGTTCCTGTTCTTCCCTTATTCTGTTGTGGTGGTACTGTAACATTTGTAACATTTGTGAAGGACTATTTGCATGCCAGGTACTCTCAATTTTTAACACCCTATTTCTGATGGGTGGTAAGGCGTTGTCCACCAACTTAGATACGAAAAGGTGGGGATATGCCTCGCTACTATGTGCGATTCCACTGTTTATAGAGAAACATTTCTCCAACCTGGTGTAATAATCACCCGTATCCTCGTCCGGCTTTTGTTTACAGGCAGAAATGGCATCCCAATCTTCCTTTTTTGTTGTTAATAATAGAGGCAAGACCTGTATGAGGAGACTGGGCAACTCTTTTACGCATTCACCCAGACCTTCACCTGGCTTTCTGTCTGTCTCTTCTTTTTCTAGGGCAGTCCACGTAATCTTTTTTCCACCCACCTCCCAGTCCTTTTCCTTTAGTTTGTCGAATATGCCTGTAGGTAGAATTACTTTAAGTAGTATTATTATATCTGGATACGTGAAACTACCCATTTGGAGGATATCCTTCAACTCTCTATGAAATCCTCCAGGATCTTTTTCGTGAGAGGGCACCATTTATTTCATTTCCAATATTTCTAACTTGGTGAGGGGAGTATACACATGTATTCGTTGCAATGTGCCATCTGGCTGTGGTATGGGGTGGACTTCTCATAAGGGGTATTGGCCTATACTGTAAGGTTCGTGATCTGATGTAGCTAAAGTAAGTTGCAGGTAACGGAGGCGCAATTCCAGAACGGCATTGATCAATTCCGGTCCCTGAGACATCCATCTATCTGTCACTACTTCTTGTAACAATTTGTATAGCTTATCTGGTCTGTGGAAGTTATTCTCGTATAAGGTAGCCAGGTGTTGGACCATATAAATACCTGCTAGCCGTTGTTCTGTTCGGGGAAGAGCCAGAAACATTTGTGCTACTATATCTGGACCATATACCCGGTGCTGTGATATCCAATGGGTGGCAGACAGGGCCAATTCTTTTTCGTGTTGGGTAAAGGGGGGCTCATTGTCAATCCATTCATCCAGGGCTCTTTCTGTGGACTGGAAAAGGTCCTCCGAGGAAGGATCTAATCTTTTAACTTTCTGTGACCCTCGCGGGGGTCGTCATTTGGAGCCATGACAATGCCGCGCTACACCCAGGAAATTCATCCTACCTAGTGTCGGACCCTCATCTTCCTCTGAGTTGTCTTCCTGTGTAACTTTCTCAGAGCGAATAGTGACAATTTTCTTAACCAGTCTTTTAGTTATTTTGTCGATCTGATGTCCCAGATCATGTGCCCCTCTGTGTATTTGATCACTAAGGTCTATTAATTCAGAGTCTACGTTCCCATTACCCGGGTCTAGTTCCCGGATCAAACAATTTATGATGAACAGCAGGAGAAATCCCCTGATAGGAACTTTTCTGTTCTTCATGACCTGGGCCAGAGTATCCGGACCTTCCCCTGTTCGTATAAATTCATAAACTCTATCCAAATGTTTTGTTATATCAGGGACCTTTTGGAGTTGACCCAGGGCTTGTCTTAATCTCTCTGATATCGTGGCCATTGGGCCGTTATCGGGTTCGGGTCATAAGGACACTCAAGAGGCGGGACATCATCTTTATCCTCAGTCCCGTTCCCGGATACTCCCAAATCAGAGGTGGAACCACCGGCTACTAGTTCAGGTGCACGTGTAGACGGGCGTGTTCTAGGCGTGTTAACATAAGCGGGGGTGGTTCTGACAGATAGGCGGGGAGAAAATTGTCGGGGACAGTGGGAGTTATTTTCACTGGTGATTCAGGATGTTCTTCTATAACTTCTTCTGACAAAACAGGATAAATGCCAGTAACAAGGGCGCTTCTCTCTCTGTCTGCCTGTTCAGCTAAGACCTTCTCGCCTTCTTCCTGTAATTGCTTTTCTTTAGCCTGCTCCGACATTCACTTACTTTTCTCAACTTTCCCAAGTTCCTTCTGGGCCCTCCTATGTGCCTCCTTCCGCCATAACTCAATGGCTTCTGTCTGTGAGGGCCTCGCCTTTCTTTTCCATAACTCTTCCTCCACTCTCATAATACATTCCATGTCCCATGTACCTGTGGCAGGCCACCTATACATCACTTCTAAATTCTCGGTATAGTCTACCCAGAGGTCTAAGAACAATATGGCACCCAGTCCATGTTTGTTATACATGAAGGGGCAGATTTATGAGGCCCTTGTGCCATGTTTACGCCGCTGTTGCGTCACGCAAGGTGTCGTAAACGTGGCGCATCCCTACGAACGATTTACAACGTGATGCATCTAGGCAGATGCGTCACGTTGTAAAGCCCTGCGCCGCTTGTGGGTGTTCCGGCGCAGGGTGAGCGTTCCGGGGCAGGTGCGCCTCGCAAAAGTGGCTGAGTGAAATCTATGAGATTTCACTCAGTCACTTTTAAGCCAATGCTGCGTCAAAAGCCTGCGCCTGTTTGAAGCAGGCGTAGATCTTGACGCAGCATTGTTAAAATGGGGCACCCCCGAGCCTTGCTGGAGCTGCGTCGCGCTTGCGACGCAGCTCCAGCAATGCGCCACATTTCCGGCACAGATGCGTCACGCATCTGTGCCGTTTTTGCACCATGGTGCGCCGCACAGTGGCGTCACTAGGGGGGTGCGGGGGGTGCGGACCGCACTGGGTGACACCATCCCAAAGGGGTGACACCATCAGTGCGCTTTAAAAAGTGTGTTGCAGCTGGCGGCACACATCGGTTCTTGCACGGGCTGCTCCTGTAGGCTTGGGAGTCCTCCTAGCAACTCAGGCTCATCCTCCGAGAGTGGCAGGTAGTGCTGCTACACTGTATCTTTTTTTTATTCCTGCGGGGCGCGCAGCGGGGCTCTGAGTCACTAGATAGCCTGAGAGGCGCCATAGCCCGGCCCACCGTTCAGTGTAGCGTCGCATAAGGACGTCACGTCCTGCTTCCAAAAAGTGCAGAAGGGAGGTATTACATGTTGTGAGAACTCCCTCTGCTGCGGACTGGCCCATCTCTCGAGTGTTACTCACTTGTTTGTGGGCGACGGGGGGAATCATGGTGTTGCTCGGCCCCACAGCACCCTGCTGTTCGCACCAGACTGACCTGCCCTGCTGGGCCGCCCGCGATGTAGGGGAGGCAGGCTCAGGAGCTAAATGATCACTCAGACCGCCGGCAGCTCGGGCCAGCCAACACGAGGCAACATGATGCTGGCCTGGTGTGATCGCAGGTAAGGGCTCAGCTCATTAACATTGAAATCAATTCAGGTTAGTTAAAAAGTGGAAACGAAAGCTTACACTAGGCTAGTGGTTTTGAAAATATACAGGCAGGCCTGGCTTTGAATTAATGTGTGCCTCAGTCTCCTGAGGAGTGCCCTGAAAATAAATGCCCGGTCTGTAGTCGACTGCGGCGGCGGGTCGAGTCAGCTGAGTCATACTCATGTTTTTGTTAACTTTATTAATTTGATAAATTGCATTGCGGTTGAGAAAGGATCCATGTTTGGGGCCTATTACATTCTGGTTTGGGAGGCTCGAGTCCGCCGGTCTTGGGCCCCACATGGGACAGAGAGCGGACTGGAGTCGAAACTAATGCTCCGCATAATGCTAATTGATTGCCAGAACCAAGGGGCATGGGGGTGGGGTGGTGGGGGGGAGTCGGTGTAAACTGGCAGAGGCACGATGAGTTGTTAATTGTTTTTCTTCCGGCCGCCTGGCAAAACAGGTGTTTTTCCTGCCTCAGCTTGTGCCCCAGCCCTGGCCTCCGGAATTGTTACTTTTTCCTGGCAACACTGGTACGAAGTTTTCACCACACAAGCATAATTTCTCTTTCACCACCCAGGAACATGGTTTGAATTATATTCTGCATCTATATATTGTTAAAGGAATCAAAGTAGCAGCTAGTCCATTTACAGTGACAGATTTACATATCCGATCTTAAAAAGATCTTTATTTTCAAAAAAAGGAATTGTTTTCTCTTTTGAAAGGGACCAGTACTTAGGTGACCACAATGTGTCATAAATCTAAACATTGTTTATTTGTGCAAAACCAGTATAATATAATGTCCAACTTTTTTAGGTCTTCGTTTTACACCTTTGTGAATGTGCAATTTGTATTTACTCATTTATTTGCACTGTTGCATGTTAAGAGGAAAACACCTCCGGGTTTTGCGCTGGCACTTCCCAGCATTCTTTTTTTTACCCTATTGCCCTAGCAACCAATAATGCCTGAGACTGAGTGATGGTGTAACCAACCTAGTTGCACTTGCTATGCTATTATTTTGTGGTTTTTTTTTAGGCTAGCGCAGGTCATGAATGAGCAGATCAATTATATCATCTTCTTAACAACTGCTGTGCCTGACTGCTCTCTGATAATGAGAACTATAGTCACACAGTCTGTGTCTTGTTAGTGCCCTTTCATTGCTGGTGTTTTACAGAAGTTTTAAGATGATCTTAGAGTTTATCGTTGTTCAAATGGGGATAATTTCTGATATTTATATGTTTTCCTTGTCTTCATTGCTAGATTTTGCTCGCAAGAAAATGTCACTCATAGTCCTCGTAATGTCACTCACTCTGAAATTATGACAATGTCACACATAGCAATCTGAAACCTTGGCAGCTATGACCATGGTCCGTGCCAACAATAATCTTGGCCGGCGGCCGGGTAAGGTTTGACAGACAGTAATATTATTTTGCATTTTTGGTTTCACGGAGTCCGTGACACCAAAATGCAAAATAATATTTCTGTCTGTTGAACCTTACCCGGCCGCCGGCCAAAATTATTGTCCTAATTAGCATCCGGGCGTCAATGACGTTCGAAACGTCACTCACGTCGTGACGTGGACCCGGACCTGACGTTTGAAAAATCCAAATGCTACAAGTAACAGCGCGGGCTGCTAATGCTCTCCAGAAGCCCGGCCTCCTGCTCATCGTGCCAGGCAACGAGGGCTCCTGTTTCCTGCCCTTGGCAGTTGGAGCACAGAGCAGCATATTAAGCTGGGAGGCGGAATGCTGAAGCAGAGGCAGCGCTGCCCATGCCTGTCTGCACAGTGACGGATGGCTTTCTCCGAGTCCTGCCTGCCTCTCCTAACGCTCCAGGGTGAGACATTCAGAGGGCCCCTCTCCCAACCCTTCCTCCAGTAGCGATCCTCGAGCCCCAAAAAGTTTATTTATTATTTTTTGTATAGCGCGGACTTTACCCGAAGGCGTCAGAGCGCTTCACAATAGGAACTCTGTACCATGATGATTAGAAAATAACAAGTAAACAAATTACAAAAGCAAACGTTAAGTTGCAAAAGTGACAATTGTGAGCAAATAAAATACATGAGGTTGGTAGCAAACGGTGCAATACAGGAGGAAAAAGTGACATGTGTACAGGTTACAAGAGAAAACAGTACAATTAGAGGTATAATACTGCATAATCTGGCAGACACTAAAGCACAAGAACAAACGTTACGTAGGCAATGGTGGCACTTGTGCAATTATCTTTTGCAAACAAAATGTGAGAGGTAGCAAACAGTGTGCTACAAGAGAAAAGTGGCGTGCTAAACACTCCAAGGCCTCAAAAATCTTACCCGACCCAACACCAAGAAAGGGGAGGATGGATTCCGCCCCTGAGATTCTTGCGATGCGGGCAAGAGGAATCATTTCAGGAAAACCAAAGGAAAAAGAAGTCCCTGCAGGCTGAACTCTAGCTAACCGACCCAGGGAAGTGAACCAGGGTTTTGCAGCGCCAGGTGCACGCTTGTCTTCCTCTGCAGCTGGTAAGTGGCACCCCCATTCTTCCCTTCGCTGTGTTTGAAAGTATGCCCTTTGAGGATTACAACCTGTGCTCCTTGTGTCTGAGCGTGCGATATACCCAGTAAACTCCTTTGGTCTGTAGTTGCGCTATTGTGTGCAAGTGTAACGTACTGCCCACTGGCTATGAGTTGCACATGGGTGTCATGTTTCCATAAGTTACTGTGCGCATCTTTCTGAGTCTGTGCAGATGTAACATGCTATGCCCGGAAACAGTGTGGCCCTGAACGGGCATGTAGGGTTCTTGTGCTGCCAGTAAACCTGTGTCTAACTGGGCATGGGTAGACTGGTGCCATGCGTAGTGTGTGTGTCCTGTACTGTCCAGGACATGTGTGTAGCTGCACATGACACGCGGGTGCCATGTGCATTTTAGTCCCTTTGTAAAGCTGTGTAAGGGTATCTGGGGGGCATCATGGATTCATGATGTAAGTCATGAGGGGGTGACACCATGAGTTACCCGCACTGGGTGACACCAACCCTAGTGACGCCACTGGCGCCGCATTATAAATGCGGCGCACCATGGCTGGCGGAGCTGTGGCGCACTGTGGCGCATGTTAACTGGCGCATCCCTGGGGATGCGCCAGTTAACATAAATCTGCCCCGAAATGTCCAGGCTTGTCTCTAGGCGGGACTTTAACCGGTTTCTCTAATATATTCTTTTTGGTGCTTATCGTACGTAATTTGGAAAACAGAGGCATTTTTAAACTCGACCAATTATTGGTAAAAAACTTGAAATATACAAAAATACTTTATACACTAAAGCATAGTGCAACCATACTGGTCCCACGAATGAGACTCGTCTTTACCGTGTTCCCAAATGGAACCTGTCTTTATACATTCCCAGTTGTACTCACCGAGAAGCAAAACTTGAAGACCTGGTCATCGGACTCTTGACGCTTGCGCAGGAATATCGGGGCTCAAAAGACCTCGGACTCGGCGCTCTCACTGGTCGGGCTCTGGGTTGGAACGCTCCGCTATCTTCTTCACCGCCTCGTGTGGATGATCAGTCGCAGTCCGTCTCCTCTTCGTCTCGAGGGAGTTAGCGGGAACACCCCGCTGTTGTACACTTGAAGTCCGTCGAAAGTATGGAAGGGACAAGGACCCGACTTACATCGCCGGCGCGTAGGGAAGAGGGAGCGTTCCTGTGCAGGCGCCAATTAATGTGGTAAATAAAATTATTTACACTACCAGAATTTCTATAGATATCAAAAGAAGGGTAATACATAAAATGAGGAGCAGAGTCCGTGGTCTTCGAGTTAAAGGGCTTTATTCCAGAACTCGAGTTAAGGGAGAGCTCCTTCACCAAGCGGGTTCAGGAGTAGTCTGCTTTACTTGAAACATGACAGCACTTATATACATTACTTGTACAATCAAAAGAAGGAGTTTCCCTGGGCATGATTCAATTATCCATGATGCAATCATACAGAAGACATAGCAGGCTTGTTTTTGTTTAAAGAATAACTTGAATCACATTTAGACATAGACAAACACATGGCATCAGGGTGATTGTGATGACAAGTTACAGAGTTACTAGTATCTGGGGACAGAGAATTGAGGCATTGTTACAGGGTCATTTCTGTCGGAAGGGTAAAGAGAACGAGGCATTGTGTGCTCCTTACTTCCACACAAGGGCGGTGATGTTTCACAATGGTATGTGTGTGCAGCTGGGAAGAAGGAGAATGGGCCGTGGTTAACTATTCTCTTCGTGTCTGTCTCATGTACTTGATCAGTTTACTCTTGATTGTTGACCCAACCCGTGGCTGCCCCCGCAAGCTGAGAGATCATTGATGAGCGAGAGCTGCTCGTTCTTTGATAGAGTTAGGGAGAGGGGGAGAATTTGACGAGGTAACCATCTAACTGACTCTGTTCTGTTTTAAGGAAAAATATCGAACAGGACAGAAACTCGTAAGATACATGATGGCTGGCCATCATTCTTTGCATGTGCCAGTACAACGAAAAGAAGACAGGCAAGAGAGGGGGTATAACAGGATTCATGCTTAAAGTAGGAAAACCGGCTTGCCTGGTCGGTGTTAGGGTGGATAGGGTGCATGATGGGACACCCGGAAGAAAAGAGAGTTTTTTAGTCAACTTTCCACAAGGAGATCCAACCAACCAACCTCAACAACAGTCCAAACGCACACCCAGATAGCCAGGTAAAGAGGAAGTCAAACTTCAGTGAGGAGCAAAATGAGATACTGGTCACTGAGGTGACCAATCATCAACATCAGCTGTTTGTGAGCTCAAAGCTGCCACTATTGAAAAAAGAGGCGATATGGCAGACTATCGTGCAGAAAATAAACACTGTTGGCCATGCTAAGAGGACAGACAATGACTGCAAAAAAGCACTGGCACAATTGCAAGTGCAGAACAAAGGCCAAATTAGCGTTGATCCTCAAGGCTCCTTGCAGACTGGAGGAGGAAGCCCAGCAGACCAGGAGGTGTTGGATGCCCTGGAGGAGCAGGTAAGCAAAAGACAACGGTCCTTGACAGGGAAAATAACGGCTACAATAATTATAGGCCACAATATGCACTATAATGAACAAAAAGTCCAGCCGGACTTTAGAATTTATTCAATAATTAAATATGTTAAATCAGACGAAAAACAATGAAACAGTGGGACACAGTCCTGCATCCACAATGCTACACATACATTAGACAATACATATACTTAGGGTATTTCAGGGATATGAGGGAACAGGAGCAAAAAGGCAATTTTTACAGTGTATTTGCTTCACATATGTGGGAAACACATGGTTTTTTGGCACATAATAGTGAACAAGTGTTTAAACCACATATTATGTCGACGGCGTTTCGATCAAGTTAACAATAATGGATCATCATCAGGACATTCATTGCCTACCTGAATTTAAAAGCCTGTATAAACAGGAAGGAAAGGGAACATATAACAATTCATTAATCAACTGTGTTACTCATAGGACAATTCCAATTCAAACTCATAGCATGCTTAATCTGCTATTGGTCATCCATGTGAAAGAGGTGTCAGGCAACCTGTGCCAACCATCCACGGCGCAGTAGTGATCAAACCATGCCATGATAGGGTTTTGTGTCGTGAACATGATGTATTCAGATTGGTGCCTATAGCATGCCCAGGTGATATATATCAAAATTATGGGGGGTGGTGGGTCGATAATACGAGTACCGCAATGATTTGTAGAAAGGGATAATTACATGAGCGCGAAGTAACGCGAAGTCAGGCATGCTACCAATTCTGGAGCCTGTGGGTGACGGGGTTGTTCAAGCTGATACAATTCGAAGAAGCAAGGGGTATGGCACCTAAGGACATTAAGCTGGGGATTACCAAAGGCTATTAAGTTGTGAGAGGCAGCAATTAATTGTGTTCCATGGAGGACTAGCTTATCTTGTAAAATGGGTTAGTAATTTAACCTGAAGAAATTGACCTACAAACCGGTCGGTATGTAGGAGGGCTGACAAGGGCGCATTAGACCTGCGGAGAACATACAAAACCCGATCAGGTTAATGGAGTGCCCTTCTAGGATTGGTAAAGTAATGCTTAGTTGCAGGGCTTACCACACAATGGAGTTAGTCAAAATCCAATAGGGCTGGGGTGCAGCAAGCTGCCAAGGATAGTGGTCCGGTTTGTTGGCAGTGAGGAAAAGGAACCCGGTGAAGGTACCTTGGACCGGAATTAGTGAAATTAAATTAATTTAACAACCGTGTCACGGTACATTGAGTGGGCCGTGAGCAACAACGCGCCATATCCCAGACTGCTTACCTACGAGAAGGTGATTAAGGCTCCTACTACGGAGCACGGTAGCCTATGATGGGGCTCCTGGTGGAAGTTCGGTATTGATTGTAGTAACCGGGGGTACCTAAGGCCAGAAATGGTTAAGTTAACCAACCGTACTACGGAGCACTGAGGGGGCCGTGAATACATTACGGGGGCCGTCAATTAACATTGGCCATAACTCGGAGTGCTTACCTACGGGTCGATGCTTAGGGCTCCTGCTGCTGAGCACGCTAGTCTGTAATAGGGCTCCTGAGAAAAAAGATTTATGGAGGGGCGTATAAATTTCTAATGACATAGTATGCGATAACTATTCGAACAAAGGAGAGGTAGAGAGAACCGCTTACCTAGCGTTCACGATGGAACTCCGAACAACGTCCCGGTGCACAATTGCGCCGTGGAACGTCTGGGTGTGGGCGTGCTTGTTAGAAATAAGCGCGCCGGCCATGATACAGTGGGAATTGGCAAGGTGTGGCGGCCATATTGGTCGGGGCAGACCCAGGAAGAGGCAGACATATTGGAAGGGTGATTGAGAATGTCAAGATCTGTGCTGATAGGGGTGAAGAGATCATATAAGCTGCGAGGTGATTTCAAGGGACATGCAGGTGACTTGAATGACATTTCAAAAACAATAATTCACAATTTCATATTCACAAGCATTGGTAGGTTTACATTAATACAGAAGTGTTGTCCAATCATTGGGTTTACATTATGCTGAATGAATTTAGAGACAAGGCAACTGATTTTCACAAAAGTGAGGTCCAATCCTCATTACGGTTAAGACCACTTCGTATACTATCAAAAAGTAGGATCATTTTGAGTTCTTCTCTGTTAAGCAAAAGTTCGATGTCACCTCCACGCGGTGGTAGCTTCACAGTTTTGAGGACAGTCCATTTCAAATCATTGTCTGTATGTCCTTTGTCGCTGAAGTGATCCACCAATGGGGCGTTGGGAGTTTTACAGCGAATTCCACTGCGGTGTTGACAAATCCTTGTCTTGACTTTTTGTCTCGTTTGCCCCACGTATATAAGTTTACAAGGGCAGTGGATCAAGTAAATCACATCACTACTATTGCAGTTGGTGAAATTTTTACATTGGATAGTGACTTTGTCAAATACAATAGATTTGCCTTCAATGGTAAACTCACATACGTTACATGAACCGCATTTGACATGTCCCACTAGTGGTGTTTGGGTCCATAGGGAGTCTTTTGTGCTCAAAATTGGAGGATTGGGGAGAGCAGCTCGGACCAAATGGTCTTTCAGGTTAGAGCTTTTTATGAAATCAAACAGGGGGCGGTCATAATGCAGAATACCTGCGCTCAGAGTGGGCCAGTGTCTAAGTATGCTTTTTTTCAATTCATTTGATGCAGGTGAGAACGTTGTTACACAGGCTAGTCTTGTGGTGGACTCTTTATTTTTAGGGCAGAGAAGGGCTTCCCTGGGACAGTACCAGGCGCATTTGACCGCTGTTCTTACTAATCTATTTGGGTAGCCCCTATGCTTTAGTTTGTCTGACAATACAGCAGCCTCCTTAAAATAGTCTTCCTTGGCGTAACAATTCCGTCTGATACGGAGGAACTGTGAGTAGGATAAGGAATCCCTGAGGGCTCTGGGGTGGTTACTATTGTAGGATAAGAATGTGTTCCTCTCTGTTGGTTTACGATGTAACCTTGTGTGCAAGTGGCCTTCGAGGTGATATATGTTTAGATCCACAAATGGGATGGATTCGGTGTCAATGGAACTGGTAAACGTGAGCCCACAACAGTTGTTGTTTAACCAATGGATAAATAGATTCAAGTTCCCTTCATCACTGTTCCAAATTAAAAAAATATCATCGATATAACGCTTCCAAATGATGATATCTGATGAGAAGGGATTGGAAGGTGTTAGGATAGAGTAAGTCTCTATTTGATCCATGAATAATATTGCCAGATTAGGGGCAAAAATAGCCCCCACGGAAGTACCTTTAACTTGTTGAAAGTACTGCTGGTCAAAGGAGAAGAAGTTTTTGGTCAAACAGATTTCCAACAGTTGGAGTATAAAGACTGTAGGGACACGGTGTGGTCTGGGCCTAGTGTCAAGAATGTCATGTATGACCAACAGGGCAGTAGTTTGGGGAACATTTGTGTACAAGGACTCAACGTCCATTGTGCACAGCAGCTGGTCGCCTACAATGAAGGGTGTTTCCTCAATGAAATTGACCATGGCCATGCTGTCCCTGACATAGCATTGAGTTTCTGGTACGAAATCCTTGATAAAAAAGTTGACATATTTGCCCAGAGGTTTAAGGATCGAGCCACAACCAGATACAATTGGGCGTCCTGGCGGTGCAGTAATGCTCTTGTGTATTTTAGGCAAGGTGTAAATTATAGGCATACGTGGTGATTTGATATTAAGGAACTGGTGCTTTTTTTGGTTAATAATCCCTAAATCAAGAGCCTCTGTGGTAATTTTCAAAATAATAGTCTGTAGTTCTTTAGTGGGATTAGTTGGGAGTCTCATATAGTGGTCAGTGTTGGAAAGCTGTCTCAAAATTTCAGCAGTGTATTCATCTCTGTTTTGCAGTACAATGCCATCGCCCTTATCTGCACTTTTAATGACAAGACTTTCAAGGTTTTTAAGCGAATTAATAGCTTTCTTCTCTGCTAGTGGTAGGTTGTAGGGAATGAATCTTTTTCTTTCCTTCAGTGTATTTAGATCCTTAGTAACCAATTTTTCAAAGGTAATAACCTTTGGGGGCACCATACCGGCCGTAGGGAGGAAGGTAGAGGGTGGTCTAAATGGAGTGTTAGACATAACCATTGGTGTGGGATTCATTTGGAAAAAGGCATCCAAGCGAACCTTCCGATAAAATCTGAGAAGTTCAGTTTGGAGCTCTAGAAAGTCAGTGCGAATTGTAGGCACAAATGAAAGGCCTTTGCTAAGGAGTGAGGATTCAACATTGGAGAGAGTGTGCGCAGACAGGTTAAAAATAGGGATGGACTGAGATTCCGTCATAGTAGAATCTACCACTTGTAAAATTTCTGCCTCGTTTGACGTTCGCCTGGAGGGTTGTGCCAACGAGGAACCCTCTTCCCTCTCCCCCTGGTTGGTGTATTGGATTGTCCTCTGTCTAAAAAATTATTCCTGTTTTGGGCAGGGTTTCTGTTTGAAGGACCAGAGTTGTCGCTGGAATCCGAGTTTTCAGATTGGTCTACCGAGGAATCAGAAAAACCAACCAGCGTCTGACGTTGATTAAACCACCCCCAAGGTCTTGAGTTGCGGGGGTTGGAGTAGGAACGATTTAAATAAAAATCTTTCTGGAGGTATGGGTACGCTGACTCAATATGAAAAGACTTAATGTCTTTTTTGACTTTGTTAGTCTTTTTGTTCTGCTCAATTCGCTGAAACTCGTCAACTGTTTTCTGAACCTGATCTAGAAGGTTTTTGGAGTCAGGAACTAGACTATCGTCTTTGATCTGTAATTTACCCTGAAGAAATTGACCTACAAACCGGTCGGTATGTAGGAGGGCTGACAAGGGGCATTAGACCTGCGGAGAACATACAAAACCCGATCAGGTTAATGGAGTGCCCTTCTAGGATTGGTAAAGTAATGCTTAGTTGCAGGGCTTTCCACACAATGGAGTTAGTCAAAATCCAATAGGGCTGGGGTGCAGCAAGCTGCCAAGGATAGTGGTCCGGTTTGTTGGCAGTGAGGAAAAGGAACCCGGTGAAGGTACCTAGGACCGGAATTAGTGAAATTAAATTAATTTAACAACCGTGTCACGGTACATTGAGTGGGCCGTGAGCAACAACGCGCCATAACCCAGACTGCTTACCTACGAGAAGGTGATTAAGGCTCCTACTACGGAGCACGGTAGTCTATGATGGGGCTCCTGGTGGAAGTTCGTTATTGATTGTAGTAACCGGTGGGGGTACCTAAGGCCGGAAATGGTTAAGTTAAACAACCGTACTACGGAGCACTGAGGGGGCCGTGAATACATTACGGGGGCCGTCAATTAACATTGGTCATAACTCGGAGTGCTTACCTACGGGTCGATGCTTAGGGCTCCTGCTGCGGAGCACGCTAGCCTGTAATAGTGCTCCTGAGAAAAAATATTTATGGAGGGGCGTATAAATTTCTAATGACATAATATGCGATAAATATTCGAACAAAGGAGAGGTAGAGAGAACCTCTTACCTAGCGTTCACGATAGAACTCCGAACAACGTCCCGGTGCAAAATCGCGCCGTGGAACGTCTGGGTGTGGGTGTGCTTGTTAGAAATAAGCGCGCCGGCCATGATCCAGTGGGAATTGGCAAGGTGTGGCGGCCATATTGGTCGGGGCAGACCCAGAAAAAGGCAGACATATTGGAAGGGTGATTGAGAATGTCAAGAGCTGTGCTGATAGGGGTGAAGAGATCATATAAGCTGTGAGGTGATTTCAAGGGACATGCAGGTGACTTGAATGACATTTCAAAAACAATAATTCACAATTTCATATTCACAAGCATTGGTAGGTTTACATTAATACAGAAGTGTGGTCCAATCATTGGGTTTATATTATGCTGAATGAATTTAGAGACAAGGAAACTGATTTTCACAAAAGTGAGGTCCAATCCTCATTACGGTTAAGACCACTTCGTATACTATCAAAAAGTAGGATCATTTTGAGTTCTTCTCTGTTAAGCAAAAGTCCGATGTCACCTCCACGCGGTGGTAGCTTCACAGTTTTGAGGACAGTCCATTTCAAATCATTGTCTGTATGTCCTTTGTCGCTGAAGTGATCCACCAATGGGGCGTTGGGAGTTTTACAGCGAATTCGACTGCGGTGTTGACAAATCTTTGTCTTGACTTTTTGTCTCGTTTGCCCCACGTATATAAGTTTACAAGGGCAGTGGATCAAGTAAATCACATCACTACTATTGCAGTTGGTGAAATTTTTACATTGGATAGTGACTTTGTAAAATACAAAAGATTTGCCTTCAATGGTAAACTCACATACTTTACATGAACCGCATTTGACATGTCCCACTAGTGGTAGGAGCCTTAATCACCTTATCGTAGGTAAGCAGTCTGGGTTATGGCACGTTGTTGCTCACGGCCCACTCAATGTACCGTGACACGGTTGTTAAATTTATTTAATTTCACTAATTCCGGTCCTAGGTACCTTCACCGGGTTCCTTTTCCTCACTGCCAACAAACCGGACCACTATCCTTGGCAGCTTGCTGCACCCCAGCCCTATTGGATTTTGACTAACTCCATTGTGTGGTAAGCCCTGCAACTAAGCATTACTTTACCAATCCTAGAAGGGCACTCCATTAACCTGATCGGGTTTTGTATGTTCTCCGCAGGTCTAATGCGCCCTTGTCAGCCCTCCTACATACCGACCGGTTTGTAGGTCAATTTCTTCAGGTTAAATTACTAACCTATTTTACAAGGTAAGCTAGTCCTCCATGGAACCCAATTAATTGCTGCCTCTCACAACTTAATAGCCTTTGGTAATCCCCGGCTTAATGTCCTTAGGTGCCATACCCCTTGCTTCTTCGAATTGTATCAGCTTGAACAACCCCGTCACGCACAGGCTCCAGAATTGGTAGCACGCCTGACTTTGCGTTACTTCGCGCTCATGTAATTATCCCTTTCTACAAATCATTGCGGTACTTGTATTATCGACCCACCACCCCCCATAATTTTGATATATATCACCTGGGCATGCTATAGGCACCAATCTGAATACATCATGTTCACGACACAAAACCCTATCGTGGCATGGTTTGATCACTACTGCGCCATGGATGGTTGGCACAGGTTGCCTGACACCTCTTTCACATGGATGACCAATAGCACCTTAAGCATGGTATGAGTTTGCATTGGAATTGTCCTATGAGTAACACAGTTGATTAATGAATTGTTATATGTTCCCTTTCATACCTGTCTATACAGGCTTTTAAATTCAGGCAGGCAATGAATGTCCTGATGATGATCCATTATTGTTAACTGGATCGAAACGCCGTCGATATAATATGTGGTTTAAACACTAGTTCACTATTATGTGCCAAAAAACCATGGGGCATATTATCAAGCCTGGGCGCTAAAATTATCGCCGCTTTATCGGCCGAAAACGGCCGATAAAGCGGCGATAATGGGCTTGATAATACGCTCTATGGAATTCCAATCGAAGCACATGTTAGATGTGAAGACATCTAACATGGGCTTCGTTGGAATTCCACAGAGCATATTATCAAGCCCATTATCGCCGCTTTATCGGCCGTTTTCGGCCGATAAAGCGGCGATAATTTTAGCGCACAGGCTTGATAATATGCCCCCATGTGTTTCCCACATATGTGAAGCAAATACACTGTAAAAATTGCCTTTTTGCTCCTGTTCCCTCATATGCCTGCAATACCCTAAGTATATGTATTGCCTAATGTATGTGTAGCATTGTGGAAGCAGGACTGTGTCCCACTGTTTCATTGTTTTTCGTCTGATTTAACATATTTAATTATTGAATAAATTCTAAAGTCCGGCTGGACTTTTTGTTCATTATAGTGCATATTGTGGCCTATAATTATTGTAGCCGTTATTTTCCCTCTCAAGGACCGTTGTCTTTTGCTTAACTGATACCCCAGGTCCTTGCTTACCTAGAGGGTTCCCTTGTCTTTTAGTAATACTGGAGGAGCAGGTGGCAGCTGTCATCATGGAGGAATTGGTGACTGGAATCCCGGGACAGTGCAGCACATGAGAACCAACACCAGTCATTGGGTAAGTTACAACAAGCCGGATATGTGTGTTCTGGGATTGATTGCAGCCAGATATGTACCTGAGCCCAGTGTGCTATGTGCATCTTGATATTATGTCTTCAGGGCGTTATTCCATGTACCCACACCTAAAGTAAATGACACAGGCCAATTACACATTGCACAGGCCAAATCAGCTCCATCCTGTTCCTACCTGCTATGTCCAAAGGTCAACACCAGTCTATGTCCCACTTGGCCAACTGACTCCTGTCGTTAAATGTACAACATGGTAACCAGATTTACAAGTATTTTTATATAATATACTGCGGGCATATTTACAAGCCCCTTGTGCCGCCATGCGTAAATTTTTTGTGACGCACCGGAGGCACAACCTGCTGCCCGATATTTACAAGGACACGAAAAGCTACCCTGTGTGGCTTTTCCTGTCCTTGTAAATACTGGCCCTTTACACACATCACTTTGAGTGAAAGGGGTGCTCCATGGGTCTTGTTGTGGGTGTTCCCATGCAACACCCATGGAACCTGCCACATTCCCAGATTAACGAGAAATCATAAAACTGGGAATGCTTCAGAATAGTACGCCTCCCAAGGGGAGGCATAGGGAGGCGCAACAAGTACAAATATTTTCCTTTCTCCTCATTTTTTCCTCTTTCAATGCATTCTGCAGCTCACATAGAAAGAGGAAATCATGTTCTGTGGGACAGGAGAAGGCTCAATATTTACAAGGCAGCCCTGAGGCCCTGAGGAACCTTTTTATTGGTTTAATGTTGCGTTGTAAATATTGATCCCTTTAACACAGTTTTATGCATTCAAGGGGCGTGCAATGGGTGTTGCTGGTGGCGTTCACAGTGACATCGATGGCATTTTGACACTATCCCAGATTTACGTGCAATCGTTTTTCTGACGCAGTGCAAAAAACGTACGCCTCCCCATGGGATGCGTAAGGGAGGCACAAAGTTTTACATTGTTATCTGTGCGCTGCATTCTGCAAGACACATAGTAATGGCAATAACCCTCATGTGATTCATTTCTATAAAGTTTCCCTTCCTGCCCAAGGCAAACATCCATGCAACTCAGGCACACTCACACCATGGTGCAAGTATGCCTGCTTTGGTGCATGGCAGACAATTGTACACCAGCACCGGGGTGAGCAATTGCATCTGTCATATAGATGTAAATGTGACGTCTGACTGTGCTCTGAAAGTAATTCTGCACATTTCATACATATGTCTTGTGGCACCACACTGTGTTCATTTCACGTTCATATTTGTAATGTTTCTGTGCATCACTCATGTACCTTCACTCTGTCACAATCCTTATGCATGCTTCAAGCTGGTATAAGGAGTAATGTAGGAATTTACAAATGTGAATTGTCCTTGTGTAACAGCACATTACTGGAGTTGCAAATGTTGTGCTAGACACTTCATCAATGCTTGATCATTGCACAAACAAATGAGTCAGGGTTACAGATGAATCTGTTGAGTCACTTTGCCATGGCGCTCCATGAAATAAATTCAGTTCTAACAAGGTGTTTAAAACTTTTTGCTGTTGAAAGATTTGCTGTTGAAAGATTTGCATTGCAGGACACAATTTGTCACACATCAGACCCATCGTGACTCACTGACTGTACAGGTCACTAGTCCACACAATGCATATAGTATAGCTATGGGTGTGTAGGTAGGCATTCACTTGCCAAGAGGGCCGCCGACTTCAAATCTTAGATGGTCCAGCAGATCTGTCTTTCTACTGACAACATCCTGCCAGCTGTGCTTCAACTGGTGGACTGTCCGTGTCGTAGATCCTGACCATCTGCTGCTGGACCCTTTCCCACCTTTGCCAGTGTTTCTGGAGTGGGTAAATCTTACTCACAAGGCCACCAGTGCCAATCATCCTTGGCAAAACATTTTTAAAATAAGCCAAAGTAGGCCCCCAAACTCGATGGAGGACAGTTTTTTGGACCTGCTTCACATCACTGTGAATGTGAATTTCGGAAAAAAAGAATTTACAACAGAAACTTAGAACCCAACCTTAACCCTAAGCTACAACTATTGACCCAACATAAGCACACACACTCCACAAGACAAAAATTTATACAAGACAATTTATTTGACAGGACAGGACAATATAGACAATAATTTAACAAAACAATGACCAAATGCTCGACAATTTGGCTCGACAATGTGACTCAATTCTCTCTGCTCCACACAATAGACTCCACCAAGTTGCACAGTCCTAGGAATAGTGAAAGAAACAGTAACTGTGTACTTTCTTATTTGCGGCACGTAGAAACGTGTTGCATTTATACAGGAAATGATGCATCATTTCCTGTATAAATGCAACACGTTTCTACGTTTTGCGTCATATTTTGGTTCTCAGCATCGTTATTCTAGACACAACATCCATTAAAAGATCACTTTATCTGCAGGCATGATGTTTTTCAATGATGTGTTGTTTTACCATATGGTGCATTACGCTTAGTGTACAATCAGTTATTTGGATTGTAAAAAACAAGGACCCCCTGAGTAGTAGCATAAAACAACTCCTAGGACAGGGAAAAACAATGTGTGAAATAGAAATTCCTAGGCAATCATATACTGTAAAAGCAAGTGGCAAAATAATGACAGTAAGGAACGACCCAAAGAAAGGTAATATAAAAAGGACCGAATTTTAATAAACACGTTTACAAATCATATAGTAAAACAATAAAGTAAATACTATATGATAACAGACACATATTTTCATACAAATTCATACATTTAATAGAAAGACACTAATCATAAAATCATGGACAACCAAACAAAATATTTAAACGCTGTCCAAGAAAAGCAGTGGCGATTAAACTTTCAACGCGCGTTTCGGCGTACACAACGTACACAACGCCTTCTTCAGGAGCCACACAGTTTTAGTCTGAAACATATACATAAAAACATAGACAGTCCAATAGTATTCAATCAATAAAAATATCACAGTAAAATTCAAATATTTCATCATACAATGGAAATTCTAAAAAACATTCCTACTGTCATTATTACTTGATATCAGCCATAACTGGATTCCAAAAAGACATTTGATAATACATAATACATATCACAGAGTACCCACATATCAATGAACGATGGGAAATGAGGGGGGAGGGGGGAAAAAAAGGAAGAAAAGGGGTTTGATAAAGACATTATTGCAACGGACACAGTACATGAGCGCCATAAGGTGAGGGCGTTTTTCTTTCCACAAAACTCAAAAAGTGGATTCATCATAATCATATCATTTAAAAACAAAGAGCAAGTACGTCACAGTCTCAGGACAATAGTTTATGCAAGATTCAAAGAAATGAAGTGGAATCTCAATGTTACACCCATCAGATATTACGGAACGACGGACTTTAAATGGTTTCATATATATAATTAAATAGAGAGAACTCACTATAGATACAAGGAGTCACTGGATTTGACGATATTTACAATTTCAGTCCGTTGATAAAAAAGGTTCAGGAAACGATATCATCCTGACTCTACAGTAACTTAAATAATAACAGAAATAGTTATTGTAGATCCAAGCGATCTTAGATGGTGAGTCAAAAGAGGTTTAGTCATTTGGTACAATGAATATCACATAAACGCCAGCTCTAGAGAGTGCTTGATTTGAGCAAAAAGGAAGACATTTCTTCTATAATCGCAAAGTCAAAATAGACTAGAAAGAGTTACATAGTATCTAGCTATTGGCATTCTAACAAGATACTGTTTCAATTTCAAAGGGGAAATCTAGTAGGACGGATTCCACTGAAAGATGATAAATGTAATGAATAAGAGTGAGAGAAGAAGTCTCCATATATGATATATATATGATCGATAGATATTATATTCAGTTGTAAGATTTCCAACGTTATTTATGGACGTCCATGAACTTAGAGAGAATTGAGTCAAAGAGTGGGTCTTCACAAACTTTTATTCCTGCCTCTGTCTGTCTGAATTATCTTCCAAATCATAAATCCAAAGGGAAAATTTGTAAACATTCTGGCACTTTCCGGGGATGACGTGAGAGGAATACACTTTCATAAGTTCAGAGGGAGGAATAGCTGCAGGAAGTCATAATTTGATAGGGACAATGAGATTTGCTGGATACATATTGCTAAATGGACCATCAAGAGGAAATAATTACACTGCACTTTATCGCGATAATGCAAAATATTAAACTCTACCGTAAGATTTCTCCATAGAGAAATAGCCAGCTGCAGAGATGTGAATATCACATTTCGTAATTAGGAAGTCAATAAAAAGTACCATAAGACCTTTTATGGTTCTAAATCATTTAACATTAACGCTAGGATGAGTTATACTAAAATTGAGCAACTGTTGTGCTGTTATGCATTCCCAAAAACAGCTTTTTAGCTCACAACAGCGGAATAGAATATAGGGCGAACAGTCCTGCTTTGCTTGTGGTCCGGTTCAAGGAGGACCCGGCCTTGCAGTCAAGGCAAGACTGTTCCCATGAGGAGCAGGGTCAAAATTGATTTGCATATGGCTGGATCCATACTGAGGTGGCATGGCGGTCAAAAATCCATGAATTGGTATTCAGCCCTGAGTGAATGCCGGTGGCTGAGATTTTCATCAAGCAGTCCATTCATCAACTTGTTGTTGTAGCAGTTGATGCCCTAAGTCCGGCGGGTACACCCAGTTGTGGGTCCCGTGCTCACTGTGCTACTGGAATCAATCAATACCGAGCTAAAATCCCATAATGAGGGAGAAACTGGTTGTTTTTTGCCTTGAAAAGAGATATGGTTAGCTCTTCTGAGGTCATGGATTTAATGACCCAGGAGACTTATTGTTCTGTTTTCTAAATGTTACTGGGGGGGCTGCTGCATTTGGTGCAGCCCCTCACAACATTACAAAATTGCTTGGTGGTGCCCCAGCACCACCAAGATTATACAATATAAATAAAAACCCATCACAAGGCAGAGTCGTGAATAATAAATGAGCGGCTCCTGCTGCTCATTTACAATCCCCTTTTTAGGTCTCGGCTTTAACGCGCTTGAAAAGCGCGTTCTCGCCAGAGAACTATTGTCGGCGTCTCAGCAGTCTGAGAACGCCGAAGGGAGACAAGACCTGGCCGCGCGCAGCGTTTTTCCATAGGATAACGTTGTGCGCGCGGCCAGGTCTTGTATCCAGAGCATGCGAATGCAGCCCGGATCGCGACGCGCGCCTGCTGGTATGCAAGGGGAGTCTGCATACCAGCGCGCGGCACTGATAACACACACATGGCTGCCCCTTCAAGCAGGCTTCTTTTCTTCATCCGCCGCCTACGCTGGTAACGTTAAGCCCATATTACATTGTGTATCAGAAAACCTACATGTCCTTGCACCTTCTATAATCTGTTATCCTCAAGCATGGCGTCTACGCAGTGACAACTTAGCAAATGCAATTACAATACTTTGAAGTTAGTTAAAAAAGTAAATGTATGTACCGGTAAACAAGCATCGGTGTCTCAATTTGAACCGTTCATTGTCCTTGTGCCTAACGCGACCTCGAGGGTACATCAAAGAGCAAACGTTCTTTTATTGACTCGCTGCAACAGGGTCTGCTCGACATAACCTCCTGAGGGGAGTGTGCATAGGTGGCAGCTGTTTTACTTTGATCTGCCGAGCGGCACGTTTCCCATGTGATCACATTTGTTTATTTTTGAGATTGCTCAAAAGTGTAGCGTGTCCTTCTACCGGGTTTTTTATCTTTTATTTTTTATTTGTATACCATCTTACTTTTCGGCGGAAAAATTAGGGTTTGCTACTTAACGAGCTGTACACATTTGTGTAACATTGCAAATTCACCAAGTTTCACCAATGGCAATTGACTAATGCACAATTTTAATACATAAACCGGCACTATTGGCACTGATGCCCATTTGGCCTGAATGCCCTGTTCACAAAGTTATGTATGTCACTCTAAATTATGTGTAAATGTCATAATACAACCAGCACGTGCTGTTTCCACCTCTCTCATTCGCTCAGCCCCCGTTCCTCGGAGCACAACACTGCCCCCTAGAGGTGAATGCGTCCACCGCCTGCCAAACCCGGCAATACAGCATTGTGAGAGCTTTTCTTTCTATACAATGATACCATTTGTCAGACAAAAATGTACAGTGTTTTTTCTAAAGCCATCATGAATAAACCAGTGCTGCGGTTCCTCTGGGGGGCAGCCAGGCTGGTTTAATGAATCAGAAAGCCCTCGGAGATGGTGTGCCCCCCTCAGTCCATCAGCTCCCGGACAATTATTCAAGGCCCAGCTGCGGGGAAAACAGATGGTGAGTGCGCGATAGTGATGTGGATTTGGTCGCGCGCGCGCGCAGCCGCCCCCAGCCACGAGCAGCCAGCCCATGAAATGCTCCACACAAGAGCGCGTTTGGGCAGGGGCGCCATTTGCAAGCCAGATGCCGGCAATTTACAGAGCCAGCTAAGGCGTCCATAAAAGGAAGGAAGGCAAATATTCTCACGCAGAAGTAACATTTACACAGATCCTTGTTTGGGCTCAGTAAAAGTGGCGCAGGAGTTTAACTTTTTGGAGTGGTGAATTAAACTGTTCTTTCGTGGGTTGGCCACCGTGCAATGGAGACGGACACAGACACCACCACTCCCATGCACACACGGACACCACCACTCCCATGCACACACTGACAACACCACTGCCAAACACACACGGACACCACCACTCCCATGCACACACGGACACCACCACTCCCATGCACACATGGACACCACCACTCCCATGCACACACGGACACCACCTCTGCCATGCTCACACGGACACCACCTCTGCCATGCACACACAGACACCACCACTCCCATGCACACACGGACACCACCACTTCCATGCACACACGGACACCACCACTCCCATGCACACACGGACACCACCACTGCCATACACACACGGATACCACCACTGCCATACACACACAGATACCACCACTGCCATGCACACACAAACACCACCACTGCCGTATACACACGGACACCACCACTGCCGTGCACACACGGACACCACCACTGCCATGCACACACGGACGCCACCACTGCCATGCACACACGGACACCACCACTGCCATGCACACACGGATACCACCACTGCCATGCACACACGGACACCACCACCCCCATGCACACACGGACACCACCCGTGCTTAATTTGTAAAAAAAAAAAAGTGGCAGGGCTTTCATTTGTAAAAAATTAAGTGAAAGTGCACTCGTCAGGAGGCTACTGTAGTTTGCCATACACATTACGCGACTTTGAGCTATTGGCATTGTAAATGACAATGACTTTTATTTATGTTTTGGTTTTTAAAACATAAATAAAAGACCTTGTCATTTATAATGTGAAGACCTTAAAGTCGCGTTCATTTACAATGCTAATAGCTCTAACTTTTGCAATGCAGAGACCGTTGCATTGTAAATGCTTGTTTTGGGTGCAAACAGCGGACATAGACAGATTAATGTTTGTTAGGGGCGGGCAGGGGTCGCCCCAGGGGTCTTGTCCGCTCCCTGCAAGCAGCCCCATGGGACACACATGAACTGGTAACATGGTTTGCCATTTTTTTAAATACAAAGTGGGGTGACCCTGTGCCTGCCCGGGGGACACCACAGGATTAATTTTTGATGGGGGCTGAACACCAAGCTCCAAGGGCCCGCCGGCTAGCTGTAAGAGGCCACATGGGCTGCGCAGGAATTGGGTACATGTTCTGTTTTGTTCTTTTCAAACTATGGTGCACCAGTGCTCACTCGGTACCCCCCACAGCATTTCTTACATTGTGGGCTGTGGTGAAAACCACACGGCTCCCACAGCTCTGCTGGCTCCCCTGCCAGCACCCATCCCACATGTGGCTGGAGCTGGCATTGCTCCCACCTGGCAAGAGCAACGTTTCTTTCTGCTCCTGCTGAGCGGCAGCTATTCTGCCCACAAGAGCATGGACAGGGAGAACTATTTATGCTCCCAAAGGTTCCCACCGGGGGGTGATCACAAAAGACTTCCCTGCCCACGCTCCCGCGGATAGGGAATAAATGGTGTCCTGGAGTATGGGGTACTTGAGACACCATCACAGAGCCAGCCCTAGGGAGGGTGTGCCTGGGAACATAGCGTGGTTCAAGGAGGAGAGCTGCACGCCTTCTCCCCTTAATTTATACATGGCTCTGGGGCATAGGGTACTGGGGCCTCAGTACGGCTCGGGGAGAGGGGCTGCACACTCCCTTCCCATAATTTTTAATTCATCCCCAGGGGATGGAATCACAAGGGCTTGAAATGGTCCAAGGAGAAAGGTCTGCATGCCCCTCTCCGTTTAGATATGAATCAGATCCGGAGATGGGGTTCCAGGGACATGGATCCCCCACCACTTTCAAAATAAATCGGTCCTGGGGAAAGGGGTCAACAGGGCTTGGAAATGGCCCAAATATGTTGCTCCTCACACTCCCAAATTTATGGTCATCCCGAGTTTTAAAAAAAAAACTGTCCATTTAAAAAAAAATATTACCACATATCTTAGCGAATTTGTAATTTTTTAAAAATCGTTTTTTGTCCCAGGGGTTTCCCACCAGGCCTATGGTGGCAGGGCATCCCTACCTTGTCCCCTTATAGGATTTTAAAACTTTTTTCAGGACATGGGATCGAGTTCCCGAGTCCCAAAATGGCTACCATCGCCTATTGTTGATGTGGTGGCAGCCAATGAGATCCTATCTATAGATCTGTCAGCTGACTAGATCTGTCCACCGCCACTGGGTAATATGATATGAGTTCTAGAGCCTCAGGGTTAGGGTTCATGTTGTGGGTATCTTGGAACCCCGCTATCAATCATGTAGAGCCTCCTGTTCACCTTGATACAGGAAAGACGAGCCACACCACAGCTTCTTGATGCTGAAAACAATTTAATTTTGCAGCAGAAAAAATGACACGTTTCAACACTTCCTGGCCTTCTTTGACTATTGTCAATGCAATACCAGTAGGTGTCTATCACTTACCTTTAAACCACCCACCATTACAAGACCTGATTAATTTCCTCTAAGAATAAACAGTGATCATGTTTCCCTAGTCAGCGGTTGACACTGGCTACCTTTTGAAGCCGGCAAAACTAAAATCAGCTGCCTAATAAGCCATATTTCAGTAGTAAAAACGTTGTCAACATTGAATTACAGAGATTCATAAAACTCTAAACTAAATGTTCCCAGATACTGCAAAGGAACCTAGGGAGCTCTCCCTGTTAATCTTAGAGCTCACCTCAATAGGCTCTTTCAGAAAATCATTACAAAATCTTCCTATCCTCCTACATTTAAATGTGATAGTCTAGCATGGCTTTGACCAGCTTCAGTTCAAAAGACACCATCAGTAAAAACAATGTACCCTGTGCTTTACACGGACCTACATCTGTGATTACATTTCTCCAGACAGTGAATGTGGGAGAGGTGGTGAGGTGGTCTGTGGGTTGGGTAAGTCAGGAGGAATAAAGAAATAGAGAAAGAAAAAGGAAGGAAGGGTGCAAAATGAGAGGGTAAATGGATGGATATGGAAATTAAAAAGAAACAGCACAAATAATGCACAGTAGGAGATAATAAGGAGAGGAAGAAGATGATAAAAGGGAGAAAGGGAAAGATAGATTAAGGGTAGAGCGAGGGAGGACATAAAGGCAGAGAGCATGAAAAGGCGATCAATGGAGAGGAAGAAGCTAAGGGAAGAATGGAAGAGAGACAATGGACAAAAAAGTAGATCATGAAAAGACTCAAGGAGAGGAAAAGGTGAGACTAAGGAGATGGAAGTAAAGATGAACGAGAGAAAGGAGTTAAAAACAAGCAAAGATGGATATGGCAGAGAAAGAAGAGGGGCAGAAATTGGGATTTTGGATAGAAGAGTCAGAATGAAATGAAAGACAGAGAGATAAGTGAAGACAAATATGTAAATATGAGAGGGAAGAAGGGGATAGAGAGAGGGCAGGGATAATAAATGGAAACTGGTGTAAAATGAAAGGTAGGATGTATTTAGAAGAGAGGATGAGGGGAAACGGAGACAGTGAAGGAGAGAAGAAGAAGAAGCATGAAGTAACGACATGAGATAAGGAGAGAGGGGGTAAAGAGAAAGACAGTTGATGGGACAGCGAGAAAAGAGACTGAAAGGGAAAAAGGAGATGAGCTGAGAAAGGGATGAAGATATGGAAAACAGAGGAAAGAGGTAGATGAGGAACAAATAGTGGCACAAACAGTGACATGGCTATCATTAGTGCAGTAGGTGTAGTAGCACCAGTGCCTACGACTTTAATGGGCTCACTGCAACCCAATTATGTCTAACTTTTAATACCAAGCTACATGGGGAAGAGGGGGGAGATTTATTCTTTCTGTCATTAACCTCAGACACCCTTGATACATTACTGATAAATGGGCTGCATTGTCCCTACACTGAAACCCATCTATACGACTATTATAAAGAGAGAACTGTGTCCTTTGAGCCACGTAAACTCAAAAAGTACACCACCAATCCAAACACACAAGACATATTTGAAAACCTCAGGGCAAGCAGAAGGACATAGGCTATATAAAAAAAAAATATATACGTTGTTTAAAAAATTTAGAAATAAAAATAAAGTAGTGCCTTGCAAGTAGTGCCAGCCGCGTGATGACATCGGGAGCGCGGGGAGGAGCGGCGTTCAGGAGCAACAGGAAGAGCAGAGGACATGAGCGCGGGGAGGAGCGGTGAGCGGCGGTCATGGTGTGAGGAGCAGCGAGAAGCGGAGGAGCAGTGGAGCGGTAAAATCAGCAGCACGGGGAGGAGCGGCGGGTGAGGTAAGTGAAGCAGTCAAGAGCCGCGGGTGCGCACCGAGGGACAGGCGGGAGCCATGAGTGCACACAAGTCCAAAATGCTGCCCCCAGCCCCCTTCTGCCCCGGGCAACGCCGGCGGGTGAGGTAAATGAAGCAGCCAAGAGCCGCGGGTGCGCACAGAGGGACGGGCGGAGGGTCGGGCGGGAGCCATGAGTGCACGCAAACCTGAAATGCTTCCCCCAGGCAACGCTGGGGCGGGCTGCTAGTTATTTATAAATTCATATCTAGGTCCTTTCCTTAAAGGGTAAAGTTTGTCCACCTCAGATTTTAGTTTGTTGATTCTGGTGGGTGAAAGTCCTCAGTCTTTCAAGCTTACCAAATACCATGCCCACTACTTTGGCCAACTCACTCAAGGTCATCACGGTAGCGGTTTTCAGTCCTTTAATGGGATTGATTGCTTGGTCTTGTAGTCCTGTTTTTTTTTTGATTGAGCAACTTAGCCAATTACACTCATAGCATGACTTGAGGGCTTAAAGTCTAGGACTGGAAATGATGTCTGTGATGACATGGAGTCAGGTGGTAACTCTTCTGCCTGCACTTCTTTTGTTGGATGTAAGCCTTCCATGAATGTATTTAAATACACTAAATATTAAAATATTTAAATGATATATCAACTGTAGGAGGCTGGCTTAGTATATGGTGCACGCATATTTAAGTGATGCACCTTGCACTAATCCAGACAACTCTTATGGTGATTTTTTAGTGCTCTTTGATAACCATAGAAACCTCTCAAAGTGGTAGTTGTGGGGAGCAACCTTCAGGCTTATCTTGAAAGAGTGTAAAGCAGCTTGTTTTACCAATTGTAATCAATAGTGTAAGTTAAATGAAAAAGAACCACACAGTGTTTATGTAAAAATAAGTCTATTTATTACACAACACAATCACTAACACATTGGTATATCTCCTATCTGGAGATATCAACCCAATACACAAGAATACATTGAAATAATCAGGTAAGGAGCACAAATATACATTGGTCTGCAGGGGGAGACAAAGCATAGATTAAGAAAGTGGAATGTAAACTGCAAAGGAGAACGAAACTTGGACTAGAAGACTCAGAAGAGCTGGGACACAAGAAACTACTCATGGTAAGTACCCAGGAACTCCAGGGAGGCTGTGTGCATAGCGGAAACACTGCTGCCTGCCCAATGGAGGTCAATGTAGAAGTCGAGGTTGCAGTTTTAAGGAAAAAGGACCATCCCCGGAGGAAGCTGAAGAAACCCTGTGGAAGACAGAAGGTTGGAGAACCACCCCATCCGTAGATGCCCCAGGAACCAAGTTACCTGCCCCAGGGAAGCAAGGGTGTATAGGAGTGAAGTAACGCTGGAACCAGACGTAGCGACAATGGGAGACTATTCGCATACATTCACAAAGGGGAAGGGGTCCCCTGGGGACACCTTCCCATTTGCTAATGGTTACCACCAAAGTGAATGATTTGTGACTGCAGTTTGGTTGCAAAACATTTGTATATATGTATATATGGCACAGCGAGTCGGTGTCAGGAAGGGATGCCCTTAACACGACCCTTCCTAATACTGAATACCAAAACACAAATTACAATTTGTTGCAAAGTTACTAAATCGGTATTTGGACTTTGTACATGCCAAAAAGCCGTTTTGCGTTCACCAACGGGCTGACTTTGCGAATCGGCCCATTTGCGACTGGTGAAAAGTTGTACATGTGGCCCTAAATGGGTGCAAAAGATTGACTGGTGAGGGGGTCAAAAGTAACCCTTGGCAGAGTACGCAGAGTGGCACTCTCCATGGAAAAACTCCATGGAACTCCGCTCCGCTCCACCCTACCAATAAACAGAAAATAAAAACACTTACCTGCTCTGTCTTCTCCAGGCTGCCCTCGTCCTGGCCGTGGTCTCTCCTCCTCCTGGCCGTCCTCATCCTCACTGGTCACAGCAAACCCCTATGTTGTATGTATTGCGGTGAATGCGCATGCCCGCCTGCTCTTCTAAAGCTTGCAGGCGGGTGGAGTGAGTGACTGCACTCACCTTCAAGTGGATCTTACACAGCTCACTGCACACTCTTGATGTGACTGCACACCTATGGACCCCATACCCCCTCCAGATGGCTGCTATTAGGGAGAACACTTTCAGTGCACCCCCCTGCCAGCTTTTTTGCCTCTGCTCCAATGTCTATTATACGGCATGGGCACAGAGGCAAAGGGATTTCCTTATTTAGAGGGGGCCACGCCCCCCATGCAAATGAGGGAACATCCTCTTGAGAAAGCGCTGGCGTTATATGTGCATCTGCGCTTTCAGTATTACAGAAATGGTCGCACAAGCATCTGTGGCCCCTTCTGTAATGCAAAAGTGCTCCAGGGCACGCAAAGCGGACAAAAAAGCCTGTTGCGCCCTGGGAGCACTTTGTGTAATACGGCCCTGCAGGTCGCTGAAGATGCCCCCGCCAGTTGGTTGTAGGGAAGCGCAGTACAGTATTATACCACAATCTGGTGGTGGTATGGACCGTGAAAATAGTGTTGGCTCACTTGAAGTTTCAAAGCATGCAGGCATCATTGTGAAGATGCCCCATTAAATGGGGACCTTTAAGCAAAAGATCTGCATAAAAAAAAACATAAAGACTGATTTATTTAAAGGCAATCAAAGACACTGTGGTTTGCTCACCCCAGCAGTCTACCATCCCTGTGATTGTGGCGAATCTTAGATGATCACAGTTAGCTCCTACCTCATGAATATGAATGAGGTAGGTAGAACTACAATCCTTTGCTATCCTGGATTTTGTAAACTGACTTATTAGTACATTGGCCAGCTCACAAAATTAACAAGCATTTGCAATGCAATGGTCTCGGCATCATTAAAGGTAGAGCTATTGGCATTGCTCATGACATTTCTTTTTTTTTCTTTAAATCAAAAATAAATGGCCATTGTCATTAACATTGCCAATACACAGCACTCTGCACTCAACAGCACACAATGCTCTGCACACTTGCTCTGCACTCACTGCTCTGCACACTCACTCTGCACACTCACAACTCTGCACTCACTGCTCTGCACACTCACTCTGCACACTCACCACTCTGCACACTCGCCACTCTGCACACTCGCCACTCTGCACACTCTCCACTCTGCACACTCTCCACTCTGCACACTCGCCACTCTGCACACTCGCCACTCTGCACACTCGCCACTCTGCACACTCGCCACTCTGCACACTCGCCACTCTGCACTCGCCACTCTGCACTCGCCACTCTGCACTCGCCACTCTGCACCCACTCTGCACTCGCCACTCTGCACTCGCCACTCTGCACTCGCCACTCTGCACTCGCCACTCTGCACTCGCCACTCTGCACTCACCACTCTGCACTCACCACTCTGCACTCACCACTCTGCACTCACCACTCTGCACTCTGCACTCTGCACTCACCACTCTGCACTCACCACTCTGCACTCACCACTCTGCACTCGCCACTCTGCACTCGCCACTCTGCACTCGCCACTCACCACTCGCCACTCTGCACTCGCCACTCTGCACTCGCCACTCTGCACTCGCCACTCTGCACTCGCCACTCGCCACTCTGCACTCGCCACTCTGCACTCGCCACTCTGCACTCACCACTCTGCACTCACCACTCTGCACTCACCACTCACCACTCTGCACTCACCACTCTGCACTCTGCACTCACCACTCTGCACTCACCACTCTGCACTCACCACTCTGCACTCACCACTCTGCACTCACCACTCTGCACTCTGCACTCACCACTCTGCACTCACCACTCTGCACTCTGCACTCACCACTCACCACTCTGCACTCACCACTCTGCACTCACCACTCTGCACTCACCACTCACCACTCTGCACTCTGCACTCACCACTCTGCACTCACCACTCTGCACTCACCACTCTGCCCTCACCACTCTGCACTCACCACTCTGCACTCACCACTCTGCACTCACCACTCTGCACTCACCACTCTGCACTCACCACCACCAAGCATTGACAAACCCAATACCTTATGTAGACGAGACCTATTGGCTTTTCCAATGCTTGTTTTTAACTCTGTGGTTGCGTCCTTCTGAATATGTTTGAATATAAACGTTCACATTCTATCGCACGTTGGCTTGAGGGCTGTTGGAATTCACTGTATGCTTTAATCCAAAATGTTGATGCGGGTTCAACGAGAGAGAGACAGAATTTGGCAGTACGGCAAGCGATTTTCTTGCATGAGTTCAATCAATGGGTGATGTAAACAAAGCGTCTTTCATCATTGAACTCGCGGCCGCCCCGGAAGTCAGGCACGGTCGCCTGTGACGGGGGCGGGGCCACGTTCACACCGGAAGAGGAGGCAGGCGGAGTCGTAGCGTCTCGCGGCCCGGGGCTCCTGTGAGCGGTGTAGAGCCCCGGGGCCGCGCCAGCAGGAGGTTGGGCGCCGCGTGCTGAGGTAAGGTAAGTTCTGGAGCGCGATTGGTGCACTTGTGTGTGTGTATGCTCGTGTGTGTGTGTGTGTATGTATGTGCGCGACGGTGACGGCGGGGGAGGGGGAGGGGGGTCTGGAGCGCGATTAGTGCACTTGTGTGTGTGTATGGTCGTGTGTGTGTGTGTATGTATGTGCGCGATGGTGACGGCGGGGGAGGGGGAGGGGGGGCCTCGGTGCACTTGTGTGTGTGCGCGCGCGTGTGTATGAGTCAGGGGTGGTGTCTCTGTATGTATGTATGTGCGTGCGTGCATGGGCGCGTGTGTGTGTGTATGCGCATGCGTGTGTGGTGCTTGCGCTTCCCAGGAGACAGCGCCTGGCCACAGCGCGCGTTCCAGTTACAAATCGCCTGGAAGGATGCGCGTGGCCAGGACTGTCTCCTGGGACTGCTACTCGCTGACATAAGATCTCGGCGGAGACGCGCTTACGCGCGTCTTTTAGCCGAGACCTAAAAACAAAGTAAGTGTGCAATTTGCAACCACGTTTACAGCATCGATTCTTTGTACCTGAGACCCAGAGGGGCATATTTACAATAACTGGCGCATCCCTGCAAATCAGCAGGGATGCGCCATGTATTGAGCGACGCAGCTCCAGCAATGCTCTATTTAGGCCCTATCTAGTTAATGCTGCGTCAATCCTTACGCCTGCTTCAGGCAGGCACAGGGTTTTGACGCAGCATGGGCCTAAAAATGACTGAGTGAAATCTTGTAGATTTCACTCAGCCACTTTTAGGAGGCGTTCCTGCGCCAGAACGCCCCCCCCTGCGCAGGAACGCCTACATGTGGCGCAGGGCTTTACAACGTGACGCATCTCCCAGATGCGTCACGTTGTAAGTACCCCGCACCATGGCACAGGATTTGCGCCACCTCTGCATCACAAAAGTGACGCAACGGCGACGTAAATGAGGCACAAGTGGCTTGTAAATCTGCCCCTCAGTGTCTTAAATATCAGTTCTGCATTACAAGCCTCGCTGAATGGAAAACTCAGAATGGGAAGTATTTGCCATACTTGGTAATGGAATAAACCTGCTGTAGTAAATACTCCATTCTAATTCTTACAATTTATATTCCAAGCCCTTAAGCAGAAGTCATTCAGCCTCATGTTAGATTGATGGTGAACAGCACTTGTTCACCTGCGAAATGTTTTCTACTTACACAACAAGAGAAATGAATTTTAATGCATTTCAGTAAAAGCTGATAAAATAGCACATAAAACGCCTCCATCGTTTAATCTGATCAATTGTATTTGCCTACAGTGTGGGTTTTGTGTGCGTACATGCGAAAGACAGATTGTGTGGGTGTATTTAACTCCCACACCAACACTAATAGCGAATGATAATATGGTGCTCCTTGGAACATTACAGTCGTGTGCTAATTCCAAAGCACTTTACCAGTCCATTATGCATTCTGTCCTAAATCAGCTGAATTTCATACTCAGGCTCTGATTTAGCGTGTGCCAGGTGGGTTGCTCTGGCGCAAACATGACAGATATCCGGTCGGTTTTAGTACGAGTACATTAGACCTTATGGGGCTTGTAATAAGGCAGACAAGATATCCATCACATTGTTCTGCAAATTCTACATCAGGCGCTCAATCTTTGAAGGGACCTTGTATTTCAACACCTGACATCTGGTTCCGGTAGATCACACCACGGGGACAGAGGTTGCCATTGGAGTATGAAAGCCCTGTCCTGAAATATGTCAGCCCTGATCATAATTACTATCCCTGACACACAAACGTTTAGTTATCGAAGTATTCAGATAATCTAAGCCTATTTGGTTTCTCTAGCATTGAGAATAGCAGGTAAATGATATAGGGCCATATTGTATCAACCACTAATGTGTTTGCAAACGCCGAAATTCGCAGAATTTCGGCGTTTACGAACGCATTAGTGCTAAATGGTTTGTATGAAAGAAATCTGCGTGTAAAATAAGGAATCGCAAAATTTGTGATTTCTTATTTTACGATTGCATTTAAGGAATCGCAAATTTTGCGATTCCTTAAATGCAAAAAAAATGCAAATTGACCTTAAGGAATTGCAAATTACCACCAACTTCAAGTTACCCTTAGGGCATGTATGTGAGCCACATGTGCACCCATGCGAATTTCAGGGGTGCAACAGGGTGTCCTTTGGACACCCCTGCACCCTTGAAATTATTCTCAATTTCCAATTCTCAAATTGCGAATCGCAAATTGAGAATAACTTCCCATTCATTCCTATGGGCCTCCTGGCCCATAGAAATTAATGGGAAAGTATTCCTTAATTGCGATTCACAATTTGCTAATCGCAATTAAGGAATACTAAGAAATCACAAACAAATTGCGATTTTGTACATACATCCCTATTTGCGATTCTCAAATAGAGATTTCTAAAAAATCTCTATTTGAGAATCGTAAATCAGGTTGTTGATACATATGGCCCATAGTCAGGATATCCTTAATAGGGCTCCGAATACAGCTACTAGGATATTCCTTGAAGGTACAAACTCTACTATGCACATGAAACTGAGATTCTAAGGGGAAGATTTACTAAGCTTTTGTGCCATGTTTGTGTCACAAAGGTATCGTAAAACAACGCAAAATCCTTTTTTGGTAATTTAATTTCCAGCGCTAAACTTGTTTAGCGCTGGAAATAACGTAAAAGTAATGCGAAGCAGCGCATTGCCCTGCTTTGCGTTACTTAACGCCATGGGGGCGTACCAAGGGCGGTGCGTGGACATTCCCATGAACCGCCCATGCTTTCTCACGCTAAACCCAATTTACTAAAAACAGTAGATTGGATTTAGCACGAGAAAACTGCGCCCTTTTCAACTAGGTGCAAGGAAGGAGAAATGCTTTAATTTCTCCTTCCTTTTCCGACTTTGCATTCCTGCTGCACTGTGCAGCACGAAATACTAGGTGGGAAAAGCTTTCTCTTGTGTCGAGCATAGTATTTTATACAGGAAGGATACACCCTTCCTGTACAAAACCTATGCTGGACTCATGCACACACCCTAGGGCTGCGGCGCAAAGGTTTGTGCATGGCGCACAGCAGCTGTAATCAGTGCCGGCACAAGGAAAAGGGTGGAGATAGCCATATCTTTGAAGATATGACGCTCTCTTGCTCCCTCCCTGTCACACAACGCAGCGCAGCCTCACAGGGGCTGCGTTGTGCGACTTTTTCGTAAATCTTCCCCTAAGTGATGCAGTATTTGCCCATGTACATGGAATTCTGTTTCAGGTATAAACAGGTATTTACACCTCGATTAACCTTGCAGTGTGCCCAAAGAACACTCATCCACAGCATCACACCACGCCAGCAAACACTAGAACACTTCCACACAACTCATAAATCCAACCCAACACAACTAAGATAAGCATGTTAGATGAATATCAAGGCCCATAACATCACCTGATGCCCCTTGTTAATGCACACACATTCAAACTTGCCTTCGAATGCAGAGGCTAAGTAACTCAGTGCTGCGGTCCCGCCCACTGTCATTACTTAACCCAGTGCGCCGAGCGGACGCGCGCAGCGGCGCGCCGAAGGCGCGCCAAAGGCAAGCCCGTCTGCGCCCGTCCGATCCCGGCCGACTCCAGACGCCAGGTACCCTGCTCTTTTCACCCGACCCTTGGTGCTGAACATCCTCTGTTCAGTAATTCACTATGGGCATTATACGCTACACTAACCTGGAGCTTAATGCCTTAAACACAGCTAGTTTTACCACCATAATGCCCAGTAGGGGTAGGGGCATTAAAACATTAGCGGCAAGACAACCTCTTAGCACACCCGCTCCCCGACCTCAGACTAATCTAGTATGCTTATACTGTAATGCGAGATCCCTACCGAAGCACGCCTTAGAAATATGGGCGCTCTTGAACTCCGACAACCCTGATGTCTTATTTGTCACGGAGACATGGCTCCAGGAATCCTCCTCGCCCGACATCGCGATAGCCATTCCCCCCTCCTACAAAGTACATAGACTTGACCATCCTGGTAAAAAGGGTGGTGGAACGGCTATAATATACAAACCTGCTATCAAGCTACACATTAACGACACCTATCTTGAAGCCTGGGGTGAAATGTGTATTGCATCCATGACCATAGAGAACAAAGAGTCATGGAAGGTGGCGCTCATTTATAGACCACCAGGAGCCAAAACCCACTTTGTGGAGAAGTTAGTGGAAGCAATAGCACCTTACGCCCTAGCCACAGGGAACTTCCTCTTATTAGGGGACATTAACTATCATCTGGACCAAACTCTCGACCCCCACACTGCAGAGTTAATCACCAGCCTCGAGGCCTTACAGCTTTGCCTACTTCCCACAGGTCCAACGCATATTGCAGGACATGCACTAGATCTCATCTGCACAAACTCCCCAAAAGTTGAGATTAAGCAGATCGATCCTATCCTTTGGACTGATCATTATCTCATAAAATTCAACATTGCCGGCCCACAGGCCAAATCCCGTAATACTACCCAAATCGCACTAAGTAGACCGTGGAACAAGATTACCATAGACTCCTTCGCTGCGCACTTCTTGCCCCCAGTTATCACTCAGGATACTGACCCTAACACAGCAGCCAAGGAGCTTGAATCCGCAATCGCCTCGGCATTAGATATTATTGCCCCGGTGCGGGCCTCCAAGCCCCCAATTAAAAACTCGGCCTGGTTTACGTCAGACCTGGAGCTAGTTAAACACTCGGTCAGGATAGTAGAAAGGAAATGGAGACAAACTAAAGATCCTAAAGACAGGGTACAATACAAGGCAGCCCACAGGCACTATATGAAAGAGATTGCCGAGGCTAAAAAAGTCTACCTCGGCAATAGGATAAACCAGGCAGCTAACTCACAGAAAGAGCTATATAGTATAGTCAAAGAATTCACCAATCCTTCTGCGAACCAACATCCACTCAATGAATCAAAAGAATGGGTGGACTCTGTGGCCACGTATTTCAATGATAAAATCAATGAGATACACAAGCTCTTCCCTCAGTAGCCCCCTGTAAGCCAGGCCATAGGCTCACCGAATACCAGCCGCAGGAATCACAGCAATTGCTCTGTTACCTTTAGGAAATTTTTACCTTGCTCAGAAAAAGAGGTGGAGGTAACCCTGCGCAAAATGAAGTCAGGAGCCGCTGGAGACCCTGCCTCCCCACAAATTCTATCTAAAATTGCTCCTGTCCTGATTCCGGCTCTTACAGCAACTCTGAATCAATCCCTACTACACTCCTCGGTCCCATCTCTCTGGAAGGAAGCAGTAATAAGACCTATTCTGAAAAAACCCTTGGCTGACCCCAAATCATAAACCAATTATCGACCTATCTCCCTCCTCCCTCTATTTGGAAAAATAATGTAGTCCATGATTAATAAACAGCTCATAAGCTACTTGGAATCCAATGAGCTCCTGGACCCATCCCAGTCGGGCTTCAGGGCATCGCACAGCACCGAAACTGCCCTGCTGGAAATTGTAGATAATATAAGAATGACTCTGGACTCCAGCCAATCTGCCATACTTGTCCTCCTCGACTTATCTGCGGCCTTCGACACCATCTCACATTGCATTCTTTTAGAGCGCCTTGTTGAGGCTGGTGTCGAAGGCTCCGCATTACACTAGATAATGAGCTATCTGACCAATAGGCGGTCTAAAGTCCAAGTTGGAGCACATACCTCAAACTTTCATGACAATGGCAAGTGTGTCCCCCAGGGGTCAATATTGAACCCTACGCTCTTCAATCTTTGTGTCCCCCTTGGCAAAGATCATTCGTGAGCACGGTTTTGGAACCGCGTCTTACGCAGATGACACCCAAATACTGGTCACAATAGACCACAACCCAGACGAAACCAAATCAAGGTTTAAAGAGTGTATGGTATCCATTCATGACTGGATGACCCAGAACTTTTTAATGATGAATGCAGGTAAGACGGAGGTCCAGCTTTTTGGAAAAGCCGATAAAATATGGTCAGAGGATTGGTGGCCAATCTCTCTTGGCCCTTGTCCATTGCCCAAACCATCTGCCAGGAATCTTGGGGTAATAATTGACAACAAGCTCTCCATGGCTGACCACATAAATAAAGTAGTGCAAACTGGTTTTGGCCTTATACGCAAGCTGAGGAAAATCTTTAAATGGATACCCCTCTCAACTCGCATGCCCCTAGTACAAGGACTCATTATCAGCAGGATTGATTATGGAAATGCACTTCTGTCCTCAATAAATATCACTCTCCTGGCCCGCCTACAGGTCCTCCAGAACACCGCTGCAAGGCTGGTGCTGGACCTGCCGGCTCGCACCCCATCTCTGCATTGCCTTAAGTCCTTGCATTGGCTCCCTATACAAAAGCGTATCAAGTTTAAATTATATTGCCTGGTCCATAAATCCATCAATGGACAAGGACCAGCATACTTAGAATGCAACCTAAAAGCCCACTAACCAGCAAGAATGCTGAAATCCTCAGGCAAATCCCTTCTTACCATCCCGAGGGTTCGCACAGCCAGAAATGGTGACAGGGCATTTAGTAAGACAGCCCCTGAAACCTGGAACTCTCTTCCTCTTCAGATAAGAACTGAGTCCGACTACCTCCGGTTTCGTAGACTACTAAAGACGTGGCTGTTCTAGCCCTGCCTACCTGTCCACAGCTGGGAGTTCTATGATCTTTTTCCTCTGCAAGCGCTCTGAGACCTTCGGATTATTTATGCGCTATACAAATGCAAATTAAAGTAAAGTAAAGTAAAGTAAAGAACACGAGCATACAGCGTAGATCTAAAGCCACACCCAGAACAAGTACGTGAGCACATCTCATTATTACCAACAAAACATCAACTTCTTGGTTGACATCTGCAGCTTACAACATACAAGCAAAATCAGACTTTAGTCTGCGAAGGAATTCTGGAAATAGGGAGAGAAGGTACCTAACCCGTAGACGCTGCATAACCCTATCAATGACAGAATGCTCACCATGCAAATATACTATACTATGACATAACATAACATAGCATAAAGAAGCACATCAAATATGTCTGTCATAGAAGCCTTGCACTCTCATTCTACTCAGTGTCAGGCTCTATTGATAAAATGTTTATGCTCCCGGATATTTTTCGCCTTTTTGAACAAATGCATAGGGGGATCTTTTATACCCACATCTTCACTTATCAGGTTCCAATATTTATTAACAACTTTTTTATCTTGTTGCTTTTTGTTGAGAAAGTCGTTACGCAGATTAGGCGGTTCAGTTCAGATTCATCTTGTGTACTGCCTTGTAGGAGTGATTCCCGGGGGCAGAACCAAGCACATTTTCTCGCTCGTTTGACCAAACGCTTAGGATAGCCTCGGTCAAGCAAGCGTTGGATTAGTTCTTCCGACTCAGCCATATAGTTCTCTTTCATTGAACAGTTGCGTCTTATGCGCAAAAATTGACCAAAAGGCAAATTATCCCGTAACGCCCTTGGATGGTGACTTGAATATTGTAGAAGGGAATTTCTTTCGGCTGGTTTCCTGTAGAGAGTTGTGCAAAGTTTGTCATCTTGTGCATAAATGGTCAAATCCAGGAAATTGATGGTGGAGGAACTGGATTCCATAGTGAATTGGATATCTGGTGACCTAGCATTAAGCCATGCATAGAAAGTAGTAAGTGCATTCTGTGAATACCAAATAGTAGTAAGTTTAGGATTTAGTCTTAAATTCATTCTGTGAATCGGGCCCTGAGAGCTGAGCAAGCCTGGGGTGGGAGTGTGCAGTGAGAGTAGAGACAGCCTGTGAAAGGAACGCTGCTCCAAAGAGAAACACACGCTGTAGACATTAGAGGCATAGTGCCTGGAGAGGGATTGAATGCGAGGCACTTTGGAAACAGGTGCGAATCACTGGAAGACATTTGTGTTTCTTGTGAGTCATAGCAGCAAGTCGAGTGGGTGAGATCTGGGAGTAGGACATTCCATATGGAGGCTGTGCTGGCCGAAAAAGAACTGCCTGGGTTCTAGATCGATTTACAGTTTGTGAGCCCGCCAGTTTCCCTTTCCCACCAGGAGCCCAGCAGAGGCTGCAAGTACCTTACCTCATCCCCTGTGTCTGGAAGCTCAGGCTCCTGCCTGTCCTCAGTAAAGCTGCACCTATCTTCCCTCATCCCCTGTGTCTGCAAGCATTAGCGTTACACTGTCATGCTGCTGCTGACATTGACCCTTCTCGCAGCCGCGCTTCCGCTTCCAGGTAATGTCTGTATTGGGCATGTATTTTGAACAGGTCAGGCAAAACAGAGTGCAAATTCACTCAGCCAATCCCAGGGGACAACAAGCATTTATAAATGTAATAGGACTCGTATTTACGCAAGACCTTTTGCATTGTAAACAAAAGTGCTGGCGTCCAAAAAGGCACGAACGAGAGTGAGGGTGTTGTGGTGGGCATAGAAGTCACGGACTGTGAGAGGGAATGGTGAGAGGCAGGGGATCAAAAGAGTTTTTAAAGTAAAGGGGCTGATAGTCATGGAAGGAGAAAAATGACGACATGGCCGTCAGAAGGCAAGACTAACTTGCCGAAAACCAATCACAATCCAGCATTTAGGATTTCGGCCAATCAAAAAGATAGAAAAAGATAGGCAGAAAGTGGGTGGCGTTTCCCCCGCTATATACCGTTTACAGCATCTCTCGACAAGACAGCTCATGCACTGCATAGGCGAGACCTAAAAACGGGTTAAAAATAGGGTTGTGAAGTAGCACACAATCGCCTGTGCCATTATAAAATAAGGCTGAATAGTGACTGAAGAAAACAGCCATTACAAAGCAGTCATAACCAAGTGTGACCGTTAGCACCAAGCCTTAAACATGCATATGCCTTTACCACACATGCAATTAACATGCATGCCTTTACCATCAGTTTTTTCTTTTTCCCTTTCTACCTATTTTTCCTCCTTTCTTGCCCGTTTCTCCCCCGCTGCAGCTGCCCCCGCTGTCCCTCACCCCCAGCATGACCAGCACAACCAATACAGCTTCCCTCCCGCCTCCCAGCTGCCGAGCCCTCCCTGACCCCTACTTAATGGCGGCCGCTGTGCTGCAAGTCCGTCTTCGCCCGTCTGCGACCAGACTGCGACCAGCGCCAGGAACCCTGGACCTCTGCCCCGCCAACGCTATGACCCAGCAGCACTCCACACACTCAACCAAGGCCGCAACAACAACTGCAAGCTAGCATCACCAACCGACACCCGCGGACCCTTCAGCAGTCACCGCTGCCGGCACACCTGCAGCACCGCCAAGAACATAGATCAGCACAACCCGTCCACAAGAACACAACCGAACCAAATCTCCTCAATGTCTGATCCCTCCACAAACACGCCATCGAAATCTGGGACCTGCCCGGATGTAGCATTCTTCATTGAAACCTGGACCAACACCACCTCGGGACCTGACATCGCCATCGCCATCCCCCAAAGATACAAGATCTCCAGGAAGGACCGCCCCACCCACCTGGGAGGAGCAATCGCCATCGTCCACAAATCCACCCTCTGACTGGATCCGCTCCTTCCTCTCCGGCAGAATGCAGCAGGTCAGGCTCCCCCCTTTCCTTTCGGACCCTACACCTACCACCTGCGGAGACCCCAAAGCTCCTCCCTCAGCCCAACGCTCTTCAACGTCTACAAGGCTTCACTCGCCCCCAACGTCGTAATGCACTCGACATTGTGTCATACGCAGATGACACCCAACTCATCCTCTCCCTATCCAATGAGCCCAACACCACCAGACACAACTTTCCAGAAGGCATGGAAATCATCGCCAAATGGATGAAAAACAGCTCCCTACATCTAAACACCAACAAAACAGAAGTACTCATCATGGGTCCAAACCCCGAGACCCGGAGCGACACCTGGCGGCCCCCGCCCTCGGAAACTAGCCAACCCCCACGGACCACGCACTCAAGCTGGGAATCATCATGGACTCCGAGCTCAAAATGGACCGCCAGATCAACTCCGTCTTGTCTTCCTGCTTCCACACCCTTGCCCGCCTTCGTAAGACGTTCAAATGGATCCCCCTTGAACACCGAAAGACCGTCACGCACGCCCTGGTCACCAGCAGACTTGACTACAGCAACGCACTCTACGCCCGAATAAACAAAAACCTCACCCGCATGCTACAGAGCATCCAGAATGCCGGCGCAAGACTGGTCCTCAACCTGCCAAAACAATGCAACATCCCCCAGCACTTGCGCACACCCCACCAGCCGTTACCTGGTTGTTGAAAATTGGCTCATGTGTGTGCAGCAGAACACCCATTGGTTGATGTTAAGTCAGCGAGTGTACACGTAGTTTATGGCAGGATGGCCATCAGCTTTCACAGTGATGACAATAGATTTTCATTAATGTCCTCAGTGATTGGTATACCCACTTAGACTCAGGCTTTTGGATTATACTTTTTTACTAAATTTTGACAACGCATATGTCTTTCCCCAACATGCCTTCACAACGAGATTTTCATGGTAAAGGCAGGTGTGGTAAAGGCATATGTGTTGTAGAATATTCATTGTAAAAGCATGCACGGTAATGACACATGTGTAGTATAAACAGCGTGGTAAAGGCATGCGTGATAATTGCATACGTGGGACCGCCATACAACCGTGACTGATGTTAATTTGGGTAGTTATGCAAAATCCTATAATTTGTAGAGAAATGGATATAGTCTTCGGGGAATGCACAAGGTAAATTGCGGCCTCCCTAGGATTAGCTTGGTGGAGGAAATCCCATTGATGGGCTCTGCTACAGATTAACACAAATGTGCTTCATTTACTATAGTTTCATGCATGGCAGTGCAGCAAGCCTTCTTGCTATGCTGCTATGCGTCATTATAAAAAGAGCAGAAATACGCTGTATATACTAGATGTGGTGCATTCCTGTCCTTTTCCCCTTCTTCGGTGCACACACAGCAGCCTTGTGACCATGCAAACACCCTTGCGTCATGTTGCAAGGGTACCTGCGTTGGGAGGAGGATTGTTTTTGTGCAGCAAGGAGCACCTTCATGCACAAAAATCATTGATAGCATTTTCAACTTTCTATGCATGCTGCATAGGAAGAGTAAAAACGAGGAGAAATAAAAGTATTTCTCCTTGTTGTTCCACTCCTGGGGAGGTGTAGGATTCTGACGCATCCACAGCTTTACAAGAGTTGGAAATCTGGGAATATGTCAGGTTCCATGAAGTCGCTTGGGAACACCCACGAAACGCCCCTTTCACGCAGAGTAATGTGTCAAAGGGGCATATAATTACAAGGCCATGAAAAGTCACACCTGGTGACTTTACGTGGCCTTGCAAATATAGGCAAGCATAATGCACTGCGGTGCATCAAAAAAAGTGACACACTGGCAGTGCAATAAGCTTGTTACTGAGGACCAAAATGTGCCATTACTGCCCAACTCGAAGTCAAGCCATAGGTCACTTTCTCTACCTGGAGCATCTTATGGCATCCCTGCTTGTGATTATCCTGCAACTCCAAGTTCTTGTTTCTCCTTCCCCTCCAGCTTGTGGCCTTCCTGTGACTCCTACTTGTTTGTGCTTCACCTTTGGGTCCATAATGGTACTTTTTGGGTGCCCCCATGCTTGTGTCCATCGTGTACCTGCCTACTTGTGTAGCTCCTGTGCTTTGCCACTTTGTGCCCCCCTCTGTACTTTCCTGCTTGTGATACTACTACATTTTTGTTTTACTCTCCTGGGATCCCCCTACTGGTATCCCCATTTGTTGCCCATTTTTTCCTTGCCAAAGCCCTTGTGCTCCCCCTTCTCCACACCTGCCGCAGCACCCTCTTCCACACTCATATTGTGTGTCTCCCTACCAGCTTTACTCCCTGCCTCCAACACTTACATTTCCTTGCCCTCTCATTTCCCTGTACATCTATGCATACTCATATGTTGGGTGCTCAAAGGGGATCTTCCAGCTGGCATCCCCGTTCCAACTGACCCTTGTGTCCTATGTTCTATTCCAACAGCCTCCCTCCTCTTGCCATGAGCTTGAATATACCTAACATGGCTTCAAAAGTGTACATGAGTGGTCAACACTCACTCCAAACCCTTGAGGGGTTAATCCAGATTTTAGAGAGAGGGTCGGGAAGAGTCAAGCCTCATGAATTTGTATATTCTTGTAAGTGTTCTACCCATAGAGATGCTTTTCACACTCTGTAAAATCCCTGTGCGCAGGCATTGTAACATTACAACTCGAATGTAATATGTGGGATAAAGTAACACCAAATGTACATTATATTGCAAGTCACGGAGGTGTTCCATGACAATATTGAAGCATGAGGGAGGCAAAATACCTAGTTATGAGAGGAGTTGCAATATCCTATTTTTATACACAGTCGGTTTGTTGTTTCATTATAATGCACGGGATTCATGATGCAAACGTGGGTTTGACAGTGTGAGGGAGGACAACACAAAATAAATCAGGTAATTGCTGACAGAATCCTACATACTGGTCCACACTTGCTGTTCCTTCCCACGTCAAGTCTGTAATGTTGGTTTCCACCCTCATTACTCCCAAGCATTATAATTACTACTATACAGTGTTTATAATTTTAAAATAGGAATATAGTGTCATGTATGAAATAGCTCAGTGCGAAATTTGACACCTTCAGCCAGTTCTGGCTTTTTAGCTAACAAGCCTTTGCGAAATAGAATTTTAAACCATTATTTTAATGTAAAAACTAAAACTTCAAGGACAGAATGTATGCAATGTACTGCTGTCTAAAAGCTCAGGACTGACTAAGGGTGTCACACTTGGCAATAGGTCACTTGTCAGCTATAAGTATGTCTGTCACCAATATTCCCCAAATACCTCTCACATTTGCCCCCACATGCATCATCCCGGGTGTTTGCGAATTCTAAATTGCGAAAAATAGCGATTCGCAATTTAGAATTCGCAAAACGGGATGCATGAATATTTTCGGTAAATTTATGCGATTCGGTAAAAATCGCAATTTTTACCGAATCGCATAAATTACCGAAATACAATTTGCGAATTCGCTATTCCCATTGGTTCCTATGGGCCAAAAGGCCCATAGGAAGCAATGGGAAGGCATTAGCAAATTGCGATTTTCACTTTGAAAATCGCAATTTGTTAATGCATTTCATGGGTGCAGGGGGGGTCCAAAGGACCCCCCCATGCACTCCTGAAATGTATTTTTCGCATCATGTTTCACACACACATGTCCTAAGGACATGTGTGTCCGTAACATGAATGTTGAAAAAAATGCATTTTCAGCATTTTAAACACTTTTTGCAAATTTACCGAGTGGTTCAACCACTCGGTAAATTTGACCCCCTAATTGCGATTTCGCAATTTTAAAAGAAATCATGCATTGCTTTTAAGTAATCGCAAATTTGCGATTTCTTAAAAGCAATCGCATTTTTAGAAATCGCAAAAATGTTGCGATTTCTAAAAATGCTTGATGCATTCCAAAAAGCATTTTTGGAATCGCAAACGGTCGATTTTAAGGAATCGCACCGTTTGCGACTCAAAAAATGCTTGATGCATGTGGGGGATTGTGTTTGTGCTGCACCATCCATTTAAACATTGTGGGACCTATTCACAAACTTCATTTTGTAGTATGTTTAGTAGTACTAAAACGAATCTACTACAAAATGCTATTCACAAAACGTTCTATATGTGGAGGTCTTTGCCTCAGCGTTTCCTACCGCATATCTTTTTTGCAGAGATCTCTGCAAAAACTCATGAGAGCTCCGCACATGTCGGTATAGGTTTAGTAGTAAATTTGGGAGGGACAGGGGAGTGGCTGGATAATATGTAATACTTATTACTAAAGGGAAGGGTTTTGGTGGGAGTAAGGAGGGGAAGGTTTGAAAAGAGTTTAGGTAGGACATGCACCCTCCCAGCAAAAGTTAACCCTTTAACTGCTGCCGTCGGCCGTTGGCCGTCGCCAGCTCTACCTCGCTGGTGCTGCGAACGTCCAAAGGCCGACGTGGGCCCGCCCACTCAGCGGGCCTCCGCACTGCTGCGAAATAACGGCCACGGCTAAAGTGTTAAGGCCCTTCCTATTCACAAACTGCACTAAAAGTTCCTAGAACAGGAGTAAATGTACTCCAGCACAGAGCTGGAGTAAGGTCAGCACGATACATGGCCAACCGCTGGTACTTCATAGAAAATAATGGAAGTAGGGACTAAAAATAGTGCCCCGTAGGAAACAATGTTAAAATAAATTAATTGATTTAAGCTTCATAAAAATATTTATCATTTTATTTCAGTGTTAAAAAACTGTTTTTTACAATTAAAATATTGTAATTATATTTTTATATTTAAAATAAATGTAACAAGTTAAAAAAAAATCTAAACTAGTTAAAATGAATTCTATACATAACATTACGTAACTTTACATAATAATATAATGTATATAAAATTGTATTTCAAGTTGTTTTTTTAAAATACATCTTTAAAAAATCATTTAATTTAATATATTACTTAAATATTACATTTAAAATTAAGTTGACTGCACTAACATCTTTTTTAATTTGCACTACTTACAAAATAAATATATAAAATAATTAACATTTACAATGACAATATATATTTTTTTATAAAGTTAACTTTAAACCCTTTCCCAATACTTTACCATAGGAAAATCTCTGCCCGATTGCAGAGGTCTCCTCCAAGTGTGTGGAACATCAAATACAGTCATAAAGTCACCACTAGTAGTAACTTTATGGTCATATTACTTTTTTTTACTGACTCCACCCCGTGTTTCAGGGGGTGGGGACATGTGAGTCTACACTTTTGAATAACTTAACACTTGTAAATGATGAATTACCAAATGTAGTTACTCAAAAGTGTAAGAGTAAACTTACACATGTATGTTTACTAATATGTAAGTTTTACTTTGTGATCAACCCACTAACCATTTTTGGGTAAGAAGACCCACAGAAACACATACTTTTGAGAGCCAGGAGCAGTGTGTTTTGGAAGGTTAGGCATGCGGCCCGTAACACACAAGGCTCTTGCATCTCAAATACAAGAATGGAAACAATTTTTGTAATTGAACCAGCCCCTAAGGCTGAGGGCAATGGAACTTTTGGTTCTTGAAGGCATTCAATTTCCCATTCTAGAGTATCAGAATTCCTCAAATCCACCAGTTTGGCCCACAATGAGATAACAACGCATCTCCCACCTCACCAACAAATGAGATTTTCTGTTAGGGCATGGCCGGGCCCGACTTTAAGAGGGTCGACTGGAGTGTCTGCCCAGATCACTCATAATAGTTTTTACTTTTCTTGGGAAATGAACTACCTTTTAGGTACAGAACCTAAGCAAATGATGGGAAGAAGCCTGGAAAGGGGGCTGTCTCAGGAAATGGTTCTGATTTGACCTTATTTTTCCTGGGAAGGAGGGAGTAGAGGTCACAGCACGGTATGGAAAGGGAGACGGGAAGCAAAAGGCAATTGACTGGAAGTATGAACCAGTGATTCTCAACAGCCCCGTAAGGATAAAATTACGTAGAAAACAAAAGGATTTTGAAGACATAAATACTTTACTTCCATGTTCAATAACAATAAAGCCCACAACCCTCCTGACCAGAACTGCTCATAACCCAAGGACCAGGGGCGTAGCAACCAGAAGTGCATCTGGTGCAATGCACAGGGGCCCAGGGATAAGAGGTGGCCTAACTGCAACCTCTCTTTAAGCCCTGAGAAGGGACCTAAGAAACCATGCTGGAGTTCTGAAGCTGAACAAGCATTAAAGATGACAAAGTTTGTTTTTATCTTAAAACATTTGCTTTGCTTTCAAAGACAGATGTCAAATGTCTGTCTAGTCTACTGATTGTTGCTTATTTTAGCATGGAGACTGTTGTTTACTTTACTTTTGCTTACTGCAAAGTGAGTGCATTTTGTAAAGCTACCGGCACAAAAATCTTTCTGGTGTGAAATTAAAAGCTGTAGGATGTTGTTTTCTTCTTACACACAACACAATAAAAATACCTATAAATGAACTGTACAAATGCTATAATATAGGTAAACAGGAATGCACAAACAAGAAGGGCAAGATGGCCGCTGACAGACCGTAGGGGAGCAGTCGCACTGTCTCTCTCCCCCCACGGTATAGTGTAGATGGCACCCTGAACACAGTTGACTATGCTGATCACCCCAGATTGGCTGCTACAACTACTGCATAGATCCCAAAGGCTGAAGTATCTCCTAAAGCATCCTGAGGACTCCGAGGCAGCCTCGCCACGAGTAACGGCGGGGAGGCTCCTGAAGGCTTACCTCTCTCGGAGGGTAATACAGCTGATCTCCAGAATGGCACAGAGAGGAATAAAAACAAAAGAACAGAAGGAAACTAAAGATTCTGCCCCAGTAACACCCGGGTCATTGGCTGCATCATCCCTACGCGAGGGGGCCCTCGTAAAGAAACTGGTGGCTGCTGTAAAGAACACGGGGCTGATGGAAGAGCAGCCCGGGCAAAGTACAGAAGGAAAAGACACATCCTGCGACGTGATTAAGAAGAGCACCAGAGGTTGTCTAGTTGCCGGCGGGAAGGTTAAGGATGCTGCTGGTAAAGATGCGCTGCGGCAACCCGCCTTGTTAGAAGCCTTTCCCGCGATGGCAGCTTTTGCGAGACAGGCGACAAGCACGGATGGAGCTGGAAATTCCTCAGCACAGGTGCAGACTCCTCGCGGCACAGAGCAAGCGTCAAGACAGCGTAAGCAGAACCCGGAGGGAGCGGATGAGGCTGCGCTCACCGTGAGGTAATTGAAATTTTTGGTCAAATTGTGTCCCCTAACGTGTACCCCAACGGCTCCATGTACGAGTTTCAAGTACATGTAATTTCCCTCCACAACCGAATCTGAAGACGCAAATACATTTGCGTCCAACGTTAACATGTCCTCTATCAGATCCACCATGAATGGATCGATAATTCAGTTCCTAAGTATGCCGTGCCACCGTCTTTACATGGTGCACTTTCATGTTTTTCTGGCCCTGCCGAGCTAGGCCCTGAATTCTGTCTTCAAGCCACTTCTGTCTCTGCCTCTGAAAGCTGCAGCATGGAGACGCATCCCTGACCTCTGCCTTACTTCCTGCCAAGCGAGCGGTGCCCGGCACAGCCTGGTCTGCCTGCCAAAAACAGTAGTTTACCTTCGAGTTATCAGCGTAGCCAGCTCAGCTCCTCGAAAACACATTCCTGTCTAGTGATTTAGGTAAACATATCCCCGGCTGCAGAGCAAAGGGCCAAGCCTCCCTGTCTTCCTCATGTAATTCATTGCTCCCGTTACCATGGTAGACCCCTAGCTCCGTGCATTGCACTTAGACACGCATACATTCAGTATAGAATAGCCTCTGCCCAAGAGACCTTTTACTCTAGATTAAACATCCTCCAAACACTAGATATCAGATACGTTATAGGGACAGGTCGATCTGACATGCCAGACTTCTGTCTCCTCTACTAGTGCTAAAAGTCAGACCCTTAGCTTCCTCCAGATGCACGTCAATCACACGTCATATAAGCTGCGCGCGCATTCTGGTCATAGGTTTCAGCTGACTCTGCAAGAATTCTTTATGCATCCACCCACTTATGACACTTTTCTGTGACGTTTCTAGAACACGCCTCTGTGCACACCCTTGTTCACGCCTTTTTGCTACGCACATGTGTTCTTATCATATACATTTCACTTGTCACGCCTACTGTATTCGCTGCTACTGTGTCATTTTACTATATATGTCATGTACTGTTAATAAATCGTTGACATCTTTCCTGCCATCATTGCATACCCGAACCCTTGTATTGATGGAATAGATTTCCATGACTCGAGTCATCATTTATGATTAAAGCCCGTATGACTCTGATGCCACGGACTCTGCCTCTCATTTGATTGAGCTATTTCTTTACTTGTCCGAAATTATCTGGCAAACTCGTATACGGTAAAATATTTACCACATAATTTGGCGCCCAACGTGGGGCCCCTCCCCCACCCCACGCGCCGGCGATGCGTCGCAGGCTTCGCCCCCGTCTACAGCTGTGATGGACCCCATGCGCATCTGCAGGTTTCCTGTATCTCCCTCAGGCCTACGGAGGTGACGGAGACTGCGGTCGACATCCAGACGAGGCGGTGAGGAGTGCAGAGGATCCCAACCAGAGCCCAGCCGAGAGAGCAGTGTCCGAGGTATCGGGAGGCCCACCAGTAGTGTCGAGGCGCATGCGTAATGCGCAGCAGCAGCAGTGACGTCGTAGCGGTCCAGTCCAGTCAAGTTTCCGAGGCCTTCCGTTCCGTGCTTCCCGGTGAGTACCGTTGCTGGGGACGCATCAAGACGGGTGCATTAATTTGTGTCCGGTCAAGACGGGTTTGGGTACACAGATCCGGTCTGCACTGTTTTAGCAGTGTATCTGTACTGTTTAGCAGTACATCCAGTATCCAGTTATCTAGTTATTGTTGTTCGTTCCGAAATGTTTCAATGTGTTTTAATGTCGTGGTATGAGTGATTGTTTGCATTTTCTTATTGTGTTTATAGTGTCTAGGTGGCCATGCCTTTATTTTCGAAGTTGCGACAAATAGGAACTAGGAAAGGGATACTCGAAGAAGCAGTTCCCATCCCACCCAGGGACACTCCTGGACATTTTATGTACCACAAGCACGGCTTAGATGCCATATTATACCTAGACTTGTGGGTGGATTATATGAAAGACTTAGCAGAGAATCAGAAATGGCCCGTTACAGGGACATGGGATGCCGAGTGCATCATGAGAGTAGAGGAAGCGTTATGGAAAAAGAAAGCCAGACAGTCACAGAAAGATGCCATTGAACTATGGCGTAAAGAATCACATAGACGGACAGAGAAAGCTCTGAGAAAAGTAGAGAAAAGTAGAGAGGATTCCGAAAAAGCTAAAGAAAAAGAACTACTTGAAGAAGGACAGCGAGTCAGAATAGAACAACACGAAAGACAGAGCAACGCAATTATGACAGGACTGTATCCGGTCCTGGCCGAGGGCCTGCCCAAGGCGACCCCGGAAATACCGAAAGATCTGCCCCCTCCCTTGGTTCCGACTAAATTACGTCACAAAACCGCAGCAGATATTTTTCTTTCTTCCTATCTAGACGACGTAGCTCCCGCATATACCAATGTACCCGTACCACCTGCACCTGTACCACCCGCTGATCATCTGCCCCCAGGTCTGCAACAGCAGACCCCTCCCGCACCGCTTCCCCCACCTGTTATCACTTCCCCTATTGTTCTTCCTGGTATTCATCCGCTTAATCCCTTTGGGCCTGACGCTGCCCAGGGCCCAACTTCGTTACAAGTACCGCCCCTACAGCCAGGTTACGCTCAAGCCTCCGCCTCAGGAGGTGCTACAGGAGGTTATCGCACCCCGCCACAGTTACATCGTGTGACAATGAGAGAATTAGCAATGCAACGGACACCTAAAGCTGCCCCAGCCGAAAAGCTTAAAGAACAGCTTACAGATTGCAGATATGACACAGTGCCTGGAAAAGCAGGACCCATGATGTTAGCATCATTACGTTTAAGACGTGTTACAGATTATTTGATATTATTACCAGAAATGCCAAAACATCTAGACGATATATATCATTTTATTAGAACAGGAGAAAGACCGGAGTGTGTTGGTGAAGCCATGTCACATCAGAAAGTTGAGACACAAGGTTTAATAATGCGATTTTTGGTAAATTTGTTGATAAGGGAACAAGACCAGCCCAGCTTTCCGCAAGAAGAAATGGATAGATTGAACAGATGGAGTCAGAATATTGCCGAGGGTAAACATGATAGAGAGAGAAGTATACATGCTATGGTTAGAAAGATCCGTAAAGAAATAATAACGATTCATGCTCGACGAGAATCTGAAAGACAATCTGAGTCAGACGATAAAGAAACCTCTGAGGAGGAAGAACCAGAGAATGCAGCAGAAACCTCGCAACAGGCGAGAGACCTGATAGCGTACGTAGGTAGAGAGAAACTACCTAGACAGTATCCTCTTGATAGGCCCTTTGACAGACCCATTCGTCCAGAAAACAAGAAACGATACCTTTGTCCAATACTAGAACGATGTACACTTGAGCATGTTTTCCAAGTTACTGATAAAATCCTGAAAGAAAGAGTAGGTTATCAAGAACTCAATACCTTACGTGATCAGGAATTAGCCCGGTCGGCAGTACAGTGGGCCGGGGATGACAGCATATATAAGGACGAATCAGTAGTGCAAACGTTTTTAAGTCTTTCCCCAGAAGAACAGCGACTAGCTGGTATATACATGACCCAACACCTCATTATACAGTATGAAAACCAAGCATCTGATCCAGGTCCGTTATATAATATATTGCAAGATTTACTCATGAGAAGATGGAGAGGTCTAGGTACCGATTTAATTGAAATGATTTTAGAACAACGTCACAAGTATAGAACTTTCTTGACTCCACATCTTGTTTCCGTTCCACCCCCAGTCAGACACCTATATCACCTAGACAAACAGAATCCTTTACGAGAAGTACATCCAGTCAGGAAAGCCGATGACACCCTTGAACGCGTGTTTGTATACACGCCTATAACTAAAATGGAATTATTGGAAATGAAGAAAATAGTGCCCAGTCATGATAAAGACCCTGCAGGTTTCCACCGTGAAATAAAAGACATGTTACTCATGGGAGATTACACCTATCCCGACATTATGAAAATATTGACAGTGTTATTGCCTGCCGGTATTTACGAGAAACTCAAGGAAAAAGAATGGGAGGTGGGAGATAAAAAGATTAATTGGGCTGCATTAGAAGCAGAAGAAACTGGTCGAACCCCAGGTTTAGGTCTTGGGGACCAAACTAAAGCATTACCAGGATTGTTAGTACAAGTTTTGCCACGGTTATTGGCGACTAAAAAGGAGGATTGGGATGCAATCTCAGCCTGCAAACAGAAACACGACGAAGACACTAGTGATTTTTATTCCCGATTCGAGAAATGTTTTATTATTAACAGTGGCCTGAAAACAAGTAGCGAGTCATACCCACATCTTTTTGTAAGCAAATTAGTCGAGAATTCCCTGCCCCAAGTTAAGAATCGTGTATTGAAAGTCGAGAGCACATGGCAAGCAAATACGCCTTCCCAAATGTTACAGATGTTACAGTATCACCAGAACAGAATCAGGGAGGAACATGATCACGAACAGAGACGTATGAAAGACACGAAAATGAAAGTACTAGTGGCTCAGTCAGTTCCAGCTGACGGTCATAAAAGGGGTACGACGCAATCGAATAATTCAAATTCAGCAGCTCCTGTTAAAGGGACATGCAACTATTGTAAACAGCCAGGTCACTATGTAAACGATTGTGCAGTTTTGAAACACAATATAGCCACAGGTAAAACTAAAGAGAGACCACGTCCTCCTAGACAGGACCAGGTCCAACAACATGTTCCACAGAATGTCCAGCCTATGCAGATTCCACAACAGACCGTAGCGGTACCACAGCCACAACCCATTGCCGCAACACAACTTGTAACACAACAGTACACCACTTGCCCAGCAAGTGGTGTACCTTGGGCACTTGCTGTCCAAGTGGGGTAGGCAGCTGACACCTGAACGAATTCAGTTAATTGCACATCTTCCGCAACCCAAGACACAGAAAGATGTACGAGCCTTTATTGGACTCACTTCTTATTGCAGACAATGGATTCCACAATATGCATTCCTAGCTAAGCCACTCATACAGTTGACAACACAGGAGGCAGCGTCTTCGACTGTCCTCCCTTGGACTCAGGAACATACACAAGCTTTTGACGAATTAAAGAAAGCCTTATGTCAAGCACCAGTTTTAGCAACACCATGTTACAGTAAACCTTTTACGCTTTTTGTCACAGAACGCGATGGCACAGCGTTGTCAGTTCTCACTCAGGTTCAAGCAGACAAACATAGACCGTGTGCTTATTTTTCGAGTACACTGGATCCAGTAGCTCAGGCCTTGCCTGCATGCTTAAAATCAGTTGCAGCAACAGCTCTAGCAATCAGACAAAGTGACTCCATTGTATTAGGACATCAATTGACAGTACAAGCTCCACATTCTGTAGAGGTTCTCCTAAACAGAACACAGACTCAACACTTGACTATAGCACGACTGACAGGTTATGAATTGACATTATTCCAACCACACATAGAAATCAGACGTTGCAATACACTGAATCCTGCTACACTTCTACCATCAAACACAACAGACCCTAGTCCACATGACTGCGTAGATGTAGTTGACACAGTCACGAAACCCCGACAAGACTTGACAGATGTCGCATTACTCAATCCAGACCTGACACTTTATGTGGATGGTTCATGTTTAAGAACAAGTACAGGAGAGTTAGTGGCCGCGTATGCAGTGACCACTGAAACTGAAGTCATAGAAGCACATCGCATTGACACATTGTCAGCTCAAGCAGCAGAGCTCATTGCTCTGACTCAAGCCTGTATACGAGCCAAAGACTTAAAAGTAAACATATACACAGATTCACGTTATGCATTCGGAGTTGTACACGACTTCGGTGTACTCTGGCAAGAAAGAGGTTTCTTGACCTCTCACGGAGCCAAGATACAACATGGCCATTCAAGCCCTGTTAGAAGCCATACATTTGCCTACAGCCATAGCTATCATGAAGTGCAAGGCACATACGAAAGTCACAGACAAGATTTCTCAGAGCAACGATTTTGCAGATCGAATAGCGAAACATACAGCACTGACTCATACTCAAACGATGGACATGACAAAGACTGATGTAACCTCACTGACACATAGTATGACAGTCAAAGATCCCACACAAGATGTCATCGACATACAGACACATGCTACTCCAGATGAAATAAAAAAATGGGCTGAACAAGGAGGGGTCCAGACAGATCAGGGATGGATGACGAGGGGAAAGACCACATGGTTTCTCCCCGACTCTATGGTTCAAGTCATCATCAATACAGCACATAGTCCAGCACATTTAGGAGAAAAAGCCATGTTAGACAGTTTACAGAATCTTTGGTTCAACAAGCATTTACGAGCAGCAGCAAAACAGAAGGTGCGTACCTGCATGATCTGTTGTCAGTTCAACCCAGGAAAAGGTGTTCCCGTAGCGCAAGGTGGATTTCATCCTCCCGACTACCCTTTTGAAGTCCTCCAGATGGATTATATCCAGATGGAAAGATGCCGAGGATTTAAGTATGTCCTCGTAGTTGTTTGTGCCCTATCCCGATGGACAGAAGCATATCCCGTCCCAGATTACACTGCCCCGACCACTGCCAAGCAGCTGGTTCGTGAGTTTTTCCCTCGATACGGTTTGCCCCGTGTCGTGTATTCAGATAACGGTCAGCCATTTTCATCCGAGCTTATGAAGCAAGTCTCGCTTCTATTGGGGTACCAGTGGAAGTTTCACTGTGTCCGGCATCCTGAGGCAGCAGGTCTCGTGGAGCGGCACAATCAGACTCTGAAAACGCGCTTTGCCAAAGTGTGTAAAGAGAAGGGTGTAGATTGGATTGTAGCACTGCCAGTTGCTCTTTTTTACCTGAGAATGGTAGCCCATTCTAGGACAGGGCTATCCCCGTATGAGGTGGTCTTCGGTAGACCTCCTAATATGTGGGGGACGCCTCTGCCACGAAAAATTACCGATGTTGATAGTACTATGTTGACAGATTACCTTGCTTCCTTGATGTCTGCACTACAATCATGTCGTTCACAGGTCGCGGCAGCCTTCCCAGACAACACCGAGGTGAAGCCACATGAACTGGTCCCGGGGGATATCGTAGTCGTTCGGAATTTCGACCGATCAAGCCCTTTGGAGCCTCGCTGGAAGGAGCCGAAGATCGTTTTGTTAACAACCAGGACAGCTGTTAAGCTGGAGGGGCGCAAAGGCTGGGTGCACTCCAGTCACGTCAAGAGATTCTTTGGACTTCCGCCAAAATCTGAATCCCAGAACTCCCACGTACCAGTGACTGATACCAAACTCCCCCTTCTAGAGAAAACTCCCCAAGAGGAGTACAGACAGAAATTGAGGTCTAGTAAGTCAGACAGTTTAATTGTTTAAGTCCCCTCCTGGGTGAAGCGGTTAGGCAGTTTCTGACAATGTACAAGTTAGACCCAAATAGAGAGATAGATAGACAGAAGACCAAGAAACGAAAATATTGTAAAAGTCTCCGGAGCAGATGTGTCTGCACATTACTTATTATGTTTTTTCTGAGTCTTACGATTATTGCTTTGAGTTGGATGCTATACATGTATTTTCCTCCTGCACATTCTTTTTCTAATGACACTGTCGAGCACACGTTTAGTGCTCTTCCTCCACACGAATTGTCTTACAGACTTGCGCTGCGCAACAATACATTTATTCGTATGTTACACTATTCTCACCAGATCAACAATGCTACAAATTGTTGGATATGTGGCCGACTCCCTCCCTATCAGAACTACAAGGGAGCTCTTCCCCTCTTTCCTTACCCGTTCACACATAATGGTTCCTGTGGTGCATGGTTTAGTTTAATATCCTCTATAAACACCGAGTCTAGAGTTTCCCAAAGCAATTGGATATGGGGAAATCTGAACACAGTCATGAACAAAGCATGTTTCCCAGACAAGGAGGGTCTTCCACAAATGACAGGGACTGATCTAGAAAACGAAGTGTATGGATTAGGCAATTTTACACTCAACCTCATGATTCTAAATGTTCAGTCAGAAACTAGTCCAGACTTGCCATCCATATCAGTTTTACCAGCGAAAGGTGTATTATGTGTCAGAAAGAAAGTGTTCAGTACATCTAGGTCACAGTGACTGTACTACTGTGGTCGACTTCAGTGATAAAGGCAAGTCTACATTCAAAGCTTCCCGACATTCCTATTTCATTTGTGGTCAGATAGCCTATGTCCGTTTACCTCCAGACTGGGATGGTACTTGTTTCATTGCATTCTTATTGCCACCTGTTTTCCTAGCCCCATCAGATTATCACAGGAATTCCCGCCTTAATATTATCAAACACAAGAGAGACCTCCCAATAGTTGATTAGACTGAAACTGCATGGGAACAATACACGGATTTCAATAAAGGATTCTTTCCCTATTTAGGCACTGTCTCCAATAGTAAACTGATACGCAAATTAACCAGAATACTTGAAGCTGTAGTAAATGAGACTACTTCTGCCCTGGGCAACTTAACAGAGGAGCAGTCTGCTATGAGACTTGTCGTTCTTCAGAACCGCCTTGTCCTTGACGTCATCCTGGCAGATAGGGGCGGGGCTTGTAGAGTCATCGGATACAGTTGCTGCGTGTTTATTCCAAATAACGCGCCATCAGTCTATAAGGCCATTACCCGACTTCATGAAATTGCCCATCTGATACACCAGAATCCAGGCTCCTGGACTTGGTCCGGTTGGCTCTGGAGTGTAATCACAGCTTGGGGATGGAAACTACTGTCATTCCTAGGAATAATATTGGCCATAGTATTCAGTTGTTGTCTATGTTTGCAATGTGGGCCAGCGATTTGCGGCTTGTGCGCCACAGCCTGTGTTCCCCATTCAAGTTCACGTTCCCATTCCAGAAGAAAGAAAGAAGAGCAAATGATGTTATATGAACAGATTGATGGTCTCATGAACATCGACATATCAAGAAGGGTCCGTAGGGGACAAGGAGGGAATGAGGTAATTGAAATATTTGGTCAAATTGTGTCCCCTAACGTGTACCCCAACGGCTCCATGTACGAGTTTCAAGTACATGTAATTTCCCTCCACAACCGAATCTGAAGACGCAAATACATTTGCGTCCAACGTTAACATGTCCTCTATCAGATCCACCATGAATGGATCGATAATTCAGTTCCTAAGTATGCCGTGCCACCGTCTTTACATGGTGCACTTTCATGTTTTTCTGGCCCTGCCGAGCTAGGCCCTGAATTCTGTCTTCAAGCCACTTCTGTCTCTGCCTCTGAAAGCTGCAGCATGGAGACGCATCCCTGACCTCTGCCTTACTTCCTGCCAAGCGAGCGGTGCCCGGCACAGCCTGGTCTGCCTGCCAAAAACAGTATTTCACCTTCGAGTTATCAGCGTAGCCAGCTCAGCTCCTCGAAAACACATTCCTGTCTAGTGATTTAGGTAAACATATCCCCGGCTGCAGAGCAAAGGGCCAAGCCTCCCTGTCTTCCTCATGTAATTCATTGCTCCCGTTACCATGGTAGACCCCTAGCTCCGTGCATTGCACTTAGACA